>NC_135900.1:31304638-31904638 GCF_964194155.1 Cetorhinus maximus
GGATATGGGCAGAGCTCAAATTATCTCCAGATATCCGAGCACCGGTGTCTTAGGCAGCTGTGTCACACCAGGGAGGCAGTCAGATCGATTTGCGAGATACTTGCAGGGGATATAAGCTCAAATTGGGCTGGCATCCATCTGATGCCTGTGGCTCTGAAGATCATGGTGTCCTTGAATTTCTGTGCCCCGAGATCCTTTCAAGGATCAGACGGACATCTCTGCGGCATATCACAATCAGCAGTTCATCACTAAATTAGGCTTGATACTGATGCAATGTTCAGGAGAGTGGAGAATTACATCGAATTCAGCACTGATGAGGACCGTTAGGCCAAGAGAGCAAAAGGATTTGGGGCCATCGTTGGATTCCCTAAAGTGCAAGGGGCAATTTATTGTACGTGTATGGCCATCAAGTCACTTGCAGCCCAACCAGGGGGTTCATCAAACTAAAGGAATTACACTCCCTTAATGTTCAGATTGTTTGTGACCGCCAGCGAATCCTGCAGATGTGCGCATGGGACCCTGGGAATAGCCATGATGCTTATATCCTCAGGCAGTTCCAGGTGCCACAGCTCTTAGCGCCACCAGCACAACAAGATGGCTGGATACTTGAAGACAAAGGCCATCTGAGAGGCCGCTCATGACGCTGGTCAGGCATTCACTTTCTGATGCAGAGGAAAGATACAATGTGAGCTATGCTTCTATCAGGGTGACTATTGAGACCACCATTGACCTTCTAAAAATGAGATGCCTGGACCAGCCTGCTGACACCCTGCAGTAACCACCAGCTTAAGTCTCCCTGATCTTGGTCAGTCACTGTGAGCTGCACAACCTGGCATTGCAGAAGGGGCAAGAACTGGCAGATGAGGACATCATGCATCACCAAGCCTCTTCAGATGAAGAATAAAATGATGATTCAGAAGGGGACATCAGGATCCAGGCAGCATGCCGCAGCGCACGAGGGTTAGTAGAGAATGGATGCCAGGAATCCCTAATAATAAGGTGATTCATATAATGAATTGGAGGTCCATCCCCAACGACAGTCAAGACATTCCATCTTATGTCCATCAACACCAATTGATAAGACACAGACAACATCCCTATGGCCCATATCGCCACCTTTCTCATTGAGGGAGCCTCTGAGATCTATCAAAAGCAGCCATGGGCTTGCCACCCTTCTCGCTATCATGTAGCCATGAGACCCCTCACAAAGATGACGCAATCTTAATAGGTGACAATCATTTAATAAAGCACACTTGAACAACCTAACACTCAGCTTAAAACTAGGAGCAAGCACCCACCCCACACCCGCCCCTCCGCACCACATGTGATGACCCATGTATGTCTACAGTGATTTATTCATTTGTTTACTCGTGCTGTGGTGCTCCACCTTTGCTGCCAACTGGAGGCAGGTTGCTGACCTTGATGCCCCATTGGCCTGGGATGATGTTGCTGGGCATCCTTTGGTCACCTGAGGCTATAAGGGCATTTATTCTGAGTGAGTCCTGCCCAATGACAGGAGTCTCCTCTGTCTCTGCAGCCCCCTGAGCTGCTGGTGTTACAGGCTGAAGGGCAGGGGAGCCACTGACACCATCAGGGGTGCCCTGAGAGGAGCCCTCAGATGCAGGCAGCTGTTGCTCATCTGCCATCATGTGGTTCAACTGTACATCCCTATTACCTGAGAGGGACGAGGACCTGGTTGAGACTCCAGGGGTGCCATGTCCCCCCTCACACTGGCATTGCCTGCTTGAGCTTAGTGACAATGTGAAGGCTTGCAAGTCTGCATGTATATGCAGCATCCCCTCCATAGGTCTGCACCTACAAGGAGAACTAGGATCCCCTCACTCACCCTTGCAGTACGGTGAAGGTCATTCAGACTTTTGCAGCACTGTAGCCAAGTCCTATGGACACTCCCAATAATTATTGACCTCCCTTCTCACTTGCATCCAAGCTTTCTTGATCAGCCGGGGATGCACCCTCTTCCCATCCCACAGGAGGAGAACCTCCTACCTCCCTCCAGGTTACAGCCTGGAGAAGGACATGCAGGAATCATCATCAAACCATCGGGCTGCCCACTTCTCTGTCACTGCTCTAGATAGGCAGTCATATTGTCTTCCCTCAATCAGTAATGCTGGGTGAAGATCTGGGTACATTGTCACCGGTCATAGAGAGCACCTCAGGATAACTGGGTCTAGCAAGGATGGTGGTAGCCCCTCTGTTTGTAGCAGATTTTTAATGTCTGCCCTTACACTGCATGCTGTCCTCCTGATGCAGCCCCTCTATTGCCGTGATACACGCTGCTGCTGGCCCTTCAACCTGGCCGACAGCAGCTGTTGAGTGCCCGCCCCCTGTCACTGCCTGACAACCCACCCTAGGCCACCAATTTGCTGACAGACCCCAGTCAGCTGCTAATTGGCTGGCTGGTGCTTAATCATGATGGGACCAGGTGGGAGAGGGTGGGCTGGGTGCTTCTGCTTCTGCTGAGATCAACTCTTCACTGAGCTTAAAATCCCCTTTATGTGTATTTGTACCTCTCCATTAAGGTATAGTTGGAGGCCATTCTCACTTATCCATATCAACTGTAAAATATTCAGATAAACCCTGGTAAGGAGGTTGAAGCAGGTTCTAACAGCATTGGATGTAATCAGATAGACTTTCTTAAGGCATGTCTTTGATTAAAGATTGCGCTGTGTTAGCCCATTAACCCAATATTTATGGAGAGGCAACTGGACAACTTTCAGTGCCCTGGAAACCTGGAACATCTGGGAGTGTGGCAGCCCCGCTGAATTTCCCAACAGGCAGCTGTCCAGATTCAGAGGCACACTGCCTGTCAGTGCCGAAGACTGCAGTCAGAAAAGAGAGGGGAAAGGAGAGAGAGATTGAGAGGGGAGAAGAGCATGTGGGGAATGAAGAGGTCACAGGGCTGTTCCAAGGCTTAAGCACAGGAAAATGGTCACCGAGCTGAAACCCTTACTGTCTCAAAGTGAAATAGACTCTGCACAGTCTCCATGTTTTATTTGACCCCACGCTGATCTTCTGACCCCACATGCCCTCCATTCCCATGACCACTTACTTCCACTTACATAGGATTGTCTCAGCCCATCAGCTGCTGAAACCTTCACCCATATCCTTGTGAACTCCAAATCCAATGGGCAGGTATTACGCTTCTCCGCTGGTGAGTTTGAAGGCTGGGGTCATGCCATGCGAGAAGCCCAGTAGCTTTAGCTGCATGGGCTGCTGTTGGGAAAGGGAAAAGGGGAGGACCTCCGTTCGGGGCCCATCAGAAGCTTCCTCCCTATTATTTCCCCCAATTTTAACCCACCCCAAACTTTTGGACCTTATGGTCCCTCACACCCTTTGCCAAGATGCCCAACCCAGGACTTACCTCGGCTCCTCGGCATGGTGGAACTCCCGACTAGCGCTGCTAGGACTATGGAGCTGATGGCCATCCAATTAGCTGACAACTTTCCAAAGTGAGACTGAGAATAAGTGTCGCCGAAGACTGCGCACATCTGGAAACTGGTCAGTCACATCTGCCAGCTACTGTAGGATTTAGCGCCATGGGGACATGGAGGGCATCCACTTCCAGTGGCTGTGAAAGTGACCACGACGCTCAATTTTTATACCAGTGGCTCCTTTCAGGGCTCCACCGGTGACCTCTGTAGGATTTCACAAACTACCACCCACAAATGCATCCATGAGGTCACAGATGCCATCTTCATCAGGGCACACAATTTTATGCATTTTGCCCAGGACCAGGACAGCCAGGGCACAAAAGCGATTGGATTCGCTGATCTCCAGATTTCCCACAGGTACAATCAACTGCATTTATGTGGCACTCAGATCTCTGTCGCAACACATGGTCAACTCTGTCAACCGCAGCTGAATGTGCAGCTGGTGTGCGACCGCCACAAGTGCATCCTGCAGGTCTATGCGGGGTTTCCAGAGAGAGTGCATGACTCCTACATCCTCAGTCAGTTACAGATCCCCGACATCTTCCAGGGTCCATAGAAGCTGCAAGGTTGGCTTCTCGGGGACAAGGGCTACCCGCAGAGGCTGTGGCTGATGACACCCGTGCAGTGGCCTCAGACTGCAGTAGAGCGACACTATAATGAGGCTCATGCTGCAACTCGCAACTTGGTGGAGCAGACCATCGGGATGCTGAAGATGAGGTTCTGGTGCTTGGACTGGTCTGGTGGAGCCCTGCCATACAGTCCGCAGAGGGTATCATGTATCACCATCGGCTGCTGCGCCCATTACAAACTGGCGCTCCAATGGGCAGACGAGCTGGCTGAGGAGGATATGCAGGAGCTGGAGGTCTCGTCAGATGAGGAGGACACCAATGGGGATGAGGGTGAAGAGGTCCTCAAAGGCAGCGTTGATGGGGATGAGACACTTCCCACTGCCTAGACGAGGCAGGCGGCTCGGGAGGACCTGATAGCTGCTATATTTGTGGAGGATGATGACAACATGCAGTGAGGTGACTCCCATAGATCCTCACATCGCATCTGTGAACGTTTGACTCCAGTATGGCTTATGGCAGCGCACATAACCTCTGTAAGAGTGCTCTTATCATGGAGACGCAGTGGAGGCTCTAATAGTCACTCGATTGCAGGAGGATGATGACAACATGCATTGAGGGCACTCCATAGATCTTCACATAGCCTCTAAGAATGTCTGACTCCTATCTGGCTGAGGGCAGCTCACTTGCGCTCCATGATCAGGGCCATCACAGACATGCAGCCATGAAACTTTAGAAGCATCTGATCCTTTGTTCACCTTCAGCACCTCAGCCCTTCAGGAGCACAGCATAACTGGTCACAGACACTGAAGCCCCACCTTAAATGTGCTGAGAGCACACAGAGAGAATGACGGAACTCTATGTCGCCTGCCCACAACATTCCAGCAGCAATGACAAGCACCATCAAGGTGCAGGCATCAGTAATGTGGCCAGGGAGTGTGAAGCTGGACCATCACTTTGGTCTGAAGGCTGCACAGAGCACAGAGAAGAGGCCCTGGACTTGGACACCTACATTTATCTTGTGCAGAAAGGTTTCACATCTGAGTGACAAGAACACCGTTCATCAGAACAAGGAGCCATTGGCAGGGAGACATTCTTGAGAGTGTATTGACAATTGCACACAGTATCTACAAGTGGTTAACACCCATGCCCAGGCTGTGCAACTAATTCCTCTTAACTTTCCTAACTCTGCCGCTACATCTTGGTGCTCCCCAGCCATCAACAGGGGGGAGTGAAGGCAGCCTGCTGACTGCAATGCCCTGTCTGTGTTGACCTTGGTGGGCATTCTCTGGAGGGCTGAGACTTGGAGGGCCCCGGCCTCCTTCTGGGGTCCTGCTGTGTGGCAGTGGCACCCTCCTCGGCCTGTGGAGCTGGAGCTGTTGAGGTCACAGGAAGAGGGGATTCGGATGGGCTGGACAGTCCCAGAGTCACCTGGATGGATGGCCCTGGGGTGTGCACCTGTTCATCCTCCTCTCTACTGGTGCCTAAGGGCCCCAGGCTGACTCCTTGAGGAGAAGGGGTAGCTGGAGTGAGAGGGAGCTGCCCAGCACCCTTTTCATGTACACACTGTTGGAAGCCAACTATGGCATCAGTGATGGAGTTGAGCCCGTGCAGCAGTGCAGGACCAATGTCCTGGACCAAGGTCTCCATGGCACCCACCATCCTGTTGACCTTAATGTGTTGGCATGCCGGCACTATCACCTCAGAGTGAAGGCGGGCGGAATCCCCCATTGTGCCTTGCAATCTGAGGAGTGCAGCGGACATCGCTTCCTGATGTTCCCGAGCTTGCCTTTGCAGCTCCAGCAACTGTGACATGACCAAGTCCAGAAGCTCATCATCGGACTCGGACTCAGCAAATTTCTGGCCTCCAGCAGTCCTCCGAGTGCCAGGCACCAGAGAAGTCCCTGCCGCCGCCTGCTGTGGATCGGACTGTGCAATGTGCTCACCAGATTGTGATCCCGAGGCTACTCTAAAGCTAGGTCCCACCGAGGTGTGTGTCCCTGCACTGGTGAAGTGTATGGGTGAGTGCTGTGACGGGACTTCAAGGAGGGTGCCTCCAGATTCCTCTTCAGAGGCTTCTTCAGGGTTTGATTGGAGGCTCTGGGTCATGGACTCCGTCGGCTGTTTCCCAAATGTACCTGCGGAAACAAGAGAGGTAATTAGTGCATGGCAGTGAGCTGTGAAACAGGACACATCACTCACAGCATGGTTGTCTGATGGATGTTGCACTGCTGGACCCTCATTTGATAGACCATTGCCGACTTCACTGTCAGCACAGGACTGGTCCAGATCGTCTCCACCAGCTGGATGGCTCTGTTTCCAAAGTCCGTGAATACATTGATTTCAGGCATTCCGCCACCAGTCCGCGACCTCTCCCTGTTGTTGTGTGCCAGCTTGTCCTGCATGAAAAGAGATGGAGTGTAAGCAGGATACCCGCCAGGCATGTATGGGTGGTGAGTGGTCCCATAGATGGGGTGAGGACAATGACGGCGAATGTGAGAGAGTGAATGGTGATGTCCCTTGAACTGTCCCCTGAACTGGCAGTGAGTGAGGGCCCCGTGGATGTGTGATGGGTTTGTGAGTGTGTGTGTTGAGAGTGATGAGAAGAGCGACTTACCCTGGCGGAATGGAGGAGGTCATTCATCCTCTTGTGGCACTGGGTGTCTGTCCTCATTTGAAGGGCGTTGGAGCTGACCATCGCTGCCGCCACCTCCCATCCTGCGGCCAGAGAGGGGGTAGAGGACTTCCTGGTGGGACTCGGCGGCATCTAAAAGGCATTCCAAAAATGCATCGTTAAACCCAGGGGCTGCAGTCCTTTTGCCTTTCATGGACATCTTCCCTGCAGCAGTCGTGGGCTGGAAGCACTGAGATGTGTGCGCTTGGCTGGACTTTAAATGTGGCGCCTGGCGTGATGAGGTGGCCAGGTAATGGCGGGCAGGCGACTGAGAGTCCACCCTCCATGGAAACGATTCCCAGGAAGCCATAAATAATGTGGTGGGTTTGGGACCATACGGTGTGAAAACCTGCCATCACGGCCGATGGGTAAAACATTGTTTTACCCACCCGCTACCCCACTTAGTGCAAATCTGGAATGATTCCACCCTTGGACAATAAGTAATGATCTGTGAAAGAAAGTAGCGACCTTTGAAATGTGGATGAAGACGTGTGCTTAATATTCCATTTGCAGACCATAAGACAAATGGAGAGGTGCTTGAAATAGCAAGAGCATAAAAAACTCTAAAAAGTGACATCCAGAAAAGAAAATGTCAGTATCTCGGCCGTTTGATCAGAGCTGAAAAGCTACAGAGATCTCTTCTACAGAGCAAAATGGAGGGCAGCAGCCCTAGGTGTTGTTGGATGTCACAGAGTGATTACAGATGAGCTACAGTGGATGTGTGAGGCTGGCACAAGACAGGCAAGCGTGACACACCATGACAGCAGAGCTCCTGGCAGGAGTAGCTACATGCAGCAGGAGTAGCAGCCGGAAGTGTTGAGTAGGGGCGGCTCTGTGGATGATGATACGAGCATTTTGCCGATGCTCATTAACCCCATTCTGCCATTTCTTTCTCCAGTTTAATTTGAGCTATGTACTTGTTATTCTTTCTGAAAGGCTTCATGATACACCATATGGTTCACATTAGACATCGATTGGCAGAAGAAAAATCTAAAGGTTGCCACTCGTGCTTTTAACTCGATGAACCATAGTAATTACCGTAAAGTAATTAAAATCACCACATGGCTTGATCCCTGAAAAACTAGGGTCAAATTTTACATGAGGTATATGAAAAGTTACAGTTTTTAGGCCTAAGTACCTAGGGTTGGCTTATACATTAGATCAACTTCTACATGAGTATATAGAATATCTTTCTTGTAATTCAGTGGTCAAAACTGAACACAGTACTCTAGATAGGTGTCTGACAATGACCCTGTACGACTTTAGAATTGCTTCCTCACTTTTGTGTTCTAACCCCCTTGATCCCATGTCACTATTTGAAAACCAGGAGTATTCTTCCGGTATCTTGACCTACTTGTAGGAGAAACCAGAATGGGGGGGCCATAAACATAAGATAGTCGCTAATAAATCCAATAGGGAATGCAGGACAAACTTCTTTACCCAGAGAGTGATTAGAATGTGGAACATGCAATTGCAAGGAGTAGTTGAGATGATGAATACAGATGCATTTAAGGGTAAGCTAGATAAATACATGAGGGGGAAAAGAATAGAAGAATATGTGGGTAGGGTTGGATGGAGTAGGGTGGGAAGAGGCTCTTGTGGAGTATAAACACCAGCATGGATCTGCTGGGCTGAATGGTCTTTTTCTGTGCTGTAAATGCATTATAAGTAATATTATCAAAACCATCATACACAGATTATCTGTTCATTTATTTCATTGCTGTTTGCAGGACTTTGCACAAGTTGACTGCTGCATTTCCCTACATTACAACAGTAACTACTCTTTAAACACTTAAATAGTTGTGAAACACTTTGTGGCACCATGGGTAGTGAGATGCACTATGTAAATGCAAGTTATTTCTTGCTTTCTCTGACACACAGTTGTACTTCCTGGCAGATTGTCCAATGCATTGACCAATTATTGGAAATTATTTTGAAAGCAGGGCTACTAAAGTCTGCATCTCTGTGCTCTTCCGTGAGGCCAAGAACTGAGATGGGCCTCTACAGGAATAGTACCTCAACTCCGGCATACTCAGGACCCAGGGCATGCCATTTTAGGATATTGCTGGATTTTGGGTTGGGCAGTTCAGGCGGTGGGCTGTTCAGGTCAAGCCGGGTCGGATCGGGTCAAGGGTCACTCAGACCGAGGGATAGAATGGTGCACGAAGCAGCAAAGCTGCTAACTAATCAGGTACTACACCGTGTCAATGCAGCGCCTAGCTGTATTGTCCAGATAAGTTTTTTTTTAACTTCACTGAGTTAAAGTTGATGCATGGAACATTATAAAAATGTCCACTTTTCAGACATCACCCGTTTTCAGATAGCCGGATTTGAGGTAGTCTACCTGCAGTAAGCTTTTTCTAGGGCTGTCTTTTCCAATTGCACCTCCTCCTGCTCAATTGTGCTGTGAACCAGACTGTGCAGAACCCTCTAACTCACTATCTATAACCACCCGAGATATTAATACCTGTACTGGGGCTTGGGAAGGTGTGAGCAAGCGATGGTGCATCTTTGCAACTGGTCGACACCCTTCTCCATCTGCATGGCTGGGGCGTCCAAATCTTTAAAAGAACCTAGGGAAAGGTCTGAGGATCAAAGTTTAAGGGTTTAAGTAGCAGATGAATGGCAGCCAAATTTGGTTCCAGAGGGCAATATATGTGTAAGAGGGGAGTGTGAGAGACAGAACGTAAAATAAAAGGAGTAAAGGAAGTGAAAATGGTCAAACACATTGCTGTGGGGATGACCTCAGGTCTCACCCTCTCCAACTCTGCTTGTCCTCACACTGCCAGTGACATCAATGGCGTTGAAGTTCGATTTTGCAAAGTGGCTGCATCTGCCCAGTTCTTCCTGTCTCCTCTCTATCATGTGCAGACTTGTCCTACTACAAGTTGGTGTAGATTAATGTGCAACATGTGAAAGGTCTGTGAAGATGTCTGAGACCGTTTACCAGACTGTTCATGGTGAGAGGAAATATTAACAAGTGAATGCAAGAGACAAAAACCGTTGGACAAAAAATAGTATATATTTAACTGAAATGTCAAACTTATCAACAGCCAAAGAAAATAAATGGAAAATGTTATTTTGTGCAGTTTTAAGGTAATAGCAGGTGTTGAGTGTGGAAGTTTAGTAGAAAAAGATGTAAGTGTACTATTGTGATTACAGGAGCAGCTTGGGGATGAAAAGTCTGGAGTTTGATCGCAGGAGTGGGGGCAGTGTTGTCAGTAATCTTGGAGTGGAGGTCTGACCATGGGGGAATCTGATGACAGGTGCCAGTGATCACAGAAGGTTGGGTCTGACCATGAGGCCTCGTGTAGTGGGCAGGGAAGCGCGATAAGCTTGGTGTGGATGGAAGAAATATTACAGCTCTTCCTGGCCCACATGCAATGCTGTAAGGGCACTTATGTCTGCCATGAAGCAGTCCTTGCTCCCCAGTTGCCAGATTTCCTGAAGCCCAGGAAATAAGCCCAGCCTGGGTTAAACCTGGAAGAAAATTTAAATCTGAGGCAGGCAGCCTTACTTTCATATTTAAATGGCCAACTTAACCCCTGGAAGTGCGTTAGCACATGACACCCTCACTCCTTGCCCCCATCCCCCCACTGTCCCACCCCTGTTGAAACCAGAGTGGACAGGTTCGACACTAATACAAAAGCAAAATACTGTAGATGCTGATAATGTGAAATAAAAACACCAGAAGTGCTGGAAATACTCAGCAGGTCAGGCAACATCTGTGGAGAGAAACAGGGTTAATTTTTCAGGGCAATGACCTTTTTATTTAGGCACGTTAGATGTAGGTTGGGGTCATGTTTGAGATTTTTAAAACCTTTCATATTTCACCCAACCCACCCATTTTTGGAGACTGAAATTTTCTCCTTAAGTTTCCATAAACCTGTTTAAGACGTTCATGATAGCTTTAAGAAGCCTGCTAGTTTTCCTACCCTCGTAAATGGTAAATTGCCTATAAGTAGTGTGATTAGCACTGACAGCTTGCCACTCAAATTTGATTGAGGTCCATTGAGGAAAATCTGTCAGGTTTCCTGCTGATACCATTGGATTGGTGAAGCAGACAACCTGTTCATCAGTCCCATTCTGTGCCACCATGTGATCTGTTTAACTTCACAAAAGTGGGTCAAAGGGATTTTAAACACTATTTCTCATAACGATATGATGTGGTGACATGTCAGGATTTCAAATGATAGGTATTTTGCTGGTTGGGATATACTCCAGCATTTGAAGGTGTTGTATCTGTAATTGTTACACACTCATTTTAAACATATAGCTGTCAATTACACTGCTAGACAGGGTGGAGCCATTTTTATATGCAGTACATAGCTGGACGAATGTACCTTCCACCTCATACCGAGGTTGGGGGGGTGGTGGTGTGGTGGTGGGACGGGTGGGGAGGGAGTGGGGCAATGAGCAGTTATTTTTTTTTAAATGTATTCCCACTGCCCCATTTTTCTATGTAAAATGACACTCAACAGATATTAACATATTAAACCACTCATTTAATCCTGAGAGCAGCCTGAATAAAGATTTTGCATTAATATTGTGCCTTTAATGACCTCAAGATATCCAAAGTGCTTCACAACCAATTACATACTTTGATTTTGAATGTTTGAATGTTTGAAACATAGCAATCAAATTCTTCGCTGCAAGGTCCAACAAACTGAAATGAAATAATTGACCAGACAATCCGTTATCATGATGTTCCCACTTGTACCAAGTGATTGTAATATCACAATCTAACTATCTATGGTACTTGCACTTGTATAAGTTAAAATCTCTCCATTGCCACTGCACGTGAACAAAGAGACAGTTCAAAGGCAATTAAGAAAATGCAGTCTCATTTTCTGTGTTCTTTTGGCAGGGGACAAAATATCCATTGAACATAGATTTGCAATATAAAATATTGTCGCTAGTTGTATGCCCTATTATAAAATGTTTGTTGCCGTCTATCTGCCAAAGGTAGGGAGAACCAGTTGGAGTTCAGTCTGAGATATTGGCCCATTTTCAACATCCAGGCGTCTCTGAAGTTTTCTGGCACAGAAAATATTTAAGGACACTATAAACTTTTTTCTAATCTGTAAAGCTTTGCGAAGTGCAGCCACTTGCTGTTTTTATGCCCTCCTGTTCCAGTGAATGGTTAGGGGTCACAAAGATATTTTAAAAATTTTTTTGATACGTTGGTGAGCTATAGAATTTGGGTTCTATAGCAGGAACAATCCTTTCAAAGATTCTGGCGATGGCAAGAATGATGTAATAAATAAAATAAGTTTAATTTGCACTACTCTAATTTCAATGGGATATTAATAAGGCCTGGTAAGTGAAAATTTCAAAATGCAAAATGTACCTTTGAATAGAAAACTATAGATGATCATGATACAGTATTATCTGTATGTAAGTCTATCCTTTAAAAAGGACGTGGGATTTCCATTTGTGCATTTGCCAGTTTATGACTTCCCAACATTCATTTTCATTGAAAGGAAAGCCGTGGGCTGTAGAGAGTGAAAGTGCAGTACCCCAGCAACACTACTACAAAACTTAGCAGAAGACATGTGTACTGTTACCAAATAGTCAGAGTCCGGAGGTGGGAATGGAGATACAACTGGAAGGACGGCAGGTGTGGCTAACAGTGGCCCACAATTTTAATGTGGAGTGAGAGAAGCAGTCCTGCTTCACAAATAGGTGGCGACCTCCAGCAATTCCTTTAAGATCTGTTGATTTGATTACTGAGCACCTAAAGAAACTGATCACAGCATGCAAGGAACATGGCGTATTCATTTGCCGTCCAATTTCACAAAGGGGCTTGAAGCCAGTATTAAGCCTTCCATTTGCTTAAGCAGTGGGCCTAACACCAGTTTCAGGTATACACCTTGGGTGTTTACAGAGGAATCCTAACCACAACAGTGAATGCCATACTTATTGTGCATTGAGCACGTGCACACCTACCATATTGGACGCTAGTTGCCTGTTTTACCCCTATTAATATGATCCATTTTCAAGGTCTTCATATTAGATTTCAGAGCAACAACAAGTTTTGGATATTTTGCAAAGAAATGAGACTTCTTATAGTGTGCAGGTTTCAGCTGTTTCATTATTATTTTGTGCTCTACAATGGCCTAATATTAGATTAATAAGCTAAGCAGTTAAGTCCCAACGTAAAGGATGTAATATTCAACATTATAGCTAAAAGCAAAATACTGCGAATGCTGGAAATCTGAAACAAAAACAGAAAATGCTGGAAAAACTCAGCAGGTCCAGCAGCATCTGTGGAGAGAGAGGTAGAGTTAATGTTTCGAGTCCGTATGACCCTTCTTCAGCATTCTAGCTACTGTTTAAATTAGTATTCATCATAAGGGTGCATTTTTGTCAATTTTTAGCTGTCATTATCCAGCAGCGAGACATTAGAAGGAGGAAATTCAAATGAGACTTGATCATTGTGCTTCACAGTGATAGGATTATGGTTCATGCTGTAACACTTCATGTGCTAGGAAAGGAATAATCTTCTAGGTATCTATTCTCTGCCTATTTCCCATCTGACAGGAATTTGGAGTGTCAGTGGCTAACCTGGCTTTTCATTGAAATGGGGCTAGTTTGAATTATTCACCTCCAATGTTTATATGGGCACAGTCATTTCTCCACAGTGGTGGAATCTGTGCAGTTTAGCACATTACTGCATGGGAGGTGGATCAAATCAACTGTTGAGTCAGTCCACCATTATTTAAACCTATGTTCATGGAAAATTCATAAACTACAGCAGCCCTTTCCAAAAATATAGTCTTACATTCAAAATATAATTTGCGCATTATACTGTCATTGCATAATTCATTTATCCCATAAGCGAATACCAGTGAAGAAAATCCAGGATGGCAAAGAAATGACAAAAAAAAATGGATACAAAATCTTTAATTTCAAACAGCATACACTTTTCCATTAAGCATCAAATACCTGGATGATGACTTCCCTATCAGGGGTAAGGCGGCCTTTGAAAGGACAGTACCTGTACAATCTTGATGCACGGCTGAAAACCAAGCTTTGGAATTTCACTGTGACATACTATGATACGAATGCTTAATGTGATTGTCTGTCCTTTCTTTCCCCCTTACTTAACAGAAGCATTATCTGGTTTAAAATAAAATAAATGCATTTTTGGTCCCACTAAAAGGATAAAGAGAGGAATTTCAGACCAATGTATTAAATTTCTGTGTACTAGTATTCCATAGCTTGATTTCATAATCCTGACCATACTCTTATGAAATTATTAAGTTTTACTCTCCTGACCATGAGTCTATAGGTATAAGAGAATTGCCTAAAGTGAGCCCATGCACCGCCTGGATGGCAAAACTGGCGTGACAACTCTGTGCCGCCAGACCTGATTTAGTGCCACCCAGGCATTTAATTGGTCAGAATCGGGGTCCTTGTTGTCCTCAGGGTGAATTTCCCACCTCCAAAAGCTGCCAGCCAATCATAGGCTGGCAGGTCTCTAGTGTCAGTGATGCCACCAGGAACAGTGACCACTGCCAGTACTGCAGAAGGTCCAGGCTGCAGGATTATCGTTGGAGCCTGGAGTTCCGATTAAGTGAGCTGGCCTTCCCAGGAACAGTTGGAACGGCAGGAGCAGGTGTGTGGGGCTGGTGGGGGGGGAGGGTATTGCGGAGGTTAGTATTTAGAGCAGGCAGGGATCTTCACCCATGGGCATCCCTGCTTTGGATATCTCCATTCGGCATGGGCTGCCCCAAAAGAAGGGATTCCCCACCAAGCCACAAATATACCCGGCTGGGTTTACCTGGCAGGTGGCCCACATGGTTGAATACCAGTGGCAGAGAGATGAGGCCCTTAAGTGGCCTTTACGTGGCCACTTAAGACACTCACTTGGCTTCCGGATGGGAAGGCCGTTCTTGAGCCTTCCTCCTGTGGACTTAATCAGTGGGGGGAGATGGGAAGGTGATGGGATCTCCACTCCGCACCTTCCTCCCTGATTAAACATCCCCCCACTTCCCTCAACCTCGTAGCCCACCTCCAGTGGAGAATAAACTTCCAACATTAGAAATCTACAGCACAGAATGAGGCCATTGAAACCATCAAGTCTAAAGCAGTATTTCTTTTCTCATTATCAGCCAAATTTAATCCCACTCTCCTGATCATTTTCATTAAACTTGTGTTCTTTTTCAAGCATTAATTAATTGCCTTTTGAAAGAAATTATGGGTTCTACTTCAAAAATTGTAACAGCGAATACCACATTCTAACTACTCTGATACAAGGAAGATTCCTTAACCTCCCCTGCAACTATTCTAGTAATTAACTCAAACTTGTGCCCTCTTGAATGTTTGTGAAATAATTGGCATAATGGTGTTGGTGGTAATTTATAGGAGTTACTGGGGTTAATTTGTAGGAGCCAATGGAGGTAATTTACCCCCAGGACCTCCTATAATACCTATGACCACCTGGGGACCAGGAGGGAATCAGCCTGTTGGTGCCAACAGAAGGTTGACAGCAGTGTCCACCCACAGCAAGTTGCACTTGAAGAGGTAGTTAGACAGCCCCCATCGGTAAACCACCAACTGAGAAAGGTGGCAGGCAAGTTCAGTTGAGCTGTGGCATGTTCAACTAGACTTCTCATTGAAAGATTGCATGTTTTCCTGCTTGCAGCTCTGGGTGCATGGAAATTTTCCCACACTTTGAGATACGTTCACTAGTTTAAATTCTGACTGAAAACGTCTGTTGTTAGAACCCAGTGTGCAAATGAAAATAAGCAAGGATTTTAAATGGAGATTGGTCTTACCATTGCGCGTTGCACAGTAAAGTTACAGCAGAATAGAGGGTTCTTGGATCTTGTGACAAACAAAGCCTTGGTTCATATTCTTTTAAGAAAATGGGGCAGAAATGTCATTGAACAAAGATTTGTGGTTCGTAACTGTTTTCTTCAAAAATTGGGTGTTTTAATAGAGTTGCCAACTCTGACTGACTTTATGCTGGAAGATGTCATCACATGACCTTCTACCCTTAACTGCCCCTCCCCCAGACTCCTGCCATTTGTTATCCAACATGTGCATCATGGTGGAGTCCTGCCTTCCAGGCTTTTCAATGTGTTCTTGTTTTGACTGTGGAAAGTTTAGCCACCCTATTCTTATTGCCACCTTGAAACCAGTGGAAATAATTTATCCATGTTTACTTTATTATAACCCTTAATAATCTTGAAGATCTCTATCACCTTTAACCTTCTCAGCCCTAATGAAAATAATGTGTTCTTAATTATAATCCTTCGTCCCTGGTTATTTCTGAATTAACCTTCACTGGATCTTTTCTGTTGTGTTTATATTCTTCTAGAATGGAATGCTCGAAACTGCATAAAAGACTCCAACAACGGCTTAACTGAGATAAAAGCAGAATAGTGCAGATGCTGGAAATCTGAAACAAAAACAGAAAATGCTGGAAAAACTCAGCATCTGTGGAGAGAAAAACAGAGTTAACGTTTTGAGCCCGTATGACTCTTCTTCAGAGCCTAACTGAGGCTTTGTTCAAATTCAACATTATTTCCTTTGTTTTGTACACTATATGCAAACCCAAGGATTCTATTTGCCATTTTTGGCTTTATCTATTTGTGCTGTGACCTTTAACAATCTCTGTATCTGCCACCAAATTTCCTCTGATCCTCTACTCCATTTACAACCTTACCATCCAAGGTACCTCACCCTACCAAAACTCACTACTTCACAACTTTCTGCTGAACAGCACCTAGCACCTATCCACTCATTGCAAAGATCTGAGTCCTCCCACATTCTCTCAAAATCCTCATATACTAATCAGTTTGTTAAATTCCCCCACTCCGTACCTGTAAATTACAATATTGTTTCTTCAATTCCTTAGTCAAGATCATTACCACACACCACACCTTTTACTATTATTCTTTCTTTCTCATAGAACTATGAAGATGAATTTCTGTCTGGGTTCTCCCATTCATCTGCCATTGTAGATGCTATGGCGTCTTGATCAAAGAGCCACAAAAACCTTGAAAATAGTGATCCCACAGCTCTTCCACTGAAGTTACAACAAAGGAGCGTGAAAACCCCCAAAGAAATTAATTCCCTATCTCTCTATCTGTGTGGCTACATTCCTCTTAATACCAGATGCCGTTATCTTGATTCTTTTATGTGGTATCTCGTTAAATTTAGTCAAAAATCCTTAAAACCAAAATGCTTGTGTGTCCTTTGTATATCTTCGCTGTTATTTCTTCAAAGAATTCCACAAGATTGATCAAGCATGACATGTGCTTTGGAAATCCCTATTGACTGGCCTTGATCAAATAACGGGAGGAATTTTCTGTGCCCGCTGGCGTCGGCCGTGTTCGGTGGTGTGAGCGGACGATATGGCAAGAAGGCCAAAAATCGGTTTCATGACATCGTAAAACCAGTTTGCAATCATCCGCTCTGCCGGTCGATGGCGGGCTGCGTTTCCCGGCGTCGGGGGTCAGGAAAGTCATTGCAATATATCTGTATATTGTTATAAGCCCAGCCTGACAGACTCATCCCTCCCACCTGCCTGCCGGATCGTCTGCCCACATCGGCGTGATTGCACACCGATATGTTTCACTATAGCATATAAAAGGCATGCACTTGGCGGTCTGCGCTTTGAGTGGAACTCAGGGGTAAGTGCACAGTAACATTGCGCAGTGCTCATCAGGGTCGCCTGGTTGTGGGGGAGGGAAGGGGCTGCCTTGTGGTGACGGGTGTTGGAGGGGGAGCAAGGACTGCCCTGGGGTTGAGGGCAGCGCACAAACATGTACGGGGTCGGGGGGAGGGAAGCGGCCCCACATTAGGGAAACCATGTATAAAGTGACCATTCCTCTGCAGCTGAGACAGGTCAGACGCAGCCACATTGATATATGTGAAGTTGGGCCTCTAGCTTATCTGCCCACTCAAGCAACGCAGAAGCATAAAAGTGCCACCAAATGCTCCAGAGCTTTTCACCCCTTGGGCACAGGCTGCAAACTAATGAGCATTTTAGTGGACTGCAGAACAGTTGGACGACTGGGCATGTTGTACAATCTCCTTGCCAAAGCTGGCCATGGAGCAGTCACTGCTGGAGCGCTCACAGCCCCTTGCAAAGTCATTATCCCAGTTTGAACCAGCCTCCCCCATGGTTCAAGCTAACAGTGCAGCCTTGCAGTGCAGGCTAGGAGAATGCCTGTGCCTGAGCTGAGAGCACAGCATGCAGCGCAATGGGCAAAGCTGCCGCCAATCTGTCAGGTGGAGTGGGGCAGAGGAGGGTAGGGTTTCAGGCAGCCATGCAGTGCACTAAACTCTGGCCATCCAAGTGGTGGCCAGCACTTTTCAGGATGCATTAAGGGGCCTTCAGACTTAACCAAGAGAGTTTCTTAGAACACCCAAGCTAACCCATGTGTCTCTCTGTTTCACCCTGAAAGAGAAGTACATCAGGAACATGGAGCCTGGTGAACTAGCTGCATGCCTCGTGGCGTACAGAGAGCAAAGACAATGGAGAAGATAGTAACAGAGGCACCTGGCTGTGCAGAGGGAGAAGCAGCACCCTCAGGAAGAAGGGGTAGCTGGGGCTCCCACACATGCCGATGAAGAGGCACAGCGAGCCATCGCTGGTTGGAGCCTAGATAGACCCAGGGTCTATAGGCGCCGCCTTTCATTCCTGCAGATGACCAAGAATCAGTGTTGTCGAAGACTGCGCATGTCTAGGGAACTAGTCAGTCATGTCTGCCAGCTGCTGCAGAATTTGGTGCCACGTGGACATGGAAGTCATCCACTGCCCTTGGCCGTGAAAGTGACCGCAGCACTCAATATTTATGCCGGTGGCTCCTTTCAGGGCTCTGCAGGTGACTCTGTGGGATCTCACAAGCCTCCACCCACAAATGCATCCATGAAGTCACAGATGCCATCTTCGCGAGGGCACACAACTTTGTTCATTTCACCCGGGACCAGGACAGCCGGGATGCAAGAGTGCTGGGATTTGCCCAGATCTCAGGTTTCCCACAGGTGCAGGGTGCCATTGACTCACGCGGCGCTCAGATCTCCATCGCAAAAAGCATTCAACTATGTCGACCACAAGGGCTTCCTTTCGCTGAATGTGCAGCTGGTGTGCGACCACCACAAACACATCCTGCAGATCCTCGCATGTCTTCAGGAAATGTCCGCAACTCTTACATTCTAAGTTGGTCACAGATCCCTGATGTATTCCAGGACCCACAGAGGCTGCAGGGATGATTCCTTGGGGACAAGGTCTACCCGCAGAAGATGCGGCTGATGACACCCGTGTGGCGGTCTCAGACTGCAGCAGAGCGAAAGTATAACGAGGCTCATGCTGCAGCTCACACCTTTGTCGAGCAAACCATCGGGATGCTGAAAATGAGGTTCCGGTGCATGGACCAGTCTGGTGGAGCCCTGCAACACAGTCCACAGAGGGTGTCACAGATCGTCGTCACCTGCTACCCACTTCACAACCTGGAACTGCAATGGGGAGAGGAGCTGGCTGAGGGGGAGTTGGAGGAGTTTGAGGTCTCCACCAATGAGGAGGACGTTGACGGGAATGAGGATGAGGTGGTCCCCAAAGGCGACAATGGTAACGATGAGGCCCTTGCACTGGCCAGACAAAGCAGGCGTGCTCGGGAGGCCCTCATAGCTGCTAGATTTGTGAAGGATGATGATGCCATGCAGTGAGGGAGAGCATTCCATATGGCTTCTTTACAACCTTGTCTACTTGAACTGCTGCCTTCAGGGACCTGTGTACTTGTGCACCAAGATCTCTCACTTTATCTACCCTTCTTAGTATATTCCCATTTATTGTGTAATCCCTGTAACTGTTTGACCTCCCTAAGTGTATGACCTCACACTTCTCTATGTTAAAATCCATCTGCCACTTTACCGCCCCCTCCACCAACCCATCTGTATCGTTTTGGAGATTATGGCTATCCTCTACACTATCCACTACTCGGCCAATCTTTGTGTCATCTGCAAATTTCCCAATCGTGCCCCCCACATTCACGTCCAAATTGTTAATATATAACACAAACAGCAAGGGTCCCAACGCTGAGCCCTGTGGAACACCACTTGAGACAACTTTCCATTCGCAAGGGCATCCATCGACTATTACCCTTTGTTTCCTGTTACAAAGCCAACCTTTTATCCAGCTTGCCACATTACACTGAATCCTATGGGCTTTTACTTTCCTGACCAATCTGCCATGTGGGACCTTGTCAAATGCCTTGCTAAAATCCATGTACACAACATCCACTGCACTACCTTCATCAACCCATCTTGTCACTTCCTCAAAGAATTCAATCAAATTTGTGAGGCAAGGCCTTCCTTTAACAAATCTATGCTGACCATCCCTGACTAGTCCATGCCTTTCCACATGACAGCCCCACCCCTCCTCTTATTACCTTTTTGATATTTATATGTCTATGAAAGTCTTTTGGATTCCATTTTATGTTAGCTGCCGGTCCCTTTTCATACTCTTTCTTTGCTTTGCTTGTTAGTATTTTTATTATCCCTCTGAACTTTCTATATTCATCCTGGTTCCCACTTGTATTATGAACCTGGCATCTGTCATTCATACCTTATTTCTGCCTCATTTTACTCTCTATCTCTTTTCTTATCCAGAGAACAGGTCTGTCTGACCTTTACCCCTTGTGGAAATGTACCTCAACTGTATCCAAAGCATCTTCTCTTTAAAGGCACCCCATTGTTTCATTACAGTTTTGACTGCCAATCTTTGATTCTAATTTACATGGGCCAGATCTGTTCTCACTGCCCTGAAACTGGCCCTCTCCTAATTAATTATTGTTGTTTTAGTATGCTCCTTATCCTTTTCCATAGCTAGCCTAAAACTTATGGTGCTATGATCACTGTCACCTAAGTGTTCCACGACTGCCACTTGATCTACTTAACACCATCATCCCCCCAAACCAGATCCAGCAAAACCTCCTTACTCGTTGGACTGGAACCATACTGATCTAGAAAGTTCTCCTGAACAAACTTCATAAACTCTTCCCTCTCTGCCTTTTATGTTGCTGCTATCTCAGTCTATGTTAGGATAATTAAAATCCCCAATTATAATTATCCTATAGTTTTTACAATTCTCTGTAATTTTCTTGCAAATTTGTTCCCCCATATCTTTGCCGATAGTTGGTGGCCTGCAGAATACACCAGTAGTTTAGGAATACCCCCAAAGGGGAAAAAAACAGTAAAACTTGGAAATGAAGGGTACCAGTAAAACTTGTCCGAACTGGTCTTGTATACCTTAAAATTAAACTCCAGTATTGCTGATTTTTACAGGGATTTAAACATTTTGAACTGGTTTTTCCTTCTGGGTCTCTATTCTGCTCGTGGGTGAGTAATGGGGTATGATGTATTGAGCAGTGTGAGAGGTTGTTGGTACAAAGTGTCTTTTAAAGGTGCATTCACTGTCCTTGTCCACTGTGAAGTTCTTGGTAAGAAACAGTAAGGTATTCAGTAAGACGCATTCAGAATCAGGACTGCACATGCTACTAAAACACGGATGCTTTTTATTTCCTCTAGGCTCCCTCTGCTGGTATATGTGTATATGGTAGCCTTAAGTGGACAAAATGCACAATGCAATTTTCAATACACTATAACCACCCACGTGAAGTCGTTGAACTTCCTGCAGCACTGATGCCAGGTCTTCGTAGCCAGGCTTCAGGTGATGCCTTCATGGCCACTTCCTCCTGTTCTCTTTACAGGGTGTTGCTTGAGGGCCTCCTGGATCCTGTGAAAACATAGCATCTCTCACCCTGTCATCTTCCTGGAGTAAAGCCTGCAGAACTGCATGTGAGAACTGAGGAGCCATCATTTCCCTGTTGTTCTATTTGAGATGCTTCTCCTTACAGCTAATTCCTGTGGAGACAGTCAGCAGTAATCTCCTTACAATCAGACCTCTTTTAAAGATGCAGGCTAATTAAAACATGCGCTAGCCATGAGGGTCATGCTTGGCTGTACACCAACAATGAAATGAAGAGGCTACATGGGGTTTGCATGCTGCCTGCCTCAATCAGACCGCTAGTCACGAGTTTTGCCCACCAGAGCAATTGAATTTTTAGCCCATTATTTTAGAGGTAAGGATAACAGCTGAGACTGTACTTTCTGACTTACTAAAATTGGTTTAATACAATAATGTGTCTCAAAGAAAATATCAGACCCATGTTCCATAAAGCAGAATACAATAGATACCCTTTATTGTACCCACATAAATATTTTGCATTGGTGTGTTCCATTATAGTTATTTTCCTAATGAAAGATAAATATTTACCTAGTGATGCATTTTAAGTCACTAATATACTTAACAATCTTCAGGTTTTTGAATAACTTTTGAAATCACAGAATCACAGGCCAGGATGTTGAGGTCGGTGAGCGGGAGGGGAGGGGGCGGGGCCCGCTCGCCAACACGTAAAATGACGCAGGAAGACGTCAGGTGGAACTCTTGACGTCACCCCGCCCCATTTCAATTTTCAGGTCGGCGGGGGCCGAATCAGCTGTGCGCCTGCCAACCTGTCAACGGCCTATTGAGGCCATTGAAAAACTAATTCAAGTAGTTAACGGACCTGCCCGTCCAACCTTAAGGTTGGCGGGCAGTCCGGAAACCCTGGCGGGCTTCAGAAAAGCCACAGGCAGGATGAGGTTTCATGAAGGTCTTTAAAAATTTAATACAAGTTTGAATAAAAGTGATGGACATGTCCCAGCTCGTGACAGTGTCACATGAGGGGACATGTCAGGGGAATTTTATGTTTGTGCATTGACCATTTTTGAATTTGACGCCGATCTCCCTGAGGCAGCACTTAACCTCAGGGAGATGAGTGCGTTCTTTCGTGCTCATGCGCAAAAGAGCCCTCCCAGCTTAGGGAATACCCCCCACCCCCCGCCCGCACAGGGAGCGCATAGCACTTCCTGGCAGTCGTCACGCTGGGCGGGCCTTAATTGGCCCACCCACGTAAAATGGCAGCGTGCTCCCAATTGGGGGCACCGATTGGAGGTGCGCCTGCATGTGCTCGCTCCTGCACTTCCCCTCCAATGGGGGGGTGAAATTCTTCCCAAAGGATGGTACAGCACAGGAGTTCATTAGGCCCATTGTGCCTGTGTTAGCTCTTTTGTAAGGCTATCAACTGAATCCAACCCCCTGCTCTTTCTCCATAGCCCTGAAATTTCTTTCCCTTCATGTATTTACCCAATTCTCTTTTGAATATTACTATTGCATTTACTTCTGCCACCCTTTCAAGCAGTGCATTCCCAACAAGTCACTGTGTAAAAAAACACTTCCATAAAATCTCTTTTATCCTTTTCTGCTCTCAGATGAACAATCCCAGCTTCCCGAGTAAATCTACATAAGCTGAACTCCCTCACCCCTCTGCCATTTTAATAAATCTCTTCTGCAGCCTCATCCAGGCCTTGACATACTTCCTAAGGTGTGGTGCCCAATATTGAACATAATACTCCAATTGAGGCCTAACTAGTGTTTTATAAAGTTTAGGTATAACTTCCTTGCTTTTTTACTCTATTTATTTATTAATAATCCTATGCATCCCATATGCCTTTTTTAACAACCATCTCAACCTCTCCATCCACCTTTAAAAATTTGAGTACATACACACCCAAGTCTCTCTGTTCCTGCACCCTCTTCAAAATTGTACCATTTAGTTAATTTTGCCTCTCCAAATATTTCTTACTACAATGTGTCACATAACACTTCTCTGCATTAAATTTCATCTGTTATGTCTCTGTCCATTTTACTCATCTGCCTATATCCTCCTAAAGTCTGTTACTATTCTTTTCATTGTTTACTATATTTCTGAGTTTCTTATCATCTGCAAACTTTGGAACTATCCCCTCTATATCCAAGTTTGGGTCATTAATATGTATAAAAATTGTTGGGTTTTTTTGGCAATAATATCCATTGTTATGTTGGTGTTTGTCAGTTTGTCATTTTGCTTTTTGTGCCTAAGAGGGAGATGAAATTTGTCTTGCAAGCACACATGGTGGTAAAATTCTTTTTTAAAACTATAAACAAAAGAAAACTCTTTTTCTCCACAATTAATTTATAGGGATGCCAACCCTCCAGATTGGCCAGGAGTCTCCAAGAATTGAAGATCTCCAATCTCCAGGGCACTGCTGTGTGCAACCCTGGAGTAAATTCATTGGGACATCAAAAAAGTTTTTTTTTTGTCATTTTCTTTGAACATTTCTCTTTTTCAGATATAAAAATATTGAAAATGGTTGGGGAGGTGCAGAAAAGGCTGTTTGACTGACAGTCAAGCATCATCCAATTGTAATGAGTCTTTTTGCTTTCCAATTGTTATAGGAAGGCTGTGTGTCACAAGGATGGATGTGTTGGACGACTAATGGGTTGAGCGTGGGGGAAAGTCATGTGATGAATCCTCCAGGAATACATTTAATCACAAGTGGCAACCCTGATAAACTACCTAATATTGAAATTGCTGGAACACGCAACGTTGAGAAATATGATTTCTAAGGATGAAATTTTTTTTATTCATTCATGGGGATGTGGGCATTGCTGGCCAGGCCAGCATTTATTATCCATCCCTAGTTGCCCTAGTTCAGACGGCATTTAAGTGTCACATGTGGGCCAGACCAGGTAAGGGCACTAGTGAACCAGATGGGCTTTTACAACAATCATTTCATGGTCACCATTAGGCTTTTAATCCCAGATTTTTATTGAATTCAAATTCCACCATCTGCCGTGGGAGGATTCAATACCGGGCCCCCAGGGCATTATCGTGGGTCACTGGATTACTAGCCCAGCGACAATACCACAATGCCTATATAAAAGAGTATTTTTCATAAAAAATAATTCTATCCCATAAATCTATCATGAAAATTTCAGGTATGCATTGCTTGTGACTTTGGTGAATGGCATATTCTCCTGTATACAGCCTGTGTGAAGTGGAACACTCCGTTGCATTGATAAAATGGTTGACTTCCAATTGTTAAGGCGGTAAATGTCAAGTTCGGCTCACTTATCTGGATCCCTTAATTTTGTTCCCTCATGAAAAACCTTTTCTAACAGTACATTTTTTTGCAATGACACAGTGGCCGATTCATTGTTGATAATGATTTTTCCCTTCCGAACCAGTTGAATGTATGTCAAAGGTGACTATCTACCCACAACTTGAATGCTAGCTGCTTGTTGAGCCCAACTGCATTAATATGGAAAGGCACTGAGCAAGACCCAATGCTTCCTCACCGCCATTCAAAAGATGCCTTAATGCACCTCGTTGTATTCAATTTAATTGTTTAAGACTTGCCGTAGCCTGTTTTTTTAAGGTAGAAAAGTGCAAGGCACAAGGAAATCTGAAAGAAAGGTGACATCAAGGGTCTCACCTAGAGCCGGCAAGAGATCTGCGGTGCCTCTTTTTGGGAAGGCCTCCCTAACCACTTGCTAATCAGACAGCAGCAAGATGACTGGCATGTGTTCCACTGGAATCAAGGCACTGAGGGGGACGTGGAAGTCCTGCCCAGCAAGAGCTACTGGCCAATCAGAGGTCGGCAGCTCTTGCGCTCAGCAACACCACTGAGCAAGCCATGGCTGCTGCTGGGAATGCAGGCACCAGAGTTCCAGAATTGCGAAGAGACCCAGGCCACAGGTAAGTAATGGTGGGGTGGGATGATATTGTGTGGTGTCGCTCATGGGGAGAGGGGTGAAGGAGGGTCAGAAACAAGGACAGGGTGATGCTCTCAGTGGATCAGCCCCCTTCCCAATGTCCAATCCCTCAATCAGGCACTGATTGCCTTTGATCGAGGGACCGCCCCCCACCACCTCTGAGGATATAAGTGGCCCTCACAGTTTTGCCCTGTTGTGTGTGACCATGCCTGGAGACAGGCCCGCTTGCAGCTGGGTTAATGCCAGCAGTGAGAGGATGAGACCCTTAAGTAGTCATTAATTGGCCACTTAAGGGCCTCAATTGGCGGTGGGACAGGAAAGTTGGCCACAGCCCTTCCTGCCCGGAACTTAATTCTGGCAGAGGTGGAAAGGTGGGGGGTTTTATGTATGCCACCACACTGCAAAAGTAAATACTCTTCCCACGTTCAAGCTCGCCATCAGTGAGAGCACAAGGTTCTGCTCAAGGATTGGAAAACACACCAAAAACCTTGTAATTCTTAAAAAAGTACTGGTAAGAGTAACCCCAAACCAAATCCACCTGCTGACTGCAGAACAGCATCAATGGAAGCCTTGTGAAGCATCTTGCCATTCTTCACTCCTGGCTAGAAAAGCAAACCTGACAGTATGTGATCCAGAATGGAGAAAACAGGCAAACAATCTCAAATAAATCATTAATATTGCTACACTTGCACAGTTACTTCAGATCCATCAATGTGAAGTTCCCATCTTATAGTCACGACTTGCAGAGCCAGGATCTCCATGATCTTCGGTTAGGTTTAATAATTAATTGTGTGCAAGTAGGGGCATGATCTAATGGTATTATGTCAATTCTTGCTGCCAGAAGTCCAGGCACCATAATTGTTTTCAAATGTTGATAAGGATCGTGTACTAACGTAGAATTCAAAATATCTCTCCCCTTGGGGTATGCCTTTTTCAACAATGCAGAGCTGTGGGATCATGGAAACTCCAAAGTATAGCTTGGCTCTGAGACTGCCCAGTAAATGTTATAATCTTACTCTGTACCCAATACTATCCCCTTCCCTAAAAATAAACAACAAATTTCTCTGTTATCTGCACAAATTAAATCCCATCCACTATCAATGGAGATGCATTCCCAAATATGTTGCCCTCTGCTGTCCAAGAGAAGACCAGTATTATACAATCTACTGCCTCCATTTAGACAGACTATGCTTCTTCCTCTGTTGGAGTTTTGGCATCCCCAGAATATTTTGTATTTGCTGAGCTGGCTACTTTTTGAAGATCTCTTTTCAGACACCATGAGACACAATAATTACATTAATATGACAGTATTAATACGAGAGGTTAGGAGTCACTTCATAACATCATCCATGCTTTTGTTGTCTGCTCATACAACCATTCCAATGTGCTCCTGGCCAGCAGCCCATCTTGTACCCCTAATAAACTTGAACTCATCCAAGACTCTGTTGCCAATATCATGACTTGCATTAATTACTAGTCACCTACCATCCTTGCTGAACTCTACTGGCTCCCAGTCCAGCAAATGCCTCCCTGGCCATGCCCCTTCCTACCTCTGCAACGTCCTCCAGCCTAACAACCTTTCAGGAACTCTTCACTCCTCTGGTTCTGGTTTCTTATGCATCATCAATTTATTTTGACCCTCCATTAGTGGCCATGGCTGCAGCTGTCTAGCCCTAACCTCTAGAATTCTTTCTCTAAACCTCTCCAGCTCTCTTCTCTCCTCCTCAAAGGTATTTTTTTTAAATCCATCTCTTTGACCAAGCTTCAGTCACTTCCTTAATTTGTCCTTACATGGTTTTGTATCAAATGTTAACTGAAATCTCTCTTGTGTGCTGCTTTGGAATATTTGACCACATTCAGTGTGCTATATAAATGCAAGTTGTTGGTGTTGATGATGTTATAAGATTCACAAATTACACCTGCCCCATATAAAGCTGAACCATTCTAAAACATTTTCCTGGCCAGAAGACAGGAAGGAATACCTATGTCAACCTGGCTACCTTGTAAAATTATTATTTTTATTTTAAAAATGGACAAGGCTTTACCCTAACTAGATGTGACTCATATCAGAGGAATTTCTAACCTCCAGAAACCAGCAAGGACCTTGTTATCTTTAAAGAGGTGCTAATGCCCCCTGTGAAAGCTGACAATCAAATTCCAAAGATCAAAGATCAAATTCAAATTCCACCCTGTTTATATTTCTAAGGCAGGCGTTATGTCTGCAAAGGACAAAAGAGACCCTGACGCCTCTATTAAACACCTCAAGATTCCAGATGTGGAAATACATCCTTTGTCCAATGCCCAGGAGAAGAAGTGGAAGGTATGACACATGACCTCCCCAAGCTGCTAGAACCTGTAATATTGCTGTGTGGAACAGAACCCAGGTAGTCTACCATTTTATCATCTAACAGTTAACAATGGAAAGAGCTCTGTCCAGATGAAGTGCCTGGCCCTCATCTACACTGTGAACTACTGGAACATTGGAACTTCTGTATCTGTGCCTTCCAGACTAATTCATCTCCGCGTGCCTTCTCCCATCGTGGAAGTCCTCACTTCTGGAAAGTTGGATCACCCAGCAACAGTTTCAGCCTGCTAACCTCTGAAGGAATATCCCACTGGATCTTTTGATTCTGCACTCTGGATTCATGTGAAACCATAACTCTTATTTTTATTGTGGTCTTGCCCTGTGCCACTTTAGTTTTCTCAATCCTCTTTTATTGTATGAGTGCAAAAAGGGGCGGTTGTTGTGAAACCCCTTTCCCTCATTTTGTGTGTGTGTAAAATAAACCAAACTTCTTATTTTACCTTATCTCGAGTTTGCTGTGGGGTTATTGATAAAGGATTGGATCACTCCAAACTGAAGGTTTGGTGATAACACACCACCACTTATAAAGGGGGCAATTAAAAATCAAAAAACACCTTTCCGTTTACGGATGGTTAGGGTCCAAGAGAACCCAAAACCCAATTTGAATTTGACCAGAGTCTAAGTTAATACAGGAGCCAAATTAAAGATAAAAAAAGTCAATTGGAAGCCAAAATAGGGAAATTTCGGAGGCTGGAACTAATTTTAAGACAAGTAACTTACCAGAGCAAATTCATTGTCCTAACAGAAAGAAAGTGGTAACCTTTGACACCCAAATGTCTGTTCAGCAAGAGAATTTAAGCAGAGAAAGTTTGGAGACCCTTAGCACAGATCAATTTAAAGCTGTAGCTAGGGAGATTTGGCTCAAATTGCCCAGCAAAATCAAAAGAAAAGGAACGAATCCTGGTGTTGGTAGAATGCCTGGATCTGATGTTACCAGTAGAGCAGTCAGATGGAGAGCTCAATCATGACTCTGAATCCCCTCCCCTAGTCAATTTCGTGCTGGCAAAGCTTAAATTGGAGCTAGAATTTAAGGAGAGGGAAAGAGAGAAAGAGAGGGAAGCTTAGGAGGGGGAAAGAGAAAAAGAGAGGGAAACTCAAAAGCAGGGAAAGAAATAGTGAGGTTGATAGCCCATGTAGCCGAACAGCCTGAAAGGAGTTATTAGGCATGGAAAGGAAAAGCTTAAGGACTTGCCTGTAGTATGGCTGGCAGAAACCTTCTTTCCGGCATTAAATAGGGGCAAAAGGATTTCCCAAATCAATAGGCAGATAGGGGGGAGATGCCTCCCCCTAGTCGAACAGCCACCAGGAAGGGTAGCTGGAGCTGCACCTCCACTTGAGGGCTGTGGTGTTCCAGAGGACATGGAATATGTTAGGAGAGCGCCACCTCCAAAGCTAAAGGCCCCAGCTCGGAAGCCAGTGATTGATTTCGCTGACCACTTTATGGCGAATTTAAATGTGGAGCAGAAAAGTTCCCAAACTGTCCCAGAAAGAGTGAGAGTGATGCCTCACCCATTTGGTAAGCCAGCTGGATGTACAACAAAAGTTGACCATCCACCTAAGTACAGTAGTGTCACAAAAGACACAATGCCTACACCCCCGACTGACCGGCAGAGGAACCCCAACAAGATTGCACCCCATGCTCACCCACCATTATGCAGAACTGCAGGAGGACTGGACAGAGTTAACCATCCCATTTAAAATAATCCACAACCACCCCCCTACAGGCTACAGCCCTGTCGCCATATCCAGTGCGGATGCGGGAAAGGCCCCTGGCCCCCTGTCAGAAGGCCATCTTCCTGTCATCCTAGCCCAGAAAAGCTACCCCAAGTTCAGAGACCAACTGCCCACCTGTTGCTGTGCCAACCAAAAGTACCTAGCACCGGATACTAGAGTTCTCCAGTTGTGCTAGCACCTGAGCCAGACCCCTAACCAGAATCCCCTAAAGAGGTCAAGATCCCTTTAAAACACCCTATTCTCCTGACCCTCAGCCAAACCCCAGTCTCTGGGTCCGAATACCTGAGCCCACAGGTTATCAAAGTGGACAGGCAGGAGCTAGGCTGGACAAGAGCAGCTCAGCCCTATGATCCCAGGGCCTGGCACCCGCAGAGTGATATGTCCAGCACGCCCCTGCAGATTGCCCAGAGCAGCTTGACCATCACTTGACCCCTTAGTGCTAACGGACATGTAAAACTCCCAGACCCTTTCAAAGATACTTAATCAGGAGGTTGGAATGCCTGATCCCCAACAGAGGGATTCATCGACCTGAAATCTTAATTCTGCTTCTGTCTCCACAGGCCCTGCCTGGTCTGCTAGGTGTTTCTGTTTTTGCAACTTATAGTTTTCTGTTTTTTATTTAAAATCACCAGTTTGATTGCCTGTAAACTGTTTCCAATGTCCACCCTGTCCACTAATCAGGATTAAGTAATATGGTTCGGATGATTCAGCAGAATGACAAGTCAACAATGGCAACTTATTGTTGAGAATGGGCGGAGTCATCCCAGGTTTGCACTAAATGGGGTAGTGGGCAAGAAAAAAGACATTTTACCCACCAGCTGCAATGGTGGCTTTTCCCACCATATCGTCCCATTCCCACCTCATTAATTATGCATTCCCGGAAACATGCTGGATCGCTGGCAGGATGGCCTCTGAGTCGTCCACCCCGCCGTCACCTCAGGCCGTCAGTAAACCAGGCGCCATATTTAAAGGCTGCCCCGGTACAGAGCTAGCACTCCTCAAGGGACAGGAAGCTGCTAGGAACTGATGGCTGTCAAAGAGGGGAATCATGCTGCCCCCGATTAGTGACGCCTCCCTCAGGCACCTACTGGATGCAGTGGAGGCCCGCTGCGAAGCCCTCTACTTGCGCTCTGGGTGCAGAGCAGCAAGCAATGTCACCAATCAAAGATGGGAGGCAGTGGCAGCAGTGGTCAGCGTCAACACCCTGAAAAAGAGGACAGTCACCCAGTTCAAGAAGAGGGTGAATGGCTTCATCCATTCTCCCAAGGGAAGCCACTCTTCTCATCACTCTCGACTCACACTCACAAACCCATCACACATCCACAGGGATCTCACACCTCAAAGGACAACACCATTAACTCTCACACACACCCTCACATCTCCATCAAGTTCATATCCTCTGGAACTCACATCCCCATCCCATCCATGGCTCCGCTCACCACTCAAACATTCCAAGCAGTGCCATGTCCTGCTCACATTCTCTCTATCTATTTTCATGCAGGAGAAGCTGGCTCACAACAGCAGGGAGAGGTTCCAGACTGGGGATGAGTACTGTGCCATTGCACTGACTGGTGAGGACATAGACCGTGCCTGCTGCAACAGTCAGTTCGGTAGTGAACACCCACGTGAGGATCCTGCACCACATTATCCCTCTCTCAATGCAATTGTGAGTGGTCTCTCTCCTGCTTTTTACTCTGCTGCCATGCACTAATTATCTCTACTTTGGTCCACAGGGAGCTCTGCCAAGCGACCGACACCCTCAGCAAGTCAGTCCCTCAGCACTATCCAGGTCCTCACCTCCTCCATTGAAGAGCTGGAAATAAGAAGCCTCGAAGACCCATCACAGCGCTTACCCACACCCTCCACCAGCGCAGACACACTCCTCGGTGGGACCTAGATCTAGAGCAGGCTCAGGTTCACAACCTGGTGGTCACCGCACAGACACATGTCCGCAGCAGGAGGAGACAGGTTCAGCCGAGCTCCCCGACACTCAGAGGACTGCTGGGGAAGAGGCATCTGTAAACTCCAAGTCAGATGATGAGCTTCTGGATTCAACCTTTCAACTCATCATGGAGAGGCAGCAGAAGGCAGGGGAGCATCGCACAGAGCTGTTGGAAGCCCTCAACAGAGTGGCACGTGAGTCAGACGAGTGCATCCGCCAGCTCTCAAATGAAGTGGTGCCCACATGTGCACATTTGGAGGTCTCCATGGGAAGAATAGCAGACGCCATGGAGACCTTGATCTAGCAGAACACAAAAATGTGCGCAGACCTGCACTCCATCGGAGCAACTATTGGTGAGTTCCTGCAGTGGCAACGAAAGAGGGAAACAGGTTGACGTCCCTCCAGGTTCTCCTTCCCGTCAAGGTGTCAGGCCGGGGCACTCAGGCACCTGAAGGGAGGAGGAACAGCAGCTGGACACCCCAGGGTCATCAACTCAGGAATCCCAGAGGCTGTCCTTTCTCTCCGACTCCACTTTGCCTGTGACTCCCTCAGCCTCGTCCTCTGTCACTGTAGAGGGAGCAGCTGGCCCACAGGACAGCCAAAGCAAGCCGGGGCCCTCAATGCCTCAACTCTCTAGGGTACCCACGCCAAAGTCATCAGAGACAACATGGACAACCATTGCACAGGCTGTTCCACTCCTGCTGCAGATATCAGGGCAGCACATGGAAGAAGTGGTAGGCCTAGAAAAGTTATGAATTTCTGGTCACAAGTGGTGGCATAGGTGAAATCATTTTGTCACTTTCTAACCTGAAAATGTATTCACTTCCACTGAGTAATGTATAATGGTGTCTTTCAGCTTCATTTATAGACTTTGAAAGTACTTTCCCCACATTCCTCCCTGCCACCACCACACCCCACCACCCCCCATCGCCCACTAGCAATTCAGCTGCACGCAGCTGGACCGGGAGTGATTCTGGAGGGAGAAGTATGTGTGTGGCAGTACCTTTCTGAGCCTCATGCAAGCATTCTCCCATGTTCACAAAGCCTTCCTCCATCACACTCATCTCCATGTCTCGGGCATTTTCAATCACTTTCCACATCCCCACCGTCACATACCAACCAGAACCCTTGTCTTTCCAGAGTGTCCAGGTGAATGTACACATTCCCTATCTTCCCAAGAATCCCACCCCCATCCACATTGACCTCCCCAGCCTCCTCTTTCCCACCCCCAGGGTCCGTGTCTGCCTCCGAGTCCCCACCTACCACCCTTGCTGTCCCTTCTACCGCTACCGTCGCACTCTCACCCTCCCACCCTACCAGCTCACTCTGCTATCTCTCGTACTCACTATTTCCTCCTGCCATGCCCACCCTCAGTTCGCCCCCCCTCCAGGAGGCAGTCATTGACTCTATAGGCCTCCCTTGCACTTTTGCCTGGACATCCCCCCCACCTCCTTGTGGACTCCTTTGTCCACCCTTACTCCTTGGTCCACCCTTACTTCCTCCCCCTCCGAGCTCCTTCCTCCCCCTGAAGTCCTGCCCCCTCCAAACTCCTTCCCTCCTCCTAACTCCTTCCCTTACACCTCCCTCACCTCATAACATCCTCAGTTGCCACATTCACCCCATTACACGCTCCTCCCCATACTTCCTCCTCCCCTCCCAACCTCATCCCATTGTTCACTGCCTCCCAACCTCACCCCCCGCCACCATCGTTCCCCCCCTACCAAGCAAAACCCCCCCCGCTGACGCCTTCATTCACCCCCTCCCAAACTCACTCCCCCACCTCGGTACACCTTTCTCTCCCAATCAAACCAAGACCTTCCTCTCCATCCCCTTGATAATCATCTGTAGCAGGCCATGGCCAAAACCCTGATGTCCCAAAGCAGACCCCAGATTTCAACAGTGATCTTCCACCTTCTGTGAGCTGCTTCGCAGTGGAACCATGTCCATGAAAATCCACCCAGTATGTGATGTACGTGTTCCTCCATGGTCCAACTGCTGTAGACAATCTTCTAATCCTCGGATGTCCGCAATGTGAGCAAGGCCCTGATAGTCAGTCCCGATATGTGCACGTCACACTTGTTAAGACATGTTCTGAGCCGACGTGTTTTCCTGCCGACATGGCTGGATGATCCAGCCTGGAGGGGGGGTTGTTTCTGGTGAACAGGGATTCTAATTATATGCAGATGTATTAAAATGACGTTCCCGACGTGAGGTGGCGAGAAAGGCATTGACGGTGGAGCGGATAGTCGCAAATAGGTTTCACAATGTCGTGAAACCGGTTTTTGGCCTTCTCGCCATATTGTCTGTCATGACGCCCAACGTCAACGGAGATGGAAAATTCCAGCCAATGTGTTTCTAGGGCACTTTTAATATAGAAAATCTTTACAGTACTTTGTAGATTCATAGCCAAAACTATGGATTCTGAGCCAGAGAAGGAAATTTTAGGAGGTGTGATCAAAATCTTGGTCAGAGAGATGGTATATTAGGAAGCTCTTAAAGAATGAAAGAGAGGTGGAGAAGTGATAGCCTAAGGGAGGGTCTGAGGCCCAAGTAGCGGAAAGCATGATCAACAATGGTGGGGCAGAGAGCAGAAAATGTTGGAAATACTTGGTAGGCCAGGCAGCATCTGTGGAAAGAGAAATAGAGTTAATGGGCTGAATCTTCTGGCTGACGTGCGGGTGGTGGAGCCCGCATGTCAGTGCTTAAAACATTGTGCGCTGACATCGCGCGAGCGTCCTGATGTCAGTGCGCGGCATCGCGATATTTTGGTCGGTGGGCACGCTATGCAGTGCGACGCGCGCCCGCCATTAATTAAAGGCCTCATTAAGGCCATTAAGTGACCAATCGACCAGGATTTTGAGGGGCCCGTGCGAACTTCAGCTTGGCGCATGGGCCCAACGGGCAGGCGGGTAAGTGATTTTTTTCACAAACCTCATCCAATGGTGGGATGAGGTTTGATTTTGGTTTTAAAATACTTTACTAAAGTTTTTATGCACTTCATTATCATGTCCCATCTTGTGTGATATTTTCACATGAGGGCGACATGATTTTTTTATTTTTCTACTTTTGAACTTTCACCACATTTCAGTGATCTCCACTGAGCCTCAGGGAGATGTGTGCTCTTTTGTGCGAAAGAGCGCACTCTCGCAGTTGGGGAATCCCCCCCTACCCGCTGGGTGGGCCTTAATTGGCCCGCCCACGTAAAATGGCGGCGGGGCCCGTTTCGGCGGCGGCGATCGGCTGCCCGCCCGCCGCCAAGTCATTCGGGCCCGCCCGCCCATCAAGTGCAAAATTCTGCCCAATGTTACTGGTTGATGACTTTTGTCAAAACTCATTTAATCGATAGTTCTGCCAAAAGGTCATTAACCTGAAAGGTTAACTCTATTTCTCTTTCCACAGATGCTACCTGAACTGATGAACACTTTTTGTTTTTAACTCCAGTTTTCCAAAATACATACTGTCTTGCTTTTGTGATATACACAAGAAACCGGTATCAGAAGTACAGCAGATTTTTGCAGGGGTAAGGGTGGTTTCTGGAACTGGAGGAAATTGCCAAGGCAGGGTGGGAGATTTAAACATAAAGATGAGAATTTTAAATTTGAGGTATTTGGAGACTGGGAGCCAATGTAGATCAGCAAGGGTGATGAGTGAGTGGGGCTTGGTGCAGGATAGGTTATGGGGAACAGATCTTTGGAGGAACTGAATTTTACGGAGGGTGTCAGATGGGCGGATGGCCAAAAGACTTTTCAAATAGTTAGTCTAAAAGTAGCAAAGACATGGAAGAAAGATTCAAAGCAGACAGGCTGATAAAGAACAGAGGTGGGCACAGGAGTGCAAGCAGATGGCCCTTGTGGTGGAGAAGTATAGGTTGGAAATCTCAGTTGTAGTTGAATAGGGCTCCAGGGTTGTGAACAGTCCGGTTCAGGTTGAGACAGTAGCCGAGGAGTGGAATGCAATTGTTGGCAAGGGTAGAGCTTGTAGTAAGGTCCAAACACAGCAGCAACATAAATAGCTACATCAGCTTTCAAATAGCTATTCATTAAAGTTAAATGAGTAGCTGGTGAGTGTTTATTTAAGTCTCAACTTTATCTTTGTTAAGTTTGTTAATAGCCTAATAAGCAGAGGTTTGCATGACACTGCGGTCCTGCGAAGTGCACATCCTGTTCCATGTGAGAACTCCAGGATGGTTCTCATGATCTGGAAAACCACGTGTTCAGGAAGTATCATCAGCTAGACCAGCTCGAGCTCCGGGTTTCAGAGTTTGAGCAGAAGTTGGTGCTACTGCTGCGCATCGGAGTGGCTGAGAGTTTGATGCATAGTATATTTCTAGAGGTGGTTACCTGCAGCTTAAGGGTGTGCAGGAACTGGAGGAATGGGTGACCGCCAGGCAGTCAAGGAGGACCAGGCAGGTACTGCAGGGGCCCCTTAGCGCATCTCATTCTGCAACCAATATTCCATTCTGAATGCTGGTGAGAGAGATGGTTCATCTGGTGAAGTGCACCCAGAGGCAATTTCACAGCACCTCAACTGGCTCAGCAGAGGGCAGAGGGTGGCAGAGCTAGTTGTGTGCAGGGGGAAGTTTGGAAAAACATTAGTGTTGGGGATTCTATCATTAGGGGAGCAGTCAAGCTTTCAGACTTGAATCCAATATAGTATATTGCCTTCCCCTGATGTCAGGGTCAAGGGCTACAGAGAAGGGAAGGTGATTCATATCGTCACTGCAGGGTAGTTTGCTAGTGCTATTGGGGAGGGTTTAAACTAGTTTGTCAGTGTTTGGGAACCAGGAAGTAATATTAGAGAAGATTAAAGGATTTGGAGACACAGATAACATTAGAGTAAGAAATAGTAAATATTACATGAGGTCAGAGTAAGAGGGAATGCAATGAGGTCTAAATTAGGCTTATTGTGCATGTTTGTGAACATACAGAAAGTGGTAAATAAAGCTGGTGAGCTGCCCCTCTGAACTCCTTCCCTTACAACTTCCGCCCCACCCCCCACCTACCTTCCCAGTTGCCGCACTCGCCCCTGATACAACCTCCTCCCCCATACTCCCTGCCACCCCTTCCAAACATCACCTCGCCCTCCGACACCTTCGATCCCCCCTCCCAACCTCACTCCCCCAAGTGCTCCTTCCTCTCCCAGTCAAACCTAGACCTTCCTCTCCCACCCCCAAACCCGGTACACCTTCCTCTCCCACTCACAGCTGGACCTTCCTCTCCCCACCAACCCCGACCCCCCAACAATCATCCGTAGCAACCCATGGCCAAAACCGTGATGTACAGAAACAGACCCCAGACATCAACGGAGACATCTGACCTTCCGTAAGCTGCTTCGCAGCAGAGCCATGTCCATGAGAATCCACCCAGCCTGCAATGCACATGTTCCTCCAGGCCCCGGTAGCTGTAGGGCTCCAGCATTTTCTGCTCCTCAGATGTCTGCGATGTCAGCAAGGCCCTAATGGTAAGTCCCGACTTCTGCACGTCACACTTGTCAAGACGTGTTCTGGGCCAGTGTGTTTTCCCGCTGACGTGGGTGGTAAATTTGACGTGGGGGAATGATTCTGGTGGGCAGGCAGGATGATGAGATGCAACTGTATTCAAGTTAGGTTCCCAACGTCTGGCAGCAGGAAAGACAGCCCACCATTGACAGGTGGAGCAGACAATCGCAAACTAGTTTCACAATGGCGTGACACAGGTTTTTGGCCTTCTCGCCGTATTGTCCACTCACGTCTGCCATGACTCCTGACGCCAACGGTTTAATAGCAAGGGAAATATGGTGAACCTTTACACAACACCGGTGCAGCCTCACCTGTAGCATGGTGTCTAATTTTGGGCACCACACTTTAGGAAGGTTGTGAAGGCGTTAGGAAAGGTGCAGAAAAGAGTTATGAGAATGGTTCCAGGGATGAGGAACTTCAGTTACATGATTTGGTTGGAGAAGGTGGGTCTGTTTTCATTAGAGAAGGGAAGGTTGAGAGATTTGATAGTGATGTTCAAAATCAAGAGGGATTTGGACAGGGTAGATAGGGAAAAATAAGGATATAGGTTCCAGTTGGTAGAAGGGTTGAGAACATGTAGAGTTTATGGTTAGGATCTGGACTGCACAGCCTGAAAGTATGGTGGAGTCAGATTCAATTATGGTTTTCAAAAGAGAATTGGATAAATAACTGAAGAGAAGAAATTTGCAGGGCTGCAGGGAAAAGGCAGGGAAGTGGGACTAGCTTTCTTGCAAAGAGCTCATATGGACCTGAAGGGCCAAATGACCTTCTTTTGTGCTCTAACTGATTGTATGATTACGTGATTACTTCAACCAATGCTGCCTTTCCTATGATGTAAGCCCCATAAAAATTAAAATAATGAATGACTGAACAGAATTAAAATTTGAAGTATTCAACACCAAGTGTAAAAACAAAAAGCTAAAAGCTACTGCAGATGCTGGAAATCCGAAACAAAAACAGAATTACCTGGAAAAACTCAGCAGGTCTGGCAGCATCGGTGGAGAAGAAATCAGTTAACGTTTCGAGCCTTCACGGCCCTTCGGCAGAACTGAAGCATAGTTAGGAGAGGGGTGAAATATAAGCTGGTTTAAGGTGGGGGGGGGGGCGGGGGGGGGGGAGAGAGAAGTTGAGGGTGTGGTGATTGTGGAGATAAGCAAGCAGTGATAGGAGCAGATAATCAAAAGATGTCACAGACAAAAGGATCAAAGAGGTGTTGAAGGTGGTGATATTTGTCTAAGAAAAGTGCTAATTAAGAATGGAAGACAGGACACTCAAAGTACAGCTCTAGTGGGGGTGGGGTGGAAAGACTAACAAGGTTTTAGTTTTAGATTTAAAAATAATGGAAATAGGTGGGGAAAGAAGAATCTATATAAATTATTGAAAAAAAAAGGTGGGGGGGGGGGGGGAGAAATGGAAAGGGGATGGGGGGAGGGGGAGTTTAAGATCTAAAGTTGTTGAATTCAATATTCAGCCCGGAAGGCTGTAAAGTGCCTAGTCGGAAGATGAGGTGCTGTTCCTCCAGTTTGCGTTGGGCTTCACTGGAACAATGCAGCAAGCCAAGGACAGACATGTGGGCAAGAGAACAGGGTGGAGTGTTAAAATGGCAAGCGACAGGGAGGTTTGGGTCTTTACTGGATGTAAATGTGCAAGTTAACAAAAATTCGTTAAGCAACTTGCAAATGAAGTTAAACATCTCTCCATTTGTAAATTCTTACTCTGCTCCACATTGGTTAGAAAAATGTACATTGACCTAAAGCGTCAAGTTAAAATATAACAGAGGTTCAGGACAGCTGACCTATTTACACTGAATTATGACTGGAGGTTCCGGTCAAGTATATGTCATGAGCCAGCTGTTGCTTTGAAGAGAAAACAAAAACATACACAGCACGCCTTGTTTATGTGGTGAAAGAAACAAAATTGTTCATCAGAGTAGCAACAGACTGTAACATTTAGCTCATATTAAAAAGTAGACTCCTGTAAAAAAGCATCCTGATAAATTATACATTTATAGTATGATGGCTAAACATCAATTTGACGGTTTAATATTCTTAAAGAACCAAGAAACATTAGCATATAAAGCAGCTTTATGTGATGTACAAAGTTTTACTTCAGTGATTCCGATGCCATGCTATTGATGGTTCATTGGCACAAGCACCTGTCGATGCTGTTTTGAACCTTCTACAGCAGGACAGTTCCAGGTTTTATGCCTTGTCTGCACTGAAACAAATGAACCCTTGAAGATGCTGTCTGCTATACATCACCATCACCCGATAAAATGTTATATACCATTTTTCATGAAGCAGAAAACCTCAAAAAGCTTCACAAACAATACATAGAAATTCATAGAAGTTACAACACAGTAGCAAACCAGTGATAGGATCATAGAAAAGGACAGCATTGAAGGAGACCATTCATTCTGATGATTCTGCGCTGGCTCTTTCAAAGAGCGGTCCATTTAGTTCCACTCGCTGGCAACTTTCCTATATTCCTACTTCATGATCTTAAACATCTCTATCAAATGTCCTCATAGCCCTCTCTGCTCAAAGGAGAACAATCTCAGCTTCTCTAGTCTATCCATGTAGCTGTAATCCCTGATCCCTGGAACCAATTGAGTAAATCTCTTCTGTATCCTCTCCACAACCTCCATGCTATTCCTAAAGTTTGGAGGCTAGAATTGGACCCAATGCTTGAACTGTGGCCAAACTAGTTCTTTGTACAGGTTTAGAGCAACTTTCTGGCTTTTGTTCTCTATTCTATTTATAAAGCTCAGGTCCCATCACCTTTATTAACCTTTCCTGCCACCTTCAAAGATTTGTGCACGAAGACACCCGGGTATTTTTGCTCCTACACCCCTTTGAAATTACACCATTTATCTCCCATATGTCCACCCATTCCACCAAACTATTTATGTCCTCTTGAAGTTTATTACTAACTTATTCACTGCCTACTACATTTTGTGTCATCTACAAATTTCAAAATTATGCTTTGTGCCCCCAAGTCCAAATCTTTAACCTATAGCAAAAACAGCAGTGATCTGAGGACTAAACCCTGGCTAGAACCATTGTATACCTCCCTCCAGTCTGAGAAACAGCCATTCACCACAAGTCTCTTATTTCTTTCCTTACCCAATTTTGTACCAATGCTGTATTTGTTGTCCCTTTTACCTCTTGGCTTCAATTTTGCCAACAAGCATATTATGTGGTACTTTATCAAACACCTTTTGATAGTCCATATACACAACATCAACTATACCATCCTCATTCAGCCTTTCTGTTACCTCATTTAAAACTCAATTAAGTTAGTCAAACACAAAGTGCCCTTAATCCATCCTTGGCTGCCCTTTATTAGTCTGTACTTGTCCAAGCGATGGTTAATTTTCATCCAGGTTATTGTCATAAAAGCATCCCCTTCACTAACGTTAAACTAATTGGCCCGTAATCGCCAGGTTAATATTTTTCCCACCTCTTGAATAAAAGTGTAACATTTGCAATCCTCTGCCCTTTGGTAGCACCCCTGTATCTAAGGAAGACTGGAAGATTGTGATCAGCACCTCTGCAATTTTTATCCTTACTTCCCTCAGCAAACTATGATACATTCCACCTGACAAGGAGATTTATCCACTTTAAATACTGTCAGCTTTTCTATTCCCTCCTCTTTGTCAACTTTTATCTCATCCAGGATCCCGACAACTTCCCTTGTTTATTGTAACTTTGGCAAAGTCCTATGCCTCTCTATACACTGATGCAAAGTGCTCGTCTAGTATCTCAGCCATGCATTTAACCTCCATCAATAAATTTTCATATTGGTCCCTAATTAGCCACACTATTCCTCTGACAACGCCTATAGAAGATCTTTGGATTTCCTTTTATGTTAGTTGCTAATTTATTCTTGTACTGTTTCTTTGCCTCTCTTATTTCTTTTGTTCACTTGTCCTTTGTACTTTTTATATTCAGCCTGATTCTCCCTCCTGATTCAAGCTGGCAGCTGTCATATGCCCTTTTTTTCTGCTTCATCCCACATTTGCATCATCTAGGGAGTTCTGGCTTCTGTTGCCCTTCTCTCCCCTTTAAGGAATTGTACCTAGACTAAACCCAAACCATCTTCTCTTCATAGTCGACCCATTGCTCCATTATCTTTCTGCCTTCAATTTACTGTCCAATTTACTTGGGCCAGATTCCTCCTCAATTTGCTGAAATTAGGCCTCCTCCAGTTAAGTATTTTTATTTTAGATTACTCCTTGTCCTTCACTGTAATTTTTGTTTATTCATTCATTGGATGTGGAAGTCACTGGTTAGGCCAGCATTTAATGCCCATCCCTAATTGACCTTGAGAAGGTGGTAGTGAGTTGCCTTCTTGAACCACTTCAGTCCATGTGGTGTAGGTACACCCACAGTGCTGTTAGGAAGGGAGTTCCAGGATTTTGACCCAGTGACAGTGAAGGAACCAAGTCAGGATGGTGTGTGGCTTGGAGGGGAAGTTCCAGGTGTGGTGTTCCCATGTATCTGCTGCCCTTGTCCTTCTAGATGGTAGCAGTCGTAGGTTTGGAAGATGCTGTCTAAGGAGGCTTGGTGAGCTCCTGCAGTGCCTCTTGTAGATGGTACACACTGCTCCTACTGTGCATCGGTGGTAGATGGGCTGAATGTTTGTAGATGTGGTGCCAATCAAGCGGGCTGCTTTGTCCTGGATGATGCCAAGATTGTTGTTGGGGCTGCACTCAACCATGCAAGTGGAGAATATTCCATCACATCCCTGACTTTTGCCTTGTAGATGGTGGACAGGCTTTGGGGAGTCAGGAGGTAAGTTACTCACTGCAGGATTCTTAGCCTCTTACCTGCTCTTGTAACCACAGTATTAAATGGCTAGTTCAATTCAGTTTCTAGTCAATGGTAACCATCAGGATGTTGATAGTGGGGGATTCAGCGGTGGTAATGCCATTGAATGTTGTGGGGCAACGGTTAGATTCTCTCTTGTTGGCACTTGTGCGGTGCAAATGTTACTTGCCACTTGTCAGCCTAGGCTTGGGTATTGTCCAGGTCTTTCTACATTTGCACATTGACTGCTTCAGTATCTGAGAAGTTGCAAATGGTGCTGAACATTGTGCAATCATCAGCGAACATCCCCACTTCTGACTTTATGATGGAAGGAACGTCATTGATGAAGCAGCTGAAGATGCTGCTCCTTGTCCTTCACTGTAATTTTTGTTTATTCATTCATTGGATGTGGAAGTCACTGGTTAGGCCAGCATTTATTGCCCATCCCTAATTGACCTTGAGAAGGTGGTAGTGAGCTGCCTTCTTGAACCATTTCAGTCCGGGGACACTACCCTGAAGGACTCCTGCATTGATGTCCTGGAACTGAGGTGATTGACCTCCAACAACCACAACCATCTTCATTTGTGCTAGGTATAACTCCAACCAGTGGAGAGTTTTCCCCCTGATTCCCATTGACTCCAGTTTGCTATGATATCATGATCACTATTTCTGAGATCTGCCCCCAATTTACCATTCTTCACTTGAACCATTTCGTCCGTCAGGACCGGTCCAGAAATGCCTCCTTCTTCGTTCAGCAGGAAACCTACTCATCCAGGAAATTCTCCTGAGTTCACTTCACAAATTCTTCCCCTTCTCTGCCCTGAACACAATCACTGCCCCATTCAATACTGGGGTAGTTAAAGTCTCCGGCTAGAACTGCCCATTAGTGCATACATTTCTCATAATTTTTTTGCAACTCTGCTCTTCCAAATCCTTCCCAGTATTTGGTGTCATATAAAATGCATCAAGTAGCATAATAGCTTCTCTATTGTTTCTTAAGTCCAACCAAATATATTCTGTGTTTGACCAATCAAGAACATTCTCTCTATCCAGCACTGTAATGTTTTCCTTAATCCCATCTCTTTTTTCTCCTTCAAAATCTTTCCTGAATACCTGATTATTAAGCATTCAATCTACCCCTTTTTTTGAGGCAGGTCTTTCTTATAATATAAGATAAGATAATTTAATAAACTACATAATATTTCAACATGGTTATTTATGCCCACAGCTCATCAACCTTGTTAACCACACTTCTTGCATTTGCACACACGGAAAAATTTGACTCTGTAGTGTCGCTGGTGCCAGTGTTACAAAGACCCAAGCTTCGGAAAGTAACAGCTAAATCAGTTCCAGTCACTTCCAGCCTGGCATATGGAAGGCAGAATTTAGTGTAGGTGATCCTGGTTCAACCCGCTGGTGGGAGAACTGTGCCATCTCTCCAAGGGGTTCCTGATGCCATTTAAATGCAAGCAGGCACTTAAGTGGACAGTGTTTGGCCTCCCATGGAATAAAGATCCCGTTGAGGTGGAGATTGTGCTCCCGAGAGGTGCAGTCCTACATTACAGGCAGTGCCGCTGGAGGTGTTGGCTGCTCCCTATAATACAGTGAGCCCTTCACCAGGGATCATCGCTGGATGTAGGTAAGTGCGGTGGGTTGGAGGTTGTGGGGAGGGGGCCACTGGCTAAGTGGGGAGGAGTTCAGAGGTAAGGCCGGTGGGGGGGCTCTCAGTGGGTGCCCTCCTTTCCAATGCTGGGCTATTGTGCATTCCGTGCCTCTGAAAGAGTAACCACCCCGCACACCCCCCCACCACCCAACAACCCCGCCCCCCCCACCCCACCCCCGACCCCCAACCCCCCGCCGCCCTCCCCACCAGGAGGCCGCTGGGTGGCCTTCAGGAGGCACAGGAGAGCAGAGTGAGTCGGGGAGAATCCCAGAGCCACCACTAAATCCTGGTGGGCTCAGGGAAAATGGTCTTTTAGTGGCTGAACCTAAGCAGTCAGTGTGTGGGTTCCCTATGTCAGGCCAGTCCTACCGCTGACTAAATGAGGCAGTGGGAATGGGCAGTGCAGCCTCCCCCACCATGATTATGCAAGCCCATCCACCAGCTAGCTCACTCCAGTGGGCTCCATTAATTCCCGGTTGCAGTGTGCCATGCACCCACAGAAACATAAAGATTATGCAGATTGTGATGTCACTCTGCACCTGATTTGGCACCAGACCTGCCAATTTACACTCTCTCTAAACACTCTCAGCTTATTTGTTCAGCTGCATGTAAGGCAGACCACACAGGCATTATTTAAATACATCAGCATGGGACTTTCAGGTGAGGTGCTTTTGACCTTCTTTTGCTGCTGCAGAGTTATTGGAGGTGCTGTGTTCATCAGAGTTTATGGAGGATTTGTTGGAGGTCAGGGGAATGTTGTTGAAATTTGCCATGGAAGCCAGAGGAATTTAAAGGTCTGTCAGCAGAAAGCCTGCTGTCATTAATGGTGGCTAAAGTTGCAGTCCCTGGGCTACAGCATGACAGGGACATGGAGTACAGCCAGTAAAGAGAAGAAGCTGTGCCTAGGGGGAGGAGGAGGAGAGCTGTCAAAAAAAGGCCATACCCACCAAGAGTACTCAAGGAGTACTTCTCCTGTCTCCACTTAAGCTAGCAGCTGTGTCTGAGACAGTTACGTTTCACCAAGGAAGTAGTTAATGAGCCATGTCACCTCATGTAACAGGAACTACATCACACAGCAGGATGAGGACCATGAAGATTACCATTGCCCTCAAATTCCAAGCAATTGGCTTCTCCCGATTGGGAGCCACCGGACATTGTCAACAAAGCACAGTTCGATGAGCATTACTGCATCAGGGAGAGATGCCCCATACGGTAGGAGAGGGGAATTAATAGTCTTTTGTCTAACTAGGGAGAAGCAGGAGCTGCAGATATGTGGCTTTGCTAGGTTAGCAGGCTTTCCCATGGTGCAGTGTGCCATCGGCTGCATAGACATGGCTTTGCAGTGCCGCATCTCAATGGTGAGATGCACCAAAACTGCAAAGGATACCACTCACTCAAACAGCTAGTGAAATTCTCAATGGTGCAGGGAGCCATTGATTGCATGCATATGGCTCTAGAGGTGCCTCATATCAACTGAACCTTCAGTTGCTGTGCGACCATGCACAGAACATCATGTCGGTGAATGCCACTATCCTGGCAACAGCCAAGATGCTTTCATCCCACAGCATTCAGCCTTTCTGCCATAGTTAAGCCACCATGACAAACTACAGGGTAGCTGCTTGGTGACAGGGGCCACACCCTGAATTCATGACTCCCCTCATCACTCATGACATCACCTAACTATGCATGCACAATGAGAGTCACACTGCCACCAGAAATACCATTCAGAGAAGGTCACTAGGTTGATTCCTGGGATGAAGAGATTGGCTTACTTGGAAAAGTTGAGCAGATTGGGCCTATACCAATTGGAGTTTAGAATAATGAGAAGTGATCTTATTGAAACAGATAAGATTTTGAGTGGATAAAGCAAAATACTGTGGATGCTGGAAATCTGAAAAAAAACAGAAAATGCTTGAAAAGCTCAGCAGGCCTGACAGCATCTGTGAAGAGAGAAAAAGAGTTAACGTTTTGAGTCTCTATGGCCCTTCTTCAGAGCCCTGAAGTTAGGCTGCAAATCACTGTGAATGCTGTAAGCAATAATTTGTCATGATTTGCACAGAGACTGCATTGCATGTCAAACCCCAAAACACCCTATTACATAATCATGGTAACATCCCAGACAGGGCTTTCTAACAAGTTCATATTCACTACCTGTTCAGAGACCAACTGTGACCATTGTCTAGAATGTAAACCAGCATGAAGGACCATTTGGCTTCAACCAAGTAGCCCAGGAACAGTGTTTGTTTTGCAGAACTGAACAGATATAGAGTTACAACACTGGCATCTACCCAGCAATTTGGAAAACTGTTCAGGTATATTCCATCCCCAAAAAAAGCATCATAAGTCTAACCTGGCCAATTACCATCCCATCAGTCTATTCTTAATCATCAATAAAGTCATGGAAGGTGTCATCAGCTGTGCTATCACCCTATTCACTGGCGCCAGTGCTATCAACCTGCTCACTGGCGCTCAGTTTGGGTTCCACCAGGGTCACTCAGCTCCTGACCGCATTACAGTTTTTGTTCAAACGTGGACAAAAGAGCTGAACTCCAGAGGTGAGGTGAGAGTGACTGCCCTTGACATCAAGGCAGCATTTGACAGAATGTGGCATCGAGAAGCCCTAGCAAAATTGGGGTCAATGGGAATCAGGGGAAAACTCTCCACGGGTTGGTGCCATACCTAACATAAAGGAAGATGGTTGGAGGTCAATCATCTCAGTTCCAGGATATCACTGCAGGAGTTCCTCAGGGTCGTGTACTCCATCCAACCATCTTCAACTGCTTCATCGATGACCTTCCTTCCATCATAAGGTCAAAAGTGGCAATGTTCGCTGATGATTGCACAATGTTCAGCACCATTCGCGACTCCTCAGATACTGAAGCAGTCCATGTCCAAATGCAGCAAGATCTGGACAATATCCAGGCTTGGGCTAACAAGTGGCAAGTAACAGTTGTGCCACACAAATGCCAAGCAATGAACATTTCCAACAAGAGAGAATCTAACCATTGCCCCTTAATGTTCAGTGGCATTACCATCGCTGAATCCCCTATTATCAACATCCTGGGAGTTACCATTGACCAGAAACTGAATTGGGCTAGCCATATAAATACTGTGGTTACGAGAGCAGGTCAGAGGCTAGGAATCCTGCGGCGAGTAACTTGCCTCCTGACTCCCCAAAGCCCGTCCACCATCTACAAGGCACAAGTCATATAAAAGAGCGCAAGGAGAGCAGCAGAGACACAGGATAAAATAACGCGAAGGGAGCGGAGACACAGGATAAAAAAGCGCAAAGACATACCTTGTAGTTAAGAAGCATATAACTTTAGTTGTCAGTGGTACTATCATTCAATAAATACAATAAATTGTAGCATACATAGGAAGAAAGTAATTAAAGTAAATTAAATAACATAAGTTAGGATGGCAGGACAAGTGTTATGTTGCAGCTGTGAGATGTGGGAGCTTTTGGGCACCAAGGCGATCCATGACATACAGGTCTACAGGAAATGTAAGCAGCTTGAGGAATTCCAGATCAGGATTATTGATCTGCAAGCTGAAATGCAGGCAACATATGGGAGGGGGAGAGATACCTGGATACCTTGTTCCAGAAGACAGTCACACCTCTTAGAAGCGGGTCATCTGTTTTGGTCAGCAGTGAGGGACAGGAGGATGTGACTGTCAGTGAGGCAGGTAATGGGACCAAGCAGACAGTAGTGGAGGAGCCTCAGACTTTGCAATTTTCGAACAGATTTGAGGTGCTCACAACTTCTGTGGATGAAAGTGAAGCCTGCAAGGTGGATGAGCTGGTGGCTATGGCACTGTGGTACAAGAAGCCATTCAAGCTGGGGGACCAAAAAAGAATGTAGTGGTAGTAGGGGATAGTATAGTGAGGGGGATCGACACTGTTCTCTGCAGCAAAGAGCGAGAGTCCCAATGGCTATGTTGCCTGCCTGGTGCCAGGGTTCGGGACATCTGCTCAGAGCTGGAGAGGAACTTGCAGTGGGAGGGGTGGATCCAGTTGTCCTGGTCTATATAGGTACCAATGACATAGGTACAACTATGAAAGAGGTTCTATAAAGTCAGTATGAGGAGCTAGGTACCAAATTAAGAAGCAGAACCTCAAAGGTAATAAACTCTGGATTATTACCTGAGCCACGTGCAAATTGGCATAAGGCAAATAAGATTAGAGAGGCGAATGCATGGCTCAAAGACTGGTGTGGGAGAAGTGGGTTCCGGTTTGTGGGACACTGGCATCAGTGCTGGGGAAACTGGGGACTGTACCTTTGGGACCTGAACCATGCTGGGACCAGTTTCCTCGCAAATCACATAACTTGAGAAGTAAGAGGGCTTTAAACTAAACAAGAGGGGTGAGGGATCAAGTTTGGGTAGAGGTAGCAATTCAAAGTGTAGAGCTCAAGACAGGAGAGCAAAATAGTAATATGAGAAATGAGAGTCAGAGAATGGCAGGAAGGGACAGAGAGAAAAAACCTAAGAATACATCAACAGTCAAAACTAGATGTTACAAAGGTAACAAAAAGACAAAACTGAAAGCTCTCTATCTGAATGCACGTAGCATTCATAACAACGTAAATGAATTGATGGCCCATATTGAAGTAAATAAATATGATTTGATAGCAATTACAGAGATATGGCTGCAGGACAACAAAGATTAAGTCCGTAATATTAAGGGGTACATGACATTCAAGAAGAATAGGAAGCTAGGTAAAGATGGAGGCGTAGCATTGTTAATCAAAGAGGGCGTTGGTGCAATAGATAGAGATGACCTTGGTTCAGGAGATCAGGATGTAGAATTGGTTTGGGTGGAGATGAGGAATAGTAGTGGGAAAATTTCATTAGTGGGAGTGATCTACAGGCCCCCTAACAGTAGCCACAGTGTAGGATAAAGTATTCAAGAGAAAATATTGTGTGCTTTTGGTAACGGGACGGCAATAATTATGGGTGATTTTAATCTACACATAAACTGGAAAAATCAGATTGGCAGTAGTAGCCTGGATGAGGAGTTCTTAGAATGCTTTCAAGATAATTTCTTAGAGCGGCATGTTCTGGAACCAACCAGGGAGCAGGTTATATTAGATTTAGTATTGTGTAATATGACAGGATTAATTGATGACCTCAGAGTAACTGCACCCCTAGGTAGCAGCGACTACAATGTGATTAAAAGGGAGAAAGGGAGAAGTTTGAAAGGGAAAAGAGTGGATCTAAGACTAGTATCTTAAACTTAAATAAAGGCAAATGTGTGAGGATGAAAGCTGAGCTAGCTGAAGTGAACTGGGAAATTAGGCTAGAGGAAAGATCAATAGAGAAGCAGTTTCAGACATTTAAGGGGATGTTTCAGAGTATTCAGAATAAGTACATTTCTACTATAAAGTAAAATTCAAAGGGGAAGACCCACTATCCGTGCTTAACTGAAAATGTTAAAGAAAGCGTCAAACTTAAGGAAAAAGCATACAACTCCACAAAGTTGAGTGGCAGGACAGATGATTGGACAGAATATAAAGAATGGCAGAGAATGACTAATAGGTTAATCAGGAGAAAGAAATTAGAATATGAGAGGAAGCTAGCTAGAAATGTAAAAACAGATAGCAAGAGTTTATACAGGTATTTAAAGAGGAAAAGAGTAAATAAAGTGAGTGTTAATCCTCTAGAGAATGACAGTGGGGAGTTAATAGCAGATAAACTCTTTTAAAAAGTACCTGGATCTGCACCTTAAGTGCTGTAAGCTGCAGGGCTATGGGCCAGGTGCAGGAAGGTGGGATTAGAAAGGGCACCTGGGTGTCTTCGGGCTGGCATGAACAAGATAGGCTGAATGGCCTCCTTCTGTGCTGTAATTTTTCTATGGTTCTATAAAAGGAAATGGCAGAAGAAATGAACAAATACTTTGCTTCTATTTTCACTATAGAGGATACAAAAAACATTCCAGTAATAGCTGCAAATTAGGAGGTGGAAAGGAGAAAGGAACTTGGTGAAATTGAAATCATTAGGGAAACAATCAATGAGCAAATCAATGGAGCTGCAGGCAGGCAAGTCTCTGTCTCCCAATGGACTACATCCTAGGGTCTTAAAAGAGGTGGCTAATGAGGTAGTTGATGCGCTGGTGTTAATTTTCCAAAATTCGCTAGATTCTGAAAAGGTTCCATCAGATTGGAAAGTAGCAAATATAACCCATCTATTCAAGAAGGGAGGGAGGCAGAAAACAGGAAACTATAGACCAGTTAGCTTGACGTCTGTTGTGGGGAAGTTATTAGAATCAATCATTAAGGAAGTTATAGCTGGGCACTTGGAAGCGCTCAAGGCAATTGGGAAGAGTCAGCATGGTTTTGTGAAAGGAAAATCATGGTTAACCAATTTATTGGAGTTTTTTGAAGGAGTGACATGCGCAGTGGATAAAGGGGAGCCTGTAGACGTACTGTACCTGGATTTCCAGAAAGCATTTGATAAGGTGCCACATCAAAGATTATTGTGGAAAATAAAAATGCATGATGTAGTGGGTAACATATTAGCATGGATAGAATATTGGCTGGCTGGCAGAAAGCAGAGAGAATGCAAAAATGGGTCTTTTCCTGATCGGCAGCATGTGTGGAGCCCCACAGGGGTTTGTACTGGGGCCTCAATTTTTTACGATTTACATCAATGTCTTAGTTGAGGGGAGTGAAGACATGGTAGCTAAATTTGCAGATGACACAAAGATAGGTGGGAAAGTATGTTGTGAAGAGGACATGAGGAGGTTGCACTTGGAGAAAGATAGGTTGAGTGAATGGGCAAAGGTCTGGCAAATGGGGTTTAATATGGGAAAATGTGAAGTTATTCACTTTTCCAGGAAGAAAAAAATAGTAGAGTATTACTTAAACGGAGAACGGCTGCATAATTCTGAGGTACAGCGGGATCTAGGTGTTCTAGTACATGAGTCACAAAATGTTAGTATGCAGGTACAGCAAGTAATTAAGAATGCTAATGGAATGCTGTCCTTTATTATGAGAGGGATTGAACATAAAAGTAAGGATGTTATGCTTCAGTTATACAGAGCATTGGTGAATAGCGTGTGCAGTTTTGGTCTCCTTATTTAAGGAAGGATGTAAATGCATTGGAGGCAGTTCAAAGGAGGTTTACTAGATTGATACCTGGAATAAGTGGGTTATCTTATGAGGAAAGGTTGGACAGACTGGGCTTATTCCCACTGGAGTTTAGAAGAGTGAGGGGTGATTTGGTTGAAGTATACAAGACCCTGAACGGCCTTGACAAGGTGGACGTCGAAAGGATGTTTCCTCTTGTGGGTGAGTCCAGAACTAGGGGGCACTGTTTTAAAATTAGGGGGCACCCTTTTAGGACAGAGATGAGGAGAATTTCTTTCTCTCAGAGAGTTGTGCAACTTTAGAATTCTCTGCCTCAGAAGGTGATGGAGTCGGGGTCATTGAATATTTTTAAGGCAGAGGTAGATAGATTCTTTTTAGGCAGGGGATCAAAGGTTATCTGGGTTAGATGGGAATGTGGAAATCGAAACACAAGAAGATCAGCCATGATTTTATTGAATGGCGGAGCAGGCTCGAGGGGCCGAATGGTCTACTGTTCCTATTTCTTATGTTCTTATGTTCTATGCCAGAAGTGTGATGGAATACTCTCCACTTGCCTGAATGAGTGCAGCTCCAACAACGCTCAATGCTTTAAGGACAAAGCAGCTCACTTGATTGGCACCCCTTCCACAAACATTGATTCCCTCCACCACAGATGCACAGTGGCAGCAGTGTGTACCATGTACAAGATGCACTGCTGGAGCTCACCAAGGCTCCTTAGACAGCACCTTCCAAACCCATGACTGTAACCATCTAGAAAGACAAGGGCAGCAGACACATAGAAACACCACCACCTGGAAGTTCCCCTCCAAGCCACTCACCATCCTGACTTAGAAATATATTGCCTTTCCTTCTCTGTCGCGGAGTCAAATTCCTGGAACTCCCTCCCTAACAGCACTGTGGGTGTACCTGGACCACAGTGGTTCAAGAAGGCAGCTCACCACCACCTTCTCAAGAGCAATTAGGGGTGGGCAATAAATGCTGGTCTAGCCAGCGATGCCCACATGAATAAGAAAACTGAAAAGATGAACGGGAAAGGTGAAATATGGAGCAGGAGTTGCATCTGAGCTTGACTATCTTTCTGACTTGATGCATTGACAAATTTAATGCATAGATATCTTCCTAGAAATTTAACCGTGAGCGAATTCAGGAACAAAAAGGATGCTGATATTAATTTTTTAACTATTTCCACAGGTTGTATATAAGTAGCATTTCGATTACCATATTCTAAATTTTGGTAAATTTGCTCCAGATATGGGTGGCATGGTGGTGCAATAATTTTGCTGCTGCCTCACAGCTCCAAGGACCTGTTTTCAATCCTGAACTTGGGTGTCTGTCTGTGTGGAGTTTGCACATTCTCCCCATGTCTGCGTGGGTTTCTGCCGGGTACTCCGATTTCCTCCCACCATCCAAAGACATGCTGGTTTGGTGGACTGGCTACAGTAAATTGTCCCCCGGTGTATATGTGTGCCCTGTGATGGACTGGCGTCCCGTCCTGGGTGTATCCTGCCTTACGCCCATTGCCTGTTGGGATAGGCTCTGACTTCCTGTGACCCTGAATTGGATGAGGTGGATCTGGAAGAGTGGGTGTTCCAGATATAATTGGGTTTATTTATATTCACTGATCAATATGAGGTTCCCATTTCTGCAGCTTGCCACATCTTTGACTTCCAAACAAAGCAATTTAGGAGAAAAATGTAAATCCAGATCTTAGTGCTCTGTGATGCAGGTTGGCAGTACTTGAATTCACTAAACCCCAGGCCACCTGAATATTGACAATTTGTAAAAAAGTAACTTTGAGGGGGGATTCTTTCTATTCTCTATTTCTAGTGAAATTATAAACAAACCTGTAAAGAAACTTTTACATTTTTGATACAAATAGCAAACAGATTAAATAGTTCTCATTTGAGTGTTTACTTTTCAAACATTGAAGGGAATCAAGTGCCAAAGATTGAGAGCTACAGTTAGGGCACACACTTGAAAAAGTGGGGCTAAAGTTTACGTCTTGGGGAGAAAACTCTCAGTTTTAAAAAGACTGCAATAATAATACTGGAGCAAAGAAGACAACTACTAGGAAGAGGAAAATATTAATGCAGAGGAAAAGGCATGAAAATAATCACACTGCTATGTTGGGCAAAACGGATAACTATTTACTCGAAACGTTAACTCTTTTCTTCCTCCACAGACACTGTTAGACCTGCTGAGTTTTTCCAGCATTTTCTGTTTTTGTTTAAAATGGATAACTGGGCTGAAACATCATAGATTAATTATCTGCGTTATTTTCAGGTGAGACAGGAACAGGTTTGACTGTTGTGCCGCTTCAAGGTAGATCATTGTGCCCATACATACGGGGCAATTACATTCTGGTCAGTGGAAACTGGACAGACAGTTAAAATCCCCCACAAACCTCATCGGACAATGGCTCACACAGTCTGAACTGTGACCACACTCTATCAGCGGAGCCGGGGCTGCGGATCAGGCCAGATCCCGGGGGCGGGGCTAGGGGGAGGAGCCAGGGCCCGGGGGTGGGTGGGACTAGAGCCCGGAGGTTTTAGGGGGCAGGATGAGGAGCCAGGGTCCGGACACGGGTTTGGGGCGGGGCTGGTGGGGGGGGGCGGGGCTGGTGGAGGGGGGCGGAGCCAGAGCCCTAGCGGGGCTGCTGGCTGAAGGAGCCAGGGCCAATAGACGGGGCAGAGCCAGGGGCGGGGCGAGGCTGGGGAGGATCCAGGGCCATAAGGCGGGGCTGGGGGAGGAGCCAGAGCCAGAGCCAGGGCAAGGGGCGGGGCTGTGTTGGCTCCAGGGCCATAAGGCGAGGCTGTGGGCGGAGCCAGGGCCCAGGGGGGCGTGGCTGGTGTGGAGTCAGGGAGCGTAGTTCGGGGGTGGGGCTGAGTTAGGACCTGCTGGGGAGGAGTTGTGATGGCGGCGTTTCGGTGCGTGGCGGCTGGCGCGGAGTTGGAGGATTCAGATGATGGCTGGTACCTGGGTTGTGACTCATACGATGACCTCCAAGTAACGGTGAGGAAACCAGAGAAAGAAGAAACTTCCAGAACCAAAGAAGGTCCCACCCAGACAAACAGAGAGAAAAACACCCCCACCCAGAGAAGGAGAGAAAGAGAGGGGGGAACAACCCCAGCCAGAGAGAGAGAGATCTATCTGCAGTCTAAGGTGTCTGCCTGAACCCAGACAGGGAGTAGGTGAAGAGCCACAACCCTGGCACACCACAATTTCCCAGTTATACAGTAAGGAAGTAACCCAACCAATACCTAGAAAGGGAGATAACTGTCTTAACTTAGAAAAGGAGAGATAAATATCCCCACCAAACTCTGAAGGAAAGAGAATTATCTGAACCTACTTGTGGAGAAATAAATGCTATTCATTCATTCCACACTGAAAAACGAGACACAACCCTCAGGATAAAGGAGGCAGCAAAGTCCCACAGACACCATCTCTCTCCTTGAGAGCGACAAGTACCATGTACTGCCATGCTTGGACTGTACCAAGTTATGATGTATTGTACATGCCAACATTCACACTGTGGAGGAAGAAATAGATATATATTTCTCACTGACACTCCTAATGAGGAGAGAGGTACCGCACAGCTTAATCTTTATTCACTGAGGAGGAAGTGACAGCAACTCCTCGTGCCCAGTCCAACCACAGGAGGAGAGATGGCTCACTCCCCCTGCTTCCCCTCTCCCAGCACATGGTGAGAAATCACCTCCAAGTCTTGCTGGGTGGTGGGAGATGCACAGTGATCACTATCCTACCCAGCACAAAGTGTGGATGGAAGCACATCCTCTCTCACCAAGTATCCACAAGGAAGTAGACTATCCTAATGCAGTGAAGAGGTGTGTATGACCTGTGGGCACCACAGGACATTAGCAGCTTGCTTCAACCAAAATATGATATAAATGTGCATAATTATTAATGCTGTGTGTGTTAAGTGCCTGTAGATGTTCTGGTGACCTGCTTATCTGGACAAAAGAGAGAGAGATACTGAAACCATCGCCCTGCCCCAGCACAAGGCAGGGAGAGATAATTGTACATCTTAGCACCATCTCAAACACAGTATACACACACACAAGCCCCAACAGATACAAGGGAACTAAGTATGTTTGGAAACCTCTCCCAGACACATCATAGAGAAAATAAGCACACCCCTAAAATGCATAGAAAAAGAGAATGACTGCATTTCTTGAAGATATTAAACCAAGGTTTAACTGGGTTCCTATTCAGTTAGATGCTGAAGATTCAGTGTATTCAAAGAGGGGTTTCCTGGAGTCCTGAACAACATTCCTCTCTCAACTAATGCTAAAGAGAAAGAGGGTACTCATTGATTTCTTATTTTGACGATGCTCTGTTTTCCTACGTAATAATGAGCAAATTCTTAGTGTTAAATGACATTCCTCTATACTAAAGGAAGAAGTAACCTGTTTAAGGAGAACTTCCAATAAAATGGTGGGGGAAGCAATGTCTCCTGACTATTGTCATTTCTCCATTGATATAGCAAGCAGTAGTTTCTATCTAATAACTCATTGTGTCAAGTGCTTTTGAGATATTTAAATATGAAAGATGCTCTGTAAATATCATGTCTTATTAGTTAACAAGTATCATTTATTGGTTTTAGTTAACACACACATCTTGCTTCACTATGGCGACTGCAATTTTTAACATAAGTTCTTTAGCAATTATGTATCTTGAACTGTATCAGCTAAATCTTTCTGTATCAAGGTTAATCCAAGGGCCTCTTTTCCTCATTTACCCGCTACCTCTTGGTGATATTGTCCATAACCAAAATTTGTCCATAACCAAAATCAACACCTAAATGTATTCTGACGACAGCCAGCTTTATCCCTTGAGCTAATGACCAATTCTGTTGTATTGCGTCAAGTTATGACTGAGTCAAAACATCCTCCAACTGAGCATCAGGGAGACCAAAGTCACTGTCTTCAGCCTTCCATAAACTCCATGGCTGTACCACTGACTGTATTGTGCTTTCCTGGGGCATTTTGTCAGGGAGAACACAATGTGAAATCTTGGCATTCTGGTCAAACCAGAACTGAATTTCAAGAGCCGCATCTTTCCCATAACCAAGACTGCTTATGCCCATCACTGCAACATTGCCTGCCTCAGGCCTTCTCCTGCTGAAAACTTTATTCAGAATTTTCTCAATTTCTCCATTGTCTCTTTGCTGGTCTCACATGTTTCAAAATCCATAAACTCCAACTTTGCCATAAAGTGTGTTTCCATGAATAATATGGAACTGGTCTGGAAGTGGAATTCACTTTTTCCCAAAACCTGGTAGATGGTTCCAACAGGTGGCAGTGAAGTACAGAAAAAAGACAATTCATGTTTATGCACTGAGGGCATACAATAGTTTCTCATTGCCAACTTATCCAGTGTTCTTGTATGAATACTGACTAAAAGATGCATTATGAATTTACAGAATATGATTTATGTCCCCCAGATGGTACAATTACTGCCACAAATTGTATACACGTTATGTGCTTTTGTAGAGTATTCTCTTTAGGCATATCTGAAATGGTGCAGAAATAGGCAAATGTAAAAAAGGATGAGGTTAATGAAATTAGTTTTTTTGCATATTGTTAGTGCAGCTGCTGAGGCTGTTGCATTGATTTGAAACATTTACGCTTTGGGTGTTCTTTTAAAATGTCAATAGCAAAATAGTTTAATGACAAAGTAATAGGATTACTACATTTTTGAAGATAAAGCAGATAGGTGGTATGCTTTGTACTTGTAAAAAATACATAAGCAAGGGACAGTCAATTAAATTAATAGTGATAAAGTGTGTGGTTGCTCTGTATCGACATTTCTCAATCTTCATATGGGGAAATAATCTGTACAGGCTGCAATAATTTGTCTATGTAATAAAATCCCATTGAAATCCAATAGATAAAGACGACCCTGCTTGTTCTGTCCTTGGCCATTTAATTTCTGTGTGGGTTAATGTGTGTGTACATGTATGTGTATGTATATCTTAATTTTCAATTAGCTTTTGCAGATAGCTGTTCCACCATTCTCCACCATTGGTGTCAGTTACCAGATTTTCCTGCATTAATAATTCTTGATTTTTAATTTTTTTGGATGAAAAAATGAATATATAGGAGATAGCGATGTTACAGGTGTTGGTTAACAACTTTAGAACAGAAATGCAACCAGGTATTTTCAATAATCTATTTCAGATATTTAAAATGGAAATCTCATCTTTTAGAAGTGAATATTTGTACAGATCTATTTCATGGGATCAGGCGTATGAGAATAGATGTGTATTCTATATAAATAAACTTCATGAAAATTTAACTCAACCAAATGCTTTGCTGCAGAAATGAACACACATTATAGAAATACCATGTACAACCTTGTGCAATTTACTGAGGCTACTAATTTTTGCTGAGTCCTACCTTGGTGATCTTATCTAGTTTGGAAGTTTCGCGTACTTACATTCGTTAATTGAAACATGAATGTTTTCTCCATCCCTAATCTGTGTGCAGCTCCTTGCATTGCAACAGTTCTGAACTAGTTGCTACATAGCCAAATACTCTGAAGTGACTGGTTGCCATCCACAACAGCTAACTGGCTTCAATAAGGGAATGTCAAAAATGAAGGTAAAGGTATTCGATTAAATAGTACTTAATATACTGCTGAAGAAAGACTAGGAGACAGTCATGTCATACATAATCCAATGTTTTCTTTTACTTATTTGACCTGAGAAGCAGTAGCTTCAGATCTGAAGTTGTGGCCCAGGGGGCCCAGTTGCCTCCCTGAGTGGGAGTGTAATAATCGGTCATCTGTGATTTAGATGGAAGTGAGTAATGCAAGTGAGTGAATATGCTAGAAATGCAAGTATTAAATAATCCCAAGGCACTAGATGTGCAATTTTCCACATTACTCATTACAATAGGATGCTTAACAAATACTATAAACTGAAGTAAGAATACAATATCAATTTTCTGCTGTTAGCTTATCATTATTGTAACAGTTTCTGATGTTCGATGTTTTTTAAATGCAAGCTGTTTTATGCTTGGCCTGAATGAAATGGGTATATTAATAATGCATTGTTAAAGTTTTACCCCTTTTATTTTTAACTACAATCTTCATGAGTGAAATGGGAATGAAAATTGAGCAAGGTCATGTAACAGGTGGCCAATCTACCGTCAGTTTTCTGTTTGTGCCCAAAGTGAAAATGACCACCTTGAACACCTCAGATCTGTGGGGTTACAATGTTGGCTAGATTTGAGTGTTATTAAATTTTAAAAATTATACACACAACCTGATGCAAGTTTTGTGAATGCAAATTGATTTCAACCTAGCATTGACTCCAAATAGTGATGAATGTTATGCACCATAATGAAACCGCACCAAAAGCTTGGTCAAAGAGGTAGGTTTTAAGGTGCAGTTTAAAGGAGGAAAGCAAGGTAGAGAAGTGGAGAACTTTAGGTGGGGGGGAAATTCCAAAGTTGGGGCCCGGGCAGCTGAAGGCATGGCCATCAGTGATGGAATGATTTAAAATTGGGGTGCTCAAGAGGCCATAATTTAGAGGAGTGCAGATATCTTGGAGGGTTGTAGGGCTGTAGGAAATTACAGAAGTAGGGAGAGGTGCAGCCATGGAGGGATTTGAAAACAAGTATGAGAATTTTAAAATCGAGACATTGCTTAACTGGGAGCCAGTGTGGATCAGCAAGCACAGAAATGATGAGTGAATGGGACTTGGTGCAACTTAGGCCATGGGTAGCAGGATTTTGGATGAAGTCAAGTTTACGATGGGTAAAATATGAGAGGCTGATCAGGAGTTTGTTAGAATAGTCAAGTCTAGAGGTAACAAAGTCAGGGATGAGGAGTGGTAGTAGTGAAATTCAGCCAGCAGTTCCATCTAACAGAATTACGAGGCGAGTCCAAGCTTCCTCCTCTATTCACTTGACTCAGAGTGAAGTGGAGTAAAACTCCTTGGATGGGGCAGTCTTTCACCACTTTAGTTGGGCACAGCAGGAAAGGCAATCCGATGCAGTGCCAAAGTTGGTTGGACCCTTTGGATGGTTTGTAAAGTCTTTGGAAAGTGAAGATTCATTTCTCTCTGCTTTATAAACATTTATGTTGTTAACTATTAGTAAAGAACTCAGTTGGTGCCCATACCCCATCTGGGATAACTTTAAAATGGGGTTTGAATTACACTTGCATGCCCGAGTATAACTGGCCTCCAATATATAATCCCCCTTCACCTGAGGTCTATGCTTGATCCTGAAGCCCATGGGAGATCAACTGGTAATTGAGTTTGCAAATAACGTACTCATCACAAAAATAGCAAGAATCTGCACCTGGGCGAATTTCCAAACATCATTATGGGTGCCTGAACAGATCCTTAATTTGTAAAATTTTGGACTAAATTATAAAAGACTCCTATGGAATATTAATTCTTCAGCCACAAAGAATATAAAACATGTATCTCACAAACTTGGCAAGAACTGCTTCGTCAAAATGACATTCGACAAAAGACTTTGTGGTGAAACAGCTTCTTTAAAAAATGTGCTTCAACGAATAGCAGTGGAATATTCTTTCATGATATCAGGACTGGCAAAGAAAAGTCCATTTGTCATATTGTTCATGTTAAATTGGAGCGGTGGAAAAATTGAGCAATTAGCCTTAACTTCCATGAAAGCTGCTCTGAGCTGTCTGAAGGTATTATACAGGTGAGTTTCTGGATTAAGGTCTCAGATTATTCTCTGCCATTTCTTAGTACAGTTGTCCTTTTACATAACTTTCTTCCTGATCTTCGATGAAGTCAGGACATTGGAACAGAAGTGACGAGAGTGCTTTTTTATCTTATTACATTGTGGCACTATTTGTTGACAATCAAATGCACTATACAATTTTAATATTTAAAAATTCTTGTCCTCTTTTTCTATCCAATTTAATGAAAGATTGAGAAGAATCTTGTGTTGCCACTGTTCCCTTTTATTGCTTAGTTTCCCTGCAACCCCCTGCCTCCCCAAACACCAAACATACAAACGATACAAACCTTAAGGATCTCATTGGCTGAGAAATGTTGTAAAACGGAATATTAGCATATATGGTCAATATTTAAAAATCATTTTTTTATTCTGCGTCAGAGCTGTTGATGCAAAGTCAAAAATTGTTCAAAGAAATATAAAATATATTAGAATAATTTTATACTTGACCCATGGGTCTAATGCCAGAAATAATATAACTATCTAACGTTAAATTTCAATTTTCTGCTACAGTATTCAGTTTTATCATGTTCCAAATTGCTTTTGATGTAGTTAAGACCTAGAATGTAAACACTTCCACATTCGTTATTGCCTAATTTTAGTAGAATTGAAATTAATTTAGCAGTCTGGGCTAGACGGATGGAAGATTATTTTTCATTGGGGCATGAGTTCCGGAGTCAGAAGCCTCTCATTTGTAAAACCAAATAATAAACTTATGATATATTAAAAATTCTCAAGTAAGTTTCTCTGACTTCGCTGACTAAACCAACAATTAAGTGAGCTATACATACCAGTAGGATAGAGCAGGTTTGATCCCCAGTCAGTGCTGAGTAAGGGCAGTGAAATTGTACTACCTCTAAGTCAGGGAAAGGAAAATCAGGCAGAGTTCCTACGACCAACCGCCCTTGTTAAGAAATGCGCATGTGTGGAGGTCAGGTGAGACCTAGGTCTGCTTTGGCTGTGGGCCCAAACTGGCTGATTGTCCAACAGCTTGTCGACGCTTACTGTCTTGGCATATACGAAGAAGGGCCGTTTGGAAGAGGTACTTGAGGGTGTCCACTACTCTGGACGATGCAAGAATCAAGCTTTCAAGATAGAAGAATATTAACGGTAAAATGGCGAAAGATTTTTGATGAGATTTGTGTAATTTCAGTGTTTCATTTTGGACTTTGGAGGGGACCAGTTATTTGAGACCATCTTTATGTTTTGCTATTTAGTGAATGAGTCACTGCTGCAAAGTGCACTACTTGTGTGGTAAATAAACTGCTTTAATAGCTGCTTGTTAAAATTTACAGTCAGGATGAATGAATTGTTAACCAGTGAAGATCATATCTTGTGTTTCTTCATCAAAGGTGAAGCTTACTGTACAGCACTTGTACTGTTTGCTGTTCAAGGAGCACAAATGTTAATGCTCGTTTTAACTCTTGCCCCCATATTGACTTTATCTATCAATCTTGTGATTTATATTTCTATAACTGCCTGATTCAGATTCTGGATCTCTGGCACTTGTAAACTAGCTTCCAGAGTGCACTGTCTAAATCAAACTTTGTTATCTTAGCAACAAACTTGTAGATCTAAAGGAAATCAAAATGACTACAAGTTTGCTGCCTGGATAAGGGAGCTAGATTTGGGAATGTAAAAGCTAGGGCCGGCTGACAGGTATTGGTACCTGGTGTCCAAATTAACATACTTGAAAATAAATGCAGTATATTTTAGATTCTGCCTCATTCCACAATGTAGCTTTGTTACTTGTTGGAACTGTCAATCTGTAGTTTCGTAAAATTTTGTTAACAATGATACAACTGTGTAAGAGAAGACAGAAAAGTTCCAGCTGGGAGAGTGAAGTTTATCAAGTTTCCTTTAAATTTTCATTTCTCATTTTAGAAGTATATTTGTGTCTCAACCATGCTCTAAGGGATTTATTTATGTTTACAATGGTACATGCAGTTCACTTACTGCTACTCAATGAGCTGGCAAATTAGACTAACAGTACTAGTTTTATATTTGCTTGATGTTCTTGGCATCTGGAAGAAAGGTCTATTGCAGGTGCATGTTTGTAGTCAACCATCGTTCCCATGCATAGTAGTTAAGATCAGAACCTCTTGATAATTTTGTCTTTACAATTTCGGAAAGCATTCTTTGCCAGACGTGAGTAGTTTGGACTTCTTTCATGAGTAGTTTAGACCACCTCCATAAGTAGTTTTATAAAGAGCACACCCCGTTGTTGTCATAGTTGTGTACACTTTGCTTATAAGCATACTAAATTAATGCAAACATGCCAAATACTCGCAAATCTTCAAATAATTGTACATTTCACAGTTATCTGCTGGTTTGTGTGGTATTGTATTACAATATCTATGAATTTACACATCTTCCAGGTAGAGTTGAGTTGGTTTGGTGACATCTACAATTTTAAACTAGCCATTCTAGTTTATAATTGCCCTTTGTTTTGCTTATTCCATATATGTAATCATGCCAAATTTTTGGAAGAAAATGCAAGAGGCCTTACCTTTTCTGTTAGTGCAATCAAGAAAAGAAACAGATTGCAATGGTAATTTGATCTTTCAGCTAAGAACATAGTTGTTATAGAATGGCAAGAACAACAAAATTAAATGACTTTTCCTATCATATACCCAAGCAAGATTTTGGCATTTGACTTTGTATTATACAAAAAAAATCAACATTGTGTTTAATAGTATGTTGTATTGGTGGCCATTTTGCATAACACATTGATTAATTTTACAGTTAAACGTTGGAACTCTGACTCCTCCCCAGATTCTCTATGGTACCACTTTTTATGCTAAGAGTTGCAGAGCAACATTTCTGGGACTGGATTGAAACAGTGTTGAGCGGTCTGGGGACTGACCCAATGTGTAAAATTAAAGCTGTATCTGAAGACATTTCAAGTAGTCTCAGGTTATTATCTTTGAAGATTAAATCTCCTGGCTTTTTATAACTTGAATCAGTTACATTTAAATTGTAATTCTAATTGATAATATGGCTAATTCTTTGCTATTTTTAGGCTTTGGGAAAATTTAAAGTAGGTATGTTGTTTGGCATAAGGGAGGATGCTCTACTTTCTCTCCCACAGCGACTGACGGTGACAGTAATTGTGTGGCACTGATGCCATGTAGAGTGAACATTGGAGGTCACTATCTTCATTTTGACCATTTGGCATGGAGACCAGAATTTATAAATCAGCACTGTTGGTCTATAAAGCAGTTGGATATTTAGAAATGAAAGCAATGTCAAATTTAGCAATTATTCTAGGTGGACTTTACAGTTATCAACGTAATGCACTTTGATTAACTATTATTGTTGGACTGAATAACAACATTGCAGGGTGGGAAAGTAGCATCACTGGTGGTGATTCAAGGTTTGAGGTCATTTGACTGGCAAAAATTGGTTTGCCATACCTTTCTTCACTTCCCTCCATCCTGGATCCATTTAATTCCATTCATCGCCATGAAAGGGGCAAAACAACCAAATACAGCATAAAGACATTGGCTCGGAATTTGAGGTATTAGTTATGGTGTGGCTGTCAGTGCTCACTGTTAGTACTGTGTAAAACTGACAGCAAATCTGCCATCTGCATACGCGCAGTTAAACACAGAAATCCAAGAGTTGCTGTGTGGAAAATCCTGCTCCACTGGGTGCACTGTTGCAGCCTTTGCAGATGGATACAATTCAAAATCACTTATTTGTCGAACTTCAACTATTTGCCTACTAGTTACAATGGAAAAGCAACAAAAGTTTTAATTGTCGTTCAATCAGGATTAATTATATACAAGGATATAATCACTGCTATGCAATCTCTTTGGCCCCAGAAAGCTAATTTTACATGTGTGGAGCCTCACTCCCTCAGAGCATTTAAACATTGCAGATTTTTAATTAAAACGCAGTTATTTTTTTAGAAAAGTTTTTGTTCTGAAATTTGTTCCTCCCATGTGTGTACCCAACCTTTATTTTGCTTTCGGTACAATGATTTAAGTGTGACTTAATTTCTCTGCTTTTTACTTCTTGCTTTGCTGTCTGTGAGAATTCTTCAATTTGTCTGTCAGCCTGCTGCTGCATGCCCAGTTGCTGGACAACATGGGCACACTATAGAAGGGACCAAATTGAAACTGACATTGAAAAAGAGGAAATGTATGCTCTAGAGGCAGCAGACGGTGGACAGCTTTCTTTCGAGGTCAATGGCAACACCATCCACTTTGCTGATTGTAAAGTCTAGGTCAATTACTAACTTATTTCTTTAATCATATTAATGAACAGTGGTTACTTGTTCACTACTCAATACTACATTACTTCTCCATTTGCTTGTGTTTCTTCAGGCAGTGAAAACATACCAAGTAAAAACTGAATCAGAAATTGAGCTATCAAATAACGAAAAAGAGAAAAGGAACAATAAGGAGACAGCCACTTTGAAAGAAGCTTTAGCATCACAAAAGGCACATGTGGTTGAACAAATTTTAAATTCTGGTAAGGAAACAGCTTTGTATTTTTATACTGTTTTATTTTGTATTTCAGTATTGTTATCCCGCTATACATACTAGATTCAATATACTGAAAGAAGCATATTTAACTAGTTCTTAAAAAAATAAGTATTGTTCTCTCTACCCAGCGGAGTGCAGTATATATCTTCAGCATAGAAAAATACCTCAAGGCAGCAATGGAGGAGATATTATGACTGGTTGTCAAAGAGGGCACTAGTGGTCAATGCTGCCCATTTTCTTCAGTGCCAACAACTTGGATTTATGTGGTGCCTGTAATATAATAAAAACTATCATTCTCTTCTGCTGCCCAGCTGGTGGTACTCATCAAGTTATGAAGCATGCAATATGTTTATATTGACTATAAATCTGAAAATGTCAAATCTGTACTGCAAAGCTTTTCCCAAATAGCCCAGTCAGTGGGAGTGATGCTTGAACATGCCGACTGGCTACTTGATAAAATTTCTGATGATGGCATGGCTATCATATTTGCCCAGGTTCTTGGCAAGAATAATGAGCTATTTTTGAAGAGGGGACACCTTGTCACTCAGTGACCAGCCTGTCTGTTGGCCTAAGATAAATGTAAAAAACTGTGGATGCTGGAAATCCGAAACAAAAACAAAAATACCTGGAAAAACTCAGCAGGTCTGACAGCATCTGCAGAGAGGAACACAGTTAATGTTTCGAGTCCTTATGACTCTTCACCAGAACTAAGGAAAAATAGAAAAGAGGTGAAATATAAGCTGGTTTGGAGGAGGGGGGGGTTGGACAGGTAGAGCTGGATAGAGGTCCAGTGATAGGTGGAGATTGCCAAATCTCCACCTATTTATGGCACAAACATGTCCTTGACAGCCACAGGCAGTGTTGTTCATGCCCTGGTTCCAGTTGTAGCCAGTGACGTAGCTTGGCAATAGCCTTGTTGGTGAAATGGTGTCTGAAAGATTACCTTAGTGAAGATAAGGTAGAAGAAATGTTTCCCAAAGATCCACAGTGGCTGTGGTATCCTGTGGAATGCCTACCTCTCTTTTTCCAGATCCTCTGCTTTTACTGTCTTCTTGGCTGATCTTCCTCAATTCCACCTATCACTGGCCCTCTATCCAGCTCTACCTGTCCCACCCCCCACTTAAACCAGCTTATATTTCACCTCTTCTATTTTTCCTTAGTTCTGGTGAAGAGTCATATGGACTCGAAACGTTAACTGTATTCCTCTCCGCAGATGCTGTCAGACCTGCTGAGTTTTTCCAGGTATTTTTGTTTCTGTCTGACGGCCTGTCTGGAATAAAGGCAGCACTGAGGACTGGTGCAAGATGAATGAAACATAACTGCTGCTTGGACACCAGGCACAGTCTTGCCTGATGTGTTGTCTGTGGTCACAGTCAAGCTAGACATTGAGGAAGTGGAATCAGTTTCTATTCAGAAAGATAATGGGATCACGCAAAGCAATTTGGGTGCAGTCAATGGGAGCCTGGACCCCATGGGACATCTTGTAATGAAGATAAAGCCTAGTGCTTCTTGATATAACAGTGAACAGCAAACTGGGCTATGGTGGTGATGCTACCTGTTAAAGCCTGGAACAACTTTACGGCACAAACATGCCCTTGACAGCCACAGGCAGTGTTGTTCATGCCCTGGTTCCAGTTGTAGCCAGTGACATAGCTTGGCAATAGCCTTGTTGGTGAAATGGTGTCTGAAAGATTACCTTAGTGAAGGTAAGGAAGAAGAAATGTTTCCCAAAGATCCACTGTGGCTGTGGTATCCTGTGGAATGCCTACCTCTCTTTTTCCAGATCCTCTGCTTTTACTGTTGTCTTGGCTGATCTTCCTCAATTCCTAGCTCCAAAAGCAGTCTAGCGCTAGAAAAAAGTCGCAGTAGTCACAAATTAGTTGTGGAAGGTAAAAAAATAAGCAGAAGGCCTAGCAGATAACCAGCAGCCGCAAAGGAGAATGAGCAACTAAGTTGCATATAGTAAATGAGCCCTTTAAATAGCCCTGCTGAAGGGTCCTTCATGTTTTTTAGTTCAATAAGCTGCACAGTAAGTTTATCATGTGGCAAGTCAAGCATTGGGGCAGACCAATTTCCCAAAGGCATTCTACGACATGTGCTAGGACCTTTATTTAAATATTATAATGAGGCTTTTAAATACAGTGCAGTGTATTCTAGCGTGAAATGAGCCTATGCATGACAACTGCCATATTAGACTTTTAGCCACTAGTTTTATACCTGTAAAACAGATGCTTCATGATTTAATGTTTAGGCCAGAGTCTGAGTGAAAGCAATAAGTGAAATGGTAAGAGTGCTTGTGATTTTTTCCTGGGAAATGAATCAATGTCACATTGTATTCAGGACAATTTTAACTTAGACTACCCTTATTGATCACTCCTACCATATAGTCTTCAATAGACTTTTATATTTTTATTAATGTGGTTGGAGTAAATTTTGTCTCAGACCAGAAAATTTGCTTCTCAGAAGGTAAAGCTTATTTCAGAGTGCAAGAGATATTAGTCTTGGATATTTCTGATATAGTTAGTTACAGTTTTGACCAAGGCATGATGGGTGTGGAGGCAATAACTAATTTATGTAGCTGGGAATTCCTACACAATTCTGAAACAACTGCAGCTGGATGGGATTTGTATGAAGGTGACCATTACTGTCTATCACTTAGCTGCAAAGTCTAATAAGAAGAGGCCATTCGTAGATTGAAGACATGAAGGTGGCACAAGACACAGGTTTTACTGCTACTGTGAAAGACTAAAAGCAAGACTAACCCTTTTGGATATTCAGTCTGATGAAATTGTCTGGTGAACAGATATTCATCTTCCCAGGAAGTGACATGGGTGTGTAGAGGAAGCCCATGTGTAACGTCAGAGACAATAATCAGAGTCCATTGTTCTCTCAGGGTGTGCTATCAGAAATCACTTTGAGCAGTAGGTCATGCTATGAATCATCAGAGCAAGAGGGCATGCCTGTGGTCACTGACCTTTGTAGCACATCAGGCAAACAACTTGTAAGTGCTCTTAAAATTTAACCCAACAATATCAAATAGGCAATGTGCCCTGTTTGCTTAGAGGGTGGGGATAAAGACATGCAAAACTGAAAAACTTGCAAATTTCTTTTAATCAGATATTGCTGCCTAGTGATAGTAAAATGTTTATGTTTAAATAAAAATATTTACATCAGGACCTTTATTCAATGTTTCCCTCCCAAAATTGCATAACAATTGCGCTATCCTTTCTGCTGTTTAAGTTCTACCTCACAAACAAATGCATTAAATGCACCTCTTCTAATCATTTAAAATAGAAAATTGTAAATTAATGCCAACATTTCAAGTGTGTAACATATATTTGTTAAGTAAACTCTTTGAATATAACATTTAACATTGATTATCTGAGAGAAGAGGTATTAGTCATTCTTTCTCCATTGATGGACAGAAGAAGGGGTTAACAAATGGCATATTCTGCCATGCCCTGATTGTTCAGTCTTACAGTCGGTCATGAAAAGATGTTGGGAGTCACAAGCTCAGCTGCACACTGAAGGTTGTAGCCAGTTACCTCACTGAATCACTTTAGCTATCATTGTTTGTTCTGGGAAGCCCCATAAGTTTCTAAATAACACCAGGCTTCTCATCAAAAACACTAGAACTTTAGATATAGAAAATGCTATTGCAAAGATAAATCCATTCATTTTCTTCAAATGCTTTTGTTTAAAAACAATTGTTATGTCCTTCATATGTTGCAAAACTCTTCCGGAAAATGATCCTCTGATTCGATAAGAAACCACATATTTGGAATGATTAACTTGGCTCCCCTCTTTTTTCTGGTAGATTTTTCTGGTTACTTATGTTTGATTTGTTTCTTTTAAGTATACCTAGTAGTTCTTTATAGTTTTTTTGTCTGTTTACCTAGTGTCTGATCTGTACACTCTGACTTTTAAGTTAATTTTTTTCTATTTTATGAAATTGGAATTTGACCTCGTAAACTGCATAAAAAATTGTATGTATGCAGATGTAATATTGGAAGGTGCTGCGACAAACTAGATGCAAAAATTTTATATAATAATCTTGTATCATGTGTTCATTTCCTTTTTGTCATGTTTAACCATTACAGCATCAGCTGTAATTATGTTACAGCACTAGTAATCCAGGTGTCTGACCTAAGAATTCAGTGAGTGCAAGTTCAAAGCTCACAAAGGCAGTTTGAGAATCTGAATTTGGTCTACATGCATGCACATGCATAAGCGCACACAGTAAAAGGACCATGTTAGATTATTGTAGAAGCCCAACTTATTGGCTATGCTGAAATGTCTGTCCTCTGAATTTTGCAGTGAAGCTCAATGTAAGCTTGAGGAACAGCACCTCATCTTTCAGTCAGGCACTTTATAACTTACTGGACTCAACATTGAGCTCAATAATTTCAGGCCGTAATTTCTGCCCCTTTCTTTGCAGGTTTCGGTCTTAACCTTGTTTTTCTCGTTTTTGTTTTCAGACAATGGTGTTTGTTATCCTGCCATTTACACCTCCTTTGGACCAATCTTTTGTTTCTTTGCTTGTCCCATCACCACTTCCTTTGACTATTCCCACAAACTATTTTGTTATGTAATGTCTCCTGTCTTCTGCTCTATCATAGAGCTTCCCTTTTTTTCATCCTCCCCCATTTTACCTCCTTAAAAACTATTATGTTTCTAACTTTTGCCAGCTCTGATGAAAGGTCATGACCTGAAATGTTAACACTCTTTCTCTCTCCAACATATGCTGCCAGACCTGCTGAGTACTTTCACCATTTTCTGTTTTGATTTCAGATTTCCAGCATCTGCAGTATTTTATTCTTGGTTCGCTAATGCCGTTTATGGAAGAAAGCCTTTACTTGGTCTGGCCTATTCCACATTAATGTGGTTGACCCCTAAATGTCCTAATAAGCCACTTGGTTGTATCAGGGTTGTATTTATCAAAAATGATCATTCTGAATGACCAGTGAAACCTACCGTTTAATAAATACTTAAGGAACATAAGTGATGAACAAATTGAGTCACTCTGTCTATGTTGATTGTTGAAATGCCCTTCCCTCTTCATTTTGACTCCAGATTTAGTTACATAGTCTATCTTTTCTGAGAAAGACAGCAAACCTTTTTAGGACATGATAATTTGAAAGCTATGTCATCTCAGTATTTTATGAAGTAATTTTTGTTTATGGAAATTAAACATTGTGGAACTTGATGACTGTGTAAATCAGATTTGTTAATATTCAGTGCTGTTAATGCTTAAAGGCAGTGACCAGCTAACAATGGGCAAAGCATTGTGGGAGGTAACTGTTCAAAAAGGATGATAGATGGGTTGTGATGAAGGCGAAAAGATAGGAATGCAGTGTGAGGCATCTAAAAGGTGCCAAGAGCACCTTGGTCACAATCTCCTGGAGCCTCTCCTTCTTAACATTCTGTTCCAGTACCAGATTTCCTCAAACCTCCTTTACTGCCAGACTCTCTTCTCCTATCCCTTTCTAATGCTTCTAGATCTTAGGCCTAAATTCAATGCTAACAGGCTCTGACCCTTGTTCTTCCCATTACTCTCAGATCCCAAGGCTGCAGCCAATGTTGATAAATTATTATCCCTGATAACACTATGAAATGTGCACCAGTGTTTATAATTTTAAAGAACACCTCTGGCTCACCCTGAATAGCATTTGTGCATCAGCTTCATATATAGATATGTATAAAATTAAATAAAGGGTGACAATTCCACACTTTCTTTGTCTTAGATCCAAATGAGCTTTGGTTGAATTAAGGGCATATCCTTGAAGCAGGTTCATATCCTTCTCATTCTTGGCAAATGATACCCTTCTCCAGTTGGATTAGAAGATATCCCAGTGTTTGCATTTGTTGTAGGTTGTGTACCTTTCTGGTTAAGTGTGCAGACCTAAGTATAAGACAGGTTGAAGATTGAGGCACCAGTTGGTGGCAGCAGAGTTCTTATCAACAATTTGTTTGTCCCATGTTGAAGCATTAGTAATCTATTTCATGCTGGTCAACATTTAGGTATCCTTTCAAATGCCAGTAGAGTTTATTTTTTAAAAAATCATGGCCAACATTCATAACATTTTATTCAAAACTTCTCAGCAGTTTGCCTTTATACATATACGGAAATAAGTGATTAACCTATTTTGACAAAATTCTATAATTGAACAGCTATGGTATATAATAAAATGATACCTGGAATTTAAAAGTTTAAGAGGTGATTTGATCAAAATTTTCAAGATATTAAGGGAGCAGATTTTGGGGAGACTATTTCCGCTAGTTGGAGAGTCTGGGCTAGGCATAGTAACTTAAGTTATAGCCAGATCCTTCTGGAGTGAAATTAGGAAACATTTCTTAATACAAAAGGTGGCAGAAGTTTGGAAATCTCTTTCACACAAGGCAGTTGACGCTAGATCAATTGTAATTTTAAAACTGAGATTTATTTTTTGTTTGCCAAAGTAATTAAGGGATATGGGGAGAAAGGGGGTATATGGAGTTAGGTTGCAAATCAGCCTTGAACTTGTTGAATGGAGGAACAGGTAGGAGGGGCTCAATGATATATCACTGTTCCTATATTTGTAACGTGATTAATAAAATTTAGTGTACATTTATTTATTGTTGCCATGGGCTGTGTTGCAATTTTCAATTCAATCTGTTGAGTGCAATTTAAATATTTCTGGTGGTACAAATCACACCAACTGACACTTTAATAATGCAGCAAGAAAGTATTAATCATGCCAAAAAGCAGACCAGTCCTTTGCAGCTTTAGCCTTTTTCCCTTTCTCCGTTAGTAGAAAACGGAGAAAAGAACTCAATGCTTGACGTTCTGTACAAATTTCCTTCCGGTTAAAAATAGGAATGAATGCTAATCCAGGACAGGTATCCAAGTAAACTTTACTTGACTTGAATCTATTGTAAACTTGATCGAAATAAAGGGTTTGGGTTTGCACATGAATTCAGGCGGAATTAGTCAAATACATTTATTTGTATTTATATAGCATCTTTAATAAAGTAAAACGATCCAAAGTACTTCATGGACTGTGATGGGAGGAGTACGCAGTTAATTTTAGTCCCACTTCTCCACAGGTCATAACAATAGTTTAAATGTTTAATTACCCATAAAACTGGTGAATTGTTTACCTTTAACACTGTTATTCCCAGCATAAGGATACTCCAACCAAGCTTCTTTCAGTAATCCGGTCCAATGTCCTCCAAATTTTCCAAAATTGGGTTCCTCACAGGAGTGATTATTAAACAATTTCTGATAGCAAGACACATAGGGAGATATTAAGACAGATGACTAGAAGTTTAGTCGTAGAAATGATTTTAAGGAGCATCTTGAAGGAAGCAAGACAGGTAGAGGGAAAGATTTTAGGGAGGAAATTCCAGAGTTTAGGGCTGAGGCAGTTGAAGGTATGGCCACCACTGTTGGAACGAAGAAAATTAGGGATGCGCAAGTAGTCATAAGAAATAGGAGCATGAGTAGGCCATTCAGCCCCTCAAGCCTGCCCCACCATTCAATAAGATCTGCTGATCTGCTGCAGGCCTCAACTCCTCTTTCATGCCAGCTCCTCATAGCCCTCAACTCCCCGATATTTCAAAAACCTGTCTACCTCCTCAAATAATTTCAGTGATCTAGCCTCTACAACTCTCTGGGGTAGAGAATTCCAGACATTCACTACCTTCTGAAAGAAGAAATTCCTTCACACCTCAGTTTTAAATAAGTGTCCCCTTATTCTGTAACTATGCCCCCTAGTTTGAGATTCTCTCACTAGTGGAAACATCTTCTCAACATCTACCCTGTTAAATCCCCTCAGAATCTTGTATGTTTCAATAAGGTCACCTCTCATTCCTTCTAAACTCTAATGAATAAAGGCCTAAACCATTTAGTCATTCTTGATAAGTCAACCCCTTCATCCCAGGAATCAGCCTAATGAATCTCTTTTGAACTGCCTCCAATGCCAGTATATCTTTTCTTAAATACTGGGACCAAACCTATACACAGTACTCCTCACCAACACCCTGTACAGTTGTAACAAGACTTCCCTATTTTTAAACTCCAACCCCCTAGCAATACAGGCCAAAATTCTATTTGCCTTCTTAATTATTTGCTTCACCTGCATGCTAACATTTTGTGTTTCATGGACAAGAACACCCAGATCCCTCTGCGCTATACTTTTTTGGAGTCTCTCTCCATTTAAATAATAGTCTGCCTTTTAATTCTTCCTACCAAAGTGCATGACTCACACTTTCCTACATTAAACTCCATCTGCCAAGTTTTTGCCCACTCACTCTATATCTATATCCCCTTGCAGATTCCTTATGTCCTCTTCACAACATGCCCTCCCACCTGTTTTTGTATCGTCAGCAAATTTGGATACATTATACCCTGCCCCCTCCTCCAATTCATTAATATAGATAGTGAATAATTGAGGTCTTAGGACTGATCCTTGTGCACTCCACTAGTTATGTCTTTCCAACCTGAAAAAGAACCATTAATCTCCACTCTCTGTCTTCTGTGTGGTAACCAATCGTCAGTCCACGCTAATACATTACCTTCAATACCATGAGCTCCTATCTTGTGCAATAACCTTTTACATGGCACCTTATTGAATGCCTTCTGGAAATCCAAATACACTATATCTACCGGTTCCCCTTTATCAACTCTTTTGTTATATTCTCAAAGAACTCTAGCAAATTTGTCAAACACAATTTCCCTTTTACAAAACCATGTTGACTCTGTTTGATTGCGTAAAGCTTTTCTAAATATCCTATTTCTTCTTTAATAATAGACTCTAGCATTTTCCCAATGACAGATGTTAGGCTAGCTGGCCTATAGTTTTCTGCTTTTTGTCTCCCTTCTTGAACAGGGGCATCACATTAGCGCTTTTCCAAACCGCTGGGAGCCTCCCGGAATCCAGTGAGTTCTGGAATAGTTCGACCAATGCCTCCACTATCTCTGCAGCCAGTTCCTTTAAAATCCTTGGATGCAGCCAATCAGGCCCTGGCGAATTGACTGCCTTTAGTCCCATTAGTTTGTCAAATACTTTGTCCCTCGTGATGAAGACTGTTACAAGATCTTTCCTCCCAATTGCTCCTCGTTTATCCGGTCCTCCACCGTGAAGACCAATGCAAAATATTGGTTTAAATTCTCTGCCATTTCCCTGTTCTCCGTTATCAATTCTCCAGTCGTGTCCTCCAAGGGTCCCACGCTCACTTTAACCACTCTCTTTTTATATATTCATAGAAGCTCTTGCCAATTCACTTTCATAATCAATTTCTCCCTCTTTATTAGCTTTTTAGTCATCCGCTGGTGGTTTCTAAAAAAATTCCCAATCTTCTGGCCTACCACTACTTTTCGCCGCTTTGAATGCCTTAGTTTTTGATTGGATACTCTCCTTGACCACCTTTGTTAACCACTGGTGATTCATCCTGCTCATCGAGCCCTTCTTTTTAACCAAGATAAATTTTTGCTGAGTGTTATAAAATATCTGCTTAAATGTCTGCCACTGCTCATCCACTGACTTCCTCCTTAGTCTATTTTCCCAGTCTGCTTTAGACAACTCCTTCTTCATACCTCTGTAATTGTCCTTATTTAAGTTGAGGACCCTGGTTTGAGACCCAAGTTGCTCGCCCTGAAACTGAATTTGAAATTCCACCCTTTTGGGATTGCTGCCCCCTTGAGGATCCTTAACTATGATATCTCTTATTAATCCCACCTCATTACACATTACTAGATCTAAAATAGCCTGTTGCCAGGTAGTTCTGCAATGTATTGCTCTAAGAAACAATCCCTGATGCAGTCTACAAATTTGTCTTCCATGTTACCCCTGCCAATCTGATTTGTCCAGTCAATTTGCAGATTAAAATCACCCATGACAATTGTAGCACCCTTCTTACATACCTCCATTATTTCCCAATTTATACTTTGTCCTACAGAAGCAACACTTTGGGGGATGATTCCCACCTATGACTTCTTCCCCTTGCAATTCCTTATTTCCACACAAACTGATTCCACATCACGATCTATTGCACCTATATCACTACTCACCACCGCACTGATACCTTCCTTTATTAACAACGCTACCCCACCTCCTTTTTATTTTTGCCTATTTTTCCAGAATATCGAATACCCTTGAATATTGAGTTCCCAGTCTTAATCACCCTGCAACCACATCTTTGTAATAGCTATCAAGTCATATTCATTTATTTCTATTTGTGCTGTCAACTCATCTATCTTGTTGCAAATGCTGCGTGCATTCAGATGAAGAGCCTTAAGCTTCGACTTTTTACCATTATTACTCATTTTGGTTCTAATTTCTGTTGCACTTACCTGCTTATATTTTCTACCCCTTCCTGTCATACTTTGACTATCGTTCACCTCTTCATTTCCCTGCACCTCTGCTCTCTCGTTTCTTCTTGATTTTTTTAAAACTTCCCTTCAATTGAGCCCTCCTCCTCACTAATTAGTTTTAAGTTCTATCTACAACTCTAGTTATAGATTCGCCAGGGTACTGGGCCCAGCATGGTTCAAATGAAGTCCATCCCAATGGAACAGCTCTCTCCTTCCCCGGTACTGATGCCAGTGCCCCATGAATCGGAAACCATTTCTCCCACACCAGTCTTTGAGCCACGCATTTTCCTCTCTAATCTTATTTACTGTATGCCAATTTGCACGTGGCTCAGGTGGTAATCCGGAGATTGTTACCTTTGTGGTTCTGCTTTTTAATCTAGCCCCGGGCTGCTCGTAGTCCCTCAGCAGAACCTCTTACCTATATCGGTGGCACCTACGTGGACCACAACAACTGGATCTTTCCCCTCCTACTCCAAGTTCCTCTCCAGCCCAAAAGAGATGTCCCTAACCTTGGCACCAGGTAGACAACACAGCCTTCGGGACTCTGTCTTTGCTGCAGAGAACAGTATCTATTCCCCTAACTTTTCTATCCCCTATAACTACTACATTTCTCTTTTCTTCCCCCACTTAAATGGTGCCCTGTACCACAGTACTGTGGTCAGTTTGCTCATCCTCTCTGCAGTCTGTGCCCTCGTCCACACTGGGAGCAAGAACCTTGTACCTATTGGACGAGGTCTGGCTGAGACTCCTCCAAAGCTAAATTCTGGATCCCCATACCTGCCTCACTTGCAGTCACATCCTCCTGTCCCTGACCATGGTCCAAATTTGATGTAATTAATCTAAGGGGTGTGACTGTCTCCTGAAACACATTATCCAGGTAACTCTCCCCCTCCCTGATGTGTCACAGTGTCCGCAGCTTGGACTCCAGCTCATCAGCTCTGAGCTTAAGTGAGCAGCCAACACTTGCTGCAAATGTGGTCACTGTGGATCGCACTGGCATCCACCAGATCCCACATACTACAGCTGCAACACATCGCCTGCCCAGCCATCTCTATACTATTTAATTAAATAATTTGGATGTTAAATATTTTAAAAGTGAATTTCTTAACTGTACTCTGCAGCTGCAATAAAGGCTCCTGATTTAAATCACTTGGTCAGTCAAAAGAGACACCCACCCAATCACCTACCTATTTTCCTTTGACATCACACTTCGGCTCTGACAGGTAGAAACAGGTCCCCCTCTCACACTCTCCTCTAGGTGCAGCTAACTGCCTGTCCCAGGATGGTCCTTTTGCACTCTTTTCTAGGTGCTGCTTACTGCCTGTCCCAGGGGCCTTCTCTGACAGTCTCCCCTAGGTGCTGCTGAGTGCATGTCCCAGAGTCGTCCTCTTGCACTCTCCATTAGGTGCTGCTGACTGCCTGTCCCAGGGTCCTCCTCTCGCACTCTCCTCTGGTCAGAATTGGAATGTAGAGATCTCTGCAAGTTGGAGGATGTTACACAGATAGGGAGTGGGAGATGGAGGAATTTGAAAACAAATTTGAAAACTTTAAAAACAAGGTGTGGGCAGACACAGAGGCAGTGCAGATTAGTGAGCAATGGGGATGGCTTGTTAGGAAATGGGGAGCAGACATTTGGATGAGCTCAAGTTTACAGAGGGTGAAGGTGGGAGGCTGGCTAGGAGAGCATTGGAATAATTGAGCCTATCTACATCCGGGGGGTTACCATTGACCAGAAACTGAACTGGACTAGCTATATAAATACTGTGGCTACAACAGCAGGTCAGAAGCTAGGAATCCTGCAACGAGTAACTCATCTCCTGACTCCCTAAAGCCTGTCCACCATCAATAAGGCACAAGTCAGGGGTGTGATGGAATACTCTCCACTTGCTTGGATGAGTGCAGCTCTCACAACACTCAAGAAGCTTGACACCATTCAGGACAAAGCAAGCTGTTCGATTGGCACCCCATCCATAAATGTTCATTCACTCCACCAACAATGCACTGTGGCAGCAGTGTGTACAATCTGCAAGATGCACTGCAGGAACCCACCAAACCCATGACCACTACCATCTGGAAGGACAAGGGCAGCACACACATGGGAATAGCACCACGTTCAAGTTCCCCCTCTAAGCCACTCACCATCCTAACTTCAAAATATATCACCGTTCTTTCACTGTTGTTGGGTCAAAATCCTGGAACTCCCTGCCTAACAGCACTGTGCGTGTACCTACACCACATGGACTGCAGCTATTCAAGGAGACAGCTCACCACCACCTCAAGGACAATTAGGGATGGGCAATAAATGCTGGCCTAGCCAGTGATGCCACATCCGATAAATGAATTTTTAAAAAAGGAAAAAAAGGCATTGGATGAGGGTTTCAGAGCTGGGTATGCATTGAGAAAGGAGCAGAGACAGGTTACACAGGTAGGCAGTCTTGGGGACAGAGAAGATTTGGAGCTTAAGTTGACCGTGATATCAGACAGGGTACCAAGGATCTGAACTGCATTGATAGAAGTGGAATTGGATAAGAACAGCCCCATGCAGCCAGACAATGGAGGAGAGGTGCTGGAAGGGGAGGATGCTGTGGTCAACCATAGCAAAAGCTACTAACAGATTGAGAAGGATGGTGTGAGAGTGGGAGGAGATGGTTTACCAGTATCATTTGTGGAGTATGAGGATCTGGCACTTAGAATTAATGTGGGACTGAGTACAGTACCACCCACACAGTGATATTAGCACGCACATGATCCAGACTAGGAGTCAGCCTGGTATTAAGCAGTGATGGTAAAGAACTAAGCATGGAGATACCTCCTAGACTGTACCCTTTACTGTACTTGTGTAACTAGTTCAAGTAGTTATTAAAGACTTATAGTTAACCTACTGAAGACTTCTTTAAAAGACACCGTTCTGTAACAACACCCTCCCAACAATTTGTGACTTTGATAAGGGCCAGAAATTTGACTGGAGGGATTCACACATGGATTTGCAGAAAAGTTAGGTGGATTTGGGAGGTGACACCCACTAACGGACTTTGGGGAGGAACCAGTGCAAAAGATTGGAACTTTAAACACAAAATTAAGTTGCAAAAAAAAACCCACCTGTGCTTGAGTTTTTTGCAGTCTTTTTAGGCTAGGCCATGAATCAATTTTCCCAAATCAGGCCCAGTCACTAAATGGGCTCCAGGTCAAAAGTGTGAGAGTCCACCAGATTCACTGGTTCGGGAAGGCTATTCAAATTGCACTAATTTTCTTAGATACACAGGCACTAGTAGGCACACTTTAAACACATTTTTATAACAAGAAAATATTGAATTTATTAAGAAACTCAGTATTGTTACACCAATAAAACAATTAACTGGGTCAGTATAATTTTTAAGTCATTTTCAGTGATCTTGAATCAGGTCACATGCAGGTGGAGGATTGAACATTGCAATTAAAAATGTAATTAAAAAATGTTTACTGATACTGTTATGACACAGCAGTTGGTAAAGGCAGAGTTGTTTAAATCCCAGATGGAAACTTAAACAATTGTCATAACCTATATTTTCAGATGCTATGTTTGAGATGCAGCTTTGAATTCAGAAATAAAACCACCAAGCCTCAAGAGGTTTTTTATATAAAACTAAATTAAACATTTATTACTTTAACAAGAAATTAAACACGTACACATGTCTACAAATTACTACCATACTAACTTTTAAACAATTCCCCAAATTAATCACTCCCAGGTAAATCTTCACCAAGACAACAATAACCCATAGACTTTAAACAGACACCAGGCAAAGCACATTTGATATTATGAATTCAAAATGAGGTTCCTTTCAATTTGGTTCCTTTGCAGACAGTTGTTGGCTTACAGGCTGGATAGATCTTGGATGCCTCTGACTCTCACACATAAACTCCTTTCTGTTTATACCTAGCTTTCCCTTTGAATGTAAATTTTCCATTGTTTCCTAGGCTTTTAACGTCACATCTTTCTAACAATAACATTTTCATCCCACTAATTTTATTAATAATGTAAACATATTGCTTGGCGGCTAGGTGCAAGATTTTACTCCCACTCATGAATGCTTTATTCAACAAGTGCAAATTTACACTTACCTTTTAACTTCCTTATGTTTATCTAATTAACATCTCAAAACTACTATGCATCAAAGCACCCAGACTAGCTGGCTTTATTCCAATTAAGACACACACAGACACCACCACTCAACTCTATTTAAAAAATAATAATTTCCAATAACATTATAGGCGTTAATATCTCTTCATGACAATACACATTTGTAGCTGTATTAATAAATCTACACCAGATTACTACTTACAAATAGATCAAGGAATTCTTTTCAATAGAAAGTAAGCAATTGCATTCTATTATGCGGCCAGATTGCAATTGTTCATAGAAAATTGTATGTTTATGATTATGCAAATAGCATGCAAAATAAATAAATTATACAGATAAATTTTAGTAGAAATTTGAAGCCAACCAAACCACATTTTGAAGCAGAGTGGAAACTCTACCCCAAATCTTGTTTCATTTAGGTTTTGTTGTCAACTTGTAATTAATTTCTGAGGAAATTGTTATTTTGATCATTTGTGTTGACTGTATCAGTTTATTTGATTTGCTTCTGAATAAAACAAAGTGAACATCCACTCTGGTTACACCTGTTTGTAAAGATGTGGTTCATCATGGAAGGAGCTATTAATTGAAAAATGTTTCTTTTTTCTAGGATTAACCAGGACCTTTTGACAAAAGCAGCACAGCTTATTTTAAGAAGCTCTTTGTTGTCTTATTGGGGAATAACCTTCCCTGACGACCAGTCAAATATTGCTGTGTTGGTTTTTGGAGAAATTTTGAGAAATTGCTCAAGTCTTTGTTTAAGATCCTTGAGTGTTCTTATTTTTAAATCATTTCCTGTAGCGGATAAGATCACTGATGTAATACTGTCTTGCAAGTAACACAGTTGTGGTATTTTTGTCTACTGTTATGAACAATGTATAATGTCAAGTTGAATTTAAATATATATGTGTGTGTTAAGAAAGGTAAAAAATGGTTTCAATTTCATTGAGGTTTTGTTTATGAACCTTGGTGCCTGGGAGCCTGGATAGACTTACTAAAAGGCTTCAGGTCTTTTGGGTTTATTTGTATGTGTGTATATTATATATTAAAATGTTTATTCCTATTTATATATATATATGTATAAAATTATATATATATATATATATATAATATATATATATATTAATGTATGTGTGTATATATATTTTTTTAATGAGGTTTTGAAAGTTCAGTGATCCTGGGGCAAAAATGTAGAAAATATTTACTGTTGCCTAGTGACAGTCATCCAGTGACGCAGACACAGAAAAAGACTGGAATTGAGGGAGGAGTGTTCAGTGTGTATCAGAGAGAGAAGACAGGATTTTAAGTTCTTTGAGAAGAAAAACTACAAGGATATTGGGACAGTCGTTAGCTGAATAATCAGTTATAGGACTCAGTAAAGTGATCAGTTTAGCAGAGGTGCTCCTGGAAGACTGAGTTTAGGGAACTCATTTATTTGTTCTGCAGTTGAAGAAAAGTGAGTTTGGAGTGCAGTTTTTGGGTGTCTTGGGGAACGATACGAGTTGAATGAGAAGCATCAAGTGATGCTCAGCAATTTGCTGGAAGGAAACCATTTGAACTGTGTCAGTCCCAAGTGAGAAGCCTTTGTCAAGCTAATGGTAACACTTCACTGGTTTATGTGTTTATAAAGATATTGCTAGGGTCATGGAATAGTGGAAATTTGAATCGTTGTCTTGTGTTTGTTTGGAGATCTTCCCAACATTTTTGTCTGGTGTAATATAGTTCATTTTTCTTTGTTTTAAAAGTTCATCAGCAGACTCAAGTGAATTTGTTCAGTAACTATCCTTCATGGTTCCTTTAAAAAAAAGTCAGCATCTATCAAGCCAGGTTTCACTCTGGGATCTGACTTGTCCTGAATTAACATCAGCTGGGATTGTAACACAACCAATTGAGTAAATATTTCACAAGGCAGCTAAGCAGTTCTCAATGTCCTCTTGCAAACTAAATAGGATTTGAAGCTCATCGCTATTTTATTTCAGCTTACCGTAATTTTAAAATGCATAGTTACGACTAAAGGCTATGTTGAAATATTTGGATATTGAGAAGTTCCTGTGAAACTGAATAGTGCATGCTTGATTGATTGCCCTTATGAACAAAGTGGTAATTAAACTGCAACTTTTCATTGATCTTTGTTTGCAATTTTGTAAAATATCTCTATAGGGCACATGAAATCCCGCCAGCATGAATAAATGTTTTGGGAACATGAATAAATATTAGAAACACAGGATATTAAAATAATTTTAATAGCCATTCTAGAATATAAACTTTAGATCTATTTTTAAACCTGATGTTCTAACCTACACATTTTACTACAGGCCTAGATGTGGAAACACGTTTTGGCTTTGGTTGGACTCCATTGATGTATGCTGCAAGTGTAGCTAACTTTGAAATCACTCGCCTTCTTCTCGATAGAGGTGCTAATGCAAGTTTTGCAAACGGTAAGAAGTTTTATTCTGAACTGTGGGTTGACTGCAATGCCTGTGCAAAGTGTGTGACTGGAATGAAAGGGCCAAAATAATTAAATAGCGTTTAAGCATGCGTTACAAAGTATTTCAACTTCAGAAAATAGAACTAGATTTTCATTGCTGGAAGTCAATTGTGTTATCGTCGAAGGTGCATTATCTAATGTTGGTGCTTAGTTCTGTATAAAACAGTATGAGGAAAGTTCTTAAAGACTGGATTATTTTTAACATGTGCTTGTGTTGTGATTCACTTTGTGAACCAGTAAGATGACTGCATCAATAACTGAAGAAGAATTTTCTTCAAATAAGCCTCGAGGAGCAAGCATTTTGAAATCAAATCTCTACCAGTAAATAACTTTGTTGCTGTATGGTTGCGCTGGTTACATTGGATTAAATGAAGATCAATGTCAGATAGAGAGTAAATGGGGCATTGATGAAAGTTGACTGAAAGGAATACACTGTTTTATAGGATCCTGCTTCAAACAAAAATAGCTGCTAATCTGAGAGGCAATAAAATCTAATTACTTCACATGAATAGAAAATGCATTAGTAGTGTATTTATGAAAATAACTCAGGATATGATTTGGGGGAAAAAACTATTTTGTATAATCAGATTCTAAATGTTGATGTACCAAAGGAAGATGAGACATTGAATGAAATAACTCTATACCTGCTTAATTCTATTCTTTAATCATTTTGGAACACTTCAGGAATCTTAGGAACAAGGCAGCGATATACAAAAACCATAGGAAGATTGCAAACAGGAGCAATGGCTAGACATTATGAAAGTCAACATATAACAAACACTCCTTTAAAATCCAAGCTACCTGCTGCTGTGAGGACTTGGAGCCAGGCAGGAAGCTGAAGCATTTCTTAAAAGAACATTCTGGAACACCTATGCATCCAGAGGGGTCCTAGATCTTGCGAGACGCCAGATGCATTAAGACAGGCTCTTCAATCACCAGGACCCTGAAACTCCCAATGAGCTGAAGAATGTTAGGATATTTAGATAAATGAGTCAAAGAAACCTCCTGCCTATGAAATGAAATTGGCTTTCAAACATTCTGATTGAATTAGATTTTGAATTAATAAGGCAGAACGTGAAAGAATCTTGAATTTAGCATGGAATCGAGCATGATTTGCCTCCATTCTGGTTCGATGGATTCTGAGATGGCTGATAAGTCCAATGTGCAATCTTCAAACTCTGTCACATGTGGGGCAGGTGATGCTTGACAGTTCAGATAGATGAGGTTTTTGGAGTTTTGTGTGCTTTCTCCCATGCCTCGACTTCGCTCCTGCGTGCTCCCAATGAAGTTTCTTGATGTGTTCGGTCTCTTCCCGAATGAAGCTTCTCCATTTCGGCAGTCACAAGCCAGGGACTCCAATGAGTTGGCAGGATGCCTGATCCCTTCAGGGACATCCCTAAAGTGTTTCAACTGTCCTGAGAGCCTCCTGCTGCAGCCAAGTCCCGAGTAGGACAGTTGCTTCGGGAGTCTGGTGTCAGGCATACAAATGACATGAAACCAGCTCCACTGGGTGGAACAAGTGACTAGTGCCTTGATGCTTGGCTTGTTTGCTTGGGAGATGACACTTGCTGTTGGACCACCTTTCTTGCCACCAAGTTAGGAGGATCTTGCTAAGGCACCCCTGTTGTTACTTCTCTAGTGCTTTGAGGTGCTTGCTGTAGGGTGTCCAAGTCTCCAAAGCATGTTGGAATGCAGGGATCACTGCTGCATGGTAAGCCATGACCTTGGCCTCGGGTTTGAGATCCCGGTCCTCAAATAAACTTCATTTCAGTCAGCAGAAGGCTGAGCTGACACATTGGAGGCTATGATGAATTTTGTTGTCTATGTCTGTCTTCGTTGAGAGGAGGCTCACAAAATATGAAAAAGATCCTAATTTTCAAAGATCTTGTATGACAAATTTGAAAAAATGCAAGGAGCAGCATCAATCACTATACAAAAGCCTTTGAATCTGTCAACCATGATGGCTTAAGGAGCATCCTCCTCGTATTTGGCTGCTCTCAGAAATTTGTCACCATCCTCTACCTACTCCACAATGACGTGCAAGCCGTGATCCTCACTTAACGAAACCATCACAGACCCTACCTCAGTGAAGACTGGAGTAAGATAAGGTTGGGTCACTGCACTGGCTCCATTTTCCTTGCTGCAATATAGTGCTTCACCTCCAGCAAATTACCCACAAGAGTGAGCATAATCTACAGAATAGATAGGAAATTGTTCAACCTACACCACCTTGACCCAAAATCACTCCAACCTCAGTCATTGTATGTAGAATGTTTGTGTGTGTGTTCACTCAGAAACTGAGCCAGGTCGTTGTTGCCTCCTCCTGTGAATCATATGAGAAAATGGGCCATTCACTAATTCAGAAAACTAAGGTCTTCTTCCAACCAGCTCCCGTAGCACAACACCAGTTCGCCACCCTCCCCCCTAAAAAACCCCTGGCTGCAAATATGACGTTTTCCATTTCGTACAGCTGTGGGTCTTGTGGCCTTCCTGAGCAAGATCATAAATTTAGTGCTGCTTTTGTGCTATGGGTCCATACGCAATAGAAATGGGGTCAAAATAACTTCTAAAGAGGTTTTTATTCTTTTGGCCTACGTTAGATTTCACTTGAGGTCAAAGAATTGAAAGGATAGTTTGCTAACTCACTTTACCACATTGTTGCTCACAATGCTAAGGGAATGTAAATGGTATTTATACCCAAAGCAATTTGTATGCATTCCCATTATCATTGCTTTTTAAGATCAGCTAAAAGGAATGAAGAGCAATTTTGACATCCTTTTATTCTGTACCTGTTAATTTAAAAGCAATATTTTTGTGTAAACATTTGATGGCTTCATTAAAGGAATTCATAGACGTAATTGAACTCAGATGTGGAAAAAAAAAATTCACAGCTGCAGCAGAAGTACACTGGTTAATGATTAGTGACATTAACTAATGGATGGCGGCATCGTGATAATGTTACTAGACTAGTAATCCAGAGGTCCAGACCAATGCTCTGAGGGCACAGGTTCACATCACACCATGGTGCCTGCATAATTAATAAATCTGGAATTAAAAACTAATGACCATAAAGCCATTGGATTGTCATTAAAAAACCCATCTAGTTCACTAATGTCCTTTAGGTTCAAGAAGGCATCTCACCATCACCTTTGAGGGCTGTTATGGATGAGCACCAAATGCTGGCCTTGCAGCGACACTCTCATCCCACGAAAGAATAAAAAAAAAACTGTTGAGATCACCAAATTCCTCAAATTTAAAACCCATATGATGTCATCGGGGCTGGGAGAGACAGGTTTAGAAATAATATAGAATTAGTTAAATGCACACGGCTAATAAGGTTGGTGAGCTATAGTTGCACGTGGGAATATTATGTAGCGGCAGTAACTAGCAGAAATGGCTCAAAGACGGAGGATTGGATGTTTACTATTCCTAAATTGAAGGTATTTAGGCAAGATGGGGAAGGATAGAAAGGAGGAAGCGTGGCAGTTTTAATTAATGAGAGTGTTACAGTGCTAGAAAGAGAGAATGTCCTTGAGAGGCCAAAGACAGAATCTGTTTGGTTGGAGTTCAGAAACAATAAAATGACTATTACGCTACTTGTGTATTTTATAGGCTACCAAAAAGCAGGAAGCAGATAGAGGAACAGGTTTGCAAAGAAATTACTAAACAGTGCAAGAACTTGAGAGTAGTGACATAAAAACCTTAACTGTCCCAATAGTGAATTGGATATTATTAAGGGCAGAATTTCTGAAGTTTATTCAGGAGAATTTTCTTGATTAGCATGTTTCCTGCCTAACAAAGGAGGAGGCATTGCTGGACCTAGAATTAATTGTTCAAGTTGGGAATGTCACACTTGGAAATAGTGTTCATAGTATCATTAGATTTAGATTAGTTATGGGAGAAGGATAAGTAATCTGGAGTAAAAATATTTAACTGGAGGATGATTAATTTCAGCGAATTGAGGGGGGATCTGGCCTAAGTAGCATCAGAGTGGCAGACAGAAATGAAGCAGAACAATGGATTTTAAAGAAGCTATGGTTTGAGTATAATCTTGGTACATTGCCACAGTCAGAGCTCCCTAGATGATAAAAGAGTTAGAGAGTGTGATGATGCAGAAAAGAGTGGCATATAACAGGTGTCAGCTTGATTATACAAGGGAGAATCAGGCCAAATATCAAAAGTACAGTGAAAAAGTAAAAATTGAAATGAGAGGCAAAGAGACAATATGAGAGTGCATTGGTTGCTAACATAAGAGGGAATCCAAAGGTATTTTATAAACATATTAATAGTATTAAGGTCATTAAGGAATAGTGGGGCCAATTAGGATGAGGGCAGTGCAGTTAATGTGTATATGGACTTTCAAAAGGTGTTTGATAAAGTACCATATATTAGGCAGGTTGGCAAAATTGAAGCCCCTGGGATAAAAGGGACAGTAACATCAATGACTTATGCCGCCTTTGTCACTTTCATCTTTGTATTCTTCCGGCTTCTCCCATTTTACCTGGGGCCGCCGCAATGCTGGTTGATCACCCTTCTCCGTCTCCTCCTGTTAGTCAGCCATTCCTCTATCAATCCCACTGTGTTTAAGTCTGTCACCAGCACATCCTTCCATCTAGTCTTAGGCCTTCTCCTCTTTCTTCTTTCTGGCAATCCCATCTCCATCACTCACCTCCCCAACAGGTGATCGTATCATTTCAGTCTCTTATTGGTTACTTTCTTCAGTGCTTCCACAATCTTCATTGAGCCTCTGATGTACTGGTTCCTGACTTTGTCCTTTCTCATCACTCCATACATCCACCTCAGCATCCGCATCTCGTTAGTATCCAGTTGTCATTCCTCTCGATATTGCCCAAGTTTCTACATTATGTAACAAGGCTGGTCTCTCAGCTGTCTTGTAGATTCTTCCTTTCAGTTTCAGCAATACCTCTCTATTACATAACATTCCACTGTACTTATTTCAATTACTCCAAAGGAGCTAATCAGTTGCTTAATTTCCATTTCCATACGTCAATCTTCTGACACCAGGCACTTGAAACTTCTCACTTTCTCTAAGCTTCACCGATAATCTTTATACCTTCACTCTGATCCTCTTCCATGGGCTCAAACTGAGTCTGTATATTGGGTCTTTGGTGTACTGATCTTCAGAACGCTGTCTTCCTGCTTTTTTCCAGATACCCAGTCATGTTCTCATCATCCCGACTACATAGCTCAATATCATCTCCTTATCATCATTGACCATGGCACTACCTGTCTCACTTGCTCGGTCGGAGCATCTATGACAATCAAGAAGAGGAATGGGCTTTGTGCTGATCCTTGGTGCAATCCAACTTTGGTTTTGAAACTCTCATTCTCACCTACACGGCTTCTTACTTTTGCCTGGCACTCTTTGTACATGTCCTGTAATAGCCGTACGTACTTCTTAGGGACTCCACAAGTTCTAGCATATCTCCAGATTTCCTCCCTAGGTACTGGGTCATAAGCCTTTTCTAGATCAGTGCAGTCTTCATGTTGCATTGGTCTTCCCAGCATTTTTCCATTACTTGTCTCAAAACAAAAATGGCATCGATGGTGCTTCTTTCGGGCATGAATCTGAACTGACATTCATGGATTTTCAGTCTCTAGTCCATAGAATAACAGCTGCTATTCTGAAGATAACTTTTTGTCCCTCTTTGGTGTTGAATTTTTCATATATTTCTTCCATAGTCAGGGATCTTTTTCTAGCAATCACTTTGCTTTCCTTTTTATCATTTTGTACTGATTTTTATCATCTTTAGGAGCCCTGAGTGTTTCCACTGCTTGAACAGTTCCTTCTTTCCTTTGACTGATGCAAAATACCTGTTCAATTCATCTGCCATTTCCTTGTTTTCCATTATCAATTCTCCAGACTCATTTTCTATAGGACCAATGTGCACTTTGTTAACTCATTTCTTTTTAAAATATTTATAGAAACTGTTAATGTCTGTTTTTATATTTTTGGATATATTTCTCTCGTACTCCAATTATGTTTTTCTTCCACTACCAAGTTTCTTCTTTAGCCTTTCTCCTCCCTCATACAATTCTTCACCAGTTTCCCTAATCAAGTGCTACCGAGTGCCACCAGTGTTCCATGGTGTCTGTTGTAACTTCTATTTCTCTTAGTTGTCTCACCATCTGCTCTCTGAATTCGCCCTCCACTTGCAGATCTTTGAGCTTCCGCCACCTGATGTTCTATCTACCTCTTGTCTGCTGCCATTTTATTTTCTCTTCAATCAGCTCTGCCTCAGCACTCTATGTTGGGTGGTCAATGCCTTGATTGGGAAGACTTTGCAATGACTTGGACTTGCGTATGGAGCACAATTTCAAAATTTGCAGATGACTCAAAACTTGAAAGTGTGGTAAACATTGAGCAAGAAAGCAATAGACCTCAAGAGGGCATAGAAAGGCTCATGGACATGTGGCTGATTAAATTCAATGCAGGAATGTGAAAGATGAAGCTTTTTGTTAGGAAGGGAGAAGGAGAGACCAAACATACTAAATAGTACTTATTGAACTTATCCAAGTGCCCTGCTGTAACTTCTTTAACAATAGCTTCTAACATTTTCCGTATGACAGATGTTAAGCTAACTGGCCTGTAGTTTCCCACTTTCTGTCATCTTTCCTTTTTGAATAATGAAGTTACATTTGCTATCTTCCAATCTAATGGGACCTTCCCCAAATCTAGGGAGTTTCAGAAAATTAAAATCAATGCATCAGCTATGTCACTAACCACTTCTTTTAAAACCCTAGGATGAAATCCATCAGGACCCGGACACTTGTCAGCCCGCAGCTCCAACAATTTACTCAGTGCCACTTCTCTGGTGATTGTAATGTTCCTGAGTTCCTCCCTACCTTCCATTTCCCGATACACAGCTGCCTCTGGGATGTTACTTGTATCCTCTATAGTGAAGACTGATGCAAAACACCTGTTCACTTCATCTGCCATTTCCTTGTTTTCCATTATCAATTCTCCAGACTCATTTTCTATAGGACCAGTGTGCACTTTGTTAACTCATTTGTTTTTAAAATATTTATAGAAACTGTTAATGTCTGTTTTTATATTTCTGGATATATTTCTCTCGTACTCCAATTTTGCTTTCGTTATTAATCCTTTAGTCATCCTCTACTGTTCCTTGCATTCTGTCCAATCTTCTGACCTTCCACCTATCTTTGCACAATTATATAATTTTTCTTTAAGTTTGATACTACCTTTAATCTTTCTAGTTAACCACAGATCGTGTGTTCATCCCTTGGACTTTTTCTTACTGGTTGGAATATATCACTTCTGTGTATTCTGAAATATCCCCTTAAATGCTTGTGACTGCATTGCTATTGACCTATTCCTTGACCTAATTTGCTGATTCACTTTATCCAGCTCTGCTTTCATGCCTTCATAATTGCCCTTATTTAAGTTTAAAAACAGCCTTGGACCCACTCCTCCCTCCCTGAAACTGAATTTAAAATTCAATCATCACATGATCGCTGCTACCTGGGGGCGCCTTTGCTATGAGGTCATTAATTAATCCCATCTCGTTGCACAATACCAGGTTTAATATAGCCTGCTTTCTGGTTGGCTCCAGGATATGTAGTTCTAAGAAGCTATCCTGGAAACATTCTATGAACTTTTCATCTCAGCTACCTTTGTCCATCTGACTTTTCAAGTCTACGTGTAGATTAAAACCTCCCGTGATTATTGCCATGCCTTTCTGACAAGCTCCCAGTATTTCTTCCTTTATGCTCTATCCTACCTTGTGGTTACTATTAGGGGGCCTGTACACGACTCCCACAAGTGACTTCTTGCCTTTACCGTTTCTCATCTCCACTCAAACCGTTTCCGCTTCCTGTTTTCCTGAAGTTAGGTCATCCCTCTGTATTTTGCTAATACCATCATTAACTAACAGAGCTACCCCTCCACCTTTTCCTTGCTTCCCGTCCTTCCTAAATGTCCTATAATAATTGACATTCAGGCCCTAATCCATGTCCTCCTGCAACCACGTCTCTGTAATGGCTATTAAATCGTACTTATTTGTTTCTATGTGAGCTCTCAGTTCATCTGCTTTGTTTCAAATGCTTCATGCACTCAGATACAGAGCCTTTACTTTGATCCTTTTTTTCTTTTTATAACCTCTGTTCTGTTGATGTACTGTTAGATTTGTACCCTCTATCCCTTCCTGTCATGGTCTGTTTTTCATTTCCCGTAATAATATCTTTCTCTTTTATCTACGACCAACTCTTTGATTTACCACATCTTCCCAGATTTTTATCCTTGCCCCATTACTTAGTTTAAAACCCTCTCTACTTCCCTAGTTATGTGGCTCACAAGAACACTGGTCCTAGCACGGCTCAGGTGTAGACCGTCCCAATGGCACAGATCCCACTCTTCCCTCTGTTGGCATCAGTGCCCCACAAACCAGAACCCACTTCTCCCACACCAGACTTTGAGCCACACATTCATCTCCAAAATCTGATTTGCCCTATGCTAATTTGCACATGGCTCAGGTAATAATCTGGAGATTATGATCTTTGAGGTTCTGCTTCTTAATTTGGTGCTAAGCTCCTTATACTGACTTTGTAGAACCTCCTCCTTCGTCCTGCCTATGTAGTTGATACCAACATGGACCACGACAACTGGGTCATCCCCCACCCACTGTAAGTTCCTCTCCAGCCCCGAGCAGATGTTCCAAACCCTGACACCAGGCAGACAACACAGCTGTATGGGCCTGCACTCGTTGCTGCAGAGAATGGTGTCAATTGCTCTGGCTGTACTGTCCCCTGCTACCACTACATTCCTTGTAACTCCCCCCCACTTAAATGACTTCCTTCACGGTGCCATGGCCAGTTAGTTCATCCATCCAGCAGCCCCCAAACTCATCCAAATAAACTGAAAAACCCTCAAACTTGTTGGACAATTGCAAGGACTGAGATTCCTGCACTCCTACCCTCTGGGTCCCCTTACCTGCCTTACTTGCAGTCACACCCCCCTGTCCCTGACCAAATCAGAAGTGTCTATCCTAAGAGGTGTGACCGTCCCCTGGAATAAAATGTCCAGGTAACTTTTCCCCTCCCTGATATGCCGCAGTGTCTGCAGCTTGGCCTCCAGCTCAATAACTTGGAGCTGAAGTTCCTGCAGCCCCAAACACTCACTGCAGATGTGTTTGCCCTGGTTCACATGGTATCCAGAAGCTCCCACATCCTGCAATTGCAGCACATCACTTGCACTGCCATTTGCAATATATGTTAATTATGATTAATAAAGCCTATACCTGCCAATGGGTTTTGGCACTGCCAATGAACTTTACAATACTGATAAAACAATATAGTACTTTACAATACTGATAAAACAATATAGTACTAACAGTAGATAATACTAATAACACCAGTTACAGGTTTACCTACTCCTTCTGCTGCACCAAAGAAATCAAATATTGGAGGATGAAAAAGAGTAGAAGAGAAAAAGCACCACCTCCCCACCCTTCACTGAACTCTCCACTCAGCGCACTTTACTTTCTGCAGTAAAGCTTATCTAAATCATCTCTTTCCCCCTATGCACCAAATTCCCAAATATACTCATTCAGCCTCTGTCTCACTGAGGCCAAAGTCTCCTCTCTCTGACTGTGCGCCTCTTAATTATGGTTTATTCAGTTTATTAAGAAACAACAGTTTAGATATTCAATAATTAGACAGAAAAGCTATACGACCCGTAACAGTTGAGAGCAGCTTACTGATTCCGGAGGACAAATGTACAGTTGGAACAGAGTGTCTTGATCTCAGTATCTTGCAATAACAGCATCTGCTCTCTAGCCAAAGTTTTAGGAAACTCTTCCCTCGATCTTCCTCCTCTGGTCCATCTTCCATCTGAAGAAGGCAGCTGGCCAACGAGCATCAGCACCTCAGCCTCCTACCACCAGCATAACACCAATATATAACGCCAACACCCTCTTTTGGGAGCTGGTAGCTTACCCAGTGTCAATCATCTATCTCTAACTATTCTGACCGATGAATACAGGGCAGGTACTACAGACATCAGGGTGGTTACCACCTACCCTGTTCATTATCCTGCTTGAGGTCAGCTTTTTAGTTTGCATTGTGCTGAGGGTCATATCCTGGTCCTTTCTAAACTATTGCATAGATAAGGTGGTACACAGGACACCATCCTAACAGCTTAGGAATGTTAACGTGACAGCCTGAACTAAGTGAACCTGCCTGTTTCCAAAGACAGTTGAAAAATTCTAGCCTTTTTAGAAAGCTTTTCAGGGGATTTTATATTATGCAGAAAATACCTTTATGTTAAAGATCCCAATTTCTTACAGTTCCCCCCTTTGAGAAGGAAATCTCCTTATTGACTTCTCTCAACTAATTTTTAGCCAACATAGTTATTTCTAAAATACAAACTGTTCCCCTAACTTCTGGATTACATATTGTAGATGACATGATAAAGCTACTAAAATTATCTGATTACTTGGTTTGGCACCCCACCCCCCCCCCCCCATCTGCAGATCCTATGATTCCCCCCACTTTGAAAGGGAAATATCCTTAGGGCCGGGTTCTCTGGCCTCGGCCCAACTGTCCGGTCCCCTGAATGTCAATGGACTTTTGGCTGGCCCGCCACATTCTCTACAGCGAGTCCCGCCACGGCAGGATCGTAAAATCCTGGCCTTATTCTTTTGCAGGAGTACTGCTAATTTTGGGCTCTTAGCATATAAGTACATATAATGGACTTAAAAGATTCTCCCTTCACCTGTATCTTTCTTGTGGATAATTCTTATTGGGTATTATTTCTTCCTAGTCCTTCATTTGTCCCAATCCAAAATTCCTTTTACTTGAAATTTAATTCGACTCTAAGATGATAATGGTCAGAGGGAGTAAAATGGTCAGAGGGAGTAAAATTAATTGTTTTAAAGTCAGTTTTTTTATGGAGTACGTGTCAGTGCCTTGATCATTTAAAAATGTTTTCTTACCCTTCAGGTCAATTTAATCATTTCAAATTCTGTTCATCTAGTAGCTGAGCATATCTGGGACCTGTTCTTCAGTACAGTTGCACCATGTACTGTCATATTTCAGTTAGTTCACAAGTTACAAATCACTCCTGTAAACTCACACCAGTGCCCCAATTCCTCCTTTAATCATCTGTTGGAATTTCACATTCGTAAGTCATCTTCACACATCTGTCTATCTGTTGGATGTGGTCTCTAGCCATTCTCTTTTTATCACATTTTTCTATTCAGGCAGTGGTAATCTCTCTGCTCTCTTCCACAAGTCCTTGTTTTGCATTTGTGGAAGGTTTGTCAGTTCTGTAGGGATCGTGTTTTGTATTTTGCCAATCACCTTTATCATCCGGGATTTCATTTTCTTGAAAAGGATGCACCATTTGATAATTCTTCCTGACTTTCTGGTAATCTTCTCAAAAGATCAAAGGGCGTCTCTTGTCTCAAGACCTTTGCTTAGCCCCCTGTAGGGTCCCAACGCTTGGTACTGGCCAGATTATCAAATTCAATTCTCTTACAAAGTTCATAGGCAAAGACACAAGCATCTCCAAGAGAAATCTGTCACCTTATTCATCTCATCTACATTTTCCTTTCATTAGAACATACACCAATACCAAATTTATACATTTCATTGAGCTACACCCAAGTTGAGTTATTCCAATTCCCATTTGGTGTTGTGTCCTTTTTCCCTTAACTCTCTCTCTCTTATTCTAAGTGGGGAATTCCAATAGTTGCCATTGTATCCCTTTCAGGAGTTCTAGAGAAACTTTATATCCAATAACATGTCTTCATAATATCTTTAAAACAGAAGTTGAATATTCCCGCTTGATTTCAGGCATTTTGCTTGTGTTCTTTCACTTGAACAACATTTTATTTTCTCAGAAGTACCCCATTAGATTAGGCTTGTCCAAGGGCTGGCCCTCAAGGCAGATGTAGCAGGGCCCTGATACAGCATGTGGAGGGGCAGGGGGGAGAGGCGGCGGGGGGGGGGGTGGTGATTCACGGCTGACAGACGGGCATCAGACCTGGGATGCACCATGCTACATCACGTACATGGGTATGCATTGACTCCTTGTGGCCTGCAAAAACCCCAAGGGCAGGTGTATCACTGAATCAGTACTCAATGGGCAGTGATAAATAAGGTGATAAATTAGCCTTCTCATCTGCAGCTTGCTCACAGTGATGCAGATGTGTGTTTAGAGTAACAGATAAATTTTCATTCCTCTGAGCCAGTTTCCTTTTCTTCCCAAAAATTGTGCATTGCCCAGGAGAGAAAATTTGAAATGTGGACCCCCACCTGCTTCAAACAAAAAGGTTGGAAAAGCCTGCGCTAGATTGTGCCTGAGGTTTTTTATTTTTAAATTATCCCAAATGCAAATAGCTGTGTTGTTGGGCTGACAGGTTTTGTTAGTGTTCAATTTATTTCTTCCAAAAACAGACTTTTTTTGATACTGAGGAATCACCTAGACTGTTTTTCCACTAGCAATTTTTGGGAAAATTAGCACTTGTTTGTCCCCTTAAACATTGGGCATTTCCCTTTGAATGCTTGAAATAGCAACTGGTCAATTTATTTATCAATTCCAATTTCAGAAACAATTATGCTCAAGCTTGGTGATTTTAAATGGTGGTTTTGCATCAGGGACAAAAACTTTTGCAATCAGTTTCTAGGTGCCTGCTATGTCTCCCGTTCTCAAACACTTTGCCTCAAAAGATAACCAATAGTAATAAACTGCTTGAATTGTTAAGGTCAAGCCTCTGAAAGGTAAAGTCTTTTTGCTGTGTTGAAAACTATCATCACCTGTTTTTTAAAAAAAACACGAACAACCCATTTTGGCTCTGGCCAAGAGCCCATTGGGTTAATATTTCTGACCATTGAACGTTGGATATCAACACAATGAACCATCTGGGAATAGCTAATTTATCCTGTTCATACCTGAATTCAACACAGAACTGTTACTCAATGGTTTAATCCTTGAATGCCTAGGCCATTAGTTTTTTATGTAGGAACATAGTAATCCGAAGGTTGTGTGATGAATTAAAAACAAAGAAGCAGCTGTCAGCAGAGAGAGTTAACACCGTAGCTTGTTTTAGTGGTTTGGGGTTGGGGATGGGGAAGTGGAGACAACTTGGCATGCAGTTGCATCACTTTATGCAATTTAAACAAGAACGTCTCCGATCAGAAGGCAAACTCCATATTAAACCTGTTTTGTTAAATCCTTTTGTTATCGCCAACATCCCCCAGACTTCACCCAAATTTTTAAATATTTTATTCATTTGCGGAATGTGAGCAACGCTGGCTAGGCCAGCATTTATTGTCCATCCCTAATTGTCCTTGAGAAGGTGGTGGTGAGCTGCCTTCTTGAACCACTGCAGTCCCTGTGGTGTGGGTACACCCACAGTGCTGTTAGGGAAGGAGCTCCAGGATTTTGACGCAGCGACAGTGAAGGAACGGCAATGTATTTCCAAGTCAGGATGGTGAGTGGTTTGGAGAGGAGCTTCCAGGTGGTGGTGTTCCCACCTATCTGCTGCCCTTGTCTTTCTAGATGGTAGTGGTCATGGCTTTGGTAGACGCTGCCGATGAGCCTTGGTGAATTCCTGCAGTGCATCTTGTAGATAGTACATACTGCTGCTACTGTTTGTCGGTGGTGGAGCGAGTGAATGTTTGTGGAAGAGGTGCCAATCAAGCGAGCTGCTTTGTCCTGGACGGTGTCAAGTTTTTTGAGTGTTGTTGGAGCTGCACTCATCCAAGCAAGCGGAGAGCGCATTCCATCACACTCCTGACTTGTGCCTTGTAGATGTTGGGCAGGCTTTGGGGAGTCAGGATGTGAGTTACTCACTGCAGGATTCCTAGCCTCTGACCTGCTGTTGTAGCCACAGTATTTATATAGCTAGTCCAGTTCAGTTTCTGTCAATGGTAACTCCCAGGATGTTGATAGTGGGGAGGATTCAGCAATAGTCATGCCATTGAATGTCAAGGGGCAATGGTTAGATTCTCTTTTGTTGAAGTTGGTCTTGCCTGACACTTGTGTGGTGCGAATGTTACTTGCCACTTGTCAGCCCAAGCCTGGATATCGTCCAGGTCTTGCTGCATTTGTACATGGACTACTTCAGCATCTGAGGAGTCACGAATGTTGCCGAACATTGTGCAATCATCAGTGAACATCTCCACTTCTGACTTTATGATAGAAAGAAGGTCATTGATGATTTTAAGACCTTAAGATTTAAGATTTTAAGGGTTAAAGAGAAACGCCAGCTTCTTAAAAAAAAAGTCAACACTACAGCCTCTCAGACTCTAGAAAAATAACTGAATCCTTCCCGTCTATTTTGTTTATCCTTTCTCCCTTTAAACCAATTTTTAATTCCCAATATTCACTATTTAATCAAATTTGAAAGAAATAGTCGGTAACTGTGTCTGTAATTTGAATTCCAGAAGTTTGGTTCATTCATATTTTTGAAAAGTTCAAATTGGATTGCTGCCAAACTCCAGGCTTATCTTTATATTTTGGGAACAAAATGGCCTTCACAGTTCTAAACTAGTACAGTTTTGTTTATTAAAAAAACACAAACACGCAGTAGTTTAAATTAATGTCCATTGCTTCCAAATTCTTTTAGCTTCCTCTCAAACCCAATCTTTTGAATCTTTGAAGCTTCTGAACTACACCCTGTTTTAACAATGACCTGACTCGAATGTACGGTATACTGTCAGCTGGGCAAATTGCTGCCTACTTCATATGGTCAGGATAAGGGTCGTGGATGATAAAGACGGAGAAATCAGAGTCCACTGACATTAACATACTCGGACTTTTAGTGGGGACCTGTTTGATTCTAATGCCTGCAGCTAGGGTCTGTTTGAAATCATCGCTTTCTAGCTCTGTTTTGGAACCACCCTGTCCCTGTTTATTTCCAAAAAGAAAGATTCACGTGGCTTCTCCGGAGCCATTTCAACCCTCCTGGGTTCCAGTGTATGGTCTAATTTTTTACCTTGTATAATGCACTCTATCGTATGCCTCCTGTTCACAGCTGAGTTGATCAAACGGGTCAGCCCCTTTTGTAACTTATTGACATGTTCCCTTAACCCTTATACTTTTATTCAGCTGTAAAGCAAACACACATACACTGTAGACCAACTTATTTGGAACCATTTTCAACTTCACCTTTCCTTTCCAAACCTCCTTAGAAAGCTTATCAAAAATGCAGCTGTAATCTCTCGCACCAGGCTCACTTGTATTCGCACTCAAGCTCTCTATCAGTCATTCCCCGGAGTACGAAATTATGACCCTTGGCTTCACTTAATAGCTACCCCACGCGTTTAGCTACAATCTAAGACTATTGCTTCTGAAATTCCAAGACAATTTTACCTCGAGTATTGTGATCCCACTTCTGACACCAACGTAAGATTTTTGGATTTGGGCCCAGAGATATCTAAATAGGCAGTCGACTAGGCATAAGTAATCTTAAGATAGTTTAGTAAGAATCAACATATGATACACTAATTAGACAGAAAAAGTATATGACCCATAACAGTTGGGAGCAGCTTACTGATCCCAGAGGACAAATGGATGGTTGGCACAAAGTGTGTTGACCTCAGTAGCTTGTGATAACAGCATCTGCTCTTTGGTCGAAGTGTTAGGAAACTCTTCCCTCGATCTTCCTCCTCCTCCTCTGGTCCATCTTCCATCTGATGAAGGCAGCTGGCCAACAAGCACCGCCACCTCACCAGCACCTCAGCCCCCTACCACCAGTATAACACCAATATATATATATGCCCTCTTTTGGGGGCTGGTAGCTTACCCAATGTCAATCATCAATCTAACTTTTCTGACCCAATGGATACAGGACAGGTACACCAAACATCAGAACAAAAACAGAATTACCTGGAAAAACTCAGCAGGTCTGGCAGCATCGGTGGAGAAGAAAAGAGTCGACGTTTCGAGTCCTCACGACCCTTCAACAGAACTGAGTATGGTTAGGAGAGGGGTGAAATATAAGCTGGTTTAAGGTGGGGGGGGAGACAGAGAGATGTTGAGGGGGGGGGGGGCGTGGTTGTAGGGACAAGCAAGCAGTGATAGGAGCAGCTAATCAAAAGATGTCACAGACAAAAGGATCAAAGAGGTGTTGAAGGTGGTGATATTATCTAAGAAAATGTGCTAATTAAGAATGGATGGCAGGACACTCAAGGTACAGCTCTAGTGGGGGTGGGGTGGAAAGACTGACAAGGTATTAGTTGTAGATTTTAAAATAATGGAAATAGGTGGGAAAAGAAAAATCTATATAAATTATTGAAAAAAACAAAAGGGAGGGGGAAGAAACGGGGTGGGGAAGGGGGGAGGGGGAATTTAAGATCTAAAGTTGTTGAACTCAATATTCAGTCCGGAAGGCTGTAAAGTGCCTAGTCGGAAGATGAGGTGCTGTTCCTCCAGTTTGCGTTGGGCTTCACTGGAACAATGCAGCAAGCCAAGGACAGACACGTGGGCAAAAACATCAGGGTGGTTACCACCTCCCCTGTTCGTTAGCCTGCTCGAGGTTAGCTTATTAGTTTGCATCGTGCTGAGGGTCATATCCTGGCCTTTTCTAAACAATTGCGTAGATAAGGAGGTACACAGGACGTCATCCTAACAGCTTAGAAATGTCAACATGGTGGACGGAACTAAGTGACCTTGTCTGTTTCTAAAGACTGTCGAAAAATTGTTGCCTTTTTAGAAAGCCTTTTAGGGGGTTTATATTATGCGAAAATGCCTTTATATTAAAGACCCCAATTTCTTACAAGGCTTTGGAGAGGGTTCAGGAGATTTCCTAAGTGGTTCCGTGGATGAGGGATTGTGGTACCTTGGATTCTTAAACACTGTCGTTCTTATACACTGAAGACGCTGATGTTGTCCTCCTTAGAGCAGAGAAGGCTAAGAAGAGATTTCATAGATATTTCAAATTATGAAAGGTTTAGATAGAGTAAATAAAGAGAACCTGTTTCTAATGCCCAAAGGGTTGATAACCAGAGATAATTGGTAAAATCATAGCTTATTTTAACCAATATTCTTTATAATTTAAAAAGCATTTTAAAATTGTGGTAGTTAACACATTTTCAACAGACCATGTTCAGGGCTTAACTAAAATAATGTTTTTTCTTTGACCTAGGCTATGACTGGGACACTTTACTTTGAAATGCAATGAGGATGACAAGGTTCTTCACCTGAACAAACACTGAGCCATAAAATACTCATTCACGGGATGTGGGCTTCGCTGGCAGGGCCAGCATTTATTGCCCATCCCTTGTTGCCCTTGAGAAGATGGTGGTGAGCTGCCTTCTTGAACCACTGTAGTCCATAAATAAAGGCTCACCGTATAGCAGGTGTTTCAGATCAGTGTAGTTTCGGGACCCAGTTCAGCCGCCTAGAGCAACAACAATAACTTAGATTTATACAGCACCTTGATAAGAACTTCCCAAAGTGCGTCACAACAGTTGATCATATAAATTCCATGTAAATCTGTGTTTAAAAAAAAGAGTATTTATCACAACAGCCAACTTGCAAATAATCTCTGAATATATTTTTTGATCCCCATTTTAGGCAAGTCACAGAATTTTAGATACATTTTTGGAAAGGTGAAGTATTTAGGGGGTGGGGAGCCATCTTATACACGCATAGATATAAAAATGCTAAAATCACAGCACTTAATGATTTATTAAAATAAAAGATCAGATTTAGGCAGCGTACAACATAGTAAATGAAGTCTATTAAAGTGTTAATCTATGATAACTGGTTTTGTAGTCTTTTATAAATCCTTTCAAAACACCCTGTTGAACATATTTGGTTACCAGAGGTCTCAGAATTTTCTATAATGCTCGTTTGCAACAGCTTTCAAATCAAAGTTTCCTTTGAACATGGGGCTGGTAGTGATTTACAATCAAATCACTAGCACTATTTTGATCCATTACAAAAGCTTTCCATTAAAATACAATATTTCAAGACCATTTATTGTAAAGCACTTTGAGAAGTTCTTTTTCATATGAAAGTTGCACCACAGATCTTTTGCCCCAAAACTCAACCCCGTCATCTAGACAGAGCGACCTCTCCACTTCCAGGATTTTGATCACTGAGGAAACTGGTGTTAATCTTTTCCCTTTACTCGCATTCTCTGATGCTTTCCCTCAACCCCACAACTTTAGCAATCCACCATTTTCTCAAACAATAACATCTTTTCAAGTATAATAAAACGTCCCAAGACTCTTTGTAAGTCTTATCAAACAAGATTTGACATTGTTCGCATATGGATATATTAGGTCAGGTGACCAAAAGCTCAGTCAGAGGGATAGGCATTAAGCTCCTTAGAGGGTTTCAAAATGGAGAGATTTGGGGAGGAAACCACAGCCACCAATGGTGGAACAATTAAAATCAAGAACGCTCAAGAGATCTTGGGGGACTGGTGGAGGTCAGAGACAGGGAAGGACAAGATAATGGAGGGATTTGAAAACAAGGATGAAAATTTTAAAATCAAAGCGTTGCTTAACTGGGAATCATTGCAGGTAAATTCCCTCACTAATTCAAAATTAAATTCACAAGTTCCTTTCCCCTAGATTTCCACTTCTCCAGATATCTCTGGTGTTGTTGACCTACCAACAGAATCACTCATTATCTCCTATTTCTAATATGGTCATAATCTTGGCTCCTTTAAGCTCTTGGGCAACAAATTTGAGTGCACCTGCTCATATCTGCCTCAGTCACGCATTGTTAATCTAGCTTGATCATTAATCCAGGTCTCCTTTCTTCCATACTGAACCACCCCTTGAAACCCTATCCTCCTCTCCCCTTAACCCTCACTTCCAACTATAATACCAAATCTTCATCTCCAAGTTTGAGACTACCTTTGCAATTGCCTATGCTGTCTCTTCTGTCCCCATTTCTAGTCCTCTCTGATGGTCTTGCCGTTCTGTGGTTTTCTCTTTCAACTCCCTATGACCCCTATACTCCATCTCAAGTTCATCCCTTCTAAGAACCCTACCTAATGCTTCCTCAATCCCCTGCTATTTCAGTTAAACATTAAACTTCTTTTCTATCTCAATGTTTGATTATATCCTCATAAATAACCTCTCTGTATCTATGACCATGGTGTTTATCTCTCCTTATCTGACTCAACCTTTGCAGCTGACTATGCCGTTCTCTTTCATTGTTTTCCTTCTACTGTCCAGCCACCTGGGGTTGCTATTTCATGCTTCCACTCTAACCTGTCTCATTGTAGCAAGCAAATCATAAGCAGCAGCTCCTTTTTTCATTTGTCCAACATATCTGGCACATGGACTGCAGCAGTTCAAGAAGGTGGCTCACCATCACCTTTCCCAGGGCAATTAGGGATGGCCAATAAATGCTGGCCTAGCCAGCGACGCTCACATTCATGAAAGAAAAAAAAAATTCAACTTCAGCACCCCCCAAGGATACATCCTTGCCCTCACTTCTTCCTCAACTGTATGTTATCTATTGTTAACATCACAGGCATGAGGCCACCTTGGAATAAGAATGCTGCTAAGACATGAACCTACTTCTCTTCATCCATTGGATGAGTTTTGTGCTGTCTGACTCCATTTGCACAGCTGAATCAATCTGAAAATTGGGTGACCTCAGTGTGGTGCTGAACTTCAATTTCTACGTACTGTTTATGACCAAGACTGCTTACTTCCACCTCCAAATAATCATCTCTTGCGCTATGCATCACTCCCAACGCCACTTTTGTCATCTCTAGATTTGATAGCCAACATTTTATTCACATTTATCTTTCACTGTCTACAAACCACACCATTCCCCTATTCCCAGTGACCATCATTGTCCCCATTGTATTTAACGTAATATTCCCATTAATTCTTCCATGGCCCTGTTCCACCTATTTTACATAGAATTTACAACACGGGAACAAGGCATTCAGCCCAACCAGTCCATGCTAGCATTTATATTCCGCTCAGGCCTCCTTCCTATCTTCCTCATCTAACTATCAGTATTACCCTCTATCCCTTTCTCTGTCATAAGGTATTTCTTTATATTCATTCAAGGGATATGCGTGTTGCCGGCAAGGTCAGCATTTATTACTCATTTGAGTGGCTTGCTCAGCCATTTCTGAGGGCAGTTAAGAGTAAACCACTTCTAGAGTCACACACAACCAGATCAGGTAAGGACTGTAGATTTCTTTCCCTAAAGGACATTAATGAACCAGATGGATTTTACTGCAGTCCAGTAGTTTCATGTTCACGATTACTGATGCCAGCTTGTTATTCCCAGTTTGTTTAATTGAATCTAAATTCTCCAGCTGCTATGGTGGGATTTGAACTCATGTCTCAGGATAATTAGTCCAGGCTTTGATTTATTTATCCGCAACATAACCACTACGCTACCATACTCTCTAGTGTCCGTCTAAATGCACCTATATTATTCGCCTCAACTATTTCCTGTGATGGTGAGTTCCATATCCTCACCACAACCTGGGCAAAGACGTTTCTTCTGAGTATCTGTTTTGATTTCTTGGTGACTATCTTATATTGATGGTCTCTAGTTTTTCTCTATGTGTCTACTCCTATCAAAACTCTTTATAATTTTAAAGACCTCTATTTCACCAACCACCTCCATCCTTAAGTTCTCCTCATCCTGCCAGTTCTAGTCCCTGAATCTGCCCCCCTCCCTCTTCAACCAAGAGCTATTTTGTTCTGTTTTTTATTTTGCTTAAGTTTTTAAGTTGAACCCATCTTTGCATTTATAGTATCTTTCACATAGAGAGCAATTCAAGCTGCCTGCAAAAGAAAGAGAATAAGCAAATAAAAAAAACACAAAATAGTTCTGAATTTTAACCTTCATTGTAGCTATACAGATATTTCCATTTTCAAATTGATACATGGTGGAAACCCAAAGTAAATTCCAGAGCACAGTGTTTCTGAAAAAATAGTGATTGTTAACCCTGGACCACAGTGGAAGTGGCTTAGTCTTGTGGAATGTGGTCACAAGGGTCATTATATTTAAAATCCTGAAGTGAAACCCCACAGTCCTCTTCACATTCTATACATTAAGAATCGTATCAACACCTTTGTCAATCTGAGAGCCTTTCAGATCACGTGCTTCAATTTCACTGACACTTAAGGCTTCATCATTTGGAAACATACTACCCTTCCAACAAACAAGATCATTAATTATTTGCTAACCTTTTTAATATCTCATGCATTTTATATAGTGAAATTTAAACTAATTAATCTCTTAATTATTCTGTTTCTATAAACTTATCTATCTCCTACTAGATTTTTGTGGAGCAAAAGGTATGGTGCTAATGAAAGCAATCAACTCTGCTTGTAACATTGCGAAACTATTACTTCTGTTCCCTTATAATTCACTTAGGGAAATTCTGCACCTGTATCCTTATCATAGTGTAATTCAGTTTTCCATTGCTATTTGTGTGAACCTATTTTACAACATTATCCATTTCTGGAGATTTATGTTTTGAATTTTTTTGCAGGGTGTGAGGAAGTAATTTTGAGAATAGGTTTTTTTCTTATTGATTTTGAGACAAAATTCTGTTAGAAATCAAATTGCATGAATTGAAATTAGGGCAAGATCTCAAAGCTGAGTATATTTCAGGGTTTTAGTTATTGACAGCTTTGAGACATGACAATAATGAGCATTGTAAGAGATGGGACAAAGTTGCTGCAAGTTGAACAAAACCAAGTCAAATTGAAAACAGCCCCAGACCACAAATTCTCAAACCCTGTTGCCTATTTAATTTTCTGAATGGCTATGACGTAGGTTAAAGTAAAATCTCAGATCTACTTTGTTCCATTGTGTATGTTTTCACTTGTAAATTCTGCTTTTTAAATTGACCACATCTGTAAACACAAGTGGACTGTGCTAAGACTTTCATTCATATAATTTGTAGTTACTGAGCTGAAGAACATTGCATGTAGTGAACAGATGGCTAAGAGTATGTTCAAAAGGGTAATCGGTGCTTGCGGCTGCGAAAGGAAGCAATTATTGTGCATGCGTCAAAATTCCAACTCAGCTACTTTATAAAATAACTGCGCAATTCATGCATTTTTTCTCCAAATCCTGCCAAATATTTACATGGATTGTTGATTGTATTTTATACTGTGAACTAAAAGCTAGATGCTTTAAGCACTGAGACTGCTACATTTCCTACATAAAATGGCAATCTATTTTTAAGCTTTTAGCATTTTTTTTCGATTTTGCTATATCAACTAAAATTTGTTAAACAGCACCTTCCAAACCCATGACCACTACCATTTAGAAAGACAAGGGCAGCAGATACATGGGAACACAACCACCTGGAAGTTCCCCTCCAAGCCCCACACCATCCTGACTTGGAAATATATCGCTGTCCCTTCACTGTCACTGGGTCAAAATCCTGGAACTCCGTCCCTAACAGCACAGGGTGTACCTACGCCACCGGGATTGCAGCGGTTCAAGAAGGCAGTCCACCACCACCACCTCAAGGGCAATTAGAGATGAGCAATAAATGCTGGCCTAGCCAGCGAGGCCTACATCCCATGAATGATTTTTTTTAAATTGTACTATGAAGTAAATTGTATCTACCAAATCAATTTGCTGATTGTGTTATTAGTAATTTAACTAATGACCTAACAAAATATTGTATATTGAATTTGTTTGGTGCCTAAATCGCTTAATTTCATCACACTTAAATATTTAATTTTTCAACACATCGATATCACATTTGACCAATAAAAATGCAACTTTATATATTTTGTTTGAAGACCGAAATTCAATCATTAATTTGTATTGGTGCAAGTAATAGGTAGAACTATCTCAATTATCTACTGCATAGGTAATTTTCACATTTGTATCAAATTGTTTAACAACATTCCTTTCATTCTTTATGTTTCATATTTTTGTATTTTCTCTAGGTAATTTTCCCCTTTTACAGTCATACATTTTGTGTTTTATTTTTAATTCTATAGATCAGTATACAGTATTGATGGCTGCCTGTGCTAGTAATGAGTCAGAAGAAAAAGTGGTGAAGTGTATAGAGTTGCTGTTGTCCAGAAATGCAAATCCAAATACTTCCAGCAGGTAAGAAAATTTACTATTTCTCCATAAACTGCATTATGAAAAGAGACCGGGGAGTGTTCAATCCTGCTCCAAGGCTCCTATCCTTTTCTAATTATAAAAATCAATGTGGTGTTGGCACAGGTCTGGAAGCAAATTTCTAGATGGCTGCAGCAGAGAGAATTAAGATGATGAAAACAGGAAAAGTAATTGTGCAGGATAGTGCTTTACACATTTGCTCCTTGCAATTCTACCTTCTTACAAAACGTTTGATAAAACCACTTTGTGATAGCCTAGTCATTGAAGCAGGTAATGCACTTGAGCTTCATGCAGCTTCAGGAACTGGTTCCAAATACTAGGCTTAATGTTTGCGATCATGCCAGCTTGGCCATATATCTGAGTAAACCTTCTGGGAGCCTTCCTCTTTTGGAATGTAACCAGGGAGCACTATTTAGATCCTCCATGAAGATAGCCATGGATAGGAAATCATTGTCTCTCTGAAGAAAGCTGCAGTGCAAATGCAGGGTAATCCTTTTTGCTGAGGTGTAAGAACAAGGCAGGAACAGCCCATAACATGGAGTTTTTAAAAGATTTATTTGAAATCAATGAGTTAGGTGTTGATATAAAAGTTCCACATATTTAATTGTACAGAATGGGTGTTGAGACTGTGGGCTGGAAAAAAATCCATTAGGAATCATTAGCCTCTGTGTCAGGACCACAAAGTAAAGAAATTATTCCTAGAGTTTGTTGCTGTTTAATCTTGTCGTCCACACATACAGCTCTAACCAGTTACTTTACAGAATCTTTGTGTTACATATTATTTGATTATATACCCTGTCTTGATTTTGAAACCTTCAATCCTGCTGTTAAACAGATATTTATCCAGCCTTTTTTCAAGGAGTCAGTGGACTGAGTCTGTATTACTATCTGATATTCTATGGGAGTTAAAACTCCTTCATTCCCTAAATTTGCTCATTTTGAATATATCTTTATATATTCCTTACCCTTGCTTTCAGCCTTATTAATATTCTGGTGATAGACTGTCCACAATATCCATTACAAGCCTATCGACTCCCACAGCTACCTCGACTACAGCTCCTCACACCCCACTTCCTGTAAGGACTCCATCCCATTCTCTCAGTTCCTTCGCCTCTGTCGCATCTGTTCTGATGACGCTACTTTCAAAAACAGTTCCTCTGACATGTCCTCCTTCTTCCTTAACCGAGGTTTTCCACCCATGGTGGTTGACAGGGCCCTCAACCGTGTCCGGCCCATCTCCTGCGCATCCGCCCTCATACCTTCTCCTCCCTCCCAGAAACATGATAGGGTCCCCCTTGTCCTCACTTATCACCCCACCAGCCTCCACATTCAAAGGATCATCCTCCGCCATTTCTGCCAACTCCAGCAAGATGCCACCACCAAACACATCTTCCCTTCACCCCCCCCACCCCCGGCGGCATTCCGTAGGGATCGTTCCCTCCATGACACCCTGGTCCACTCCTCCATCACCCCCTACTCCTCAACCCCCTCCCACAGCACCTTCCCATGCAACCGCAGAAGGTGCAACACCTGCCCCTTCACTTCCCCTCTCCTCACCGTCCAAGGGCCCAAACGCTCTTTTCAAGTGAAGCAACATTTCACTTGCACTTCCCTCAACTTAGTCTACTGCATTCGTTGCTCCCAATGCGGTTTCCTCTACATTGGAGAGACCAAACACAGACTGGGTGACCGCTTTGCAGAACACCTTCGGTCTGTCCGCAAGCATTACCCAGACCTCCCTGTTGCTTGCCATTTCAACACTCCACCCTGCTCTCATGCCCACATGTCCATTCTTGGCCTGCTGCAATGTTCCAATGAAGCTCAACGCAAACTGGAGGAACAGCACCTCAGCTTCCGACTTGGCACTTTACAGCCTTCCGGACTGAATATTGAGTTCAACAATTTTAGATCATGAACTCTCTCCTCCATCCCCACCCCCTTTCCATTTTTTCCCCCATCTTTTTGTTTTTTCCAATAATTTATATAGATTTTTCTTTTCCCACCTATTTCCATTATTTTCAAATGTATTTCCATCCATTGTTTTATCTCTACCTTTTAGCCTTTTTAGATTCCTTCACCCCACCCCACCCCCACTAGGCCTATCTGTACCTTGCTTGTCCTGCTTTCTACCCTTAATTAGCACATTCCTTTAGATAATATCACCACCCTCAACACCTCTTTGACCTTTTGTCTGTGACATCTTTTGGTTATCTCCACCTATCACTGGCCCTTTACCTAGCTCTTCTTGTCCCAACCCCCCCACTTAAACCAGCTTATATTTCACTCCTTTCCTATTTTTACTTAGTTCTGTTGAAGGGTCATGAGGACTCGAAACGTCAACTGTGCTCTTCTCCACCGATGCTGCCAGACCTGCTGAGTTTTTCCAGGTATTTTTGTTTTTGTGTTTGTTTTGGATTTCCAGCATCCGCAGTTCTTTGCTTTTATCTTATTCATGTTCTCCTGCACCATTCATTATCTATATAACAACTTTTTTTGCCAAGTTTTGGCTGTTTAAAAGGAGAGTTATAGGAGATATGATTTCTGAAGTGATAACTAGCTTTCAAAAAAAAGTACTACAAAAACATGCCCATTTATATTTTGAAAGGCTTCAACTTAAAAAGCACAGATAGGACCTCTGGTGGTAGAAACATTTACTACATTATAGTACTTAATGGACCTCATGATCCGAGCATTTCAAGTCAGTTTTGTACCATGATAGCCCTTTCGTCCACCGTGTCTTACAAATAAACATTTTTGCCGCACTGAATTTGATGTGTTTGGCTATTCAGGAACCTTTGAACCAGTGAACGTACAAATCTGGCAGTGCCACTACCATTATAGTTCATCTCCTGGTCACTGTTTTAGTAAACTATTTGGGTACTGTTGTTCACTTACAAGTCATTTTTGGAGTTGTATCACGGTGATCTAACTTCAGAGCTGCTGTTAATGTTCCTCTGATTCTAACAGTACATTTTATCCCAAACCTCAAGATAACTGTTGAAACGGCTTCTGTTTGTTACTTCAAACCCCATCCTCCAACCTTACCTTGTGAGCTCTGATAAACACTTGGAAAAGACCAATACTGTACCTTCAAATAGCTCCTGGACTTTACCCACTTTACCTGACTCCAACTTCTGGTGACTGCTCGTTGATGCTTCATGCTGACTCCACCCCACCCATCATTGTTGTCCCACCATGGGACCTCCAACTTAACTCCGAGCTCCTTCCTAGTATCAAAATAAAAACACAAAGTGCTGCAAAGCCTCAGCAAGTCTGGCAGCATCCTTTTTATTATCTCATACCTGTACCCTATACCCGTTTACTAACAGGTTTTTATACATTGTTACGATCAGATGAAGAGGGGAAAGGGATCTTTGACCACAACGGGTTCTTTTTTAAAGGATGTGCTTGCCAATTTAGAGAGCGTTTAACTGTTTGCGTGCTGTGACTGTAAAAGACACACACAGGTTTGCTTGTGAGTTTTTAAAAAGTAAAGAGAATAGTATTTATGGCACTTAACACCTGGTCTAAATAAAAATAATAAAAATTCTTCAACTTTCTCTCACGCTCGATGTTCACACAAATACATAAGTAAGTTACAGAGTGGAGGATAAATTGAACGGTTCTTCTAGAGTCCAATAAAAATTAAAGGTATATGGGTCTTTTGATTGATGACTTTGGATTGTTTCAGGCTGAGTTTGTGGCTCCCTCTGGATTCAGCATCAAGATTATTTATATATGTTGACAGACTATTTGGAGTCAGCAGCTGCTGGGTTGATTCTTAAAACATTACATAGAAAGATAGAAACTAGGAGCAGGAGTAGGCCATTTGGCCCTTTGAGCCTGCTCCGCCATTCATTATGATCATGGCTGATCATCCAACTCAATAGCCTGCTCCCGCTTTCTCCCCATATCCTTTGATCCCTTTTGCCCCAAGAGCTATATTTAACTCCTTCTTGAAAACATACAATGCTTTGGCCTCAACTACTTTCTGTGGTAGCGAATTCCACAGGCTCACCACTCTCTGGGTGAAGAAATTTCTCCTCATCTCAGTCCTAAATGGTCTACCCTATATCGTCAGACTGTGACCCCTGGTTCTGGACTCTCCCACCATCGGGAACATCCTTCCTGCATCTACCCTGTCTAGTCCTGTTAGAATTTTATAGGTTTCTATGAGATCTGCACCCCCCCCAACGCCTCATTCTTCTGAACTCCAGTGAATACAATCCTAACTGACTCAATCTCTCCTCATATGTCAGCCCCGCCATCCCAGGAATCAATCTGGTAAACCTTTGTTGCACTTCCTCTAAAGCAAGAACATCCTTTCTCAGATAAGGAGACCAAAACTGCACATAATATTCCAAGTGCTGTCTCACCAAGGCACTGTATAATTGCAGCAAGACATCCCTGCTCCTGTACTCGAATCCTCTCGCTATGAAGGCCAACATATCTTTTGCCGCCTTTACTGCCTGCTGCACCTGCATGCTTTTACCTTCAGCGACTGGTGTACGAGGACACCCAGGCCTTGTTGCACATTCCCCTCTCTCAATTTATAGCCATTCAGATAATAATCTGCCTTCCTGTTTTTGCTACCAAAGTGGATAACCTCACATTTATCCACATTATACTGCATCTGCCATACATTTGCCCACTCAGCTTGTCCAAATCACACTGAAGCATCTCTGCATCCTCCTCACAGCTCACCCTCCCACCCAGCTTTGTGTCATCTGCAAATTTGGAGATATTACATTTAGTTCCCTCATCTAAATCATTAATATATATTGTGAATAGCTGGGGTCCCAGCACCGATCCCTGCGGTACCCCACTAGTCACTGCCTTCCATTTGGATAAAGACCCATTTATTCCTACTCTGTTTCCTGTCTGCCAACCAGTTTTCTATCCATCTCAATACACTACCCCCAATCCCATGCTCTTTAGTTTTACATGCTAATCTCTTATGTGGAACTTTGTCGAAAGCTTTCTGAAAATCCAAATAAACCACATCCACCCTCATCAGCTCTACTAGTTATATCCTCGAAAAATTCCAGCAGATTTGTCAAGCATGATTTCCCTTTCGTAAATCCATGCTGACTCTGTCCGATTCTGCCACTGTTTTCCAAGGGCTCAGCTATTAAATCTTTTAAAATGGACTCTAGAATTTTCCCCACTACCAATGTCAGGCTGACTGGTCGATAATTCCCTGTTTTCTCTCTGCCTCCCTTTTAAATAGTGGGGTTACATTAGCTACCCTCCAATTTGTAGGAACTGTTCCGGGGCCTACGGAATCTCAGAAGATGACCACCAACGCATCCACTATTTCTAGGGCCACTTCCTTAAGTGCTCTGGGATGTAGCTTATCAGGCCCTGGGGATTTATCGGCCTTCAATCCCAAAAATTTCCCCAACACCATTTCCCTACTAGTATTGATTTCTTTCAGTTCCTCCCTCTCACTAAACCCTGTGTTCCCCAACATTTCTGGTTCTGTCTTCAGAAAGGAGGACACAAATAACATACGAAAGTATGTATTTAGTTGGTCAGCCATTTCTTTGTTCCCCATTATAAATTTCCCTGTTTCTGACTGTAAGGGACCTACATCTGTCTTCACCAATTTTTTTCAATTCACATACCTATAGAAACTTTTAAAGTCAGTTTTTATGTTCCCTGAAAGCTTACTCTCATACTCTATTTTCCCCATGTTAATCAATCCCTTGGTTCTCCTTTGCTGAATTCTAAAGTGCTCCCAATCCTAAGGTCTGTTGCTTTTTCTGGCCAATTTGTATGCTGCTTCCTTGGATCTAATACTATCTCTAATTTCCCTTGTAAGCCATGGTTTGGCCACCTTTCCTGTTTTACTTTTGCGCCAGACAGGAATAAACAATTTTGCAGTTCACCCATGCGCTGTTTGAATGTTTGCCATTGCCTGTCCACCTTAAAGTAACATTTCCCAAGCCATCTTAGCCAACTCGCACCTCATACCACTGTAGTTTCCTTTATTAAGATTTAGGACCCTAGACTCAGAATCAACTACGTCACTCTTCATTTTGATGAAGATTTCTATCATACTTTGGTCGTTCATCCCCAAGGGGCCTCACACAACTAGATTGCCAATTATTCCTTTCTCATTACACAATACCCAGTCTAGGATGGCCTGTTCTCCAGTTGGTTCCTCAATGTATTGGTCCAGAAAACCATCCCGTATACACTCCAGGAATTCCTCCTCTATGGTATTACTCATTTGATTTGCCTAATCTGTATGCAGATTAAAGTCACCCATAATTACAGATGTTCCTTTATTGCATGCGTCTCTAATTTCCTGTTTAATGTCATTCTCAACATCACCACTACAGTTTGGGGGTCTATATACAACCCCCATTAACATTTTTTGCCCCTTAGTGTTTCTCAGCTCTACCCATACAGATTCCACATCGTCGGAGCTAATATCTTTCCTCACTATTGCATTAATTTCCTCTTTAACCAGCAATGCAACTCCACCGCCTTTTCCTTTTTGTCTGTCCTTCCTAAGTACTGAATACCCCTGGATGTTCAGTTCCCATCCCTGGTCACCCTGCAGCCATGTCTCCGTAATCCCAACTAATCATACCTGTTTACATCTATTTGCGCGGTTAATTCATCCACTTTATTGCGAATGCTCCTTGCGTTAAGGCTGATAGCCTTAAGACTCGTCTTTTTAACATTACTTGTCCCGTTCCCACTATTTTCCACTGAGGCCCTGTTTGATTCTTGCCCTTGATTTCTCTGCCGAACACTTTTCTTGTTCCCCTTTCTGTCTTTTGTTCTTCTCCTCGATTCCCCCCTCCTCTGACTCCTTGCATAGGTTCCTGTCTCCCTGCCATTTTAGTTTAAACCCTCCCCAACCACTCTAGCAAAAATTCCCCCTAGGGCATCAGTCCCAGCCCTGCCCAGGTGTAACCCATCCAGTTTGTACTGGTCCCACCTCCTCTAGAACCGATCCCAATGTCCCAGGAACCTGAAACCCTCCCTCGCACACTATCTCTTCAGCCATGTATTCAACTGATATATCCTGCTATTTCTACTCTGACTGACTGGTAGTGGCACTGGTAGTAATCCTGAGGTCACTACCTTTGAGGTCCTACTTTTCAACTTACTTCCTAACACTATATTCTGCTTTTAGGACCTCATCCCTTTTTTTACCAATGTCATTTGTACCAATGTGTACCACGACCACTGGCTGTTCATCCTCCCCCTTCAGAATGCCCTGTAGCCACGCAGAGACACTCTTGACCCTAGCACCAGGGAGGCAACATACCATCCTGGAGACTCGTTTGCAGCCACAGAAACACCTATCTCTTCCCCTTACAGTTGAATCCCCTATAACTATTGCATTCCCACACTTTTTACTCCTCCCCTGTGCAGCAGAGCCAGCCACGGTGCAATGAATTCGGCTGTTGCTACTTTCTCCTGAGAGGCCATTTCCCTCAACAGTATCCAAAGCGGTATATCTGTTTTGCAGGGGAATAGCCACAGGAGATTCCTGCACTGCCTGCCTAGTCCTCTTTCTCTGCCTGGTGGTCACCCATTCCCTTCCTGCCTGTGGACTCTTAGCCTGTGGTGTGACCACCTCTCTATACGTGCTATCCACGATACTGTCCGCCTTGCGGATGCTCCACAGTGTCCCCAGCCATCACTCCAGCTCCGAAACCTGGGCTTCCAGGGGCTGCAGCTGGAGACACTTCCCGCACACATGCTAACCGCGGGCACTGGAAGTGTTCCCGGCTTCCCACATAGAGCAGGAGGAGCACACCATGGCTTTGAGCTCCCCTGCCATGACTTACCCCTTTAAATTAAATTAAACCTTTTGGAAGATACTTAATTTCTAAAAATATCAATTACTCTAAGGCCCTTCTTCCCTGCTTCTCGTTGTTACAGAATATAGCCCTTACAACCGATGAACGACAAAATAAAACCTTAAAAACTACAAGCAAAAGAAGTAGTCAATACTTACCTGACCGCACTCACGGTACTCAAAGGATCACCTCGTTCCCTCCTTACCGAAGTCCCTCAGTCACCAAACTCCAACTTAAGCACTCTACCGCAGCCCAAAGCAGCACTTCTGTGCAGACAGAGTCAGCATTGTAAGATGGCCTGCCTTTATACTCTCGGAATCTAGCCTCTGAAAACCTGTATAAGCCAGTTATCTAATTAACTGGTTGTAGCTACAAGCAGAGCCTGTATAAACCCTGTTTTAAAGCTGGCCTAAAACTCACCACCTTCCAACCCAAATAGCAACTTTTAGTTAATTACTAAATTAAAGAAAGACTAGACTTCAGCTAGAAATTAACTCTTAAGTTCCCTCAGTCACCAAACTCCAACTTAAGCACTCTACTGCAGCCCAAAGCAGTACTCTGATGCAGATTTGAAGCTTATGTCAAACAGCAGACATAACTCAAACTTGCACGCTGGATAAAGCGGGATCCACTCAGCTGTCCTGTTCCTTCGGTATCTCATCTGCTTGTGCCTTTTTGGCTAGGGAAAGTTTCATAAACACAAAAGAGGGTTAGCTGGCTTGTCACATGATTCTCTCTCTCCAACTAACTGGTGACCCAAATATGGTCATGGCTAGTGGATTCCTGGTGCATGGTTTCAACTTGATTAGATTATAGCTGAATTAATTCCTTTTTTAGCCAGAGTCTGTTGTCCAAAGTGATTGCATCTAATGACTTGTTCCCCACCCAGGTGCTATGTGGATGTTCTGCAAATGAGTCATGCGATGTGACTTATTCACATTCCTCATAGGTGATTATCTTTGATGGGTTCCTGCAGACAGGTTGACTCCATTTCCATGGCTTTGGAATTTGTTAGGTACAGCCATGCAAATGTTCAGCCATCTTAAAAGCTGCTATTTCAAGTCAGTGGAATGCTGTTTCAGTCTTTTAAAACTCAGTGGTTCTCTGCCAGTAAATACATAAAGTCATTTTCAATATAAAGCATGGCTTTATAAGAGTATCCTAATTTTTACGTGACTAGACCTAAATAACTCGTGCTCTCCCTGAGTCCATTTGCAAGTGTATTTTGGCTGTTGCTCAGGACCCTCTATTTCCTTCCACTTTTGCTCTTTTTAACCTCTTTTTCCTTTACCCCTCCCAGGGCCCCCTCCTTTATTGTTATGCTTCCTATCTCTTCTCCACTCTTAGGTCCTCTGCCCTCCCAATTCCCTACTCCAAGTCTTCAGTAGCATTAGACCATCAGACATAGGGGCAGAAATTAGGCCCTTCGGCCCATTGAGTCTCTTCGCCATTCAATCATGGCTGATAAGTTTCTCAACCCCATTCTCCCGCCTTCTCCCCGTAACCTTTGATCCCCTTACCAATCAAGAACCTATCTATCTCGGTCTTAAATACACTCAATGACCTGGCCTCCACAGCCTTCTCTGGCAATGAATTCCATAGATTCACCACTCTCTGGCTAAAGAAGTTTCTCCTCATCTCTGTTCTAAAAGGTCTTCCCTTTACTCTGAGGCTGTGCCCTCGGGTCCTAGTCTCTCCTACTAATGGAAACATCTTCCCCACGTCCACTCTATCCAAGCCTTTCAGTATTCTGTAAGTTTCAATCAGATCCTCCTTCATCCTTCTAAACTCCATCGAGTATAGACCCAGAGTCCTCAAACGTTCGTCATATGTTAAGCCTTTCATTCCTGGATTGTTCTCGTGAACCTCCCCTGGACCCTCTCCATGGCCAGAACATCCTTCCTGAGATACGGGGCCCAAAATTGCTCACAATATTCTAAATGTGGTCTGACCAGAGCCTTATAAAGCCTCAGCAGCACATCCCTGCTTTTATATTCTAGTCCTCTCGAAATAAATGCCAACATTGCATTTGCCTTCCTAACTACCAACTCAACCTGCAAGTTAACCTTAAGAGAATCCTGGACTAGGACTCCCAAGTCCCTTTGCACTCCGGATTTCTGAATTCTCTCCCCATTTAGAAAATAGTCTATGCCTCTATTCTTTCTATCAAAGTGCATGACCTCACATTTCCCCACGTTATATTCCTTCTGCCGCCACTTTGCCCATTCTCTTAACCTGTCCAAATCCTTCTGCAACCTCCCCGCCTCCTCAATACTACCTGTCCCTCCACCTATCTTTGTATCATCTGCAAACTTAGCCAGGATGCCCTCAGTTCCTTCATCTAGATCATTAATGTATAAAGTGAAAAGTTGTGGTCCCAACACTGACCCCTGCAGAGCTCCACTAGTCACCGGCCGCCATCCTGAGAAGGACCCCCTTATCCCCACTCTCTGCCTCCTGCCAGACAGCCAATCTTCTATCCATGCTAGTACCTTGCCTCTAACACCATGGGCTCTTATCTTACTGAGCAGCCTCCTGTGCGGCACCTTGTCAAAAGCCTTCTGGAAGTCCAAGTAGATAACATCCATTGGCTTTCCTTTGTCTAACCTACTCGTTACTTCCTCAAAGAATTCTAATAGATTTGTCAGGCATGACCTCCCCTTGATGAAACCATGCTGACTTTGCCCGATTTTACCATGCATTTCCAAGTATTCTGAAGTCTCATCCTTAATAATAGACTCTAAAATCTTACCAATGACTGAGGTCAGGCTAATCAGCCTGTAATTTCCTGTTTTTTGCCTCACTCCCTTCTTAAACAGGGGGGTTACATTAGCGATTTTCCAGTCCTCTGGGACCCTCCCTCACTCGAGTGATTCCTGAAAGATCACCACTACCTCCACTATCTCTTCAGCTGTCTCCTTCAGAACCCTGGGGTGTAATCCATCTGGTCCAGGTGATTTATCCACCTTCAGACCTTTCAGTTTTCCTAGCACCTTCTCCTTGGTAATGGCCACCAGACTCACTTCTGCCCCCCGACTCTCTTGAACTTTGGGGATGTTACTCGTGTTTTCCACCGTGAAGACTGACGCAAAGTACCTATTCAGTTCTTCCGCCATTTCTTTGTTCCCCACTACTACTTCTCCAGCGTCATTTTCCAGCAGCCCAATGTCCACTTTTGCCTCTCTCTTACCCTTTATATATCTAAAAAAACTCTTGCAATCTTCTTTTATATTACTGGCCAGTTTACCCTCACATTTAATCTTCTCCCTCCTTATTTTTTTAGTTGTCCTCTGTTGGTCTTTGTAGGCTTCCAAATCCCCTGGTTTACTACTGCTCTTCGCCACATTGTATGCTTTCTTTTTAGCTTTTATGCTGTCCCTGACTTCCCTTGTCAGCCATGGTTGCCTCGTCCTCCCTTTAGTATGCTTCTTCTTCCTAGGGATGAATTTTTGCTATGTCTCCCAAATTACTCCCAGAAACTCCTGCCATTGCTGTTCCACTGTCTTTCCTGCTAGGCTCATCTCCCAGTCAATTCTGGCCAGCTCCTCCCTCATGCCTCTGTAGTTGCCTTTATTCAACTGTAATACCGTTACATCTGATTCCAGCTTTTACCTCTCAAATTGCAGGGTAAATTCTATCATATTATGGTCACTTCCTCCTAAAGGTTCCTTCACCTTAAGCTCCCTTATCAAATCTGCCTCATTACACATCACTAAATCTAGAATTGCCTGTTTCCTTGTGGGCTCCACCACAAGCTGCTCCAAAAAGCCATCTCGTAGACATTCCACAAATTCCTTTTCTTTGGATCCACTACCAACCTGATTATCCCAGTCTACCTGCATATTGAAATCCCCCATGATCACTGTAAACTTGCCTTTCTTACACGCCTTTTCTATCTCCTGGTGTATCTTGTGCCCCACATCCTGACTACTGTTCGGAGGCCTATACATAACTCCCATTATGGTTTTTTAACCTTTGCGATTCCTCAACTCTACCCACACAGATTCTACATCATCTGACCCTATGTCATTTCTTGCTATCGATTTAATTTCATTTCGTACGAACAAAGCAACCCCACCCCCTCTGCCAACCTGCCTATCTTTTCGATAGGATGTATATCCTTGGATATTTAGTTCCCAGTCCTGATCCCGTTGCAGCCATGTCTCCGTGATGCCCACCACATCATACCTGCCAATTTCAATCTGCGCCACAAGCTCAATTACCTTATTTCATATACTGCGTGCATTCAGATACAACACCTTCAGTCCTATATTTCCCGTCCCCTTTCTCATTGTCATCCCTTTATCTGATGTGCTTGAAGTTAGATTCCTAGCCCTTTCCAAACACTCTGTCCTATTTTGTGTCCTGGGGACTTTAATAGCCTCTCCTGGGCTCTCCTTTCTTTTCAGTTTTTTCATAATTTTCCATGAAGTTGAATCCACCCCCCCACACGCTAACCTGCTGCTTTGTTTCCCATTAGTCATACTTCTTGGAGTTTTACCCTTCCCTACCCCCCCCCCCCCCCCCCCCCCCACTTTCTAGTTTAAGGTCCTGTTGACCACCCTATTTACCCTTTTCGCTAGAACATTGGTCCCAGATCGGTTCAGGTGGAGACCGTCCCAACGGTACAGATCTCTCCTGTTCCAATACTGATGCCAGTGCCTCACGAAATGGAACCCCTCTTTCCTGCACCACTCCATTAGCCACGTGTTTACTTCCCTTATTCGCGCAATTTGCACGTGGCTCGGGTAGTAATCCGGAGATTATAAACCTTGAGGACCTGTTCTTTAATTTAGTTCTTAGTTCCTGATAATCCCCAAACAGGTCCTCTTTCCTAGTCTTTCCTAGTCTTACCTATGTTATTTGTCCCGACGTGGACCACAACAACTGGATCCTCCCGCTCTCTCTCCAATATCATTTCAAGCCGGTCAGAGATGTCCCTCACCCTGGTACCGGGCAGGCAACATACCATGCAGGACTCTCGATCCTGCTTACAAAGGATGCTATCAATTCCCCTAATTATAGAATCCCCTACAACTACCACTTGTCTTTTTGCTCCCCCCTCTTGAATGGCCTCCTGTGCCACGGTGCCGTGGTCAGCTGGCTCATCCTCCTTACAGCCCTGTTCCTCATCCACATAGGGAGCAAGTACCACGTACCTGTTGGACAAGGTCAAGAGCTGAGGCTCCTCTGTTCCTGAACACAGGATCCCTTTACCTGCCTCACTTGCAGTCACACCCTGCTGATCCTGACCACTGACCGAATTTGAGGTACTTAATCTACCGGGTGTGACCGCCTCCTGAAACAAAGCGTCCAGGTAACTCTCCCCCTCCTGATGTGCCACAGCGTCTGGAGCTCGGACTCCAGCTCATCAATTCTGAGCCGGAGTTCCTCCAGCAGCCAACACTTGCTGCAGATGTGGTCACTGCAGCTCGCAATGGGATCTGCCAGCTCCCACATCATATAGCTACAGCACATCACCTGCCCAGCCATCTCAACTTAGATAATTATTTTATTAATTAGCTTTGCAGTGCTTTTGTTTCCAAATTTGGTACAGATTTCCTACCAAACAATCAGGTCATAGCTTTCCTGTGATGTCACTTTTTCAGTTTTGGCTTCAGTTACTCTGTGCCCCGAGGTCACTGCTCCGGTGCTCCTCCCTCTGAGTCTGCTCCCTGGAGACAAGGCCACGAATCCCCAAGGTAAGCTCGATTTATACTCACTGCTCCGGTGCTCCTCCCTCCGAGTCTGCTCCCAGGATTTACTCACCAATCAGCTGCTTTTTCTTTAAAATCCACTTTCAGAAGAGTGTCACTCGCAGGCCTGGTGCACTCCTGAAGGCACTGCCTCTTCCTCTCTTTTTTAGGTTTGAGGAGAAGGGAGGGATGGAAACACTACAGCAATGTAATGTTTGGGGCTGTTCCGTCCTTTGACAGTGGCACCTCCTCAATTCCCTCCTGAGTCGCGGTGTCTGTGGTGACTTCTCCCAGAATGCTTCAGTCACTTCTCACCAGCGCCCTCTGTTGGAATCTCTTCTTCCTGTTGAGTTCAAGAGTCCTTCTCCTCGATTCCCTCCTGAGTCGCGGTGGCTGTGGTGACTTCTCCCAGAATGCTTCAGTCACTTCTCACCAGCGCCCTCTGTACTTCTTGACCTATCCTCTCTCTTGCTGTCTTCCCAGGCTTGACTCCCTGTTTCTTAGGCCTACTGCTTCCGTGTGTGCCTCTCATAGCATCCTCCAAAGGGCTCATCCAGCCACTTAGTGCCAGCTCTCAAAGAGCAGCACCCCCAATTGCCCCATCCCTCTCTCTCGTCAACCTCCTGACCCAGTGTGCCTGCTGAAGGATAATCTTGCTAAACTTCTTCCGGTCCAACTCACAGTTACTGCTGACGCTGTGGATTCTGCCAGTAGATCAGGTCTGACTACTCCTTTATGCATCACCTTCCAGAATGTCAATTTATTTGTGAACAAGGCTCTTGCCATCCATGAAATTATTGTGAAGAATCACATCGACATCATGACCTTAACCGAAACCTGGTTCAGGGATGATGATATGTTTCCCATTTATGAAGCCTCCCTGCCTGGATATGTCTTCCATCATTTGCCCCACCAAGACTATCATATGGCATTGTAATGCTTATCACCAGGCCACACCCTGGCCTACTTCCCTGACATTTTCTCCTCTAAGCATCTCACCTTCTTCCGCCCTCTTACCTCTCTTTCAAAATCATCATTCTGTACCAGCCCCCCAAGACCGATAATAGTTTTTTCACTGAAGTTATCTTCACTGCTTCCCCCCTTCAGTTACAACACTGGCATCTACGCAACAGTGTGGAAAGTTGCCCAGCTATGTTATGTCCACAATAAGCAAGACTAATTACCGTCCAATCATCAACAAAGTGGTGTCGTCAACAGTGCTATCAAGTGGCACTTACACAGCAATAGCATGCACACTGGTGCTCGGTTTGGGTTCTGCCAGGGCCTTGGTCCAAACATGGACAAAGAGCTGAACTCAAGACTTGAGATGAGAGTGACTGCCCTTGACATCAAGGCAGCATTTGACTGAATATGGCATCAAGGAGCTCTAGAAAAACTGAAATCAATGAGAATCAGGGCAAACCCTCCACGGGTTGGAGTCATATCTAGCATAAAGGAAGATGGTTGTAGTTGTTGGAGATCAATCATTTCAGTCCCAGGGCATTGTTGCAGTAGTTCTTCAGGGTAGTGTCCTAGGCCGAACCATCTTCAGCTGCTTCATCAGTGATCCTCCGTCCATCATAAGGTCAGAAGAGTGGATGTTGCACAATGTTCTGTACCATTTGTGACTCCTCAGACACTGAAGCAGTCTGTGTCCATGTGCAGCATGACCTGGACAACATTCAGGCTTGGGCTGATAGTGGCAAGTAACCCCCATTCGTGCTACACAAATAGCAGGCAATGACCATCTCCAACAAGAGAAATTCCAACCATCTCCTTTTGACATTCAATGGCATTACCATCACTGAATCCCCCAATATCAATATCCTTGGGTTACCATTGACCAGAAACTTAACTGTAGCAGCCATATAAACACTGACTACAAAAGCAGATCAAAGGCTGGAATTTCTGCAGTGAGTAACTCAGCTCCTGACTCCCTAAAGCCTGTCCACCATCTACAAGGCACAAGTCAGTAGTGTGATGGAATACTCCCCACTTACCTGGATGAGTACAGCTCCAACAATACTCAAGAAGTTTGACACCATCTAGGACGCCTCAGCCACAAATATTCACTCCCTCCACCACCGACACATAGTGGCAGCAGCGTGTGCCATCTGCAAGATGCACTGCAGGAGCTCATAAAGCCTCCTCAGACAGCAACTTTCAAACCCACAACCACTACTGTCTAGAAGGACAAAGACAGCAGGCACATGGGAATACCACCATCTGGAAGTTCCCATCCAAGTCCCTCATCATACTGACTTGGAAATATATCGCCATTCCTTCACTGTCGCTGGGTCAAAATCCTGGAACTCCGTCCCTACCTGCACCACATGGACTGGAGTGGTTCAAGAAGGCAGCCACCACCACTGCAAGGACAATTAGGGATGGGCAATAAATGCTGTCCTAGCCAGCAGCACCCACATCCCATGAATGAATATTTAAAAAATTCCCCCTCTGAGCTCACCTTGTCCATGAGACCCAACTCCCACTCCCTCGATCGTATTCTAATTAAACTGCTTACCACAGAACTCCCCCTCCTGGTCCCCATATTAGCAGATGTTGTTCACAGTTCTCTCTCATTCCAGATTTTGTCACTTTTTTCTTCAAATCTGCATGCATCGCCCCTCTTAAAAAATACAACCTTTAACCCCACTGTTCTTGCAACTACCACCCCATTTCCACCTCTCTTTCCTCTCCAAAGTCCTTGAATATGTTGCCATCTCCCAAATCTATTCCCATCTTCCTTGAACTTCATATTTGAATTCCTCCAGTCACATTTCCACCCCTACTACAGTGCCAAAACAGCTACAATCAAAGTCACAAATGACATCCTAAGTGATTGTGACAAAAGTAAACTTTCCCTCCTCGCCCTGCTTGTTCTGTCTGCAGCATTTAACACAGTTGACTCCACTATCCTTCTCTAACGCCTCTCCGCTGTCTTCCAGCTGGATAGGACTGCTATCCCCTGATTCCACTCTTATCTATCTAATCGTGGCCAGAAAATCACTTGCAATGGCTTCTGCTCCTGTTCCTGCTCCTGCACTGTTTTCTTGGTGCCTTCTCCCCTGCTCCTTACTTTCACTTCCACTGAACAGGACCTTTACCAAACTCCTGTCCTTGTCCTTCGACTTAGCTGTCCTCTTGGGACCTTCCCTGTTCCACTTCCTGGTTTTGGGCACTTTCTTTAGTTTTTGGAACCTGCTTCCTGCAGTTGTCTCCCCTGTGTCCAGCTTCTCCTGGTGGCTGTTTCCAACCTTGGAACATAAACCATCTGAACTCAAACTGCTTTTGATTCCTCTGTCCCTATGTGGGCCTCCTGTTGCTAGGCAACAACCCAGTTTTTCTTATCTTGTACTTGTTTTAATTTCCCTCAAGAATCGTAAAACCTAATTAAAATGCAGGCATCTTTTAAAGTGAAACTAAAACTCAAGTTCCCCCTTTCTTAACACACCAATACAGAAATACAAATTAAACTTAAACTTAAAGTTGAAACTCAAATACAAATGCAACTTACTTCAACTTTCTCTAGTTCCTAACAATTTACAGAGGTACAGTCCTGTCTTAAATGTACACTTTTTATGAGGTGCACCTGTGGTGATTTAAATATTTTGAAAACATGTTTTGATTGCAGGTTTAACTGTTTTATTCTCCCTTTCAGGAATCAGATGACCCCACTGATGTACGCAGCTAGAGAAGGACATACTCAGACCATTACACTGCTGGTGGCTCATGGAGCAGAAATAAATATCCAGGATGAAAATGGCTATACAGTATGCAACTTTGGTCAAGTTTCATTGTTTGCATTAAAACTTGAAAAATACCTTCGATTGAAAGTAGCTCAACTCTATGCATGACTGCATTGTAACAAAAGCCATTTTTAAAGCTACCTCATAGTAAACATGTTATGCTTAGGGAAGCGAGGGTGTGGAAAAGTTACGGCTAGAACATTACCAGAGTATGGAAATGTTAAAATCTGTGGGTTAATTTTGCAGAGGGAATTATTTTATTGCTGTGCCTCATTCCTTGATAGGATTTTTTGGCTACTTTGCGCAAGTGTATCACAAGAATGATAGCTACAGTGATTTTATCTAAAGATTATGATGACTTGGAAAGTTTTGTGCAGCCTCTAATTAGGCTTTTCTTCCCAATAACACTTAGGCACTGGCATGGGCTTCAGGTCAAGGCCACCAAAATACAGTGCTGAAATTAATTGAGTTGGGAGCTGATAAAACGTTGAAGACCAAAAATGGAGAGATGGCAGCTGATATTGCTGAGAAAAATCATCATTCGCAGGTAAACACCAAAAATGCAAGCAGGGAAAACAGGGCTGAATTTGTAGTTTTTAACCATTTCTCAGAACGAATTAGGTTATCAAGATTGTGTTAGCTTCCTTTACTGGTGAAGTAACAGTACTTTTAGCTCTCTGAATATTATTTCATATTGGATTATAAGAACCAATTGAAGATAAGAATGGTTCCAGAATGGCAATGACCAGTTATTAAGCATCTGAAAGTTGCTTTGTATTGTAAAATATCAGAGTCAAATTAAATCCAGCACCCCAGATTAAGAAAAAACTGGTGCACGAGTACAGTGACTGCCTGAGTATAATGGGCAAATACATAATTTGACAAATCCTTATGAAGAAATATAAATCAAAACAGTACCACCAATTTTTTTTAACAAGGTACTAAACATTGTTTATTACCATATTCTGTTGATCGTTACTGATTCCTGACTTATTGAGCTCAGCACTAATAATTAAATTCCTTAGTTGAAAGTTATTAGTGCAGTTGCATAAGTCAGTAATTGGATTCAATGTGATTACCACTAACGCTTAGGTTAGAGAAAACATAACTAAAGCACTTTATATACTTCTGCAATATGTTTAATTTATTTTGTTATTGTCTATGTTTAATAGTAGATATATAATCTGTAAACTAATGCGGCAGGCTTTACTTTTGCCGAAGTCGTTTGTTTATTGCAAATTTAAACAAGAGATGCACTTGTTGACCACTAATAACAAATAATTTATAATAAAGATCACTGTTTGATTCACTATAATTAAACAAAAACACTTTTTTTCTCCCTCCAGTTAGCATCATTACTCATGGTGACTTCAAATTCATCTTTATTGGGAAAACTCCAGAATATATCTAAAGAGGAGGCGATTTTCAAATACTTCATAAATCATTCTAATGCAGGAAAGAACAACAGAATATGGTAATAAACAATATTCAGTACCTTGTTAAAAAAAGTTGGCATCGTTTTGGTTTATATTACTTCATAAGAATTTGTCAAATTATGTATTTTCCCATTGTACTTGGTTTAACAATTTTAATAATTGTGTCTGACTAAATATTGGTCAGTTTAAAACAGAGGAGGAATTGTTGCATTGAAATGGTTCTGAATGGTAACTACTGAATGCAAAGGAAAATAATCTCTTAATCCATTTTAATCTCTGTGTAATAACAAATGATGCAATAGTTACAGGCAAGCAGATTTTTTGAATTTTTGACCAAATCAATAATTTGATTTTTGAATCAATTCAAAATTGATTTTGAATTTTTGAATTTGAATTCAAATTTTGAATTTGAATTTTTGTCAAAAAAAAATGGACAGTTTGCTGTCAAATGTTTAGTCAGTTTACTGAGTTTTAGACTTGTACATTATGCACTTAGTAATTTTCTCTTGTTTTACTTAATGAAAAGTGATCAATATTCCATTTCAAGGTCACCAAAAATGAAGAGCAGTAAGGATGTATGGCCTTGTCAGGCATGTAACAGCAAGATGTTCAACAAGAGTTCAGTTTGTTTATTGAGCTCTAAAATTGATTTTGGTCCCAATGTCATAAACGCTGAATGTCAGGGGCAATCAGATATAATATATTTTTAAAATATTGTCAATTTTTGATGTACGTAGGACCTTGTGTTATTTTGATTTTTGTAAAGAATTTTTGATGTTTTAACCATCATGCTTTTTCCGCTGTATATTAAAAGATTTAATCAATTTTTATAGTTCAACTTCAAATTTTGGTGATGTAGAACTGTTTCTGTCTGGACTTGAACTTGAACATCTTCAGGGGTTATTTGAGGTATGTTTGTTCATTTTTTGATAACAGAAAATACTTGTTTTAACATTGGCATTTTATGTAGCCACTGAGATATCTATTAAAATATTCAGTATTGCTGTGTTGCTTTTGTGATTTTTGCCTTTATTTCGGATAAATGTGTTCTCAAGTACAGGCAAGCCCCATTTTTAAAATGAGAAACAATGAGTAATTTTATTATGAGGGATACCTTTTCAAAGCTTGGAGTCTTTTAACAATTACACAATAGAACTTCAACTGAGGCCATTATAGAAGTTCATTTGTAAAAAGTTTGCAATAGTTTCTTAAACTTAAAAATGTATCTAATCTATATAGATTGTTAGGATATAATAGAAGATAGAATTTAGGGTTAATTCATTATGGAACGGTTAATTGTTTTTACAAGCTGTTAAATTGACACTTTATAATATAGTTGCATGTTACTGTCCCTCCACTGGAGTTTAACTCCATGTCAGTAAAAGAAAGCATCTGTAAATATACTGATTTTAAAATATTTTTAATTATTACTTTCTGTAGGAGAATGATGTATCATTCAGAGGACTTCTGACAATGGGGAAAGAAGACCTTGAAAAGGTTTGCTCGCCAGTTTTTTAACTATCTTTTAGTTAAAGAACTATAGTAGTCCTACGTCTTCACAATACAGAACTAAAGACAATGTTGATTCCTCCTTATTGCCATTGTAATAATTTTTGGCAAAAACAAAATAATTTCCTATTATAATTGAGTTCTGTGACCTTTTAAATAACCTTCCAAATGAAGTATTTTCACATATATCAATTTGAACACACTGACCTCACTATAGGGGGACAGTTTCCTTGTTAACGTTTGAACAGTTGGAGCCCATGCCATGCAGGAATATCTACGATACCCACCATAGTAGGAAACAAAAAATTCTGGCACCATTCTGCTTCTTGATGTTATTCACAAGCTTTGAACCATGTTTGCAACAACCTTTCACCAGAAATGCACCAACTTTTTGTTGTAACTGGAAAAAGTGCCATTATGCAGCTTTCTAATGTTTAGGTCATGAATCACTTAATTCATTTGTAATACTATCCTATTAGGATGTTACATACAAAGAGGAGCAGCTGTGGTTAGTATGATCACCGTGAATGCTATGAATTTTACCATGAGATGTTTACAAGAAAATTGCATATAATATTTGGGCGGAAAGTTGTGAAACATGCCTGTTAGTTAAAAAACTTAATGGGTTATAGCATTAGAGAGTAAGATACAAAATCTCACTCGGGTGGACAAAAGTGAGAGATTGCTGGGGTTGAGTGGAAAGTAGTTAACTCAGCAAATATCATCACAGATCAGTGAAATGGCTGGGATAGCCTTAAAACGTCAAGAGCAAATCATCAGGAGTCAGAGAGGAAGACATTAGAACCAGGATGAAATTCTGTCCCCAGCTTGGTGGTGTACCATGTGACCTCCCATGCCTCCCCCTTGAACAGGTTAAGAGACACAAGACTGTTTCATTGCAACAATCTAAAGGGCAAATCAGGCAAGGAATCCCTGAAATGTGTAGTGAGAATTTTGTTGATCAGCATTGTAGTGTATCAAGTAACACTCAACACGGAGGCGTTAAAGGTCCAAACAAGGCAAAGACTTTATTCTACCAGTATGCATACAGGGATACAGCTCAAGAGAAACTGTTCAAAGAATGAAGTTTACTGTACATATTTATACACTTTACAATGTGCTTTTTAAGCAGAGATTTAATGAGGTGTTCAAAATTATTAATTTTAATAGCGGGTAAGGAGAAATTGCTTGCAGCCACAGTAGGGTCAATAACTAGAGGTACAGATTTAAGATGATTGGCAAAAGAACCAGAGGCAACATGAAGGAATATTTGTTTTGATGAGTTATGATGATCTGGAATGCACTGCCTGAAAATGTGGTGAAAGCAGAATTAGTAGTAACATTCCAAAGAGAATTCAATAAACTGAAGGGAAAAGAGGGAGGGAGTGGGATGAATTGCATAGCTTTGCCGAAGAGCTGATAGAGATACAATGGGCTGAATAGCCTCCATCTATGTTATATCACTCTGATTCATCTCGAGTGAGATGTCATGCAAGCCTGCTTTTTGAGACAGTCCTTGAACCCAGGATATGGTGTGCCTTCAAATTTAGCCTGAGAGGTCAGGGGTGGGCTTTTCATCTGCTTTTCTATGAGCCTATAAGGATACTTGGCCAACTGAAGTTTTTACTATCTAAACTTCCCTGGACGGTGAAACCCCTAGAATTATATGGCACATCATTGTTACTGCTCTGACCGCCTCTACTGTGCTTAGAACCCAAGTTGATAACTGCAGAGGCTCACACATGATTTAATACTTGTGTTACGGTCACCGTAGATAACATTTAAAAAGTAATTAGAGCTTCTGGTTAATAGCTGAAAAGGATGACACAACAAAATTTCACATTTTAAGACTTTCCTGTAACAAATGACTAAAACGCTATTGACTAAATTTTTTTGTAGGCAACTTATACTTTAAACTATAGAATGAAAGATCCTCTTTTATACTTATTACACAATACAGTCTCCATGAAATTACAGTCCTAATAACAGTCTACAGTTGCTCCCAGCTTTCAATGGGTTGCATTTCCCTGTTTTCTTGAGCAGTAACTTCAAGTAACCGCCTCCAGGTGTTTCCCTTAGTTTTCAGAGAGTTTCCTATATCCACTACCCGCAGTAAAGCCTGTGCTGATGATTCTTCCTCTCTGGTCACTGCTGTTTGTCTCTGATATTTATCGATTTGTAGGGAAGCCTGTGACCCGATCTCAAAGTTGGCTTCCTCTGCACTCTTCCCCATGACAATTTAGCCTTGCAACCAGGTAGAAATGCTGGTTGGTTATTCTTAACCCCGACTCTCTTTCATCTTAGAACCAAATGAGCAGTTTACAGCACAATTGGTTACAACATCATACTTTCAGCATCTTTTTGAGACTTTGGGATACTCTGAGCTTACCCATTGTGGACTTAGATCCCCTTTTATATTTATTACACAACACAGTCTCCATGAAATTACAGTCCTAATAACAATCTACAGTTGCTCCCAGCTTTTAAGGAGTCGCAGCCATTTTCCCAACCATAAACTCCTTAACATAATCAGCAACACAATCTGGGCCTCCCTTTGATCTTTAACCACCCCAGGCTTGTTCCCAAGCACACTTCAGAACAACTCACATGGCTCCCTCTGTTTTACTTTAAATTAAAGAGACAATTCCAAAACAGAACAATCTTATAAACCTCATAATTGTAACATTTGAGCATTATGAATGTAGGGTAACACCATAAAACCTAACTCCAAAGATGACCTCTTGTCTTCTCCAAATTCTGTTTGAACCTCGAAGGTGTTGGATCCACTCATGAACCGTATACCTATCTGTAGGCTACAGCACAGTAGACTTTGTTTTCAACCCATAACTTTTTGAGGCCCACTCTTATGAATGAATATAAGCTCAATTTTCTTCATGATATTTGGAAAATTTGTGATACTTTAACCTTCCAACTTCTTTACAGTTTATGTAAAGATGCCTGACTTCTTACTGCCCTGTACTTTCTTATTTTACCGCCCCTTTTAAAAAATCTCTGGAAATCATGCTGCTGGTATTTTATTTACTTAAAATGTCATTGAAAAGTTAATTGCTCAGAATTGCTTTGTTAAATTATGCAGTGCAAAGGCATTGGGGAAGGGAGCTGCTGGAATATCTCCTAGGTCTGATATGCCCTGCCTCAGCGTATCTAGCCTTCCCATTGCAGGGAAAATGATGAGCCTAAGCAGCAAAATTTTAATTTATATTAAAAAGTAGTTATGTGCAAAGAGATAAAATGCAGTAAAACAGACCTTTTAATAACTGATTCATGCAGACTTTTTTGTCTGATTCAGTCCGTGTCCTTTACAGTTGGACAAATGTGGTCAGCCATGGGAGTAGACATTTAAGGCACAATATAATAATTACTGCACTGCTGACTTAGAACCTGATGACACGTGATGTGCTCCAATCACTTCCTGGCTGCCATCTGAACCAAATAAGAATGCATTAGGCAAATTCAGATTGTCTCCTGGCTATCTTCCAGCTCGAACCATCAGAGCAATTATGTTCTGATAAACATTTTAAGATTGCTTGTTACCCAGCAAACAAACAGATTGGGCAGACTGTCCAGTTTGAGATTGTCCAGACAAGCCATGTAAGTTGAGTGTACTGTAAAAGGAGAAAAACATTTCTTACAAAGAACACTGTGAAAGGTGTCTATCATAAGGTAATTTAAATATTAACTGAAAACAAAAGAAAATATTTCAATCCATTACTCTTTTAATGCTCATTTAATGCAACATACCTTGCAATATTATTGATTTACCTCATATGCTCACTCCTACCGTTTTTAACTTTGATGGTATCCTCCACTATATGTCTTTGCCCTTCATCCAGGTTTTTCAATATTAAGAAAAAGGATCAAACAATGAGAGTTTTGTCTTGTTTTTTTTCTTTTTGTTAGTAGCTACTTGTACAGTAGTGTAGTCCAGCACCCCCTTATGATTTGAACAGTGTATTTGTGTCTTTCTCATGTGTTTTCAACTTCTCTAAAGGTAGAACAAACAAACACTTGAGTGAGAGGAAGCTGAATGCAAGTCATTAGAACAACAGTCATGATTAGATTCACTTTTTTTTAACTATCTTTTATTATCTCTAGCATACTCATTCAGGTGTCCTGAGTAAATTCTAATCTATATCTCCTGGCCCTGCTGCCCTGGGAATTTAACCTTTAGAGAACAGTGTTTAGCTCAGCCATAGCGAGTTTAACAAATATTACATTGATGCCCACAGCTCCCTCCCTGTGGCAGCATAGTCAGGCAACCCAAAAGTTATTAATCACCTGAAAAACTTACATTTTATGTTTTTTTAAAAGAGTTGAATCTGCCAAGTCTTCATTTACTGAAGAACCTTTAATTTACGGGTAAAATTTTCTCTGGTATGCTAAATGCTCACTGCAGTTGATTTGGGGTGTAGGAAGGAGGATTTTATGTTTTTACATCTGTGAGCGTTAACATATCACTCAATAACTTTAAATGTCATATTAAATTTTAAATAAACATAAGTAATTTCCCATCATTGTACACTCTGTTCACCTAAAATTGTGCTGGAAACTATACATATATCGATACTTGGGGCTAAAAACACTGGCGTGCATTGTACTGAAGTCATTTAAGCTGTCTGATTGCAGCTAACATCCCATAAGTTAGTCAAGACTTTATAGTTTATGATTTAACTCGGAATTGACTCATTAAGCTTGCAAGATATCTTGATGCTGTTTCTAATATCACAAATAATATTTGTTCAACAGCCTAATAGATAAAATTACTGTCACTTCTATGTTCATTCTGAAAGTGAAAAACAAAGTTTTCAGCACACTTTGGTAAATTTTATTCATATTTAAATGTTTCTTGTCATATTTCAGTGCAGTTGAATCATTTCGACAATCTTACCAATGAGAGCTTAGGAAACATTGGCCATAAAAAGCAATTTGTTCAACTGAACTCGTACCTTCCAAAGATCTATCATGTGCTTTATCTTATTTAATCGTCAAAAGTAAATCTCAGCATATTTTCCCCAGCCCTTCCCAAAGGTAATAGGATGTCTCTGCAGCTCCATGTATTTACTGCACAGCAACATCTACATATTGAATTCTGGCAGATTGCTTTTCATGAGCATAACTGGCTTGCATTTGGTTTAGCCATCCTTCACCAAATCTGGCCAGTACAAAGGTCATTCAGGAGAGCGACATAATCCCTTCTTTTCAACACGACCAACTGTCTCCATAAAGTGCTCCCTTCTGCTGTCCCTACCCTCACCTCTGTAGTACAAGGGTCTGGCACATAAAGGACTGAGTACAGTACCACCCACACAGTGATGTGAGAGAACAAGTGACCTGCACCTAGGGGTCAGTGTTGTGTTGGACAGAGCCTATGTAGAAGCAAGCATGGAGACAGCTCCTAGTTTGGACCTTAACTGCAAGAAACTATACACATAGGTACAGTAAATAAATACTTACTGTTGAACCACCTAAGACTATGAATACCTTAAGACCTACCGAACTACACCCAACACCTTACAACAATCTCCAACAACAAAACAGTTCATGGGTTTCTTTGCCACTAAGATCGAGATCGTCTGTCCAGTTGTTTCTAGTTTTGTTCTCTGTACCCAGCAAACCAATGGTGGTAGTTTTGATAGGAAGTGGACAACATCTGAGGAGAGGGAGCCGTTTACAAAGTAAGCCAGCATGGTGGCCAGGAAGGAAAGTTGAATGGTTAGTAGATTAGTAGGAATGGGATCATGAGTGTACATAGGACTTTTTAAAAATTCATTCAAGGGATGTGGGCTTCACTAGCTAGGCCAGCATTTATTGTCCATCCCTAATTGCCCTTGAGAAGGCGGTGGTATGCGGCCTTCTTGGACAGTTGCAGCCCATGTGGTGTAGGTGCACCCACAGTGCTGTTAGTAGCAGGAGTAGGCCACTTGGCCCATCAAGCCTGCTCCACCATTCAATAAGATCATGGTTGTGGTCTCAGCTCCACTTTCCTGTCTACAACCCATAATTCTTGACTCCCTTGTCTAACAAAAATTTATCTAACTCATTCTTGAATAAGTTTAAAGACCCAGCCTCCACAACATTCTGGGGAAAAGAATTCCACGTTCTAATGACCATCCGGCACATCCGGGAGGGGGAGAGTTACCTGGACGCTTTATTTCAGGAGGCAGTCACACACAGTAGATTAAGTACCTCAAATTCAGTCAGTGGTCAGGGTCAGCAGGGTGTGACTGCAAGTGAGGCAGGCAAAGGGATCCTGTGTTCAGGAACAGAGGAGCCTCAGCTCTTGACCTTGTCCAACAGGTACGTGGTACTTGCTCCCTGTGTGGATGAAGAACAGGGCTGTAGGGAGGATGAGCCAGCTGACCACGGCACCGTGGCACAGGAGGCCATTCAAGAGGGGGGAGCAAAAAGACAAGTGGTAGTTGTAGGGGATTCTAAATTAGGGGAATTGATAACATCCTTTGTAAGCAGGATGAAGAGTACCGCATGGTATGTTGCCTGCCCGGTGCCAGGGTGAGGGACATCTCTGACCGGCTTGAAAGGATATTGGAGAGGGAAGGGGAGGATCCAGTTGTTGTGGTCCACGTCGGGACAAATAACATAGGTAAGACTAGGAAAGAGGACCTGTTTGGGGATTATCAGGAACTAAGAACTAAATTAAAGAACAGGTCCTCAAGGTTTATAATCTCCGGATTACTACCTGAGCCATGTGCAAATTGGCAAAGGGACACGAGAATAAGGGAAGTAAAGACATGGCTAAAGGAATGGTGTGGGAAAGAGGGGTTCCATTTCGTGAGGCACTGGCATCAGTATTAGAACAGGAGGGATCTGTACCGTTGGGACAGTCTCCACCTGAACCGATCTGGGACCAATGTTCTAGCGAAAAGGGTAAATAGGGTGGTCAGCAGGTTAGCGTGTTGGAGGGTGGATTCAACTTCATGGAAAATTATGAAAAAACAAAAGAAAGGAGAGCCCAGGAGAGGCTATTAAATTCTCCAGAACACATAATAGGACAGAGTGTTTGGAAAGGGCTAGGAATCTAACTTCAAGCACATCAGATAAAGGGACGACAATGAGAAAGGGGATGGGAAATACAGGACTGAAGGTGTTGTATCTGAATGCACGCAGTATACGAAATAAGGTAAATGAGCTTGTGGCGCAGATTGAAATTGGCAGGTATGATGTGGTGGGCATCGCGGAGACATGGCTGCAAGGTGATCAGGACTGGGAGCTAAATATCCAAGGATATACATCCTATCGAAAAGATAGGCAGGTTGGCAGAGGGGGTGGGGTTGCTTTGTTAGTAAGAAATGAAATTAAATCGATAGCAAGAAACGACGTAGGGTCAGATGATGTAGAATCTGTGTGGGTAGAGTTGAGGAATCGCAAAGGTAAAAAAGTCATAATGGGAGTCATGTACAGGCCTCCGAACAGTAGTCAGGATGTGGGGCACAAGATACACCAGGAGATAGAAAGGCAGGGTTACAATGATCATGGGGGATTTCAATATGCAGGTAGACTGGGAAAATCAGGTTGGTAGTGGATCCAAAGAAAAGGAATTTGTGGAATGCCTACGAGATGGCTTTTTGGAGCAGCTTGTGGTGGAGCCCACTAGGGAACAAGCAATTCTAGATTTAGTGATGTATAATGAGGCAGATTTGATAAGGGAGCTTAAGGCGAAGGAACCCTTAGGAGGAAGTGACCATAATATGATAGAATTTACCCTGCAATTTGAGAGGAAAAAGCTGGAATCAGATGTAACGGTATTACAGTTGAATAAAGGCAACTACAGAGGCATGAGGGAGGAGCTGGCCAGAATTGACTGGGAGATGAGCCTAGCAGGAAAGACAGTGGAACAGCAATGACAGAAATTTCTGGGAGTAATTTGGGAGACACAGCAAAAATTCATCCCTAGGAAGAAGAAGCATACTAAAGGGAGGACGAGGCAACCATGGCTGACAAGGGAAGTCAGGGACAGCATAAAAGCTAAAGAGAAAACATGCAACGTGGCGAAGAGCAATGGGCAACCAGGGGATTGGGAAGCCTACAAGGACCAACAGAGGACAACTAAAAAAGAAATAAGGAGGGAGAAGATTAAATATGAGGGTAAACTAGCCAGTAATATAAAATAAGATTGCAAAGAGTATTTTTAGATATATAAAGGGTAAGAGAGAGGCAAAAGTGGACATTGGGCCGCTGGAAAATGACGCTGGAGAAGTAGTAGTGGGGAACAAAGAAATGGCGGAAGAACTGAATAGGTACTTTGTGTCAGTCTTCACGGTGGAAGACACGAGTAACATCCCCAACGTTCAATAGAGTCGGGGGGGCAGAGGTGAGTGTGGTGGCCATTACCAAGGAGAAGGTGCTAGGAAAACTGAAAGGTCTGAAGGTGGATAAATCATCTGGACCAGATGGATTACACCCCAGAGTTCTGAAGGAGATAGCTGAAGAGATAGTGGAGGCGTTGGTGGTGATCTTTCGGGAATCACTCGAGTCAGGGAGGGTCCCAGAGGACTGGAAAATCGCTAATGTAACCCCCCTGTTTAAGAAGGGAGTGAGGCAAAAGACGGGAAATTACAGGCCGATTAGCCTGACCTCGGTCGTTGGTAAGATTTTAGAGTCTATTATTAAGGATGAGATTTCAGAATACTTGGAAGTGCATGGTGAAATCGGGCAAAGTCAGCATGGTTTCATCAAGGGGAGGTCATGCCTGACAAATCTGTTAGAATTCTTTGAGGAGGTAACGAGTAGGTTAGACAAAGGAGAGCCAATGGATGTTATCTACTTGGACTTCCAGAAGGCCTTTGATAAGGTGCCGCACAAGAGGCTGCTCAGTAAGATAAGAGCCCATGGTGTTAGAGGCAAGGTACTAGCATGGATAGAAGATTGGCTGTCTGGCAGAAGGCAGAGAGTGGGGATAAGGGGGTCCTTCCCAGGATGGCGGCCGGTGACTAGTGGAGTTGCGCAGGGGTCAGTGTTGGGACCACAACTTTTCACTTTATTCATTAATGATTTAGATGAAGGAACTGAGGGCATTCTGGCTAAGTTTGCAGATGATACAAAGATAGGTGGAGGGACAGGTAGTATTGAGGAGGCGGGGAGGCTGCAGAAGGATTTGGACAAGTTAGGAGAATGGGCAAAGAAGTGGCAGATGGAATACAACGTGGGGAAGTGTGAGGTCATGCACTTTGGTAGGAAGAATAGAGGCGTAGACTATTTTCTAAATGGGGAGAGAATTCAAAAATCTGGAGTGCAAAGGGACTTGGGAGTCCTAGTCCAGGATTCTCTTAAGGTTAACTTGCAGGTTGAGTCGGTAGTTAGGAAGGCAAATGCAATGTTGGCATTTATTTCGAGAGGACTAGAATATAAAAGCAGGAATGTGCTGCTGAGGCTTTATAAGGCTCTGGTCAGACCACATTTAGAATATTGTGAGCAATTTTGGGCCCCATATCTCAGGAAGGATGTGCTGGCCCTGGAGAGGGTCCAGAGGAGGTTCACGAGAACGATCCCAAGAATGAAAGGCTTAACATATGAGGAACGTTTGAGGACTCTGGGTCTATACTCGATGGAGTTTAAAAGGATGAGGGGAGATCTGATTGAAACTTACAGAATACTGAAAGGCCTGGATACAGTGGACGTGGGGAAGATGTTTCCATTAACAGGAGAGACTAGGACCTGAGGGCACAGCCTCAGAGTAAAGGGAAGACTTTTTAGAACAGAGATGAGGAGAAACTTCTTTAGCCAGAGAGTGGTGAATCTATGGAATTCATTGCCACAGAAGGCTGTGGAGGCCAGGTCATTGAGTGTATTTAAGACCAAGATAGATAGGTTCTTGATTGGTAAGGGGATCAAAGGTTACGGGGAGAAGGCGGGAGAATGGGGTTGAGAAACTTATCAGCCATGATTGAATGGCAGCGCCGACTCGATGGGCCGAATGGCCTAATTTCTGCTCCTATGTCTTATGGTCTTACGTCTTATCTCAGAGAAAAAAAATTTTCATCTATCTTAAAAGGGACCTCTTATTCTTAAATTAAGCCCCTAAGTTCTAGTTTCCCCCACATGAGGAAACATCCAACCTAATCCAGTCCCCTCAAGATCTTATATGTTTCAATAAGCTCACCTTTCATTCTTCTAAGCTCCAATGGGTATAGGCCTAAACTGTTCAACCCTTCTTCGTAAGATAAGCCCTTCATCCCAGGAATGAATCGAGTGAACCTTCTCTGATCTGCTTCTAAAGCAGTTTTCAAATGAGACCAAAACTGTAGACAGTACTCCAGATGTGGTCTCACCAAGGCCCTGTACAGCTGCAGTAAAGCCTCCCCGATTTAAATTCATTTCTTCTTGCAATAAATGCCAGCATTTCATTGCCTCCCTAATCACTTCCTGTACCTGCATACTAACTTTGTGATTCATGTACCAAAACACCCAGATCCCTCTGTACCGCTGAGTTATACAACCTCTCTCCATTTAAATAGTATACTGATTTCTGTTCTCCCTGCCAAAATGGACAAGTTCACATCTACCCACGTTATACCCCATCTGCCGAGTTTTTGCCTACTCACTTAACCTGTCTATATCCCTTTGCAGACTCTCTACCTCCTTCTGACAACTTACTTTCCTACCTATCTCGGTCTCATCAGCAAATTTAGCTACCATATAGTCGGTCCCATCATTCAAGACATTGATATAGATTGTAAATAACTGAGGACTCAGCACTGATCCCTGTGGCATTCCACTAGTCACAGCTTGCCAATTCAAAAAGTCCCATTAATCCTACTTTCTGCTTCCTATGAGCTAACCAATCATTTATCTATGCTAGTATGTTACCTCCTACACCATGTGCCCTTGTGTAGTAACCTTGATGTGGCACCTTATCAAATGCCTTTGGGTGAGTTGAGCTTGAAGAGGGCATGGTGAAAGGTGTGGCGGGAAGAAAGACTTGGGAGAGAAACTAGAAAAATGCATGAGTTTGGAGTTTGGTCAAGGGGAGCTAGGGTCGATTTAGCTTAGTGGGTGAGAAAAGGAGCTGAAAACAATGGTCTTAATCTAGATGACAAGCCTGAGCTCCTCTCAGCTATTGAGAATGAGAATGGAGGGGTGGAGAAGAATGTTGAAGGAGATGGTAGTGAACAAAAGAAGCTGATGGTTATCTTTCCTCTCCTGGAAGAGTGGATGACTTTTCAGGGAAAGTGAGGCCCAACAGCACTAGATGTGGTCTAGCTACAGCTGTTGGTTGATGACTAAACAAATTGTGCATCAAATATGCCCAAGGCTACACCCCATGGACTTGAGGGAATGAAGCTGGGACCCGTACCTGGAGTGTGATGGGGAAAAAAGACAGTAAAGGTTTTGCTGCGGACAAGAGCATCAAAGGTGGAGTTGTGGGAGTGGTTGAACAAACCAGTGACTGCAGAAATACTGCACAGAATTTTCTCCCTTCCGGGCCGATGGGCCCGACCCGACCTCCGACGGGCCCGACCCGACCTCCGACGGGCCCGACCCGACCTCCGACGGGCCCGACCCGACCTCCGACGGGCCCGACCCGACCTCCGACGGGCCCGACCCGACCTCCGACGGGCCCGACCCGACCTCCGACGGGCCCGACCCGACCTCCGACGGGCCCGACCCGACCTCCGACGGGCCCGACCCGACCTCCGACGGGCCCGACCCGACCTCCGACGGGCCCGACCCGACCTCCGACGGGCCCGACCCGACCTCCGACGGGCCCGACCCGACCTCCGACGGGCCCGACCCGACCTCCGCCGGAGAAGCGGGCCCTGCCGCCATTTTAGGTGGGTGGGCCAATTAAGGCCCGCCCAGCATGACGTCCACCGGGAAGTGCTATGCGCTTCCTGTGCAGGCAGGATTCCCTAAAAGCGAGAGTGCGCTCTTTTGTGCATGCGCACAAAAGAGCGCACATCTCCCTGAGGCTAAGTGCTGCCTCAGGGAGATCACTGACAGTTCTAAAAACATTAAAAATAGAAATTTTTTAAAATCCTTTACATGTCCCCCTCGTGACATGAGATGGGACATGTTCATAATCTACACTAAAACTTTATTAAACTTTTTAAAACCCTGCATGAAACCTCATCCCGCCGGTGGATGAGGTTTCATGTTTTTTCTATTGCCCACCGGCGTTTCTGGCCTGCCCGCCAACCTTAAATGCGTCGGCAGGCCCGCAGCTGATTTTGCTGTGCCCCCGCCTTCCTGAAAATTTAAATGGGGCGGGATGAAGTCGGGGGTTCCCCCCGACGTCATCCTGTGTCATTTTGCGCGTCGGCAAGCGGGCCCCGCTCCCTGCTCACCGACGGCAAAATTCAGCCCACTGTTGCAAATGGATGGGCAGTTGGAAGTTCAAAAGTGCATTTGCAAGTGATGGGGGAATTTTTTCCAGTGGATACAGGAATTTGCTTGGAAGGGAGTAAGGGCATATGGATGGTGAGGAATACAAGAAAGTGATCAGAGATGGCCTTGTCAATTTTATTTATTTAGTCAAGGCTTGTGGACGTGCAGACAAGGTAAGCATTTATTGCCCATCTCTTGTTGACCTTGAGAAGGTAATGGTGTACAGCTGCATTGAACCACTGGAGTCTATGTGTGGAAGTACTCTCGCAGTGCTGTTAGGTGAGGAGTTCCAGAATTTTGACCCAGCAATGAAGAAATTGTTATATGTCCAAGTCGGGACAGTGTGTGACTGGAGAATGCGTTTTTGTGGGTGAAGTGAGGGAGGGGTGGTGGTGGGGAAGAGTGGTGGGTGGTGTTCCCATGAGCTGTTATTGTTCCAACTATAGTAGAGTAAGAGGTGCTGTTGAAGAAATCTAGGTGAGCTTCTGCAGTGTATCTTGTAGATGGTGCACACTGCAGGCATGGTACACCAAAGCCACAGAAGATGGCACGGTTGAAGGGTTGACCATGAATATGTGTGGGAGAGTCTGCATGAAGGGAGAGTTTTAGAGAGGACAAGAGGGCAGCAATTTCAGAGAAGCAAGGAAAAGCAGAGCTGGTATGGAGATTGAAATCGCTGAGGATGATGAGTCTGCCCTTCAGTGCAGGCGCTGAGGGGAGAAAAGGTGGTTAAATATGAAAAACCCATGGTTAGAATCAAGTTTCGTAACAATTAAGTTTTAAGTGGAGACACTAAGTTTATTTGTTTATCACCATTGAGAAATTATGAACCATAACTGCAAATTGCCAAAAGTATGCATAAGGGTGCATTACTTTGAATAAAAGTAATTGCAAAATTATTCTCACGTGAATGGCTTTGCACACACTTGCTGAGGGATTTTGATGAAATGTGAAAATACATTTAATAGTCAATGGCAAATTTATAGAAAACTATGAGACCATGCTATTTTCTAAATTCATCCTGGTCTGAGCATAAATTACAGACATTTTGAATTTTTATGCAGATTAAAATTACTGATCCGAATGATCAAAGGAAAATTTTGGAAGCAGTTTGTGAGATGCAGCCGGAAGACCTACAAGTTGCTCAGTTACCTTCACTGGACAATTTTGATTGCAGGTAATAAAAATAATGAAATTATTAACAATTTAAAATAAAGGCAAGTACTTTTTCAACATCATAGTAGCTGTTTTAAAAACAAGCGCCACACTAAGTACCCAAATTCCATTATATTTTGCAGCAGTCCTGTAGTTTATCATTCATTTTAACATCAATCTCTGTACTACTTGCTTTAAAAGAGTAAGTCAGTGTAATAGTGAGTGACTGCTGCATTGTTGGAGATATTGGGCCGTAACCTCTGACTAGTGTCAGAATGGGCTGGCCTGCAAAAATTAGGAGAAATAAATATGTATTTACCTGGTCTTGAAAATAGCGTTGACACTTCCATTCACTGGAGCTGCTTGGGGCCTGTATCGAAAGAATGCTCACAGGCTCCAGCGAAGTGTAGATTCAGCATATTCAAGGAGGCCACACCCCCTTTTTACAGCACTAGATGCTGTAAAGTAGGTAAGTTTAAAGGGCCAGGAAAATTGACAGGCCAGAGGAAGGTAAGTGCCTAAGATAAAGAGAGAGGATTTGGGGGAGGGGGAGTCTGGGGCTTGGAGGAGTGATCCGAGGTTTGGGGGGATAATCCGGGGATTGCGAGGGTGAGGGGGGCGGTGATGGTGCAGTCAGCCTGGGTCTTTACAGTAGTTACTCAGAAGCTAGAAGAGGTTTAAGTTCTTTTAACTTTTTCTGGGTAACTTGGTATAACCCTGGCAGAACCATCCAAAATTTGCAATTTAAATTGTATTTTCGATGGTTCCCAGCACAGCGCAATTTTCCAGAGGAAATGTACATTTCTGGGCTTTTGCTGTGCAAACCCATACCTGGGAACTTGCTAGAAGGATTTCCCCAGCACATCTTTGGGGCGCGCCCAAATCCAACACTGGGGAGCGTGGAAGTTAAGAGCCACTGTCTTTTAGATAGAACATTGAACTGTCTGCTTATTCAGAGAGACTTAAAAGATCCCATGGCACATTATTATAAAAAATGGGATGTTTTCCCATGAACTAGTGAGATTAACTTCTGCTTTTGTGGGACAGTTGATTTCCATGGTTTTCTACATAATAGTGCACTTCAAAAGTAATTCGTTGGTAGTGAAGAACTTTTGAGGCATCCCAAGGAAATGATACTATATAAGTGTCTTTATTCTTTCATGAGAAATGGGTGTCGCTGGCAAGGCCAACATTTATTGTCCATACCTGATTGCCCTTGAACTGAGGGCAGTTAATACTCAATCGCATTGCTGTGGGCCTGGAGTCACGTGTAGGCCAGACCGAGCGAGGATGGCAGATTTCCTTTCCTAAAGGGCATTAGTGAACCAGATGGATTTTTACAACAATAAATGATAGTTTCATGAGACTGAGACTAGCTTTATTTCAGATTTATTCGTTGAATTTAAATTCCACCAGCTGCCAAGGTGGGATTTGAACCCATGTCTCCACCGCATTAACTGGGCCTCTGGATTAGTAGTCCATTGACGTTATCACGACGTCACATCTGCCCCTACAAGTTTTTTGTAATCAGGGGAATAACAGTTAGCCGTTGTATGGAGTATTCTAGTCACCTTTAGTGTAAATTCATCCTGCTTACCAGAGAAATGGGAGATATGTGTCCCAAATGCTTTGAAATATCTTACGATGTGAAAGGCAGTTAGTTATTTCTCAATTTATCAGTCTTGCAGTCAACCATCCCCTCATCCTCTTCCCCCGCTCCCCACCCCCACCCCACCACTTGCTTTTTTATACTGCATGAGCAGAAGACAATTTTATGATGATGGTATTAAATGATAATTATCTATGTCCTCCCCAGATCCACCCAGATGCTTGATCTTGTCTTGAAGAGAGGAACAATAATGTTTCCCTTTTGATTAAGTGCAGCTAATAAGAATGTGATTGCTCTTGACTGTAAAATCACTCTAAATCTTAAAAACAAAATTGCCACCATTTTTTTCCTTCAAATAACATTTGCAAAGGCTTACAGATGAAAATAGCATTGTATTATTTTAAAATGACTCCCACTGGTTATAAAATATAAACATTTTAAATATTTTAATCACCTGTTGGTAATGGATGAAAGTAGTACACTGACCTAGAAATTCTAGAAGTCAAGGAAAGATTTTGAAAAATGACTTATAGGGACAATGTTAAGCAACCTGCACAGAGAACCTGGGGATAAAACACATTCTAATTCAGCAGGTACATGAAGTAAAACTAAAACCATTCTCATTTGGAAGTTTTTCCTCTTAATCATTTTAAAGTAAAAGCTCAAGTAAAGAATTTGATCTAATTAAGGTATTGGTATTTCTAGATATTAAAGACTAAAGCACCCATTTAGATATAAGATTGTCAATTTCACCATGAGAATTATGTTGCAATGAAAACCTCTGTCTCCATCCCTGTTGTGTCCTAAGAATTCATGAAACTGCTGAGGGTCATTCATCAGTAACAGATTATTGTCAGCAAGTAGATGTAGTTTCTAGAATGTTCACATTATTGATGCTCTTCAAGCAAATATTGCAATTAATTATGTGCCATAGAAGACCTTGCCGTAAGGAGACAGGCATTGAAACCCTTAATTCCTTCTGCCTCTCTGCAAATATGCCTAGGTTCACAGAACGTCCCTGAGATTGTCAGAAAGTTTGGATTTAGGTTATGGATGACAGAGGGAATGAGATCAACTATTATCCTGTCTCCCAAAATAAGCTGTGCTTTAATTAATCCAATGTGAGCATCTTAACCACCTTACCTTTGACAAAATGCTTTTAAAATCAGTGTTTTCAGTGAAAACATTTTGCTAAGATAATGTTTATAATAATTCGTAATGTAAACTGTAGGCATAAGACCAGGTTGTTCCATTTTTACATCGAGAGTGTGCTTGAAATATTTATGTTTTCCTGAAGTGCCCCAAAAGGAAGTATTTCTTCTTCAATTTTTTTAATTATGAAGCATTTATCACCTATATTTCATGTTGAAGCTACAAAGAAGATTTTAACAAAATTTATTCTATTCCTTGATAAATGAAGTAACTATTTTATCTGCTTTTTTAACTGTATGGGCACATTGACCTTTTTAATGTTAAGCTAGGTGTCAGAATAAAGCAGTCCAAACAAATCCAGCTGGCATTGGTGTTTAAGTTACTAAGTTTATGGGAAAAATTGTTAGGCACACGTAGTTCAGGAATCTGACCTCGCAATCTGTTTCTGGGATGTGTTTATATACATTTTTTAGTAAGACCTGGCTTTCCATCTATCATGGGGCTTTCCATGATACACATAAGGTAGTTATTCAGTGGTAAAAAAAACATTATGGAAATGTTCATTTGCTGTTGGGGGCATGGGGTTGTATTCTGATGGGGTGTTTCAGAAGTCATGTAGCTTCAAATGTCTATGTTAATTCATCTTCACATTGTCAGAACAGAAATTGATCCAAACAAACACCCTGATTCACCAACCATCACAAAATTAAAATAGCAAAATTTGGCAAACATTGTAATCTACAAATTTGTCATTACATATAACTAATTTTAGAAAGGTGCCCTCATGGTGAAAGTGTTTCCATAAGATATTTAATATATTTATATTGTTTTTTGTCTTTTAATTTGGCTGTAAAATGAACAGTGGAGTCCTTTGTATGGATAGATGGAAACAAGAATGCTAATCTCTTTTTTTTTCCAAATAATAGCCTTAGCCTATAAGTAATGAATCAATTATGAGTGACATGAAATCTGTTCTAGGAGTAAACTGGATCCCGTTATGCTCCCAAAACTAAATAACAACAAACCCATTTTTGGGAAGTACATTATAGAGTGTGTTACTGTCTGAAAAATGAAAAGAAAAACTAACATAACACCTGTTTTCTGGAGCCCATGAAGCAAATTAATAGGAATATTGGAAAGCTGTAGATAATATATTTTTGTACTCTGTATGCTTTCAACTGCAAAATCATGGAGAGAACTGTTAGCGTTTTCAGCAGTTCAGATGTTTTTGAGGCAAACAAATTGAATGAACGTGAATTGAAACCTACGTGACTGAGACATGAATAAAGCCTGGTCCACTAATGTTAAATGAACATTCCTACAAATGGAATTTGTAAATCTAAAATCATCATCTATAAAGTGTTGCATTGATTTATGCAAACTGACTAATTATAGGTGGTAACCTCATGGGACGTGATCATTTTTTCCTCCAATATCACTATGTACTAGGTCTACTGCTTGCATTGTGCACCGGTGTAATCTGCTGTTACATTGATTTATGCAAACTGACTAATTATAGGTGGTAACCTCATGGCACGTGATCATTTTTTCTTCCAATATCACTATGTACTAGGTCTGCTGCTTGAATTGTGCACCGGTGTAATCTGCTTTCTGACTTTTAATTCTAAATTAAAAGAAATGCCAATAAGAAGTGGACTACATTTTAGAGTATTTTCCATTTAATTTTAAAAGAGCAGAGAATTGCATGGTAGGAATTTCTAACAATTTGCTGATATAAATAAAACTTTATGAGAAAATCATGTAAGAAATTGCCTACCTCAACTCCTTTACTTTTTTTTTCTGGTACTGCTCGATGATGCATCAGGAAATTATATTGTAAGTAGAAACACCATAAGTGGTCCATGTAAATTATTATAATTATACTCTCTTTAATTTTTTATCCTTACCCTTGCCCAGTTTTCTTCCCCCTTCCTCGCTTATACGCTGTGTTGCACTGGGTTATGGTTTTGGTATCTCTGAGTCCAGTCTGTGTATCATTCCATTTCTCTCTGATATCCTCTCTGTACATCATACATCAGATTTCCATGCAACTGTTCTGTGAAATAGATTAACATATTTGAGGTCGTCATTGAAGAAACACATATACATAGAATAGTATAGCAATAATAACCATACCAGTAATAACCTAGATGATTGCTTGATAGCTAACCTTGGATCTGTAACCTTTTTGAATGAAATTTATTTCAGCACTTATCTATTCTTACCCCTCAAGTAGCCTTCAAAACTTAACCAGGGCCATAATTGTTATAGTAACTGAGTTAAAGAGGCAAACAGTAGTATCACCTCTTTCTTAGAGACAAAGGGAAATAAGAACAAAGTTTTCCAATCAGACTTCAAAGCCTTATCAACCTCTTCTGGTTTCAAGCTATTAAAAAAATTAGATGACCCTGACTTTGAGATGTTACTGTACCATTCCTCCTCTTCAAATCTACCTGCTGAAAAATTTGCCTTACTGCTAATCACTGTTAAAATCTTTGTTAAACAAACATTTGAAAGAGACGTAGAAGATGCTGATGACTTGGCAAGGATGGTACATCTTCTCCATCTGAAGTAGCCAAGATTTTCTGGTACCTCCTTAAGATTTTTCCCATGTTCAATGTATCAGATGTGCGAAAGTCTTCAGCCACTATGCCTTATAACTTCAGAAGCTTAAAATTTCTATCCAATCATTTTCCAAGAGTCCTGCCTGAGCACTTGTGGATAGTCATTGGTTCAACAATCATAATTTGCAATATAATCAGTCTAAGATTAGCCTTGACTTTAAATAGATGACTGCTACTGAAACTTATTAGCCAGAAAGTTTTTAACAAAGAAAAATAGATTGGTAAAGGGGAATCTAGGCACATTAAATGCAGATGCAGGTAAGGCTATAATGAGCAGTAAGAAACTTGCAGAATTATTACGACTATTGTGTGTCTATCTTGACAATGGCAGAAGAAGAAGAAATGCCAGCAAAACAAGGAAACTTAAAAAAAAAAGTGAAGAGAAATTTATGGGTGTAATGTTAGGGGAAAATAGTAATGGAGAAAATATGAGAAGTTAAGATTGAGAAATATTCAGGACCTAATGGTTTCTACCACTGGGTATTAAAAGAAATAGCTGAGGAAATTGCATTGTTTGTCGTGATTTTTTTTGTCCTTTCCTCGGTATGTTCCTGGCTAGGCCAGCGTTTGTTGGCCATCGCTCATTACCCTTGAGAAGATAGTGGTGAGCAGCCTTCTTGAGCTGCTCGAGTCCAACTGATGTAGGTACACCACAGTGCTGTTAGGAAGGGTGTTCCAGGTATTTGACCCAGCAACAATGAAGGAATGGCAATATAATTCCAAGTCAGGATGGTGTGTGGCTTAGAGGGAAATTTGCAGGTGGTGGTGTTCTTAGGCGTCTACTTCTAGGTAGTGGAGGTCACAGGTTTGAAAGGTGCTGTTGAAGGAGGAGGCTCGGCAAGTTGAGGCAGTGCACCTTGTATATGGTGCACATTGCTGTCACCATGTGCCAGTGGTGGCGAGTTAAAGTGGTAGTTGGGGTATGACCAAGGAGCCTGCTTTGTCCTGGGTGCTTTTGGGCTTCTTGAGTGTTGTTGAAGCTGCACTGATCCAAGCAAGTGGAGAGTATTCCTTCAAATTCTTTACTTGTGCCTTGTAGATGGTGGACAGGCTTTGGGAAACCAGCGATGATGATGCCATTGAATGTGAAGGGAAGATGGCTAGATTCTCTCTTGTTGGAAATAGTCATTGCCTGGCACTTGTGTGGTGCAACTGTTTGTCATAATCTTTGATAAAACTCATCTTGGTAACTGCTTTAGTGTTGTACACCTAGTGGGGAATATCTCCATTTGAAGGAGTTGATGAATATCAAAAAGTGCTCCTGAAGGCTTTACAGCAATCATTAGCCCTTCTGGAGCCTACTGTAATGGTTTTGAAGCTTGACGTATGTGACAAGACTTTATGCAACTATTAACACCCCTTCTCATACTCGGTCAGTAGTTCATTAGTAGATTTGTAACATCTGTTTTGTAAGGGACAAACATCTACTCTTGGTATAATCATGGAATTCTCTCAAGTGACCAGATGAAGAGGCTATTTTATGCTAATTTCACCTCTGAGATGCATTTTGGGGCATTATTTTGCAGTGCTACTAACTAAAAAACAAATTGTTGTTGCTTTGTGATTTTGAGGTCTCAGCTGGACCTAACTTGCAATAGGAAAGTGCTGTGCATCATATTTCTCCTCACTAGCTAAAGCTACTTTTGTTCAGCTGACAATTGTGAAGACCCATATAAGAACCAGGGTGTTCAATTGCTTCCAAACAAAGCTCAAAAGTATTATGAATGTTGAAATGATTTGTTTCATTAATACTAGTTGTTACACACAGTCATCATCATCAACAACTGTTTTGTCTCTATCTCTCCCTTTTTGCCCATCTCCTGCCAAAGAACCTTCTGGGTTTTATCATTTTTATGCCCAACTGCCTCTTACCCAGTGGAAGGAAGAGCTGTAATTCCATCTTCAACAACAGCTTACAATAACCGCTTGCTTTTATATTGTTCAATTCAATGGTAAAATGCCCCAAGGCACTCCACAGGGATGTAATCAGATAAAAATTGATACCGAGCCAAAGGAGACATTAGGACAAATGACCAAAAACTTGGTCAAAGTGTTAGGTTTTAAGGAGGAGACAGAGGTGGAGAGGTTCAGAGAGGGAATTCCGCAGCTTAAGTGCCGTCAGCTGCCTGTGATGATGTGATGAAAGTTGGGGAAGAGAGCTCTCTACTGCTTTGTAAATAGTACCATGAGATTATTAACATCACCTGAAAAGCCCTTCAATGTTTCATCTGAAGCGCAGTATCTCTGACAGTACCGCACTCTCAGTACTGTATTTAAGAGTCAGTTGAAATGATAATACAAAGTCCAAGAGTGGGATTGGACTGCATGGCCTTCTGACATAGAAGTGAGATTGAGCCAATCTGATACACTGCTCAGTGAATGGATGACAAGGGCGGCGGGGGTGAGGGTGTGTGGAGAAATAAACCTGGATTAACGGAAGAATAAAATCTACATAAATGATTACTAAAGTGTGCAATACTTTCCCATGATTATTTGAGACAAAGACACTTGAAGAAAAGTACTCTAGGATACGTGAACTGAGCAGGACACTGTGCTAAATGGCCACCTTCTGTCTGAAAATATCTATTATTCTGTAAATCTTGGGGCTAGGGGAGGGGTCTGACAGATTGCATTTAAGTTACTGGTACTAACCTGTAATTGCCACTAGATGGGCACATTTACTTAGTATAGACAGGATGGTGCACTCACTATATGCAAAATTCACTGTAACAAGAATTCGAGCAATAGTTAAATTTGAAAGCAGCGGTTAGTGTACAAGCAAGTAGATTATTTATTGAATGAAAATTAGGCCTGCGAATTTTTTACAATTTTGTTTCTAAACCCATTTGCAGTAAATGTGGTTAAAAATTCATGAGAGAAGTTATGTCTCTGCATATGAGCTTATAGTTCCCAAATGTAGGAGTGTCAATTATCTCCTCCAAGCTATAACTGGAATATACTGTCCATAACCACGTGAATTACTATAAAATTGGTTTAATTAGTTTATGCTTGCTAATTTTGTAACGCTGTCATGAGCCAGAGTTGAACGGGAAAATGTCAGTACACAAAAAGCAAGAGTGAAATAACTTGACTTGAATAACATTCCACCTGTTGCAATATCCTACCCCGCCCTTCAACTATGGTGATTTAGCTGATTGAAGCTACAAGATAGCATCTGTTTATTTACTTGTTCATCCTTCAAGGCAAAGATGACCATGTTCATCATCTGGGGTGTTTGGTATGGTTCCGATGGGTGTGTAGGTGACTGCTGAGGCTGATCTGTGCCCAGTAGGTTCTACTGCAAATAGGACGGTATACCGCAGACGATTGAGGTTTGTATGTTTTGCTGGCTTAGAATCCCCTCTCTTTGCATTTTCTCTCTGACTCTGGTATGCATTTGCTTTTGAAAGTAGCCGCATCCTTTTTTATTTGGTCACACCAAGTGCAGCGATCCTGGGCGAGTTTCTCCCAGGTCTTGAAGTTGATATCAAAACTCCAAAGTGGAGCCCTCAGAGTGCCCTTGTAGTACTTCCTTTGACTGCCATGAGATTCATGCCCCAGACTCGAGCTCTCCATCGAAGATTCACTTTGGTAAGCGAGTGTCAGGCATTTTGGCTACATGACCAGCCTGACTTAGTTGTGACTGCCTCAATATGGTGTGGATGCTTAGCATGCTAGCTGGGGTGAGCACATTAGTATCTAGTATTTTGTCTTGCCATCTGATCGTCAGAAGCTTTCGAGGGCAGCTCAAGTGAAAGTAGTTGAACCTCACGACATGGCGCTGGTACACAGCCAGTCTCGCATGCGCAGAGCAGAATAGGTAGGCAGGACTATTGCTCTATAGACTTTCACTTAATAACACCTTAAAGTTGGTGTGGAAATTATCTCAATCTTCAAAAGAAGTAGTTATCGGGTTTCCATATCAGAACTAGGTGATATGGGAGATTAATTTGTTACAGATAAGATGCAGCATTTGGTTGCTTATAGTTTGATTATTTCACTTAATGAAAATCAGAATCAGCTTATCTCATGGGCAAACAATGTGATCTTGGTTAGACTAAAGAGTACTGAAGCTCATTGCAGTTAAACTATTTAGGATTGATGGATTGCCATTTGCTTTCACAAACACTTTTTCCTAGGACCATTAGGATGATTAGTCTCCGAAACAGCTCCCCAAACAGCAAATATTAAATATCTGATTGACATTAAGTCCAGCACTGCAAAGCCTTTACTGTGAAAGTTGTTTAATGATTTGGTTAAAATATATACTGTTGGACTAGTGATGAATTAGAAAGGTATCATTTGCTTTGTCAGTGACTAATTGCATTTTCCTTGCATTGCTTGAAGTTCTGCCATCTATTCACTGCTGTTCCAGTTTCCAAATCGTATGATTTTTTTCGTAAGAGGGTGAAACCAGGATTTTAACTTGCAAAATGCTTTTCAAAATGTTTTTATTTCAAAATATTTACACAATTTCGTTCATTTCCAAAATGTAAAGCAATGTAATGTTAGCACGTATTTAGTTTCAGTGCAGCCCTAAAGGATTTTTTTAAATAAGATTTAGTAATGTCATGGACAGAAATATAAAAATGGAACAAAGCAGTAAATTTCTGAAGCTCAGTGTATTTGAAAGACTTTTCCATAATTTGTAAACAGCATAACAAATTGATCTTCTACACCTGATCACTTCAACCCCTTGTTAAATTTTATACAGATAATCATTGTGGCAGGGCTTAAAATAATACACATTTTGATAACTGTTACAACTATCCATCTGTAATGTAATAGTATGGAGCAGATGGATCCATGAAAAGAATCATAAACTTCCAAAAATTGCTCAATTTTTCAAAAACGTATCTAAAAATTGACTTTTTAATGCTAATGGCTCATCTTTATTTTAAAACAGAACTCTCAGCAGAACCATTTGTGAGCACAATCAGATAACTTAAAGTATTATGTTTTAAAAAAGTAATGTTGATTGACTTTCCATCTTCTCCAAAATGTTGCTAAATCAGGAGTTCCCCATCTTAAAAGTGGCTGATTGAGCATTACAACCTGACAATGTGATGAAAAAGTGGGTAGTTCAAATTACGATAAACAATCAGTCTCCGGATCACAACCTCTTGATGGAGTATGCAGTCAGTTTCAGGTCAAGAATCTGATGTGAAACCAATTGAATTTATTGGCAAAGGACTGCAATCCCAAGTTTAGTTCCTGAATCTGAACTAGAATAAATGATTTTGAAATATAGAATTCACAATTTGATTTAGATAGATTAAGTTGTTTATATTTTGAAATTAGTTCCATTGATGCGTGCAATATATTTCACCGCTTCTTTAAAGTAGTGAAGGATTAGTGCCTAACTTTTCACTATCAGCATGTATGTCTCTAATAATATTACATTTAGTTAAGTGATACATTAAAATGTTGAATTGTGAATCAGATTTCATTATATTTAAGTGAACTATCAGCATTTTCCAATGCAGTAACAAAAATCAGTGTCTCCACAGTTTATTCTACATTTATGCATTTTTCCCCTTTAGCCTTAAAAATGGTGTAAAAGCGAAGTCAAGATCGTAGTTATAATAGCCTATTCCTGCTATTTCTTATGTTCCTTAACATGTTTTACATCTTGCATATAATTGTCTTTATTTGGCTGTCAAAATGTATTTAAATACACAGAAATGTCCATAACAAAGGAGTCTCATTGGCTGAGAATTCATTGTCGAAACCTGAGAAATGCAGTTTGCCTACTTGTCTGTGCTTTAGAGCAATGTCTCTGAACCTTAAACAGTAACGTATTTTAAAATTCAGTGTATTCAAAGGAAGGTTGTTCGTTTACTGAGCTAGCCAACTTTTAAGTTTTCACCTCATACATTGTGATACTGTACTGAAATAAAATATATTGTCATAATGTAATTAGATAGTGTAGTTTTAATGTCACATTAAACCTACAGGGTAGTGTCCTCAGCCCAACCATCTTCAGCTGCTTCATCAATGACCTTCCTTCCATCATAAGGTCAGAGGTGGGGATGTTCGCTGATGATTGCACAATGTTCAGCACATTCGCGACTCCTCAGATACTGAAGCAGTCTATGTCCAAATATAGCAAGACCTAGACAATATCCAGGCTCTTGCTGACAAGCGGCAAATAACAAGCGCCAGGCAATGACCATCTCCTACAAGAGAACTTAACCATCACTCCTTGACGCTCAGTGCCATTGCCATCGCTGAATCCCTCACTATCAACATCCTGAGAGTTACCATTGACCAGAAACTGAACTGGACTAGCCAGGTACACCCACAGTGCTGTTAGGGAGGCAGTTCCAGGATTTTGACCCAGCGACAGTGAAGAAAGAGATATATTTCCAAGTCAGGATGGTGAGTGGCTTGGATGGGAGGCTCCAGATGGTGGTGTTCCCATGTATCTGCTGCCCTTGTCCTTCTAGATGGTTAGTGACCATAGGTTTGGAAGGTGCTGTCTAAGCAGCCTTGGTGAGTTTGCGCAATGCATCTTGTAGATGGTACACACTACTGCCACTGTTCGTCGATCGTGGAGGGAGTGATTTTTGTGGATGGGCTGCCAATCAAGCGATACCTGCTGTGTCCTGGATGGCATCAAGCTTCTTGAATGTTGTTGGGGCTGCACTCATCCAGGCAAGTGAAGAGTATTCCATCACACTCCTGACTTGTGCCCTGTAGATGGTGGACAGACTTTGAGGAGTCAGGAGGTGAGTTACTCGTCATAGGATTCCTAGTCTCTGACCTGCTCTTGTAGCCACAGTATTTACATGGCTTGTCCATTTCAGTTTCCGGTCAATTGCATCCCCCAGGATGTTAATAGTGGGAGATTCAGCGATGGTGATGCCATTGAATGTCAAGGGGCCATGGTTAGATTCTCTCTTGTTGGAGATGGTCATTGCCCGCCACTTGTGTGGCGTGAATGTTACTTGTCAGCCCAAGCCTGGATATTGTCCGGGTCTTACTGCATTTGGACATGGACTGCTTCAATATCTGAGGAGTCGTGAATGGTGCTGGACTTTGTGCAATCATCAATGAACATCCCCACTTCTGACCTCATGATGGAAGGGAGGTCATTGATGAAGTAGCTGAAGACACTAGGACACTACCCTGAGGAACTCCTGCAATGATGCCCTGGAACTGAGATGATTGACTTCCGACAGCCACAACCATCTTCCTATGTGCTAGACATGACTCTAACCAGCGGAGAGTTTTCTCCCTGATTCCCGTTGACTCCAGTTTTGCTAGGGCTCCTTGATGTCACACTGGGTCAAATGCTGCCATGATGTCAAGGGTAGTCACTCTCACCTCACCTCTGGATTTCAGGTCTTTTGTCCATATTTGAACCAAGGCTGTAATGAGGTCAGGAGCTGAGTGATCCTGGCGGAACCCAAACTGGGTGCCAGTGAGCAGGTTATTGCTAAGCAAGTGCTGCTTGATAACACTGCCCATGACCCCTTCCATCACTTTACTGATGATCAACAGTAGACTGATGGGGTGATAATTGGCCGGGTGATTTGTCCTGCTTTTTGTGTGCAGGACATACCTGGGCAATTATTTACATTGCCGAACAGGTGCTAGTGTTGTACCTGTACTGGAACAGCTTGGCTGGGTGGGATGGCAAGTTCTGGAGCACAAGTCTTCTGTACTATTGCCGGAATATTGTCAGAACCTACTGTCTTTGCAGTAACCAATGCTTTCAGACGTTTCTTGATATCATGTGGAGTGAATCAAATTGGCTAAAGACTGGTATCTGTGATGCAGGAGACCTTTGGATGAGGCCTAGATGGATCATCCACTTGGCACTTCTGGCGGAAGATTGTTGCAAATGCTTCAGCTTTATCTTTTGCACTGATATGCTGGGTTCCCCCATCTGGGATATTTGTGGAGCCTCCTCCAGCGAGTTGCATAATTTGCACTACCGTTCATGATTGAATATGACAGGACTGCAGAGCGTATATCTGATCCGTTGGTTGTGAAATCATAGTTTTGTCTATCGCTTGCTGCTTATTTTGTTTGGCACGCAAGTAGCCCTGTGTTGTAGCTTCACCAGGTTGACACCTCAATTTTTGGCCTGGCTCTCTTGCACCCTTCTTTGAACCAGGGTTCAATATGAAGACAAGACTTAGTCTCCACAAGGACTGTGTGATGGCCAGTCGTACTGATACTGTCATGGACAGATGCATCTCCAGCAGACAGGTTGGTGAGGTCAAGTGTGTTTTTCCCTTTTGGTTCCCCCACCACCTGCTGCAGACCCAGCCTAGCAGCTATGTCCTTTAGGACTTGGCCAGCTCTCTGTAGTGGTGCTACCAAGTCACTCTTGGTGACGGGACATTGAAGGCCACCACCCAGAGTACATTCTGCGCCCTTGCCACCCTCAGTGCTTCCTCCAAGTGGTGTTCAACATGAAGGAGTACTGATTCATCAGCTGAGGGGGTGCGGTACGTGGTAATCAGCAAGGGGTTACCTTGCCCATGTTTGACTTGATGCCATGAAACTTCATGGAGTCCAGAGTCGATGTTGAGGATTCCCACTGTGCTGCCACCCCTGCTGGGTCTGTCCTGCCGGTGGGACAGGACATACCCAGGGATGGTGATGGGTGGTATCTAGGACTTAGCCTCACTCACGGAATCATACCTTACAGAAAATATCAGGCTGTTGCTTGACAGCTCTCCCAATTTTTGTACAAGCCCCCATACATTAGTAAGGAGGACTTTGCAGGGCCGACAGGACTGAGTTTGCTGTTGTCTAAATAACAGCGTAAGAAATAGGAACAGGAGTAGGCCATTGGGCTGCTCGAGCCCGCTGTAGCTTTCAAGAAGTTCAAGACTGATCTTCAACCTCATCTAACTTTCCTGCTCAATGCCTATATTCTTTAGTTCCCTTAGAGTTCAAAAAGCTATTCATCTCAAACTTAATTACGCCTAACCCCCAAGCATCCATGGCCCTTTAGGTAGAGAATTCCAAAGATTCACACCCTCTGAAAGAAGACATTTCTCCTCATCTTAACCTGAAATGTTTGACACCTTATCCTGGAACTCTGAGTTAAAGACTCTCCTGCAAAGGGAAACAGCCTCCCATCTACCCTGTGTACCTTCTCAGAATAGAATAGAATCAAGGAATTATTACAGCACACAAGGAGGCCATTAAGCTCATCGAGCCTGTGTTGGCTCTTTGCAAGAGCAGTTTGACTAATTCCAATCCATGCCTTTTCCTGACTCTTGCAACTTTTTTCCTTCAGGTGTTTATCTGCTTCACTTAAACCACGATTGAATCAGCTCCAAAACCGCTGCAGTCAGTGAAATGCAGATCGTACCCATTCACTGCGTTAAAAAAAAACCTTCATGTCTGCTTTGACGCTTTTTCCAATCACTTGCAGTTTTATATGTTTCAGTGAAATTACCTCTCATTTTCCGGAACTCTTAAGAATTCTACTCAATCTCCCCTAATAAGGCACCCTTTCAACCCAGTGAGCCTTTGTTGCATCACCTCTAAGATGTGTATCCTTTCTTGGGTACGGATACCATAAGTGTACATAGTACTGCAGTTATGGTCTCACCCAAAGCCTCTGTACAATTGCAGAAAGACTTCCTTACTCTTGTATTCCAACTGCCTTGCAATAAATGCCAACACACAATTTACCTTCCTAATTGTTTGGTGTACCTGCATGTTTACTTTTTGTGCTTTGTGTACAAAGCAGCCCAAATTCTTCTGAACTCCAATATTTGCTAGTTTCTCATCATTTAAAAAAATATTGTTTTTCTATTCTTCCTACAAGACTGAATAATCTCATATTTCTCCACATTCTACCTGCCTAATTTCCCTTTGCAGTCTCTTTGTGTCCTTATAATTAACTTTCCCATTAAACTTTGTATTGTCAACAAACCTGGATACATCACGTTAAGTCCCTTCATCTAAATCATTGATGTAGTTGTAAATAACTGAGCCCAGCACATTGTCTCCACGCTATCCCCAATCGAATGGAAAGGCTGAGGTGGCAGTGAAAATCACTGAAGGACTCGTCAAGAAATCAAGCAAATTTAGCACAGACGTATACAAGGCAATCCTCAAGTGGCAAAACACACCAACCTTGCAGCATCCCACTAATAACAGCCTGTCTATCTGAAAATGACCCGTTTATTTCTACTGTTTTCTGTCTTGTAATCATCCGTGCATATACATTGCTCCAACACCATGAGCCCTCATCTTGTGTAACCACATTTTGTGTGGCACCTTATTGAAAGTATTTTGAAAATCCAAAAAATAATACATCCACTGGGTTCCCCTAAATCTACCCTACAAGTTATATCCTCAAATTCTAATAGATTTGTCAAACACAATTTCCTTTTCTTAAAACTATGTTGACTCTGCCTAATCATATTCTGATTTTCTAAGTGCCCAGTTACCATTTCCTTAATGAATTTCCAGTATTTGCCCAATGATTGTCAGGCTAACTGGCCTGTAGTTTCCTGTTATCTTTCCCTCCTAGCTCAGAAGTGGTGTAACATTGGCTCCCTTCCAATCCACCGGGGCCATTCCAGAATCTGGGGAACTTTGGAAGATCATAATCATTGTATCCATCATCTCTGTAGCCACCTCTTTTCGAACCTTAGGTTGTAAACCATCAAGTCCAGGGATTTGTCAACTTTTAATCCCATTAATTTCTCCAGTACTTTCTCTTCAATAATAATTAATTTCTCATTTCGTTAGACCAATTGGTTCTCCGCTATTTCTGCTATTGTTTTGTGTCCCCTACCATGAAGGCACAAAATACTTGCTCAACAGATTCAAAATATATTCCTACTCCCATTATAATTTCTCCTGTCTCAGCCTCTAGAGATCCATTTTTACTTTCGCTAATCTCTTTTTACATACTTGTCGAAGCTCTTACAATCTGTTTTTATATTTCTGGCTAGTTTACTCTCATTCTATTTTCTCTCCCTATCAATTGTTTGGTCATTCTTTCCTGGATTTTCAGACGTCCCCAATCCTCAGGCTTATACTCTTGGCAATATTGTAAGCCTCTTATTTTAATATAATGCTTTCCTTAATCTCTTTAGTTAGCCGCAAACTACTTCTGCCAATTTGATTTGCCCAATCTACTTGAAAGTTAAAGTCCCCCATGAGTATAGCATTACTCTTGTTACATGCTCCTCATTTTATGTTTAAATACTCTGCCCAACAGAATAGGGAACCTATAAACAACTTCAGCCAGTGTTTCCTGACCCTTATCTCATATCTGTATCCTGATTCGACTTCCTGCTCTCCCGAACCAAATTATCCTTTCTCAATAATCTCAATACTGCTTTATAGTATCTCTTATTATCCGAGCTAGCTGCATTCCTCCCTGTCTCCCCTACCACTCATGCAATCCTCTGATCCTTTTAATCCTATGCCAATTTGTGCAAGGCTGAGGTAGTAATCCCGAGGTTCTGCTTATTAATTTGGATCCTTACTCCTCAAATTCACCCAGCAGAACCAGATTCCTTGTTCGACCAATGTCATTTGGCTCCTATGTGGATCCTCTCCTTCATGCTCCAAGTTCTTTTCCAACCGTGAGAAAATATCAGTGCACTGGGCAGACAACATAGCCTTCAGCACTCCTGTCATGGCTGCAAAGACTATTATCTATCCCCCTGACTGTAGTATCCCCTGCTACTACATTCCTCTTCACTCCCCCTTCCCCCCCTCCCCCCCCAACCACACTTGAATGGCCTTGTACCATGGTGCTATGGTCAAATTGCCCATCCTCCCTGCAGTCCTTGTCCTCACCCGTACTGTTAGATAAATCAAATTTAGCCATGCTTTAATACACCCATATATGCAGACTTCAACCTTTGCCAATGCTTTTAACTTTACAAGCATCAAATAAACTTTAAGAAATGTCACTGGGGAACCATCAGATGGATTAATTTTCCCTTGCCTAATGTGCACTCCAATCCCATTTTACCATTAATAGTAGACAGTACTGTTAAACTTTCATATACAAAGAACATAATTCTCTGTATAAAACCAATCAAGAAGTTCTGCCATTTGTATCCTGCACAGATGATTAAAACTGGGATGCAGTTTGAGTGTTTCTGACTGTTAGGAAATAGAGATAGTTTAAGTTATATTGGTATTTGTAGGTGTTAGGAATGAGTTTTAGCTTTAAAGTTTAAGTTTGATTTGTATTTTTGTGTCGAGTTAAGAAAGGTCAAATGGAGTTTTGGTTTCACTTTAAAAGGGTGCTTGCATTTCTAATGAGGTTTCTTACGACTATTGCAGCTAAGTTAAACAAACAAGGGTAGAAGAATTGAACTGTTGCCTAGTAACAGGAGGTCAGAGAGGCAGCTTTCTCCCATAGGCACACGCACGCACGCATACACACACACAATGTCACACAAGAAGAGAAACAATTTTGATTTGGAAGCTGTGGAGTTCAGTTGGTTTTTTTGGAAAGTTGTCACCAGGAGAGACTGGAGCAAAGGGAACAGAAACGCCAAAAGCAGGGAAGTGGAAGAGGGGAAGTCCAAAGAAGACCTTCTAGTCAAAGGAAGGGCAGGAACATGGAAACGGTCCTGTTAAGTGAAGTTAGGTGTGAGGGACAGGAGAAAGGCTCTAAGCTTCAGATTTAAAGAGACAAAAGCTGCAGAAAGCAGATTTAAAGCGGGAATGATTTGCAAGATGCAAGAAAGTCCAAAGAGATGGCTGAAGGTCTATGCTCTTTGCTATGGGCATGTGAAACAGTGGTGTACTGTTGACGGCTGAGTTTGAGAGAGAGAGAGTGCATGGAGGACAGCTTGAATGCATGTGGTGACCCAGGGAAGAGGAACATCGGAAGGAGAGTTTGAAACCCTGGAGGGTGAACCCTTGCGGAAGACTTCTGAGAGAAAACATCGGTTTGGGAGAAGATTCCAAAGCAAGTTCTTGGAGAGTGGAGATTGGAAACCCTCGTGTGAAAGACGGAGTTCAGTGAGACTGGTTGGCTCACGGTGTGACAAGCATTTGTGGGGAGAGTTGAAGAGACATCCATAGTATCTGGTTGAGGTGACATCTGTCACTTGGTTTCAGAGTGTGGTGTGTCTGACCATAGGTTTCTATAGGTTTACATGGACTGTATTTTACTGTGAACATTAAAGTATAAGATAGCTTTTTTTAACTTTGGTTGTCCTTACAAATCTGTATATATCTGTAAAGGTATAGTTGTGGGTGAAGAAATATTGTAATATAGTTCATCTTTTCTTGTTGAATAGATGGTTTTTTTTTGTTAAAAGTTCATCAGCTGACTTTGGTGACTCTGTTCAGTAGCCATGCTCCGTGTATCTAAACAAGCAAATAAAAGTTAGGATCTATCAAACTGGGTTCCATCCTGGGATCAGGCTTGTCCAGTGGTAACCTCAGCTGGGGATCGTAACACTGAATCTAATAAAGTCAACGAAAACAGAAGTTTACATTGGGTATACGGCACAGAAACAGGCTATTCTGTCTAACCTGTCAAAATAGCATTAAGCTCTACTCGAGCTTCCTCCCATCTTTCCTCATCTAAATCTATCATCATAACCCTCTATTCCCTTCTCCCTTGAATGCTTGTCTAGCTTCCCCTTAAATGCATCTGTACTAGGTGCTTCAACTATTTCTTATGGTAGGTGAGTCCCACATTCTCACTACTTAGGTAAAAAAAATTCTTCTGAATTCCCTATTGGATTTCTTGGTGACTATCTTATATTGATGGCCTCTAGTTATGCTCTTCCTCACAAGTGGGAACAATCTCACTCTATCCATTCTATCTAAACTTTTCATACTTTTAAAGACCTCTATTAGGTTACCCCCTCAGCTGTCTTTTTTTCAGGAGAAAAGAGACCCAGCATGTCTGTCATTTCCTGAATTGTATACCCACACATTTCTGGCATCATCATTGTATATCTTCCCCGCACGCTCTCCAGTGCCTCTATATCCTTTTTATAAAATGGTGACCAGAAATTTCTTATCCTCAATACCGGTTTGGCATAATTTTCCTACTTTTCAATTCTATCCCTCCGGAAATAAAACTTCATGCTTGGTTTTTTTTATATATAGCCTTACTATGGCACCACTTTTAGTGATTGGTGTGTTTGTACTCTGAGATCCCTTTGTTCCTCAGCCCCACCTAGACTTGCACCTTCCAAGTAAGAAGTAACTTCCTTAATCTTCCCTCACATTTACCTGTGTTGAACTTCAAAAGAGCACAAAATACACTGGGCCTGTTCAGCGTCAACTCCATACTCTGATTTTTTTTAAGGAATGGATAAAATATAAGAGAAATAAAATGTTTGTACTTTCTTGTACCTTTGTTTTATGAATATGCCTCTAATAGGCCTACAGCAAACAAAGGCAGTGTGCAAGAGCAATTCACAGAGGTTAGTTTGGCATCATTCACCTAGAGTAATAACAACTTATGATGATTCTGGGTAATGGACTGCAGCGATTCAAGAAGGCAGCTCACCATCACCTCCTCAAGGGCAACTGGGATGAGTAATAAATGCTGACCCAGCCATCAAAGCCCACACCTCGTGAATGAATATTTAAAGAAATAATTTGGATGCAACTAAATAACACAAGTGTGAAACTATACCTTTCCTCCTCCTATCCTTCTTATATCAGTGTTCTTTTGAAATTAATGTTATACCAATGTAATTCATATCTGGAATAGGCAATTAATGTATTCTGGAGGTTCAGTGGTGTAAAACAGTATATAATTAAATGATTTTCTTGAATTAGGCGTTATGAGGTTTGATAATAAAGAATACAATTGGAGATTACATTTTATATTAAGAAAATTGCAATGTGTATTTAACTTGTGCTCATTCTAAGAACCACCAAAGGTGAAGATTCAACCTTGGAGCATTAATTCAATTAAACTGCCTAATTCCCTAATACACTTTCAACATCTCCAGAAACTTAACTAAACTGAATTGCCTATTTGCATGTCAACCTCGTCCCTTTTATGTAGTAAACAGGGAGCTTTGAGGCTTCACTAGCCTGCAGTTCTAGACTTAACTGAAAATATAGTAATGGTTGTATGATGGCCCATATGCATTTGGGAAAAGAAAAAAAACTATGATTTGTGCTTGGGTGATGGTCCCTTTAAGAACTAGGTTTATTTGAAAGATTTTTCATAAAAAGCAACAGGCTTCCAGTGAATGATCATGTGACCAAGCTGCCTGGGAGTTAGTGCAGAAAGAGGCCATTCAGCCCATCATGCCTGCACTAGCCAAAAAGAGAAAAAAAGAAACTAGCCACTCATTTTAATCCCGCTTTCCAGTACCTGGTCCGTTGCCTTGCACTTAACAGCACTTCAGATGCAGATTCAGGCTCCTTTTAAATAAGTTGAGTCTTTCAGCCTCAACCACCAACTTAGACAGTGAATTCCAGACCCCCACGATGCCCTGGGTGAAAAAGTTTTTACATCTACCAATCACCTTAAATCTATGCCCCCTGGTAATTGACTCCTCAGCTAGGGAAAATAAGCCTTTCCTGTCTACCTTATCTAGGCCCCCTCATAATTTTGTACATCTCAATTAGGTCACCCTTTAGCCTCCTCTTTTCTGAGGAAAACAACCCTAGCCTATCTAATCTCTCCTCGTAGCTGCAATTTTCAAGCCCTGCCAACATTCTTGTAAATATCCTACGCACCCTTTCCAGAGCAATTATATCCTTCCTATAATGTGGTGATCAGAACTGTACACAGAATTCCAGCTGTGGCCTAACCAGCGTTTTATACAATTCCATCATTACATCTCTGCTTTTTATTCAATACCTCGCCTAATAAAGGAAAGCTTTCCATATGTTTTCTTGACCACCTTATCCACCTGACCTGCCACCTTCGAGGAACTGTGGACATGCACTCTAAGGCCTCTCACTTCCTCAACCCCACTGAATAACTTCCCATTTATTGAGTATTCCCCTACTTTGTTTGCCGTCCCCAAATGCATTACCTCACACTTCTCCAGATTGAATTCTGTTTGCCACTTCTCTGCCCACTCAACCAAACTATTGATGATATTCTGGAGTCGACAGCTATCCTCTTAATTATCAACAACACAGCCAATTTTTGTGTCATCTGCAAATTTCCCAATCATGCCTCCCACATTTATGTCTAAGTCATTAATATTTGCAACAAACAGCAAGGGCTCCAACACTCAGCCCTGAGGAACACCACTGGAAACTGTTTTCCATTACTGGAAACCATTTTCCACTCGTGAAAACATCCATTGACCATTACCCTTTGTTTCCTGTCACTGAGCCAATTTTGGATCCAACCTACCACCTTCTGTGTGCCATGACATCACACTTTCCAGATCAGTCTGCCATGTGGGACCTTGTCAAATGCCTTACTGAAATACATGTAGACAGCATCCACTGCACTACACTCATCAATCCTCCTTGTTACTTCTTCAAAAAAGTATATCAAGTTAGTAAGACACAATCTTCCTCTAACAAAACCATGCTGACTATCCCTGATCAATCCGTGCCTTTCTAAGTGACAGGTTATCCTGTCTCAGAATTGTTTCTAATAATTTGTCCACCAAAGAAGTCAGACTGATGGGCCTATAATTTTCTGGCCTATCACTCGCACCCTTTTTAAATAATGGCACAACGTTCACAGACCTCCAATCCTCTGGGACCTCATTTGTATCTAGTAAGGATTGGAAAATGATCCTCAGAGCATCTGTTATTTCCTCTCTGGCTTCCTTCAACAGCCTGGGATACAATCCATCTGGCCCTGGTGATTTATCCACCTTCAAGGATACCAGTCCCTCCAGTGCTTACTCTCTTACTGTGCTTATTGAATCTAATATTTCACACTCCTCTTTAACTAGAATGTCTGCATTACCCCACTCCTTAGTGAAGACAGAGACAAAGTACTTATTGAGAACCCTGCCCATGTCTTCTGTATCAACCCACAAGTTACATCTCTGATAGGCCCTACCTTTTCCTTAGTTATTCTCTTGCTCTTAATGTACTGGTAAAACATCTTAGGATTTTCTTTGATTTTGCCTTCCAATATTTTTATGAATCTTCTCTTTGCTTTCCCAATTTCCATTTTTACTACTCCTGTACATTCTTTACTCCTGTAGGCTTTCTACAGTATTAAGTCTTTTGTGACTATCATACCCTTTCTTTGTCTGCTTTTCTTTGGCCTTTATGCTTCTGTATAACCAGGGACTTGATTTGGCAATTACCACCCTTTTTCTTTGTGGGGCCATGTTTACACTGTGCCTGTAGAATCTCACCTTTGAATGCTTCGCACTGATTTGACACAGTTTTTCCTTCTAATAGCTGTATCCAGTCCACTCACCAGCTCACCTCTCAGCTTTGTAAAATTTGTCTCTCTCTCCCACCACCCCCCCCCCCTCAATTTAGAACTTTTACTCCTGTTCTATCTTTGTCCTTTTCCATAATGATGCTACATTTAACTATATTATGGTCACTATCTCCAAAATGGTCCCTCACTGTTACTTCATCCACTTACGCAGCTTCACTTACGAAAACTAAATTTAGAATTGCACCCCCTCTTATTGGGCTTGTTACATGCTGGCTAGCAAAGTTTTCTTGAGTGCAGTTCAAGAATTTTGCGCCCTCTGTGCCCTTCATAACACTGTTCATATCCCAGTTGATGTTAGGGAAGTTGAAGCCCCCAACGATTACTGCCCTATTGTTTTTGTACTCAGAAATCTGTCTACATATTTTCTCCTCTAACTCCCGTGCACTATTTGGAGGTCTATAGTACACTCCTATTAGTGTGGCTGCCCCTTTTTTATTTCTGAGCTCAGCCCATATGGCCTTATTTGATGCTTCATTTAGTATATCATCTCTCCTCACAGCTGTAATTGATTCTCTAACCAATAATACTACATCCTCACCTTTTTTATCCTCCTCCCTGTCCTGGCTGAAAACTATATCCAGGAACAATAGAAAAAAAAGGTCAACCAGAAGTTAATTATAGGGATGAGTAAGTCCCTGCGTGTGGTTTTGAATTCAAGCAGTTTGGTTTTGTGGTTTAGAACAAGCTGGCTAGAGGGAACATTCCTTTCAAGCAGGATTTAGTTGAAACTCTATGTGCACTGGCTAAAGGGTTTTTTAAAGCATGGTCAACTGAAGGACTACCGTAACAGTGAGTTGGATTTCTGGTATAGCCAAGCTGAGAAGAGAGAAAGTTCATAGAGACAAGACTGAGAAATGAACATTAGAACCAGGAGAGTTCTGACCTGAGGCGCCTACACTTTAAGATGCTAGCAACGCCCATGTTGGGTGGGGAGTCTACAGCCATGGGACGGTTGAAGGAAATTTATGGGGAAACTCTTGCTAGAAGTAAGCAGCATTATACGAAGCAGTACTCAGACTAAGTGGTTAATCTTCCAATTTTTGATTAGTATCAGTCTTGAGTTTTTTGGGGTGTAAGTGAAATGGGTGTACGTAGAAGTGTGAGTTAAGTTCAGCTTAGAGTATAAGTAACTGTGTTCATTGTACTTTTAATATCTTTAACATAATTGTTTTAAGATATAGTTGTTAATATTCATGTTCTTTGATTTTTTTGTGTAGTTAGATTCTTTTGATTTGAACAGCGAACCTTATGACTTCATTCTTCTAGCAAATACCTGGGTTTTCAAAATCTAAAAAAATTAAACATATTACTCATCTCTACCTGGATCATAGCAATTGTTGTCTGTTGGTTTATGTTTGTGTAATAAATTTATTTTTAATTTCTTTTCAAGCAGTGAAGAAGTTAACAAATTTTTGATAAAGTTGAAGAAGCATTGTGGTCACCTAATGGTAACGGTTCAGAATGTGGCAAACCAATTAGCAACCAACTCAGAACTGGTATGTTTGAGTAAATGGTCTATTCTCCTCTACCCCTGTAAAGTGTAACTTATTTTGAAAATTTACAAAACTGGCAACCCTACTTCCTCAATCAGACATACCTTTTTAAACACAATGACTAATCTTAAAATACTTAAATGTTTTAATTTTTTAGGAAACATCTCAGACTTTATGTTCACTGGCTTTACAGTAATGCTGAAAAGGCAAATATTCTGCCTCTATACTAGGATTCTTTACATCCCATTTGCTCCTCTTACCCCCCCTTCTCCTGTAGATGGTAAGTGATTCAGGCTGATTTATAGTTCCATGAACATGAGCAGTCTATGGTTACTAGCCAAAGTGATCATTTTTAATTTTGATATTCCACCTTGGAGGCCATCACAGCTAAGCTCAATTTTTTTCTCTTCCCACCATCAGTACTCAAACTTCCAGCAAAGGTTACTGATGGAATTTCTGGCTATTTTCCTTACCCTTTTCTTTCCTTATCTTATGAATACTAGTGCTCAAATTTTGCTTTACTGAAGTCAACCAAATCAGTGCAGATTAGAGTTTATACAAGTAACCTTGCTGGTCTCTATGGCTTAGTTCATCCATACGTGTGCTTATTCGGTTGTCTATTTTTATTCTATTTTTTTCCAGTTACCCAGCTTAGTGCCACACAGCATCCTCCAACATGAGGATAGATAGCTACCAAGCAGCTAGGTGGAATGTAAAAACCATAGTGACTTATCTTAAATTTATTTTATTCCTTCCTTCTGGCGAAGTGCTTTTTCGAAAGCTTTCCTCTGACTGGGCTGAGTACTCGAAAATGTACAGAGATGAACTTCTTATTAGCTTGACATTGCAATAATTGGAGGACCAGTTAGTTCGGTTGGCTAGGTGGCTAGTGTCTGGATCAGATTAGTATCAATAGTGTAGGGTTTGATTTCCATTTCAGCTGAGGTAGATTCGGGGCCTCCCTCCTTGTCCTACCCATAGTAAAAATGATGGCACTTTGCTGCGGCTTAGCAAAAAATCACCAGGAACCTGCCTTCATGCAGAGAACCGAAGAAGATGATCTCACACAACTTACATAAAAATTGATGGCAGCACCTGGCGATTTGCGCCAAGTTAATCTGTAGAAATCAGTACAAAAAGTGACTTGAGAATTTATTACAAAATAGCTCATCTTAAATGTTTCTCTGAGGAAAACTTCATTGTACTCGAGTGACAGAAGATTGGTTGACATTCAACCTGAAAAATAATAAAGATTTTTTTTTCCAATGCTTATCTTAATTGTACTAGTATCTTCAATTCACATCTGCATTTATCTACCTGTTTTCAGAGAGTACTGGATTTGGACCCTGACCACAAATCTGCTTTGGTCTGTGATGACTTGGCTAAATGTATTCAGGGCCTGGATAAAGAAGTGGAGAGGTTGAAGAATCTTCTGCTGAAGGTAAAGGAACATTAACAGACACTTGTACAGTTTTAAGTTAGTATATTTTAGTTATTCTAATAAAATGTATGCAATTTTTTTGTTTTAAGTAGAATTTTCCCTACATCCTTGTATAAGACCATAGATCAGATATAATCTGGATAACACTTGAGTGGTGACAGAGATAGTGAGGGTGGGAGAGGTCAAGGCTGTATGTTAACACCACATCAGTCATTTGGGAACTAACAACATATTGACAGGCACTTGTCAGAAAGTGTCGCATGAAAGTAATTGACTGTTGGAGTAGAATAAATTTACAGAGATTTGGCAAATGGAGTGTTAGTGTCAGCAAAGAATCTGTTACTGAATGAAGCCATGCGGAGATCTAGTAATGAATATATGAGAAGAACCCACCAAAGAGTTAGGATTTGAAGACTTAATATATAATGTTATGTGTGAAAAATAACATGGCACTTAATAGAGCGATATCTGATAAGAGTATTCAGTGGAATGTTTTTTGTGGAATCTATAAATTGTTTTGCTTGAAAACTCAATTGAATTAACCATACAAACATTTTTTGTTTAATTGAAAGTTACGCTTTTCTTACAGTATTTGAAAAGAAAACACAAGCTAGCAACCCTAGTTGAGTAGAACTTAAGATCACCTGTATGAGGTGGAAAATACCAGCCATATACTTCTAATGTTGCCTACGCTATTTAAAATTAATTAACTGAAGGAGTTGAGTAATGCATTATGAAGGCATCTTTTTTTGCCAGAATCACAATTCAGGGTTTTTAACTATAAAATCAAGATAAGTCAGTAATTATCCTGATTTAGCCCTCATAAAAGTAGTGAATTAAAGCGTCAGATTAAAGATAGTATTGATGAAAAATGTTTGAAATGATTCAAGGCTGAACCATAGATTGCTCTGTTCTCTCACTTCTGAAAACAATGGATGCACTTAGGATTCTTAGAAAGTTCAAATATTGTAGACCACTAAAGCACTCAGCAGCTTCCAGTTCCACTGCCCAGTACAAGCACTATCAGGAATCCAGAGCTATGGGCAGCCACATTTGCTGGCTAACCTGTAGATATCCACTGGGAAAAAATAAATATCAATGCTTGAGTTAGATCAGGGTCATGGCATTTCAAAGGAGGATGCCCTAAATGTAAGATTGATGTTCCATTAGTGGTTGTGGCCACATGGTTTCAACACATCTTACGCTTCCATGTTTCAGTTCAGAGAAGAGGTATGTGTTCTATTACCAGAAACAGAAATACCTGGAAAAACTCAGCAGGTCTGGCAGCATCGGCGGAGAAGAGCACAGTTGACCGTTGCTTTCCAAACATGAGGAAGAAGATCTATTTACAACTGAACAAATCTTTTGAAATGATCATCCTAGCTATAATTGTTCAGGCCTTGTATTCTAAGCTGAATGTCCATCACCTTTGGGCATACCTTTGATTGGAGCACCACATCACTTTCAAGAGATGAACATAAATTGGCAGTGAAAAGTAACTTTCCTCCCATTTCACCTCTTTTTAAGCTACTTTGCACTGCTTGGGTTATAAAACATCTGCAAAATAGCAGCTTGAGTTAATGAGCACACTTTAGAGGGCAATATTACATTGACTATGCTTCTCGGAGAAATTGAAAGCCTATTTTTTGCTTAGATTCAATAAATTGATTCTTCTAAAGATATGAAGTCTGCACATTTTACTTTGATTTTAGATGTGGCTGCTGATTGATCTCAAAATTAGTTTTATCAAAATGAGGCAAAATTAATAGCTCTTTACTTAAATGCACACAGTATTCAGAGCAAAATAAATGAATTAACGGCACAAATAGAGGTTAATGGGTATGATCTTATAGCCATTACGGAGACATGGTTACAAGGAGACCAAAGCTGAGAACTAAATATTCAGGGGTATGTGACTTTTTGAAAGGACAGGCAGGAAGGAAAGGGTGATGGGGTAGCTTTGTTAGTACGAGATGGAATAAGTACGATCGCAAGAAATGATCTTGGCCTAGAGGATGTAGAATCCATATGGGTGGAGGTAAGAAATAACAAAAGGAAGAAGACACTGGTGCAAGTAGCTTATAGGCCCCATAACAGTGGCTATACCATAGGACAGAGAATAAATCAGGAGATAATGGCATGTAAAAAAGGCAGTACATTAATCATGAGTGAATTTAATCTTCATGTAGATTGGAAAAATCAAATTGGCAGAGATAGCCACGAGCAAGAATTCATTGAGTGTATTCGGGACAGTTTCCAAGAACAATATGTTGTGGATCTAACCAGGAATCAGGCCATTTTGGATCTGGTAATGTGTAATGAGGCAGGTTTAGTAAATTGATCTCAGAGTAAAATATCCCCTAGGAAACAGTGACCATAACATGGTCGAATTTAGAATTCAGTTTGAGAGTGAGAAACTTGGGTCAGAAACAACTGTGCTAAGCTTAAATAAGGCTAATTACAATGGAATGAGGGAAGAGTTGGCTGGAGTGGACTGGGAAAGCAGAAAAATCGGTTGATGAACAATGGCAGACGTTTAAGAAAATAGTTCATGACTCATAACAAAGATATATCCCATTGAGGAAGAAGGATTCTAGGAAGGGGATAAACCAATCATGGTTAACCAAGGAAGTTAAGGACAGTATCAAATTGAAAGAAAAAACATACAATGTGGCAAAGATTAGTGGTAAGACAGAGGATTGGGAAAATTTTAAAGACCAACAAAAGATGACCAAAAAAAATTAAGAGGGAGAAAATAAACTTTGAGGGTAAACTAGCAAGTAATATAAAAATGGACAGTAAGAGCTTCTTTAAATATATAAAAAGGAAGAGAGAGGCCAAAGTGAACATAGGCCCCTTAGGCCGGAGAAATAATAATGGGGAACTAGGCAATGGCAGAGGAGTTGAATAAATGCATCAGTCTCCATGGTAGAAAATGCTAAATAATCAAGGGGCAAAAGGGAGGGAGGAAATAAATACAATAACTATCGCTAGAGAAAAAGTACTAGGGAAACTAATGGGGCTAAAGGCCAATAAGTCCCCTGGACCTGATGGATTGCATCCTAGGACAATAAAGGAAGTAGCTACAGAGATAATGGAGGCACTGATAGTAATCTTCCAAGAATCCTTAGATTGTGGAAAAGTCCCAGAGGATTGAAAAACTGCCAGTGTAAGATCTTTATTCAAAAAGGGAGACAAAAAACAGGTAACTGTAGGCCAGTTAGCTTAATATCTGTTATTGGGAAAATGTTAGAGTCTGTTATAAATAATGTAATAGCAGAGCATTTAGAAATGCATAATGTAATCAAGCAGAGTCAGCGTGGCCTCATGAAGGGGACAAATTTATTAGAATTCTTTGAGGAGGTAACAAGCTGGATAGATAAAGTGGAATCAGTAGATGTAATATATTTGGATTTGCAAAAGGCATTCGATAAGGTACCGCACATAAGGTTACTTAATAAGATAAGAGCCCATGGTATTGGCGGTAGGATGGATAGAGGATTGGCTAACTAATAGAAGACAAAGTTGGAATAAGGGGGGCATTTTCAGGATGGCAAGCTGTAACTAGTGAAGTACCACAGGGATCAGTGCTGAGGCCACAATTATTTACCATATATATTAATGACTAGGATGAGGGAAGTAACTGTACTATTGCCAAGTTTGTGGATGACACAAAAGTAGGTGGGAAGGCAAGTGGTGAGGTTGACAGAGTCTACAGAGGGATCTGGACAGGTTAAGTGAGTGGGCAAAAACTTGGCAAGTGTGAAAGTGTGAGGTTATGCATTTTGGCAGGAAGAATAGAGGAGTTGAATATTATTTAAATGGAGAAAGACTGCAGAAAGCTGCAGCACAGAGGGATTTGGGGATCTTCGTGCATGAATCACAAAAAGCTAGCATACAAGTTCAGGTAATAGGGAAGGCAAATGGAATGTTGGTGTTTATTTCAAATGGAATGGAGTATAAAAATAGGTAAGTCTTGCTAAAACTATACAAGACACTAGTTAGACCACACCAAGAATACTGTGAACAGTTTTGGTCCCCTCATCTAAGGAAAGATATACTGGCATTGGAGGCAGTCCAGAGAAGGTTGATCCCAGGTATGGAGGGATTCTCTTACGAGGAGAGGTTGAGTAGGTTGGGCCAGTGCTCATTGGAGTTTAGAAGAATGAGAGGCAGCCTTATCGAAACATATAAGATTCTTAGGGGGCTTGACAGGGTAGATGCTGAGAGGTTGTTTCCCCCTGGGGGAGAGTCTAGGACCAGAGAGCATAATCTGAATAAGGGGTCACCCATTTAAGACATAGATGAGGAGGAATTTCTTCTCTCAGAGGGTAATGAATCTGTGGAATTCTTTACCGCAGAGGGCAGTAGAGGCTGGGTCATTAGGTATATTCAAGGCTGATATAGACAGATTTTTAATCAGTAAGGGAATCAAGGGTTATAGGGAAAAGGCAGGAAAGTGGAATTGATCAGCCATGATCTCATTGAATGGAGGAGCAGACCCGATGGGCTGAATGGCCTACTTCTGCTCCTACGTCTTATGGTCTTATCCCTAAATCAAATTAGTTCAATGATTTAAAATGATAATTACTGTAGATAGGCTTCATGTTTCAGAATGAACTTTAAAAAAGCAACCTGGAAATATGTATGATGACTTTTCAGAAACAAAAGCCTGTGCACTTCATCTAGTTCAGAACCTGCATATGCCTATATAATTATTAATTGTATGCATGAAAGCAGTGCTAAGGTTACCTAAAAACCTAACTTCTGTTTTAACCACTCTGATCACATTCAAACAAGAAATTAAGTTGAAAACATTACTTGGTGGTGAAGTGCAGTATGATGCACTGTTTCTGAAAATGGGACCAGAAACTTACAAAAACAAAGACCTGTCATTTGAAGAAGGCACATTTTCCAAAAGTAATTAGAAACTTTTTATCCATTGACATTCCTTAGAAAGAATTAGAGAAAGACTTCCATTCATAAATCATTTCTCAAGACCTCGGGAAAACCAAAAGCACTTTAAAGCCAATAAAGTATTTTTGAAGTGTGGTAATTGTTGCGCTGTGGGAAGTGGCATATGGTAGCATAGTAGTTAGATTACTGGGCAAGCAACCCAGAGGCATAAGTTCAAATCTCAGCACAGCAGCTGGAGAATTTAACTTCTGGAATAAAATGCTAGGAGCAGTAGTGATGATCATTAAAGCACCGATTGTCCTAAAAAACCATGCCCTTCAGGGAACAAAATCTGCCATCCTTATTTGGTCTGGTGACTCCAGATCCACCGCAATGTGGTTTATTCTTAACTGCCCTCGGAAAAGCCACTCAGTTGTATCAAGCCACTGTGGAAAAACTATAATAAGAAGTAAACCAAATTGACCACCCTGTACCGACCTCGACATTGGATTTGAACACTGGAAATGCACACCCGGCCTAGTTGAGCCTGCAAAATCCTCCTCATTAACAACTGGGGACTTGTGCCAAACTTTAGAGCTGTCCCACAGACTATCCAAGCAACAGCCTAACATAGTCATACTCACAGAATCATACCGTTCAAACAGTGACCCAGAATTCTCAATCACATCTCTGGTATGACCTAACCTGGCACAACTGATCCACCGGAGGTGCCAGCACAGTGGCATTCGGTCACGAAGGGGTGAACCTGGGAATCCTCAACATTCACTTGAGAAGTCTCATAGCAACAAGTCAAACATGGGCAAAGAAACTTCTTTATCACTCATCACCCACCCACAGTTGATGAATTGGTACTCTTTCATGCTGCATACCACTTTGAAGAAGTACTGAAGGAAAGAAGGGCACCGAATGTACTCTGGGTGGGGAACTTCACTGTCCATCACCAAGAGAGGATGAGTAACAACACGACTGAAAAGCTCTGAAAGGCGTAGCTGCCAGGCTGGGCCTACAGCAAGTGATGAGAGAACCAACACAAGGGAAAAAACTGACTTGGCCTCATCCTCCCCAATCTGCATGTTGCAGACGCGTCTATTCATGATTGTATTGGTGGCAATTACCACCACACTGTCCTTATGGAGACAAAGTTTCACCTGCGTGCTGAGAACACCCTCTATTGTGTTGCATGGCACTACCTCTTGCAAAATGGGATAAATTCCGAATATATCCAGCAGCTCAAAACTGTACATTCATGAGGCACTTTGAGTCATTAGCAGCAACAGAATAGCATTCACCAAAATCCGTAACCTCATGGTCCAGCATATCCCTGACTCCACCTTTAAACCAGGGGGCTAACCCTGTTTCAAAGAGAAGTGTGGAAGAACATGCTAGGGCCAATGTTTTCTCTAATTTCTCTTTGATGTGCACAACCTGTTTGTTGCACTGCGCAGTTCCTTTAAGATTGCTGTGTGGCCATGCATGCACGCATCTTAAAGGGAGCATTCATTCTACAGGGCCTGTTTGTTCCATACAAGGCACATTCCAGATTATTGCATGGCCACAGATTCATGTAGCTTAGATGGAACATTTGCCAGGAGCAGCCTAAAAATAAGGACCCAAATTAGTCAATCTGTAACATGAGAACATGCATGCTAAATAACAGAAACAGAATGGTATTGACAGAACTATGTAATCACACAACCAATGTGTTAGAGCAAAGCTCTTCAGCCCTGCCACATCCAAACATGAATGGTGGTGGGCAATTAAGCAACTAACATGGGGAGAAGATTCCATGAACACCCACATCTTCATTAATGACAGAGCCCAGCATGACTGTAAAAGACAAGGCTGAAGCATTTGCAGTCATCTTGAACCAGAAGGAGATGATCCATCTCGGCTTCCTCCTGAGGTCCTCACCATCATGAAAACCAGTTTTGAGCTGATTGATACGCTCTACGTGAAATGAAGAAATGACTGAACTCACTGGATACAGCTATTGGCCCCAATAATATCCCAGCTGTAATACTTGTGTCTGGAACTAGTGCATCGCTAGCGAAGCTGCTCCAATAAAGCTACAACGCTGGCATCCACTTGACAAAGTGGAAAATTGCTGCAATAAGTCCTGTCCAGAAAATGCAGGACAAATTCAGCCTGGCCAATTTTCATCCCATCACTCTAAAATCAATAAAAGAAAAATACTGTGGATGCTGACAATCTGAAATAAAAGCAGGAAATGCTGGAAAAACTCAGCTGTCTGGCAGCATTTGTGGAGAGAGAAACAGAGTTAACATTTCAAGTCCGTATGACAACGGGCTCGCAACATTAACTCTGTCTCCCCCTCTCCACAGATGCTGTCAGACTAGCTGGGTTTTCCAGCATTTCCTGCTTTTATTACGCTAAAATCAATCATCAGCAAAGTGATGGAAGTTGTCGTTGAAAGTACTAGTAAGCAGCACTTACTCACCTATACTTAGTTTGGGTATTGCCAGAACAAATTGACTTCAGACTTCATTACAGCCTTGGTCCAGATGGGACAGAAGAGCTGAATTCCAAAGGTGTGAGAGTGACCATCCTTGACATTATTCAGGCCCCATTTAAAGAGTGTGGCATCAAGGAATCCTAGTACGATTGAAGTTGATGGTAACCGGGGAAAAATCTCCACTGGCTGGAGTCATACTTAGCACAAGGGAAGATGGTTGTGGTTATTGGAGGCCAATCATCTCAGTCCCAAAAGTTCCTTAGGGCTATGTCCTAGGTCCAACCATCTGCAGCTATTTCATCGATCATAAGGTCAGAATTGGGGATGTTTGCAATGTTAGTTCTATTTGGAACTCCTCATATAACGAAGCAATCTGTGTTCACATGCAGCAAGACCCGGACAGTATTCAGGCTTGCGTTGATAAATGGCAAGTAACATTTGTGTCACCTGTGTGCCTGGTAATGATTTCTAACAAGAGAAATTGTAACCACCTCCTTGACATTCAATGGCAATCCCATTGTTGAATCCCTACTATCAACTTCCTGAGGGTCACTATTGACCAGAAACTTAACCAAACCAGCCAGTGAATACTGTAGCTACAAGAGCAGGTCAGAGGCTTAGTACGCTGCAGTGAGTCACTCACCACCTGACTCCCCAAAGCATTTCCACCAACTACAAGGCACAAGTCAGGAGTGCATTGGAAGACACCACTTGTGCAGTTCCAACCACACTCGAGAAGCTCAACACCATTCAGGACAAAGCAACCCGCTTGATTGGCACCCACCATGTTGTACCATGGCTGTATGTGTACCTTCTACTAGATGCATTGCAGAAACTTGCCAAGGTTTATTTACCACCACCACCAGATCGATCATCTCTACCACTTTGAAGGCTAACAGTAGCAAATGCATGAGATCTTTTACGTCCACCTGAAAGAGCAGATGGGACCCTGGATTAATGACTCATCTGAAAGACGGCACCTCCAACAGTGCAGCACTACACTGGAGTGTCAGTCTAGATTTGTGTGCTCCAGTCTCTGGAGTGGGACTTGAAACCACAACCTTTTGACTGAGCCACAGCTGACACCTGCAGGAATTGGTCAAAATATTGTACTTCATTTCTACTTCTTAGTAGTACATTAGTTGCTGTGGCCTTTAAAATGGGATTGGTGTTTAATGACTGCCAATCCGAGGCAGGTTTCATGGCATAGCATGGAACTACAATTAATCTAGTAAACAGATTACTGTCAATACTGATCCCCAGATTATGCACTTCTGGAAGGGCAGATAATTGAAAGGGTGAAATTTTCAGGCTGCCGCTTTCGAATTAGTAAATTGCAACAAGTTACCCATTGTAGAAAATCAAGTTGCCACCAGCAGGGCAGCGTTAGCACTGATAATATAATTTCTTATCTATGATTAGCCTATTTTAACTGCTATTATCAGGATTCCAATTTTCACTTATTTCTAACTGTGAGGCATTATGGAAAAAACATTGCTAATTAATGTGGATGAATTGGTCAACCAATAGCTAAGCTGTCAGTGCTCATCATTCTATCACGAAATATTCTCCATTCTTTTTTATTGCCATTGATAATAAGGCTGAAAAGAAATATTCATTGCTTTAAACAAAATTTCTTCCACTGGCCAAATAAATATTCCAGGGTACACAACATTTCAAAAAGGCAGGCAGAATGGAAAAGGAGGATGAGTAGCCCTGATAGTAAAGGATAACAAATACAATAGGGAGTAAAGATCTTGGCTCAGAAGATCAGGAAGTGAAATCAGTATAGTTGGCAATCAGGAATAACAAGGCTCAGAAGATGTTGCTGGGAGTAATTTTTAGGCTTCTTAACAGTATTTAAAACATTGGTTAAGCAAGAAATTATTGGAGCTTGTAGGAAACACAATGTAATAATCGTGGGGGACTTGACTCTTCTTATGGACAGGACATATCAAATTAGCAAAGGTAGTCTGTGATGTGGGTTTGTAGATTGCTTGTGCAGTTTCTTGGAACAATACTATCATGCCAAGAAGGCATGAAGGAAACAGAAGTCTTAAAGGTCTGCCCCTGGGATGCTGCCTGCCTGAATCTTGGGTTCCAAGGTCGGGCACAGGCCCGACCCAAATGTGCATAAAATTGCATGCAAAGACATCAGCTGTGCGTGCATGCGCAGGAGTCAGAACGGCACCTACCGAAAATTAAAGGGCCAATTAAGATCATTAAAAAGCCGATTGACTGCAATTTCACATAGCCCGTGTGATTTTTAGCTCATCGCACATGCAAAACAGATGGACCGAATTCATGTTTTAATCATTTCTTCAACCATGAACAGGATAAAAGGCCCCCAGAGCAGCAGCAACTCCTCTGTCATTGCCAATTCATTGCCCTGTGAGTACAGAGTTGTCCCAGAGTTTCTTGGCATCTCGTTTGATTGTCAAGCCTGCCTTTCAGCATCTCAGGTCCTCATCTTCCCTGGAAGGTTCCTCTGAGTATTGCAGCAAAGAGCCTCTTCATTTTCAAGACACTGCTCCTCTGCATCCTATCTATTGGGAATAGTGCATTCCGCTGGTGGAAACTCCTCTGAAGAGGAAGAGAGGGGCAGGAGAGAGAGGAGACCAGGTGGGTCCGGGCAGCATCCCAGGGGCAGACCTTTAAGAGGAGAGGCACAGGCTTAATTGGTGGAGGGCCAGCAGGGAGGCCTAGGCAGGAGGGTACGCCAAAGATGCCACCACCCAGCATCTAGTGTGCTCAGGCAGCGCTCCAGCTAACTCCGGATGTCCACCGTCCAGTGCCGCAGGAGACTCCGTCTCTCCATGGACACAGTGACAGCAATATGTCACATGATAGGTTCGGAAATTGCCTCCAACTGCATGGGCAAACATCCCATGCCGGTGGCATTGAAGGTCACATTGACCCTCAACTTCTATGCCTCTGGGTTTTTTTCAGGGCTCAGTGGGGGATCTGAGGGGCGTTTCTCAATCAGCTGCACACAGATGCGTCAAGCTCATGACTGATGCTGTCTTTAGACACATCCGCATGTTCATCCACTTCCAGACAGACGAGGCAAGCCAGCTGGAAAGAGCATGAGGCTTCGCTGCAATTGCTGGGTTCCCCCACACCCAGGGTGTAATAGATTGCACTCACGTGGCCATCAAGTCGCCAGCTTTCGTGAGCCTGAAGCTTTTGTAAACAGAAAGGGGTTCCACTCGATGAATGTTCAGATCGTCTGTGACCACAGGACACAGATTCTCCAAGTTCGTGCCTGTTACCCTAGGAGCTCACACAATGCTTACATTTTGCGGCACTCACTGATACCAAGGCTGTTTGTGGCTCCTGCACAAGTGGATAGATGGCACCTGGGTGACAAGAGTTATCCCTTGAAGAGGTGGCTGATGACCCCACTCCATCACCCAAGAACTGAGGCCAAGGAGAGATGCAACAGGAGTCATGCCTCCACAAGGGCGGTGGCGGAGAGAACCATCAGGCTGCTGAAGATGTGCTTCAGATGCCTGGATCGGACAGGGGGAGCATTGCAGTATCCTCCAGAGCCTGTCTCCCTCATAGTCGTCGCCCTGCACAACCTGGCTCTGGCAAGGGGGGACCCATTGGAGGCTGAGGAAAGCGAAGCAGCTCCTCAGGCCATGGAAGATGACTCAAGTGATTGGTCAGAAGAAGAACCTGAGAATCTGGGGAGGCACAGGGTGAGAACCTCGAGGCAGAGGACAGGAACCCTCATGGAGGCAGGGACACCAAGGATGATTTGATGCAGCGAACCTTCTGCTGGGCATCCAAAGCATCGATGCCTCAACAAGCCAATGGCACTGACTCCTTTGTTAACAATCAATAAATGAGAACCCAACCCAGTATGCCAACACCACACAGTGCCATACATTTACGAACCTTTGCTGCATCTGGCACCTATTCATACAATCCAGCCAACTCAGCCCATTTAAGTCAAATAAATGTTTGTTACTTCACATGAACAAACAAAGAACAAAGTGTCCATACCTAAAACAAGCTACCTAAAACAAGCGTCAAAATAATCGCACAAAAAATGTCACCCGTGTCGACCTCCCGACTCTGCTGTCCTGGTCGCCCTGATGACCTTGGCAGTCGTCTTCTGGCCAGCCCCATAGTTAGGCACTCCTCAGTCATCGCGGCATCATCAGATGCAGTGGACACAGACAGAGGGGCGGAGGAGCTGGTGCCCTCATCTAGAACACCCTGAGAGAAGCCCATAGAGACGACAGGCAGCTCGTCTGCCAGCGTGAGGTGTGTTTGTACCTCCCTGCTCACAGTTGATGGATGGGGTCCTGGCAGAGAGACTAGGTGCCTCATCCGTCTCTCACTGGCAGTGACCTCCTGAGGTCACTGCCTGTGTGAGGGCTTGCAGGGCCGAGTGCAACCCCAGGAACCCCTGAGTCTGCTCCTGAAGGTGCTTCTCCATGCGAGTCACCACTCTTTCAATGGAGGAGGCTGCGCGCTCGGTGTTAAGGGTCAGTGCAGAACTCGTGCTCCGCATGGACGACTCCATGACGGAGACTATGGCATGCAGACTGATGGATCTCCGCCAGTTCTCCCCAGACATCCCGCTGGACATCCAGCAACTGTTGCCTGATAGATAACTCCAGAGGCTTGTCACCTGTCTCTCACGCAGCATGGTCCTAGTCTCCAGCTGTGCTCCCACTGTCGGCTCCTGGGACCTCTCTCCCTCTGCCGGCAGTTCCTTATGCCCTCACCACTGTGCATTACGCGTGGAGCCAAATAACTAATGCCCACCGATGTGAGAGTATCTGCGCTGGTGCCTGGTTCAGAGAGACAGTGGTGCAGGCGTGATATCTTCCCCGGAGCTCAATGGGGGGGGGGTCTTCAGGGTCGCTGGTAGCTCCTACAGATGGTGCATCTGTGGGCGGAAGGCAAAAGATCAGTTCATTCAATTATCAAAGTCACTATGCATGCTAGGCAGGCTGAGCAGACAGTGGAGAGTGGAGATCTGCTGCATGGGACCATCTGCTTTGGAACTGCAATGGGCTCTCTGGCTACAGAAGTTCAGTTTCTGATGAGAGGACCCTGTTTCCAGTACCCACCATACGCACATCTGTTACCTGCACTCTTGCTTTAAGCTGAGACCCCCACTTCACTGCGACCAGAAGAGCAAGCTGGCCAGTGGCATTCTAGCTGCAGTGCGTCGCTTTCGTGCATCATGAGGATGCACATATTTGGCACTCCTCCTCCCATTCTGCGCCACTCCACAGCATTATGACTCCTCTCTTGACTGGGAAAAGTAGTCTCATTATTGCTCTGTCTCCATGAAGGTCCTTTCCTGGCTCCCATCCACCCTCTTGCCTGGGCATTAGGCAGGCCATGTCACTGTGGCGCATTTCACTCTGCAATGTACTGAGGCCAGTCGTGCTGACATGCTAGCCTTACACTCTTCGACCCCTGAATGTTCCGTGCAACAGGCACCAACTAAAGTTCTCCGCACATGTCAATGCCATTTCTGCACTTACCCTTGCTGACCACAGCAGAGCATTGAACCTTTTGTGACACTGAAACCACGTGCGGCGCACCGCATCGTGCTCACTGACCTGGCAACCTCTGTTCAGGCCTCCTTGCTCAGATGGGGCGGCTTTCCCTTGCCATCCCTGGGCATTAGGCTATGCCGCCTGGCACTGACCTCCTCAACCAGCACTCCCAGGTACTCATACCTGAGGAGGGGGGTGCCCACCCGACTTCCCCTCCTGCCTTCCACGACCACCAGATGCTGAGACCATGTCTGTAAACTAGGACACTTCTTGGATAGCTTCCAAACAGCCCCCTCGGCCTCCCCACAACTCCTGGCAGCCTTCAGGGAGCTGCCTCTTCCATTTTTTGAGCACCGTGCCAGGTCACCATTGGACCCAGAGCCCAACACGTTCCCACCCCTGTACACGGAAAATGGATCCAGCAATCTCGTTTCACGTTGGGCGGGCCTTAAGTGGCCACCCAGTGTAAGATCGCGTTCACAGTACAAACGTGGCCGGGAGCAGATTTTACATATGCTTCATGCCATACCGACTTCAGGCGTGCCCCGAAGGTAGAATTCAGGCTGGTATGTTTCTCTTTCATATTCTGTTCTTTAAATTCTGGGTTTTTTTAAATGGACAAAAGCTAGCTCATCAACCCCCCTGGCATGTGATACCCCTTGCACTGTATGAATATTCTAGCCAAGTCAACACCAAAGGACTAGTAGACAAGACATCTGCACCAGACAGCTCTGGACAAAGGCAAAGCTTTTGTGACTCCTCATTTCCAATTTTGTGCTAATGCTTCTATAGTTATCTGCTCAATGGGTTTTAGCGAGAGCCCTTAAAGTCCATTGTTAGCTGAATGGCTCGACCCAAAACCACCGTCACATGACTGAGACTTGAGCTGTTTGAATTGCTTTAATTATACAGCTTTTGGACCCTGTCTTCAGTTGCAGCTTAACCTCAGAAGAGAAAAACAGACTCCAGGCTAGCAGCCTGCCTCTGAACTCCATCTCCCTCAAAGTTAAATCTACAGAAAGAATCCTGTATTTTGCCTACATAGTGAACTAAATCCCAGAATACAAGAATAGTTTGCTGCATCTTCAGCTGAGTTCCTAGGACAATGACCAGGAATTCTGCCAGACAAAGCCACCTGGAAGAACCCTCATTGGACATTGACTTACGGGACTCTACTCATGTGAATTAATGCCAATGTCTTTTGATTTTTTATAAGTAACTCGTAATTTATAACTCCTTTCCCTTTCTTTCTCTGCCTTTTTACCTTGTGTGCTAGTGAGTGTAACTGTGTGTCGAGATCTATCCCTCGAGTTTTGAATGTGTTAATAAATCTTAGTTTTGTTTTACCTTAAAGAATTTGCTGTGGGGTTATTTTTAACATTGGACCTCATAAATTGGAGTTTGGGAATCACACTGTGGCGCATTTCAACAAGAGCAAGGATACTAAGGGAAACAAATTAAATGAAAAATTTGAACTATCGCTGTCACGGGCGAAAGAGGGGAACAGTAATATTAATTCAGTCCATCTCACCCTCTTGTCCTTGGCAATACATTGTGCAACTGGCTAGGGATAAAACTATTTTATATCTAATGTTATGCAATGAGGCAGGTTTAATTGGCAATCTCATTGTAAAAGATCCTCTGGGGGAAAAAGTGATCAGAATACAATTAAATTCCATGTTAAGTATGAGAATGGTCACAGTCCCAAACAAGAATCTTAAACTTAAAGCCAATTACATAGGCATGAGGAGAGAGCTAGCTAAGGTTGATCAGGTATAGACTAAAAGGTATGGTGAAAAATACGCAGTGGGAAACATTTGCAGAAACAATTCAAAGTGTTCAACAGGAACACATTCTATTGAAAAACAAAAATTTAGCGAGAAGGATCCATCTGTGGCTTACTAGGGAAATTAAGTATAGTGTTAGATTAAAAGTAGAAGCCTATAATGTTGCAAAGAATAACACTAAGTCTGAGAATTGGGAGAGTTTTAAAAACCAGCCAAGGGCAATCAATACATTGATAAAAAGGGAAAAAGATTAGAACATGAGAGTAGACTAAGCAGGGATGTAAAGCCAGATTGTAAGAGATTTTATAAGTATACAAAAAGAAGGTAATAGTTAAAGCTAACATTGGTCTCTTTGTGGCAGAGACAGGAGAAATTAACATGGGGAATGAGGAAATGGCAGAGGTGTAGAACAATATTTTGTCTGTCTTCAAAGTAGAAGACGCAAATTACATACCAGAAATACAGGGTAACCAAGGGACTAGTAAGCATGAGGAACTTAAGATAATTAATATCAACAGAGCAAAGTATTGGTGAAACCTAAGAGACTGAAAGCTGATAAATCTCCAGGACCTGATTGCTTCCGTCCCAGGATTCTAAAAGAGGTAGCTGCAGAAATAGTGGATGCAGTGGTTATGATTTTTCAAAGTTCCCTCAATCCTAGAATGATCCAAGCGTAATACCTCTGTTCAAGAAAGAGAGACAGACAACAGGGAACTACAGGCCATTTAGCCTGATATCATTGTCTACAAAATTCTGAAATTTATTAGGGAAGTTATAATGTATTTAGAAAATCATTGTATGATCAGACAGACTCAAAATGTTTTTACGAAGGAAAATCATGTTTGACAAATTTATTCATGTTGTGAATCTTCGGAATTCTCTATCACAGAGGGTTGTGGATGCTCCATCACTGAACAGATTTAAGGCTGAGAAAGACAGATTCTTGGGGTCTCTGGAAATTGAGGGATATTGGGAGCAGGCAGAAAAATGGAGTTGGGGCAGCAGGCCTGCGTAATCATATTGAATGTTGGAGCAGGTTTTTGGGACCATATGGTCTACTGCTCCTGCTTCCTTTATATTATGTTTAAAGCCAAAAATGTTGAGGTTGCGTGGTGAGGTGTTAGTGTTATTATCAACTCTGTTCCAAGGATGAATGTGTATTTTTTCAGTAATTTCTACCATACATCCTAAGGCATTTTAATCAGATTATGATAGTAAATGTGTAGTTTAATATGGTATCTTTCACTGGCAGTTACTAAAAATACATAATTTTTGCAAAATTTGACAAGATGCTTTTCAGCCTTTTTCTATCCTGATGCTTTTGGTAACTTGTTTCTTTAATCCCCTAAATGTTTGATATGACGTTGACTGCATGGAAGCTTCTAAATTAGTTTTATTTCTTACTATTGATTTTCTAACCTGATACCTAAGTAGATGATAATCTCCCCACTAAACAAATATAAGACAATTTAATTTATGTAAATTATTTTAACTTCATAAACGATGGAGAGATTCTTAATGTATGTTAGGGGCCTGGGCCATAGCTTAATATTTCCTTGTAGTTGATGTTGATTTGAATAAAAACCTGTTAATATAGTACAATGCATTGTCAATAACTGACAGATCCTAAAGAGTCAGAATTCTATTACGACCAGGTAAGAAAGGGTGAACTGGCTCCCCTCTATTCAACCTCCCCAGTTGGTCACAACAAAGATTCTTTTTCACGAGCACGAACCTTTTTGAAATCAGAATGTATTTAACTATTTAAGCTGTGAGTAATTAGGACTCAATCATACAAGGTTTTCTTGAGTCAAAAAAGGGGCAAATTTAATAACTACTAAACCCAAGAAAAATAATAACTCAACATCAAGCATTCGGCCTCTTGCAGTCATTGCCCCCCCCCCAACACACACACACACATCCCCCTTGGAATGTGGCCTTGCATTTTTAAGCCGTTTGGTCCATCTCAGTTTAAATTGCAAAATTTCCAGCCTGTTGAAAAATCATATTTTCAAAAAAAAAGGGACATAGTCTCATAGTGCACTTATGGATCAGCAAATGACTATTTGGAACATATTTATGTTACAGCAATAATATTCATTACAGTTATGAGGATTATCAGATTATTATATTTTTTTATTCATTCATGGGATGTGGGCGTCGCTGGCTGGGCCAGCATTTATTGCCCATCTCTAGTTGCCCTTGACAAGGTGGTGGTGAGCTGCCTTCTTCGCTGCAGTCCATGTGGTGTGGGTACACCCACAGTGCTGTTAGGAAGGAAGTTCCAGGATTTTGACCCAGCGACAGTGAAGGAACGGCAGTATATTTCCAAGTCAGGAGGGTGAGTTACTTGGAGGGGAACCTCCAGGCGCTGGTGCTCCCATCTATCTGCCCTTGTCCTTCTAGGTGGTAGTGTTCATGGGTTTGGAAGGTGCTGTCTAAGAAGCATTGGTGAATTCCTGCAAAGCATCTTGTGGGTGGTACACACTGCTACTGTGCATTGGTGGTTGTGGGTGTGGTGCCAATCAAGTGGGACTGTCACTTTAAATTTAGGGCAAATGAAGGGGGTCATGAGACTTGCTCTGTCGTCTGCCTGACAGTAAACCTGGGTGGTTTGATTGTTAGAGATCAAAGGAAGGCATAGATTGTTTTGGAGACAATGGCAGCAGTCTGAGTTTACAATGCGTAGATTTTGGGCTCCCAAAGTCCCAGAAAGCTGTTGTAGGCATTGTGTTATAAACAGTTGTGCTGTAAACTTCTAAGCTGAAAAGGAGTTGGGGTCAAAAGTAGCTAATAGATGTGTTTCACAGTGCCATGGGGAAGAGGGCAAAGGAAACATTTTTGAGATCATGTTTGCCGGCTTCCCTACAAAACAATGAGCATCTCAGACAGACAGCAGTTCCTCTATGGTCAGCAGAAAGGAGAGGCTGCTTGGTTTTGTGAACTATCGCAGCCAGAAGCGGGTGGGGGGGTGGGGGTGAGACAGACTCTAGTTGAAGTCCTGCAATCATCTAAGGATTCCAGGAGACTTTTCTTGGCATGGCTGGGGAAGAAAGAATCATTGGAACGGGATTTACCACTGGTGGCAGATTTAACGAACTCTCCAAAACCTGAGGAAGGCGCCTGGAGACAGTCATGCAAAGGTACTACTCGGCAAAATGGAGATATGGGAACCTATTGGAACCTGGAGCAACTGTGGACTGTTTACTGTAATTCTGTGGGGAGTGTGATGTGCAATAAATATAAAGAGGGAATGCTCCTCTCTATAGTTTAAAGTATAAGTTGCCTACAATAAGAAAACAGGGTTTAGTGGATATTGCTTTTTAGTTATTTATTACAGTAAGTTTTAAAACATTAAATATTGTCATGTCAGTCTTTCAGCTAGTAACTGGAAGTTCAAATCTCCAAAAGTTATCGGTCTCTACGGTGATCATAATACATTCATGAAATGAATTTAATAGGAAAAACTTTGTAGATTGATCTGCACACATGCTGATTTGATTTTAAACTTGACAGTCAGGCTTTTTCAAAAAATATTGCATCTGAGCATTTTTCAAAAATACCATGTAATCGCATTTTTCTATTGTAGTTGCAGAATGACCACGAGCAAGCTCCCAGTCGCATCCCACCATCACAAAGTTACTTTCATCCCAATCACTTCCTAATGAAAGTAGCAATTGGCCTATTTGGAACTGGAATTGGTTTTTTCCTCATAAAGCTACGGATTCTGAGAAATTAAGCTGGAAATAAAAGTTTTATTTTTGACTCTCGGTTTTATTTATTTAAAAGATTTTTGACTTTTAGCATCTATCTGATGAGAAAAAAGAACTGCTTGTATTTGTCAATAACTGAGAGTTCTTGATTTAAGTTGAGTACAATGGTACAGTTTAAAAGAACACTCGTAATAATTGCAATAGTATTTATCGGTTGAAAGCATGGCTGTGAATATTGCTATATCTCTGATTTACCACATTGTTCTTGCGTAAAACACTGAGTAAACATGATGTATTTTCTTGCATTGGAGATTTTCAAACGTTTCTTGTGTGAGCCCACTGCAAATATTGAGACACTCCTAGTACTTTGTTTTTCATTCGGAAGTTAGGACAATGTCAGCTATCCAGAAGAAAACTAGTGTCATTCAGAAAATGTTTTTATTAGAATACGGCCACAAAAAAACTATGTACTAGTGATTCAACAGTAAGCCTGATGATAAATTGACAGATTTCTGGTCACCGTGCAGGCATCCTAATGTCTGGCGACTCAGTTTAAAAACCAATGAGATAATAGAACTAACGGACCTTTAACCTGATAATTTGGTGCACAGTCAATAAACACTTGATGCAGGAATTTCAAATTTAATGCATAATGTTACTAAATATACATTAGGTTTTAAAAATGCCAGCACCTAATTCAGTTTTTTCTTAATATTGGGAACTATTCGGTCTAGCAGGGTAGAATATAAACATTATGTTTTTATTCCAGCTATGCAAGATTGAATTCCGTAAGAATAACTTTCTGAAGGATTTCTTCCAATGTACAAAGGGAAAACATATTCAAGTCTAATTGAACTTGTTTTTATTTTGGCCATCAAAACGTTTTTGGCTATAGAATATCAAAACTGATTTCACTGTTCTTCAGCTTTCTGCCCAAAGGCAGATCCGACCACAGTGCCACTCCACCATGGATAGGCCAAGGAGGCAGGCCCCGAATCCATCCCAGCTGAACAAGGATCGAACCCTCTTGTTGGCACCAATCTAATCCACATTGGCCATCCAGCCAACTGGTCCCCCCAGGGGTTGCTGTGGCAATATACATTTTTTTTTAATTCATTTACAGGATGTGGGCATTACTGGCTAGGCCAGCATTTATTGCTCTTCCCTAATTGCCCTTGAGAAGGTGGTGATGAGCTGCCTTCTTGAACCACTGCAATTATGTGGTGTAGGTACACCTACAATGCTGTTAGGGAGGGAGTTGCAGGACTGACTCAGCGACAGTGAAGGAACGGTGATATATTTCCAAGTCAGGATGGTAAGTGCTTGGAGAGGAACTTCCAGGTGATGATGTTCTGGAGCACAAGTCTACAGTGCTATTACCGGAATATTGTTAGGACCCATAGCCTTTGCAGTATCCAGTGCCTTCACCCATTTCTTGATATCACGGGAGTGAATCAGATTGGTTGAATCTGGCATATGTGATGCTGAGGACCTCTGGAGGAGACCGAGATGGATCATCCGCTCGGCACTTCTGGCTGAAGATTGTTGTAAATTTTCAGCCTTACCTTTTGCACTATATACTGGGCTCCTCTATTATTGAGGATGGAGATATTTATGGAACTGCCTCCTCCTGTGAGCTATTTAATTGTCCACCACCATTCACGACTGGATGTGCAGGTCTGCAGAGCTTAAATTTGATCCGTTGGTTGTGCAATAGCTTAGCTCTATCTATCACTTGCTCCTTATGCTGTTTAGCACGCAAGTAGTTCTGTGTTGTAGTTTCACCAGGCTGACACCTCATTTTTAGGTATGCCTGGTGCTGCTCCTGGCATGCCCTCCCGCACTCTTCATTGAACCAGGGTTGATCCCCTGGCTTGGTGGCAATGTTAGAGCATGGGTTATGCCAGGCCATGAGGTTACAGATTGTGGTTGAGTACAATTCTGCTGCTGATGGCCCACAACACCTCATGGTTGACCAGCCTTGAGTTGCTAGATCTGTTCGAAATCTATCCTATTTCGCATGGTGCTAGTGCCACACAACATGTTGAGGGTATCCTCAGTGTGAAGATGGGACTTTGCCTCCGCAAGGACTGTGCGTTGACCACTCCTACCAATACTGTCATGAACAGGTGCATCTATGGCAGGCAGGTTGATGAGGATGAGGTCAAGTATGTTTTTCCCTCTTGGTTCCCCCACCACCTGCCGCAGACCCAGTCTAGCAGCTATGCCCTTTAGAACTCGGCCAGCTCAATTTGTAGTGGTGCCGCTAAGCTACTCTTGGTGATGGACATTGAAGTCCTCCACCCAGAGTACATGATATGCTCTTGCTACCCTCACTGCTTCCTCCAAGTGGTGTTCAACATGGAAGGATGCTGATTTATCAGCTGAGGGCGGGACGGTATGTGGTAATTAGGAGGTTTCCTTGCCCATGTTTGACCTGGTGCCATGAGACTTCATGGGATCCAGAGTCGATGTTGATGACTCCCAGGGCAACTGTCTCCCCACCTATGCTGCTACCTTTGCTGTACATAGCCAGGGATGGTGATGGTGTTGTCTGGAACATTATCTGTAAGGTATGATTCCGTGAGTGTGACTATATCAGGCTGTTGCTTGACTAGTCTGTGAGACAGCTCTCCCATTTTTTGCACAAGCCCCTAGATGTTAGTAAGGAGGACTTTGCAGGTCAACAGGGCTGAGTTTGCTGTTGTCGTTTCCGGTGCCAGTGGTCTGTCCAGTTTCATTCCTGATTGACTTTGGTACAACTGAGTGGCATGCTAGGCCATTTCAGGGGCATTAAGAGTCAACCACATGCTCTGGATCTGAAGTCACTCGTAGGTCAGACCAGGTAAGGACAGTAGATTTATTTCCCTGAAGGGCATTAGTGAACCAGATGGGGGTTTTTACAACAATCAACGTGGTTTCATGTCATCATTAGACTTTTAATTCCAGATACTTGTATTGAATTCAGATTCCTCCATCTGTCATGTTGGGATTCAAACCCAGGTCCCCAGAGCATTACCCTGGGTCTCTGGATTACTACTGTAGTGACAATTCCACTAGACCACCGCCTCCCCCCAATGCATGTTGTAGCATGGAGCTATGGATAGTGATGGTAGAGGCTTCAATTTCTTTCCACCTTCCACCCGCCTTATGAATGCACAGTCCTTAGCCACCAAGTCCTGGGGTGGGACTCAAACCTGAAGCTCCTGACTCAGAGGCATGTATGCTACCCACTGCGCCATAAGGTCTATTTCACTGTTCTACTGATATAAATAGTTGCAAACGTTCAAATATCAAAGGATTTGTGTTTTTTTTTAATGTTTAAGGCTTCCTGAAACTCTGCATTCATTCTGAATTTTGCAGCAGCCAGACACTGCATTGTTGGACCTTTTATTGCAGTGATTAAGGTATTAAATGATGTTCCAATAGGCAAAAGATTGGATTGTTGCTCATCACACCTCAAGCCATGTGGTTAGAATTTTATTGGTGTTTTTAAGCTTCTTTCAAGAACTCTAATTCTCCTGTCAAGAGGTGTAACAGATAATGAGTAGGGCTAAACACTGAACTTCTAAGGGTTATTTAACTCCCATAAGACCAAGCATGGATCATAGAATAGGCACAGCACTGAAGGAGACCGACTCTCCCCAAAAGCAACTCAGCTAGTCCCACTCCCCCATTCCTTCCCCACAATCCTGCAATTTTTTTTCTCTTCAGATAATTATCCAATTCCTTTTGACAGTCATGATTGTATCTGGCTCCACCACCCCATACTCAGGTAATGCTTTTCAGATTCTAACCATCCTCTTTTAAAAAAATGTTTTTCCTCATGTTGCCTTTGCTAAGCACTTTAAATCAGTGTCCTCTGGTTCTTGACCCTTTCGCTAATGGTAGCAATTTCTCTCTGTATGCTCTGACTAGACCCTCATGATTTTGAACACAGCTATCAAATCTCTTCTAAAACTTCTACACTCAAAGGAGAACAGCTTCACCATGTAATTGAAGCCCCTCATCCTTGGAACTATTCTTGTGAATTTTTTTTATTCTCTCTCTAAATTCTTCACGTCTTTCCTAAAGTGTGGTGCCCAGAATTGGACAGTATTTCATAAAGGTTCATCATAACTTCCTTGCTTTTGTACTTTGTGCTTATTTATAAAGCCCATGTTCCAGGAAACATTTTTAACATTTTCTCAACGTATCCTGCCACCTTCAATGATTTGTGAAAATATACACTCAGGTGTCTCTATTTCTGTATCTTTTTTATGGTGTATTGCCTCCCCTCGCCCTTTCTGCCAAAATGTACCATGTTAGACTTTCTGCATTAAATTTCATCTGCCATGTGTCTGCCCATCCCACCAGCCTGTCTCTATCCCCTTGAAGACTTCCTATCCTCCTCACGGTTAACAAAACTTACAAGTTTTGTGACATATTTAAGGCCTGTTATTCATTCATAAAGAAAAGCAGTGGCCCTGGTGCCAATCCCTGGGGAAGCTCACTGGATACCTTCCTCCAGTTTGAAAAAACAACCATTCACCACTACTGTTTCCTGTCACTCAGCTAACTTTGCATCCAGGTTGCCACTTTCCCTTTTATTCCATAGATATTTGACCAGTCTTGAAAAGAATACTTAATTATTGTCAGAGAATATAATCCAGCAAGGACAAAGATGTAATGCTCCTCCCTGACTTCTCTGAGGTTAGGGTGTCAAACAGTATCCACTATAAGATCACTATTTCCCACTGCTACCTTAACAACACTTCCTCTTACTCTGCTTTCTGTAAGGACAATTTCCATTCTCTGCTTTTCTGTCTCCATTGTATCTATTCTGATTATACCAATTTCGTACCAGTGCTTCCAATATGTCTTTCTTTTTCGTCGCTAGGGGATTCATGACTTATCATGGTTGACAGGGTCTTGTCTGCTCCATTTCTCTGTTCTCATCCCTTCCCCTCCCAGAACCTTGATAGGGTTCTCCTTATCCTCATCTTCCGCCTCCTTATTCAGTGGATCATCTGCCTCCATTTCTACCACCTCTAGCACAGTGCTACCACGAAACGCATCTTCCCCTCCCCTTCCTTTTTAGCGTTCCAAAGGAACTGTTCCCTCTGTGACACCCTGGTCCACACTCCTCAATCACCTGCAATACCGCCCACCTTCCCATGCAAATATAGGACAACAACAACCCTTTCAAAAACAAAAATAGCTGGAAAAACTCAGCAGGTCTGACAGTATCTGTGGAGAGGAACACAGTTAATGTTTTAAGTCCATATGACTCTTCATCAGAACAACCCTTTCACCTCCACCCCATCTCTAATGTTTTCCAGTTCTGACTAACGATCATCAATATGACATGTTAGACTGAATTTTCCTGGCTATGTGGAGGTAGGGGTGCTGGGAAAGTAGCGGGAAACCTCATTAAAGCAGCTCCCCACCACTGACCCGCCTCTGGCCAGCTTTTCCATGAGTGGATTGCGAAGGGGACTCAGCAGCCTTCTCCAAGGTGGTGGACAGCCAATAGCTCCAATTAAGGCCCCACTAAAGGGTCATTACCCTATGCCAATGTAACCTTCACGATGTCGGACTGTTGCTCCACCGAGTCTACAGCCCAAGAACTACTTGAAGACAGCCTCCCAATGGCAGGTTGGGGCCATCCAAGCTTCCTCTCAAACATACAGTGACGGAGCAGAAATGGCCACGACCTTGGCCGCAATTATTCCTGTGGAGGGACACCCCCTCCATACTGATGGCCTTAACTGTTACGGATTTTCTTTTGTAAACTTTCCACAGGCATCTGAGGATGTCTTCATTTTGAGGCACTCTCATGCTCATGTGCTTCTCTCAACAGCACCTAACACTCCCAGTGAAGCTGCTGGCCATCCAGTGCTGCAGACACTCTCACTTCCCACGTTGTGATCCTGCATGCTGTTCTTGGACAGCAAACGAGAAGATGGCCAATTAGGATGGTGCCTCACGTGAAGTTGCTCCAGCAGGCACACTGTGGCAATTTGCAGGTTCAGGATCTGCATTTGGTCCTGATGCCCACAGGAAAGTTCAGCCCATTAACCCTTTCTCTCCCCACAGGTGCTGTCAGATCTGCTGAATATTAGCAGCATTTTCTGTTTTCGCTATGTATTTCTCCCTCCCCTTGCTTGAAGCAAGGGTTGAATTATGGAACATATTAGACCATCTTAACTGAATGATTTCATACTACATACAGCAATAGGAGCCATTTTGCCTGGTTTCAGTTTTGGAAACATATGCAATAATGTGCTTTCCCCTGAAGCAGTGCTTCTGGTAACCATTTGAAATTATCGGTGGTTCTTCTCAAAAATTATATTATCATTAAAATCTGTTGTTTGCAAAGTGCAAGACAGAAATAGATGAATGCATGCTTTCTTGTGTCATATTACAGGATTAAGTACTGTATTATCTCCCAAACGCACAATATATTTTTCATCTAAAGCCTCATGTTCCCCATTAGGATTCGTAAAATTAAATTGTCGCTGACATCTCATTTAAGAACACTAAACAAACAGGTTAACTGTGAAAGAGTGAAATTGAAGATGAGAAGATGGAAGTGGTGCACCCTATGTGGTTCACTTAATTCAACATCCTACTGTTGTGTGGGGTTCGATTTCCAGAGTATGACCTTCTTTGTTTCCCCATACATTACCAAGAATCATCATTCCCACTTCTTGATATTTTCACTCTTCCATCAAATACCCGTGGTATTGCATCATTGGTAACTATGGTGGGAAAGGACATCTATACACAACATTTCCACTTCAGCTCAATAAAGGAGATGCAAAATGGGTGTATTTCCTTAGAAAAGGACAATCAGTAAAACTACAACTATCTCCTAATTAACAAGCCTTTCTATAGATATAATGCATCAAGGGTATTTTAATGTTGAAATTACCTCATAAATGTATTTTTACTATGTATAAAGTTTTGAGATTTTATTATGTTAAAGGCACTGCATAAATATAAGTTGTTGTTATAGGTCAACAAAAAGTGTCTTGATCATATATACACAGAAAATGTTGGAAATAGGATCTGAAATGTTTGAACTCGCTGAAGGTGTCAGAGGAGTGTGAGATTGGGAGGGGGAGGAGGGAGCAGAGGGGAGGAGGGTGTAATGGGGAGAATGCGGCAAGTGGGGAGGTAAGTATAAGGGAAGGAGTTCAAGCAGGGGAAGGAGTTTGCGCAGGAGGAAGGAGTCGGAGGGAGTAAGGATGGTGGAGGGAGTAAGGGGGGTGTTCAGGTGAACATACAAGGGAAGGGTCTGTGAAGTCAATGACTGCCTCCTGGGGAGCAAACTGAGGGAGGGCGTGATAGGTGAGAATGGTGAGTGTAAAAGGGGACAGAGTGAGCTGGAAGGGTGCGATGGAGGTTGGTGGGGACTTGGAGGCAGACATCTCTCTGGGGTTGGGAAGGAGGAGGTCAGGAAGGTCACTGTGGATGGGGTGAGATTCTCAGGAAGGTAGGGAACGGGCACCTTCACCTGGACATCCTGGAAAGAAAAGGGCTTGGGTTGGCAGGTGACAGTGGGGAGATGGAAGGTGATGTTGCGGGGAGGGCCAACAGTGATGAGGGAAAGGACATGGGTGACAGAGGGGGAGATAAAGGATGGGAATGCTTATGAGAACCTTGACTACGACCATGTTTTTCTAATTGAAAGTGAGAGGAGCTTCGTGTTGGATGGATACAGGTGCTGCATGGGAGTGTGATCAGTGGGTGGGTGGAGATGCCAGTCGGCTCAGATGGGTAACTGAAAGAGAACCCCAGCAGGCAGCATTGAAAATGCTCGGGACAGTGAGATGAGTGATGGAGGAAGGATCCGCATACATGGGAGAGTGCTTGCACCAGGCTCCGAAAGGCCCTGCCACACACATACTTCTCTCTCCAGAATCACTTGTGATCTGGCTGCGTGCAGCTGAACTGCTAGTGGCCGGGGGCGGGGGCTATACAGGGTAGGGGGGATGCAGGTGGAGTACTATCTCGGTTGAACCTGCCTCCTCCTGCCCCGGACACATGTCTGTGCGGTGACCACCAGATTGTGAACCCGAGCGTGCAATAGATCTAGGTCCCACAGAGGTGTGTGACTTTGCACTGGTGCAGGGTGTGGGTAATCACTGTGGCGGGTCTTCCAGGCTGTTTATTTCCAGCTCTTCAGTGGAGGTGTCCCTTGGCTGGAGGTGAGGACCTGGATGGAGCTGAGGGACCGAATGGCTGAGGGCGTCGATCACTTGGCACAGCTCCCTGTGAACCAAAGTAGAGATAATTAGTGCATGGCAGCAGAGTCAAAAGCGCACTCACAGTTGCGTTGAGAGAGGGATGATGGAGTGCAGGATCCTCACGTGGGTGTTCGCCGCAGGCACAGTCCACATCCTCACAAGTCAGCACAATGGCACACTCCTCAAAGTGAGTGAGGGGCCTAATGTGGGCCACTCCACACCCGGACTGGGACCTCTCCCTGCCGTTGTGAGCCAGCTTCTCCTGCATGAAAACAGATGGAGAGTGTGTGAGCAGGTTGCATGGCATTGAATGGACTGTTAGTGTGGTGAGCATAGCCATAGACAGGATGAGGCCGTGAGCTGCAGAGGGTTTGAGCCTGATGGGGATGTGAGGGTGTGCGTGAGAGTTAGTGGTGTTATCCCTTGAGCTTTGAGATCCCTGTGGATGTGTGATGGGTTTTTTTCATTCATTCACAGGATGCGGGCTTCACTGACTGGTCCAGCATTTATTGCCCATCCCTAGTTGCCCTTGAGAAGCTGGTGGTGAGCTATCTTCTTGAACCACTTCAGTCCATGTGGTGTGGGTACACCCACATTACTGTTAAGGAGGGAGTTCCAGGGTCTTGACCCAGTGACAGTAAAGGAATGGTAATATATTTCTAAGTCAGGGTGGTGTGTGGATTGGAGGGGAACTTCTAGGTGGTAGTGTTCCCATCTATCTGCTGCCCTTGTTCTTCTAGATGGTAGTGGTTGTGGGTTTGGAAGGTGCTGCCTAAGGAGCCTTGGTGAATTCCTGCAGTGCATCTTGTAGATGGTACATACTGCTGCTACTGTGTGTCGGTGGTGGAGGGAGTGAATGTTTGTGGATGTTCTGCCAATCAAGCGGGCTGCTCTGTCCTGGATGGTGTCAAGCTTCTTGAGTGTTGTTGGAGCTGCACTCATCCAGGCAAGTGGAGAGCATTCCATCACACTCCTGACTTGTGCCTTGTAGGTGGTGGACAGGCTTTGGGGAGTCAGGAGGTGAGTTACTCATTGAAGGATTCCTAGCCTCTGACCTGCTCTTGTAGCCACAGTATTTATTTGGCTAGTCCAGTTCAGTTTATGGTCAATGGTAACCCCCAGGATGTTAATAGTGGGGGATTCAGTGATGGCAATGCCATTAAATGTCAAGGGGTGATGGTTAGATTCTATCTTGTTGGAGATGGTCATTGTCTGGCACTTGTGTGGTGCAAATGTTACTTGCAACTTGTCAGCCCAAGCCTGGATATTATCCAGGTCTTGCTCCATTTGGACATGGACTGTATCAGTAACTGAGGGGTAGCAAATGGTGCTGAACATTGTCCTTATGATGGAAGGAAGGTCATTGATGAAGCAGCTGAAGATGGTTGAGCCAAGGACGCTATCCTGAGGAACTCCTGCAGTGATGTCCGGAGCTGAGATGACTGACCTCCAACAACCACAACCATCTTACTTTGTGCTAGGTATGACTCCAAGAGTTTTCCCTCTGATTCCCATTGACTCCAGTTTTGCTAGGGTTCCTTGATGCTACACTCGATCAAATGCGGCCTTGATGTCAAGGGCAGTCACTCTCACCTCACCTCAGGAGTTCAGCTCTTTTGTCCATTTTTGAACCAAGGCTGTAATGAGGTCAGGAGCTGAGTGGCCCTGACAGAACTCAAACTGGCTGTCAGTGAGCAGGTTATTGATAAGTATGTGCCTCTTGAGTGCACTGTTGATGACCCCTTCCATTACTTTACTGATGATGGAGAGTAGACTGATGGGGCGGTAATTGGCTGTGTTGGATCTGTCCTGCTTTTTGTGTACAGGACATACCTGGGAAATTTTCCACATAGCCGGGTAGATGCCAGTGTTGTAGCTGTACTGGAACAGTTTGGCTAGGGGCATGGCAAATTCTGGAGCACAAGTCTTCAGTACTATTCCCAGAATATTGTCAGGGCCCATAGCCTTTGCGCTGTCCAGTACTTCAGCTATTTCTTGATATCACGTGGAGTGAATCGAATTGACTGAAGACTGGCATCTGTGATACTGGGGACCTCTGGAGGATGCTGAGATGGATCATCCACTTGGCACTTCTGGCTGAAGATTGTTATGAATGCTTCAGCCTTATCTTTTGCACTAATGTGCTGGGCTCCCCCATCATTGAGGATGGATATATTTGTGGTTTGTGAGTTGAGAGTGATGAGGTAGTTGACTTACCCTGGTGGAACAGATGAGAGCATTCATCCTCTTCCTGCACTGGATGCTGACCTTCTCTGTGCTCCGGTGGCACTGACTGCCGCTGTCTCCACCTCCCAGGCCAGATTGGTGACTCTGGTGGACCTCCTGCAGCCATAGCAGTGGTAGAGGACATCATGGCGGCCTTCCAATGCACCCAGTAGGTGCCCCGGAGAGGCATCACTAAATTTGGGGGTTGCTGTCTTCTTCGCTTTCGGGGCCATTTGTCACCTGGTGCGGCGCTGGTCTGTAGGCTGCACTCAGGTGTGCTTTAAATATGGTGCCTGGAGCAAATCCGAGCCCGCCCGCCAACAATCCACTGTGTTTCCTCTGAATGTATTATTAATGAGGCAGGATGCGCCGTGAAAAGCTGCCGTTGCCGCCAGTGGGTAAAATGTCCTTTTTCCTGCCCACTACCACACTTCATGCAAATCTCGGACGATTCCACCCACTGAGTCCGGAAGGCTGTCATTGAAAGATGAGGCATTCTTCAAGCTTCAGTTAGCTTCATTGAAACCATCTCGGAGGCTGACGACAGAGAGGTCAAATTGAGAGCGGGGCAAAAATAACAATTGATGGGAAGCTCACAGTCCCATTTGCAGACCAACTCACCTTCCCACATCACCTACACAATGCCAATATAAGAGGTACAACAACAGCCCTTTTACCTTTTCCCTTCCCACCATTCAGGACCCCAAACACTCCTTTCAGATTAAACAGTGATTTACTTGTACTTTTTTTAACTTAATAAACTCTATTCACTGCTCACGACGGGGCCTCCTCTACACTGGGGAAGACAAAACACATATTGAGTGATCGCTTTGCTGAACACCTCCTTTTGGTCTGCAAGCATGCCCCAAGCTTCCAGTCACTTGCCTTTTTAATTCACTGTGAAGGACTCCATAGCATTGTCCTAAGAGCAGGGAGGTACTCCTGGTGTCCTGACAAACATTAATCCCCCAAGCAACATCCCCAAAACCAATTGGCTGGCGTATATCTTACATCTGCTTGCAGGACCTTGTTAATAAATTGGCTCCTTATTTAACCCCATAACAGCAGCCACATTTCAAAAGTGAAGCACTTGGGATGTGAGCACAAGTTCTCAGGGACACATTTATTTTTTTAACCGTTCTGTTTGCTGAACCCACGGTTTCATCTTTGATCCAAATGCATTTCTACTTTTTAAGTGCACTGAATTTTAATACCAAACATAGAATTTTCTAAGATAGATGGCCAGTTCCAAAAACAAGTACCAAAAACTGCTAACACTGCAATTGAAAATATGTCACCAATAACAGATCACTTTTCCATTCTACAGCATTTCAGGAGTACTCCTTCATATTTAGAAATTTACGATTGTGTTATCCTTTGATGAATAAAGAATAAATGAGGAAGGGGGTGATTTCATTAATCCCATCAGTAAAGGTGCATTATCAAAAGTGCAAGAGAAAAAGTGCCTTGTGCTTTGAAGGTTATGTTATTTAAAAGGGGAAAGTAATTGTCCAGTTAAGTACATCTATCCACATCAGGCTGTTCCAAATTTTATTTTTAGCATGTATCTATGGAATGCGGCAAATACCCATTTTAGCTGAGTACTAGCATGCAGGTACAGTAAGCAATTAAGAAGGCAAATGGCATGTTGGCCTTTATCACAAGAGGATTTGAGTATTGGAGTAAAGACATCTTACTGCAATTATATAGAGCCTTGGTGAGACCATACCTGAGGCAGGATTTTACCTTTGGTGAGCAGGGGTGGGGCCCATTCGCCGATACGTAAAATGACTCAGGATGACGTCGGGCGGAACTCCCAACGTCATCCCGCCCCATTTAAATTTTCAGGAAGGTGGGCCTACAGCAAAATCAGCTGCGCGCCCGCCGACCTGTCAATGGCCACTTGAGGCCATTGACAGGATCAATTAAGCAATTAAAGGATCTGCCTGTCCAACCTTAAGGTTGGTGGGCAGGCCAGGAGCCCCGGCGGCAACTAGAAAAAACATGAAACCTCATCCACTGGCGGGATGAGGCTTCATGTAGGGTTTTAAAAATTTTAATAAAGTTGTTATGGAAATTATGAACATGTTCCAACTCATGTGACATTGTCACATGAAGGGACATGTAAGTTAATTTTTTTTTTCTCTATCTTTAATATAGTTGAAAGTAGAGCCGATCTCCCTGAGGCAGCACTTAGCCTCAGGGAGATGAGTGCGCTCTTTCATGCGCATGCACGAAAGTGCACACTCTTGATTTTAGGGATTCCCCCCACCCGCACAGGAAGCGCATAGCACTTTCCTGCGGACGTCACGCTGGGCGGGCCTTAATTGGCCCGCCCGTGCAAAATGGCGACAATTATGTCCGTGCCCACCCACAACTGGGTCAGCTCCACCCGCCCGATGAATGGAAAATTCAGCTGCTGCAGTATTGTGTGCAGTTTTTGTCTCCTTACCTAAGGAAAGGTATACCTGCCACAGAGGAACTGCAATGAAGGTTCACCAGACTAATTTCTGGAATGGAGGGATTGTCCTATGAAGAAAGATTAAATAGACTGGACCTTTATTCTCTGGAGTTTAGAAGAATGAGAGGTGATCTCATTCAAACATCCAAAATTCTTACAGGTCTCAACAGGGTAGTCGCAGGTAGGATGTTCCCGCTGGCTGGGGGTTCTAGAACCAGGGGACACGGTCTCAGGATAAAAGGTAGGCCATTTTAGACTGAGATGAGGAGGAAGTTCTTCATTCAGAGGTTGGTGAATGTTTGGAATTCTCTACCCCAGAGGGCTGTAGAGGCTCAGTCATTTAGCATGTTCAAGACTGAGATCAATAGATTTCTACATATTAAAAACATCAAGGATATGGGGATAGTGCAGGAAAATGGTGTTGAAGTAGAAGATCAGCATTGATCTCATTGAATGGTGGAATGGGCTTGAAGGGCTGAATGGCCTACTCCTCCTACTTCTTATGTTCTTATGCTGGTGAAGTGATGGGTGCAGTGCTTTTATCAGGAGGAGAACTTCTGTCTTTCTGTACAACTCACCTTCAGAAAAGTATCATTGATCACATCATTGATCACATAGAAGCCGATTCTGCAATATTTGGGATCTTTCTTGGGTGCAACTCAGGAGAGAAATATGAGAGATTGATTTTATGGGTCACATCTTTCAGTAATGGCACTTAACTATGGCGTTTCTGTCCCTCGAGATAAATTAGCCATCTGCACCAAAAGAACCAATACTCAGTGTGTATTATGTTGACATGAGCAAGGATGCCCAGAGCCCTGACAAGCCCCATGCGCATGTGTCTGACTGAAAGGAGCAGCGCATTTAGGTTCATCTTACAGCTGTAACCTGTGCTAGTGAGACACCAGGGTAGAATTAATCAACAGTGGTTAAAATGGCAAACGTACACTGCTGTTTTGATTTCTCAATTAATTTGTTAAAAGTTAAACTTGGTTTAGGGCAGATGTTTTCTGATCTAACATGACAGTATTGGCCATTAGTAGACCACTATCCTGTACTTTTCAGATTAGATTCCTCTGCAGTGATTGTTTTGCTTGAAAGACAACAACTTGTATTTATACAGAAACTTTAATATACTAAAACATTCCAAGTTGATTAGACAAATCACCTAAGATATTGGGGTAGATGACCAAAAGGTTGGTCAGTGAGGTGGGATTTAAGGAGTATCTTAAAGGAGGAAAGAAAGGTAGAGAACTGGAGAGGTTTAGGAAGGGAATTCCAGAGTTTAGGGTTTAGGCAGCTGAAGGTATGACAGCCAATGGTGCAAGGATTAAAATCAGAGATGCTCAAGGAAGAGGTCAGAATTGAAGGAGCAACGTTCCTGCTAAATTGAGCGAGTGCATAGTCGCTGAGGGACCAAACAGGCTTTCCACAAGCTACAGTTCCTTTAAGTAGCGTGCATCTACGACAATCAGTAATGATGACCATGAAACCATCGTCAATTGTTGTAAAAACCCATCTGGTTCATTAATGTCCTTACCTGGTCTGGCCTACTTGTGACTCCAGACCCACAGCAATGTGGTTGACTCTTAACTGCCCACTGAAATGGTCGAGCAAGCCACTGAGCTCAAGGGCAATTAGGGATGGGCAACAAATGCTGGCCTTGCCAGCGCTGCCCACATCCCATGAACAAATAAATTTTAAAAATCTTAAAGGAACCATGCAGTGTATCAAAGTGACTGCTCGCAGTGTGGGGAAATTAGATGAAATAATGCTGGGACGGTTGTAAAACCATTCCAGGGATAGGAAGGGGCAAGGCCAAGAAGAGATTTGAAAACGAGGACAAGAATTTTAAAATCCAGGGTTTTGTTAAATGGGAGCCTAATGTAGCTCAGGGAAGAATGGGTGAATGAGATTTAGTGTGAATTAGAACATGGACAGCAGAGTTTTGGAAGACTGTCAAATAAATTAATCTACTTTAATCCTCCTTAATTGATCAAGCTGATACTGGAATAAAAACAGAAAACGCTGGAAAAACTCAGCAGGTCTGGCAGCATCTGTGGAGAGAGAAACAGAGTTAACATTAATATGACTCTTCTTCGGAACTAAGGGATTTAAATGTCCTTAATTGGCCCCAGTGTTGGCATAAACCTCGTTTGTTCTTGTCAAACCAAATACTTAATAAGATTTAACGCTTTTAATCCTTTTACCGAAAGGAGTTCTTGACAAATACTTGCTCTGCTTTTTAATCTGAGCAAATCCGCTAAATTACTGATCGAAGTGCATATTCTCCATTGAAGATTAAAGAAACCAGAAAAACTGCCCGGGTTTTTGACAGCATTTAATGTTGAGCGAATTTCTTTCAATGAAGCAATTATTTATTCACCCGTTTATTTTACTCTAAGCTGTAACTGGTATAATATGCGAGAGCTTTAAGAACATAAAACTTGCTCTCAAGTACAGCACCTTTGCTTTAATTATCACTGGTTACAGTTTTTTGCTTCCCGCAACCACGTAACGTAATGATTGTTTGAATTTGGATATGTGTCAGCTTGTTTCGGATGTTTCGATTGACGACTGGCGAGTTTAAGACCAGTGGGACCTCCTTGTAGGCAAAATCCACCCCGCCCCTTTGAGCTTTCGAAGTATGCGCTATTTAATGGCTTCTCGTCAAAACTGACTCATCGGTCCGGGTTTGAAATCTGCTCTGGGGTCCGGTGGACGTGACAAATTATTGCTTCCCTTGAACCCACGTTCTGTTTGAAATGTGGAAGTGCTCCCTTTCTCTCTCTCTCTCCCCAGAGTGCTGGAAAATGGGATTAGAATAGTTAGGTATTTGTTTGACTGGCGCAGACTCGATGGGCCGAAGGGCCTTTTACTGTGCTGTAGACCCCTATGACTCTGTGACTGAGATCCTTACACGGGCTGAGTGCTGGAAACCAACACATTTAACCTCATCACTGCCCCAGGTCCGAATTTTTGCGACGTTCCAGTTGGAAATAAATACCCCAACCTCCATTCACAACTAACCCCATGAAAATATACAAGAAAAGTGGCAGGTAGCCGTGAATCTACAGAGAATACAACTGACGTTGCAAATAAAGCGATTTGGGCTCCTGATGTTGTATACGTTAAACTGAAAGGACAATAATATTTTTAGCTCTGTTTTTTTTTGTATTACTTCTGACTGGATTTGATATTTCTTTGGCGCATTTTGCAAGATATCTGAATCTAGACATGTTTTTACAATTTGCTGTTCTGTATTTTCAAATGGAATTTCAGCAAAGCATTATCGGTGTAATCGCTGCAAGTATGGCTTCAATAGTCAATTGTCACAGTGTCAGGGGTTCACACTCGGCTCATCCTGAAGAGCGCGGCTCTGCATTCTGAAGCCCAACTCCTTAATTATTTGAATGCTCTAACGCTGAACTCGCTTCGACATTTCGCTAAGAAATGTGAGCAGACATTTGCAGCAAATGTGCGCCGTTTGACGCCTTTGTGCCAACATTTTCGTTTATTTTGTCGTCGTGAGCTGCTAGAAATAGGGAGACATAGGAAGACGTTGAAAGTCTGGCATAGTCACTAACTGTAAAATCGATGGCAGGCAAATCTGACTTCTCACACTTTCTCACATAGGACATGCATTGTCAGATATATATGACAGCACGTTCATTCGTGGTCAGAATCTGATTATTTTCCGCTCAACCTCTGGAAGCATCTTGAATTTAAAATTTCATTATCAAGTAATCCCTCATTTGTGTAAGTATTTAAAGAGCAGGCCTGTGCTGTAACGTTTGGCTGCCGTCGTTACAACCCAAGTAACAAATATTACAAAAAAAATAGCTTCATAGGAACAAAATCTAGTTTGTAAGTACAATAGAAGGAAATCCGGAGTCAACGAGAACAGCCAAATTCGTAGGACTGTTCGAATGAGAAACAATATACAAAATAATTCGATTTTTCTACTATGGGGTAATAAAAATTTGGTGGATAATGTTCACGTGATCCACCTTTTCACTGCTTTATATGAAGGTTGTGTACTTCATGTTAACTTTCTACATGTAACATTACATAATAGAAATGTTATACAGCTAGGGTTTAAACTATTCGGTTTATGCAGACCCACTCCACACGTCGAAAACTAGCAGGCCATCTAACTGTACCGGGTCCTTGAAAGAAATATAACTATATCAGTCCATGCTAACGTGATCTCAATGAGACAGGGTGCAAATTGGGCCTGTATTAAATTATTGGCGATTACAAGCCTGTTCCTATTGCCATCATACAGGTCCCTTGAAAGTTGAACATTGATGTTGTTGTCGCGGGAGTTCATTCCTGATCGCTGTAGGCCATAACAGAGCCGAATAATTCACTCATCCACTTGAGGAAATAACCTCATCGGCATACATCAAAGAGAAATTGTCAATTGTTGCGGGCGATTGCAGACACAACGCTTTGCGTGATTTTTTCAAGGAACAGACTCAGCCTTTCAGGGGCAAAACCCAGATAAGACCCTGAAAGCTTCTGTGGAATAAATGTAACCATTTGGCAAACATAAATTAATGACCGTAACCAGACTGGGAATAAACATGGCTCTATTCTGACTGAACGTCCCAACAATATGTTTCGCGAACTGATGAATCAATACTACGGCAACACAAGCTTTACTTAATCAATGTGTCCGTTACTGGAACGCAGAATATTGTAGATTACCGCGGGAACCCCTATCTAGGTTTCTGCAGGGAATATGCTGAAATCTAAGGACCCTTTATTGAACTCCGAGAGAAGAATAACATGCATCGAGTTATTAACTTTTTTCCCTTTGGGGGTACATCTTCTACTGATATAATATTAATGCAATATTACACTACCTTTTCCACCTTGAAAATCTGATGGAATTACTGTGAAGGTGGCTGCATATTTGGTCATTGGAAGCCGCTCTCCAATTGTAAAAGAAATACGCACGGTTTGATAATAATAACGCTATATTTTAGGCTTCATTTTACGGCGACAAATGGTTAAGACTCAGTGAGTATTGACAAAGAGCTTTGCATCTTTTAGATTTCTGTCCTGTGGGTGATCGTCAGTGAAATTGGATGAATTTTCACCTAATTATTTTATCGTAACGTAAGTGAACTAAAGGCTTGTGTTGGATTTTTCTGAGATTATATTATTCTACCGTGGTTCAGCAAGGGGGGAAATTGCAGATTTAGTTTCTTTTTAAAGGGCTTCCATGAGAACTAAGATGGCATTATGAACTTAAAGCCCAGCTATTCTAGCTCATATTTCCGAATTTTGGGATGCATAAAAATATGTGTGTGTACAAATTATGTAGAAGTCATTCTGAACCAATACATACATAAATTATAGGTAAAGCTTACTGTGAAGAGAGGTGATGGTGTTAGAATAAGCGCACGACTTCTAAAATTGGGCAGTCACTAAAGCGTAACTGACCGGAAAATGCGTGACTGTTCATTCTTGGATTTCAGTTATGGACACAAAATAAAATTCCAGGCAACTACATACACTACTTATTTCATTTATCTAACTGAGTTTTGGCAAAGGCGCTTTAATTTGTTTGGATTTGCCGACCTGCCTGTACAACCCAACAACAAAACATGGCAGCTTGATTAGAAAAGGAACTCGTGCCTCGCGTTCCCGTTTATCTCCTGTTAAAAAGAATGCCCGGAATTTTATTCCATTACTCCAAATGGGGAGCTATTAACCCAAATAAACATGAAAACATATGAAGAAATACAACATTCCAGAATCTATTCTTCTCCTGTTTACTTGCTATTTCCACATCGTCCTGGGTGATATTAATACACTTGACTGTGGATTAAATTACATTGAAGCTCCAATATCATCCGAGGATATTATTAGTGATACCAATGCTAAATGGGCTATAGTAAAATTGGATCTGTTTGGTGTGGGAAATGTGAGTACTAACATCAGTAAATAAATGTTAATCTAACACGGCATTCCGACTAAAACAAGTTGGGATTTGATACAAGTACTGTTAAAGAAATATTCCTTATATTGCGATACTTGTTAACGGACTTGAATAAGCCACCTCGTTAGACTATTGTTGCACGATTACATGCAAGTGGTCGTGGGTGGTAATGGATTTATTCTGTCACGTTGCTGACCACGGCATCTACTCTGTAGGTTTAGTTTGATTGGAAATAAGTGGACACTGATTAATCAGGTTGTTCATCAGGGCCTAGTGACTGACCTATGTATACCTCCCCTCCTTCAGCACCACAGAACTGCATTCTCAGAAACCTCAATGTTGTGCATTCTTTCCAGAACCGAGATCAAAGTCTGATCTAATGAGTTGTGACAAAAACCTCAGGATATTCTTCAAGGTCAAAGGACCCGACAGGCACAGGCACCGACAGGCTGCATTACAAAAACAAAAATCGCCTCCGCTATCTCTAAGAGGGCGAGATCAGTAATATTAATAACCGGAGGACTGAAAAGACAGACAACTCATTCATTTTTAGGGCTCCCGCTATATCTAGCTCGTTTAGTAATTCAATTATTATCTCGGTCTTAATCCATGTAATTTTCGCTAATTTAGGGACTTTGACCACCCCCCCATTAATTCGAAGTCCACATTTTGCCAGAAACTGTAATGAACAGTGGTCTAATCTACATGATGAAACATAATCCGAGTCTTTATTCAGATCAAAGACTTTATAGTGAGTTCCCTGTGAAACATGGCGGGAACACTGGCACTTTGTCCCATGTAACATGTTGTACTCTATGTAACATGTTGTACTCTATGTAACATGTTGTACTCTATGTATTGCAGCCTTGTCGCACATAATCAGATCTGTCCTAAATCCCATGTACAACGATTGAGTTCGGACAAGCGTCTTCAACATATTATTGAACACGAACTCCTCGCTTTGGTTGGAAGGGGTTAATCTGCTGTCCTCTGACTAACTGGAAGATCCAGTCTAGTTGAAGGATGACGGACTTGTTCCCTCCTATGAGAATGATGAACTGCTGACGCCTCGGATTAGAGAGGGGAGGGGAGGGGAGGGGAGATGGGGGGCGCCGCTAAATAATTTCAACTCGAACCTTCATCCATCAGAACATGCCCGTCTCACCCCGTCTGTAACCACAGGACTGAAGGCAGCCGACATCTGCTTCCTTAAAGACATTGCTATGTCCAGCAGCCAGCACATGGGAGTGCAGCATCTGTGAAGTGGACCAGACTCAAGGCTTTTATGAAATGCTCCTGTTGGCAAAGTTGCCAGGAGACGTCCGCAATGCCGTGTCCCGTGGAAGAGGGACCGCTCCGATCCCAGTCCTGCTGAGCTTCTGCCAAGACTCGAGGAGCATCTGAAGAGCCACTCACCCGGTCATTGCCCCCCCCACCCCCTCCCCCCATTCCCCCCCACCCACCCACCAACCCACCTACCTCCCTACCTCCCCACCTCCCTACCTCCCTGGCGTCTCACAACCTCAAAGAGGCAATCGATGGAACCACTTCTCCAGACCATGTGCGATCTGGCCAGGATCCCGATTCAAGCCTTTTAATATGAGCTCCATGCTCCGGGGGCTCTGGCTGTCCCTGCTTGTGATCGGCGTGTGGGTCTCACCTCGAGTCTACTCGTCATGGTGGTAAGTCACTCAATGGGTTTGTGTTTCAGGAATAGCTTCAAAAGTACCACACACGAAAAAAAAAAGACACCCGCAATCCTCAGCAACCCTGTCAGGCACCTTCACCCGGGAGGGAGCAGGCAGCCTGAGGTTTTACACCTTATTCTTGTAACACACTCGACTTCCTCGCGATTTTTAAAGCTCTCCCATCTGAACAGTGCTGAAAGCAGAAATAATGCCAGGACAGAAATGCCCTCTGTGCCCACCCTGAGGCATGATGACACTTCGATTACTTTTTGTTGCAAAGTGCAATTTTAATTTTTTTTTAACCTATTTCACAATCTCCCCAGACTTTATTTGAAACTTAAAAACCTTGTCCCAATTTCGGTATAAGAGCGAGTTAAAACAATCAGATTTTGTTTAGCTTCCAGCCTGGTATGTTTGCTTTGGGGAATTTCGGTATGGGTGGACTCTAAGTCCGAGCGCCTGCGGACACAACCCGAAAATAGGAAAATGTCCAGGAACTCTCCTTCCAGCATAACCTCTCCTCCCGGGGCAGAGACGGGTGAAGGTTTGTGGGGTGGGGTGGGGTTGGTGGGTTGGTCGTTCGTTTGGAGAGGAGACCAGTAGCAACACTCGCAACACAACACAATACCTTAATGAACATGTTGGGACAGGCTGCAAGTTACACGGGGTGAGACATCTTCCACAGACTGGGCTCCGCAAACCCCGTTTCTTCCACAGATTAACTTTCACACAGCAGACTGGAATGACTGAAGTCTTCAATTGTAATCGGCCAGCCGGACACTACACAGGCCCCCTCATTAAACAGGCAGCGGCATCATCCTCCCCACCACCACCCCCAGTCTGAACTACATGGTACAATTGTAATGTTGCTGTATCTCTGTCATTGTGAGGACAGTGTGAAGTGAGGGACGGACAAGACCCAAAACTTCAAGATCCGGACAATTCTGCGCTCGGCTTCATTCAACTTGTCCAACCGCTCCCTCGCCCCCTTGAGCAGCATAAACGGAGCTGGAACTATTCGAACTAAATCCAGCACCTGCGAGTTTTCGCTTTAATCTGTCGAATTCATTATAAATCAACGAAATTCTGGGTGGGAAAAAAAAACTAACCCAAGGTCCGCGGGTAGATAGGACGTGAATTTTAAAATGAAATTTAAGTTGTGCGATTCCCAATCTTAAAGAGAATGAGTGTTGTTGCCCCCTCTACGAGGGAAGGGCCACCACTCAGTGGCAACACATCTGGCACCTTCCAAACCAGCAGGTGAGAGGAGTTCCTCTCCAGACCCTTCAACTGGTTCAGTCCACAAACATACAGCAGTTCCACCTCGCCCAATACTAAATGTGAAATCTTTCAATATTTAAACAGAAGCGTACTGTATTTGTCAATGTATCAGGAAACAAGTCTTCAATTTCTCAAACATTCAGCAAGTGATATAAAATTCTTACTAGTCCCCTGGATGAAGCAATGTTGGAGTTTTCTGAAATCTTCCACAAAAATCCTGAATTGATCTGAAATGCATTGTCCTCGCCGAAATTGCACTGACGAACAGCGCCACTCATCAATGTTGGGAACAGTTGATGGTAAAGCACCAAACAGCAGAAAGAATAGAGCAAAACGGGTTTTAACCCGAGTGAATGTGTCTCTTCATTTGGCACTATCTTTACACGTACCTGAACAGAAAATACTTCGATATTTAAAATACATAACTACAGGTATGACATTAGGGCTACATAGTATAACAAAGCATTACAAATGGTTACATAGGATTACATAGGAAAAAGGCCATTCAGCTCAACCAATCCGTACAGGTGTTTATGAGCCTCCTCCCATCTTTCCTCGTATAAACCTCTCATCATAACCCTCTATTCCCATCACCCTCAAATATTTGTCTAACTTCCCCTCAAATGCATCTATATTATTCACTTCAACAACTCCCTGTGGTAGCGAGTTCCACATTCCCATCACTCTCTGGTAAAGAAGTTTTTTTATTCCCTAATGGGTTTCTTGACTTTATATCGATGGCCTCTAGTTATTTCTTCTCCACAAGAGGAAACACTCTCTCTGTATCCACTCTAACAAAACCTTTCATAATTTTAAAAATCTTCATGAGATAAGCCCCTCAGCCTGTCAATCCTTTCCTGATATGTATACCCACACATTTCTTGTATCACCTTTGTAAACCTTCTCTGCACCCTCTCCAGCCCTCTACATGCTTTTTATATATGGTGACCAGAACTGCACACAGTGCTCTAAGTCTGGTCTAACCAAGGTTTGACACAGGTTTAAGCATAATTTCTCTATTTTTTCATTCTAACCCGCTGGAAATAAAGCCTAGTGCTTCGATTGTTTTTTTTCATGGCCTTGCTAACCTGTGGTACACTCTTCAGTGATTGGCTTATTTGTACCTCAAGATCACTTTGTTTCTCTACCCACATAGAGTTGCATCTTCCAAGTAATAAATGATCTTCCTCTTCCTGCTACCAAACTGTACTACCTCACATTTATCCTAATTTGACAATTATTTACTTATTAATATCCCCCTATTATTTGTCGCTGTCCTCCTCAGTATTGACTATTCTGCCACGCCCACAATTTGGTGTCATCAGCAAATTTAAAAATTGTGTTTTTGATTCCAAAGTCCAAATTGTTAATATAAATTCTGAACAGCACTGATCCTTGCTTTCCACTCTGAATAACTACCATTTATTCCCACTCTCTGCCTCCTGTCTTGAAGCCAGCTAGCAATCCATTCTGCCTCTTGTCCCCTGACTCCACATTCTCTGACCTTAATCATTAGTCTATTATGGGGTATCTCATCAAAGGCCTTTGCAAATGCAGACAAATTATATCTACTGCATTACCATTATCTATTCTCTCTGTTACCTCCTCAAAATAATCAATCAAATTGGTCGAGCAAGACTTTCCCTTTTGAAATACTTGCTGATTATTCATTATTATATTTTCATTTCTAGATGCTCTTCTATTCACTCCTTTAGTAGTGATTCCATTATTTTACCTACCACCAATATTAAGCTGACTGGTTTATAATTCCCTGGGTATGTTTTGTCATCTTTTTTAAATATAAGAATGACATTAGCTATCTACCAGTCTTCTGGCACTACACCTCTATCTAGTGAATTATTAAATATGTGTGGTAATGCCTCTACGATTTCTTCCCTTGATCCTTCCAAAATATGTGGATACAATCCATCCAGACCAGGAAGTTTATATTCTTTAAGTTTGGTTAGTTTATTTAATACATGCCCTTTTCATTTTAACTGCACTTATCTCATTGCTCATCTCATCATTCAATATCATGTCTACTTGTTCTATCTCCCTGGTAAACACTGAAGTGAAATAATTATTTAATATTTCTGCCACATCTCTAGTGTTACCTGTGGTATTATCCCATCTATCCCTTAATGGTCCTAGTCCCATCACAGTCTTCATTTCTTAATGTTATGCTTGTAAAATAGTTTAGTATTTTGCTTCATGTTTCTTGATAATTTAATTTCATGGTTCTTCTTTGCTTTCCTAATTGTCTATTTTACTTTTTTCCAAATCCTTTTGCATTCTCAGTTATCATGCACTCCCCTGCAGTCTATGAACTTAATCCTCATTCCTAATCCTCAACTTTTTCTGTATCTCTTCATTCACCCATGGAGTCTCTTGGTTTAGTGAGAGTTTGTTCTTTCCTTTTAGAGGAATATATTCTTCAGCAATCATAAGTAATGGCCTTAAGATGGTTAAAAGGACAAGGGCATGATAGAAAACTACAACAGGAAGAAAGAGGAAAATAGAATTCCACAGCTTCGCAAATTGGTATTCTGACATTGCTCCTTTTCAGTTTCTATCTCCTTTAAGCAAGTTTAACTTGCAACCAGCAATCTCAGGAATGTCCTTCTAAAAGCCATTTTTTTCAGGAGATAGGGCTTTTCCTTCCTCAGCCATACAAGAACACGTTCACGTGGTACTTGTTTTTCTTCTGACTAGCAGCATCAATCACTTGTACAATAGCATAATGGCTGCAGGAAGAAGCCTTTTTGTGATGTTTGATTATGTCAATTCAATTTTTAACATATTAATTTCTCTCACTGTTTAAGTCTTTCATTCCCTGCACTGTTCCTTTAATCTTGGTTAGGGATTATTTTCTTCCACCTCTGTTTTTGTTTTAAAGCACGATGATGTGCCAGAACGAGCTGGGATTTTTAGCCTTCTGATTCTTTCTTTTCCTCCAGGAAGGACAGTAACCTCATTACAATGTAATGATCAAGCTCAGGAACTTGTTCTAGGAGGTGTTTTACCATTCTCTGGAAAAACATCGGAGCACAAATATGCTGTGCTGCCTGTCAATGCATTTTTACTTTATGCTTTTTAAATAAATCATAAATATTATTTATAATTCATGAATACTTTTTCAACTTTGAAGGACAGAATGGTATGATGTAGCCAGTTGCAAAAGCATCATTTAGTTTGTCCCAACAATGTGCTCTGGAATGGACCATCTGCTTTGAGAGCTTTAACATTTTATTTAGGGCATTTTTACATTTTCTCTACTTGTCAATGAGGTGAAAGCCAATACTGGAGAATGGGACAGTTTTCAGCATGAAGCACCCAGATACAGAGTCAAGAAGTCCCAGACAGTTCAGGTACAGCATAGTTCACTGTAGAGCACAGCCTTGAGTTTAAAGTATTGTCATCTGTGTGGCATTCCTGATAAGGGCAAGAAATCATTTGAACTGAACATCCAAAAAATTCCAAACATAATTTGCAGCTTCCATAACTTAATAGTAAACAAAAATATTAATTCCATGTAGCTGCTACCCTGAAGGAGAAATAATTTCTACTTATTTCTAGCCTCGGTTGGGGATTGGTTGTATAGTCTCCTTGCTTTTCAGGTGGGAAAATAAGCCCTAATGATACTTCACCAATGATTGCTGCTATATTTAACATTGCCGCAGCCCACCTCAGCAGAGCACCCATACTACCATTTATTCTTATTCGCTTTTATGTGTTACTAAATTAAGCTGGCTTTACTCATTTTACTTAGGATCATTACACCCAACAGAAAAAAGCTTTCATCAAGATTGTATACTTACATTCTCCTTATATTGGAGGAAGGGATCAAAGGTCTGCATTTATTTTTCATTTTCAGTTCATTTCCAGTATTTTCCTGCAAATGATTGTATCGTGCTAAGTCCTGGTTTTGGGAATTGTATTAACTTTCTGGTGATCCACAACTACAGCTTAGTATGTTTTCCTATAAATTTATTAGCTCAATAGAGGAGCATGCAAGAAAGCAGACTAACATTCAAATGTTACCTTCAAATTATCAGTTCACTAGATGCTGATCTGAAGGGTTTCAAACAGAGGTCAGATCTCTTTTTCCTCCCATATGGAAACTTCATCTGCAAACTGCTATCTCTCCAGATTCAATGTCAAAGTTTGAAGTCTGAATCAACTCTTACTTTTTTCCTCAAGATAAGACCAAATTATTTTTAAGGTCTTTTAGCTCGCAGCCTGATTTGGTCTGGAGCAAAGATCAAATGAGGTGTCAGGAAACAGAATGATACCATAGGTGTTACAGTGAAGCTCTTCAAGAGCACCAGAGCCTCAATAATTACTACAAGGCCAAATATTGAGGTAACAGTACTAATTTGGTGCAGCCATCAGCCGATATACATCTTTCTACATCAGGTGTATGGAGGACTGAATCTCTTGGACCCAGACAGATGATGTACTCATTTTTTTTTTTTGATATATTCATTCTTTGGATGCGGGCTTCGCTGGCAAGGCCAGCATTTTTTTTGCCTAACCCTAACTGCCCTTGAAAACTTTCCATGTGAACTGCAGAGTAGCGATTGCCAAAAGAGATCTCAATGAGTGCCAAAGTTCTACCTAAATATAGCACCAGTCATTGGTGAAGTATCATTAGGCCCTATTTTCCTGCCTGGAATACATCAAGATTATATTGCCAATCCCCAACCGAGACTAGAAATCAGTAGAAATTTGTTCTCTTACAGGGCCGCAGGTAAATGGAATTAATATTTTTGTTTACCAGTAAGTTATGGTAGCTACAAAGCATTGTTAGGATTTTTTTGGATGATCAGTTCAAGTGATGTCTTGCCCTTATCAAGAATGCCATACAGATGACAATACTTCAACTTCAATTGACACACTTTATATATGAAATAGATAAGAGGTCCTCCAATAAGTATATATTACAAGAACTCTGAGCTGATGGGCCTTGATGCTTTGAGACCTGGTTAGTTTTTGTTCAGTGAATGTTGGAGAATAGGGAAGGAGGAGGAGTGAGAAGGGGAGGAGAAGGGGAAAGCAGGGAGGGCATGAGTAGTAGAGGAGAGGGGGGGTTGGATCTGCGATTTAAAAGCTTAATATCATAATCAGCTGTAATGTGATAAAAGATTTCATTCTCCAGCAGTGTTGTTGCATTTTGTACCTTGAATGATTATCTTTACCAATTCTGGCAGGTATATGGGTGCCCTTGGAACCCGGGTGATTTGTGACAACATCCCAGGCTTAGTGAGCAGACAGCGACAACTTTGTCACAAACATCCTGACACAATGCAGTCAATTGGAGATGGTGCCAAAGAGTGGATTGCAGAATGTCAGCATCAATTCCGCCATCACCGCTGGAACTGTAACACCCTGGACAGAGACCACACGCTCTTTGGTAGAGTCATGCTCAGAAGTAAGTAAAATATGGAATCTAAAGCCAAATTGTTTTTTGAGATTATCTTCACAACTATTATAGTCAGTTTATTCTATTTGGTGGTCTTTGTAGGCTGCACTTATATTTTGTATGCTGGTTACAGGCATTACAATGGTAGCTGAGAAGTGCGACCAAGAGCTGGCAGGCCAAAATTATACTGCTGGCTGTGCATCTGCCCAGGTCACAGTAAGGTCAGCCACAAAGAAACTCTATGTTCACGTACTTGGACAAATGGGTAGTATTCCAGTCATTGGGTTGTCAATCTGTAATGTCAGGGGACTGTGGCTAATTGATCGCATGTATTACTAAATATTAAATCTACAATGCAAGATCTTTTTTGCTCTGATTACAAAATGCAGACTTGCATTACATCCTAACTTATTTCTATGCTTTTGGTAAAGTTTTATTTGGATGTATAGACAATAAAAATAGACACTAAAATTCTGCCCTCTCCGAAGCAGTGAATTATGAATGTTTTCAATTGAGAAAGACAGACTCAAGTTATTTGAGAGAATTTGTGTTCTTACTTGAATAATAATGAAATACAAACAAGCATGCTATTATTGTGTTTACTCTGTTTTAACAATTGTGCGATCTTTAAAATTTTCAGCTTCGATACTAAGTTTTTGTTTAATAAATGGTTCCTTTTAGTGCAAGATCAACCTCAACTCCATTATATATAGAATAAACACAATTGTCAAACTGGGAATGAGTTACAAGTGAGGAAGACTAACAGTTAAAGTTTTGAGTCCGTATGACTCTTCAACAGTTCTGTTGAAGAGTCATACGGACTCGAAACGTTAACTGTGTTCCTCTCCGCAGATGCTGCCAGACCTGCTGAGTTTTTCCAGGTATTTTTATTTTTGTTTTGGATTTCCAGCATCCGCAGTTTTTTGCTTTTATCTGAGGAAGACTAACAATGGGTTCAAACAGTCAAAATAATGAAAGAAGCCTGAGTGGTTTACAATCAGACGGCTGTTCAATGTAATCTACACAATTTACTCAGCTTCCCATTGCTATCTAGAAATTAGGGCCTGAATTTCACACTCTCCCATTGGCAGGTTTTTAGGCGGGGGGTGGGGGGCAAGGGCTGTGGCGCGAGTGTGAAACTGAAAGAATGGGATTCCCTCTTGGTTCCTGCCCACCCCGACCTCACAGCGATTTTATGCTGGAGCGGGCAAGGACTGCCCTTGCACCAATTGAGGCCCATAGATGGCCATTTATTGGCCACTTAAGGGCTGTTTCCTCCCAGCCTCAATTTTTAGGCTGGCGGGAAGTTTTACATGCATGGGGGAGACCCAAGAAAGAATGGGCTTAGATCTTGGGCAGGAAGGGGGGGAAGGGGTACGTCCATCAGAAGCCCCCTACTGACAGCAGGGACCCCCCCCTCCCTTTTAAGGCCCAGTGGCCGCTGGAGATACCCCTCCCACAACCTCTCCACTGATACCCCGATCGCCCCTTAGCGCCCCCCAGGCGTTCCCTAACCCCCCCACTCTGGGACCCCTTAAACTTGCCATGTCCTCCGGTCCCAGGACTTAGGCTCAGGCATCTTCCTGAAGTTCCTCTTCAGTCCGCTGCCACTTTTGTCACTGCAGGGACTGGAGAGCTGCCGGTCAATCAGATTGTCTGGCAGCTCTCTAAAGCGGGACTTCCTCCCGTGTGAGGGGTGGAAGTCCCTCCTGCTGCCAATTGACACTCATTGGAGCTTGAAATGGCTGCAGGGCACTCGGAGTGTCCCCCGCCAGAAGGGAGACCAGCCATCCGAAAAATTCAGGCCTAGGTTCTTCCGTATCTTGATTTAGAGAGTATTTCTACTTTTAATGACCATCACATTAGTTTATGCCAAGACATCTGCCATCATTTTTTTGAATCTGTGGCTTCTTTTCTCATTATTTTTAAAGTATTTGTTTTTATTTTTGTGAAATCAATGCTAAACCGACAAAACTACTCTAGACATTTAAGTCCCTTTATTATTGTAATCTTGTTTGTTTCAGTATCACACTGCTGAACTGTATAAAACTATTCAGCTCAGGGAGAGTGGAATTCCCCTGGTTCTCCTGGAGCTCCCACCTTTTAAGTTAAAATTAGGACATTAAAAAAATTAAACTTTAAGGGATACTGATGGTAAAGATTCCTGTGGAGGGGATGTTCACCTCTGTCTATGTGAACTTGCCTTGTGTCAATAGGCATTTTAACCAATCATCTTGTGCTATCCTGGTACAGGTAGCAGAGAAGCCGCCTTTGTTTATGCCATCTCCTCTGCTGGGGTTGTGTTTGCCATAACGAGAGCCTGTAGTCAGGGAGAACTCAGCTCCTGTTCCTGCGACCCCCAAAAGAAAGGCACCTCCAAGGACAGCAAGGGAACCTTCGACTGGGGAGGATGCAGTGATAATATTGACTATGGTATTAGCTTTGCTAAAGCATTTGTGGATGCCAAGGAAAAGAAAGGAAAGGATGCCAGAGCACTGATGAACCTGCATAACAACCGAGCTGGTAGAAAGGTGTGTTCATTCTTACTCTTCAGATTTTTTAAAGCGTGGATTTTGTGCTCCTTACATATGTTTTGGCAATGGGAAGTTTTTTCATAAAGGAAAAGGTTTGCAAAACCCTTTTGACTTCATGTCAGAAAAGGTATACAGCCCATTGTTACAGTGTCACTACAGAGAAGTGGAATGAAGAGTTTTTAACATTTTGATGAACTGTTGTGCTTACCAATATTTTCCCTATTTCAGGAACCCAGAGTCAACATCAAGTATCTACATGTCAGGTTTAATTAACAAGGTTGCATTAAAAGTAAAGCTCTGTCTATTTTATTCCAACCATGTACCTTGACTAGTCTCTGCACCAGCTACACTGTGGCCGGTCAGGGTGAGATTGCTAATGATCGTCCATGTACCCCTCGGGATGTACATTAACTCACATTAGTCACATTGACAGCAACTTGTAGACATTTGTGCGAGGCAGAAAGACATATTTGCTGCAGTAATCACCATCATCGTCATCACGTGTGCTCTGCTTGAAAACAGATCCTTGGCTCACAGTAGTCTTTCCATGTCTCTCTATCCTGTGCCAGTCTTTCCTTTGCCAATAACTTCCTTCAATTTTCCATCCATCCAACATTAAAATTCTCTTCCTTCCTCTTTCTCCTGGAAATCTTCCCTGCATAACATCTCTTACAAGTTCATTTCCTCTTAAGATGTGCCCTGCCCAGTCTCTCTTGCCTTTTCCTAATTATGTTCAGCAAATTTCTTTGTTCGCTCAGTCTCACAGCACTTACGTTTTCTGTCCAACTGATCCTTTCCATTCTCTTCCAAACCCACATGTGGATTTGCTACAGTAAACAGCATCCAAATGACATTTCCATAAACTCAAAAAGATTGAAAGTTGGACCTCAATCCAATTACCCCAATTTGATTAAGGTCCAATTCATTTCCTTGCTGCAAGTGGTTTTGTATATTAACTGCACAAACAAAAAGGGGGGTAAACTAAAAACACTATGGGCAGGATTTTTAGATTGGCGGGTGCCCGCGATTGGCAGGCCTGGGAATGGCCAGGGAACAGACCCCCCAACCGCAATCGGCCCCCAATTGCCATTTCACGCTGGCTGGCCAATTAACATCCAGCCAGCGTGAAACGTGTGCTGAAAGACTCAGCACTGCTGGGGTGGGGGTGGGAGGAGGACAAGTGCTGAAGTGGCGCTGGCGCGGATGAAGCGCAGAATGAAAGCTCCCTGAAGGCAGAGAGCTGCCTCAGGGTGCTGAAGAGTTTAACTGCAATAAAAACAGATTTTAAAATCTGGAAAAAATGTCCATGCATCGGAATCAGTCACCTGAACATATACAAGATGAAAATTCTGCCCATACTTTTTTTTAAAATTTGATAATGGAAATCTCATCCCACCCATGGGTGAAGTTTCCTGAAAAATGCAAAGGCCCCCTGGCCTCTTCACCCCCCCGGCCAATCGTAATGTTGGACGGCAACAAAAAAATTTCCATTAATTGCTACTTTAATGGCCTTAATAGGCCTCTTAATTGTTGGCGGGCACGCTTCCGACTCTCACGCAACATCATAACGCACTATTTCATGCTGGAGCGGGTCACCCGCACACCGAGCGAAAAACTCTGCCCAATAAATCTGAAGTGAAAGCATAAAATACTAAAGAAACCAGCATCTGAAAAGAGAGAAGTTGTTTTGGCTGTAGCCCCTTTGTCAGTTTTGATGAAGGGCCTAACTCTGAAGAGTTAACAACTTTGATCTTTTCTGATGTTGATAGATCTGCTATGCGCTTCAGGTATTACCTAGTTTGATTCAAAATATCAACTGCTTTGTTTCAAATCCACACAGTGTCAAAATCACACCAAATCTGAGGTGTCCAGCACAGAATTAGAGTGCTCTGAGCTCTTAGGATGGAGCATGTGACATTTTTAGGACGCTCGCCAAGTATAACAATCAATTAATTCTCCACCCATAGGTTAGAGAAGAGATCAGTTCCTTGTAATAAATTATCTTTCATTCTTGTGGGTAGGAATGTTGCTGACAACCCTGTGAACATCAGCACAGCAGCAGTAATGCTTCTTGGTGGTAACCATCCTGTTTCTCATGCTCATTATTTCCAGGCTTTGAGTGAGAACACAGACAGAAAAAATATATATTACATTTTAAGTACTTTATAAAAAGTAAATAAAACTTTAATTCCAACACATGTATTCACAAACAATAGGATTAGAACACCGCTGTGCCTATTGAGTTATGACAGGAATTAAATAGTAATAGTTCTCAGCAATTAAGGCATATACTATCTAATTTACAGTTAGGTCCATCTAGTACCAGTTAGTTACTTATTATGCCATGAGTATTGCTGCTGATGTCTCCAGTGAATTGATCCTCAGTGATGTTGTTGTTGAGAACTGAAGATACTGTGTTATTTTCCTGGCAGGCTGTAAAGCGCTTCCTGAAGCTCGAATGTAAATGCCACGGAGTTAGCGGATCATGTACCTTGCGAACTTGCTGGCTTGCCATGGCAGACTTTCAAAAAACTGGTAATTACCTGCGGAGAAAATACAATGGAGCTATCCAGGTGATCATGAACCAAGATGGGACTGGTTTTACTGTAGCAAACAAGAACTTTAAAAAGCCAACGAAAAATGACCTAGTGTATTTTGAGAATTCACCAGACTATTGTGTCATGGACAGAGAAGCAGGTAATCCCTCACTCCACTATTTGTTATATTTCACTGAATATAAACCCATTCTGGTTGCTGCAATCACAGTGTAGGCCTACACTGGAGCTTTATATTGTATTTGTCCTGAAACTATAACATTACAATACTTACCCTTCCTTAAATGTTTCCTATTAGTACCAGAATGTTTTTAAATAAGAAGCACTATAACTAAATGGTTTGTGAGTCAGTGACTTGCTTTCTCCCATGGGAGTTGGCTTTGAATCCAACTCAAATTGATGGGATAGTAAGGCTGTTAAAAAGAAATTTCAATCAAATTGACAATAGATAAAAGCTCCTGGTTTTTATGACTTCCAATGTAACATGAATTCATATTGCATTGCAGCTTTCGAGCACCATTGGAAAAGTTGCATTCATACATTAAGGGGGTTCTTCTGAGTTAGGAGCAATAAATGCAAAGTAAAGGGAACTTCACATTGCATTCAACCCAGAGGGCAGCGCAGTTATCAGAAAGTGCAAATAGTGAGAAACTGTTCGATTCTTTAGCACTAATATTCTTCTGTGAGTGAAGCATTTACCAAAAAAATAAGAAAATATCACCATGCTCATTACAGATTTGCTTTTTGGACTTAATTGACAAAACTGTCCACCTGACGTAGCAGACGGAATTTTTCTTTTTATTTGTTCATGAGATGTGGATGTCGCTGGCTGGGCCAGCATTTATTGCCCATCCCTAATTGCCCTTGAAAAGGTGGTGGTGAGCTGCCTTCTTGAACCGCTGCTGTCCATGTGGTGTAGGTACACTTGCAGTGCTGTTAGGAAGGGAGTTCCAGAATTTTGACCCAGCGACAGTGAAGGAACAGCGATATATTTCCAAGTCAGGATGGGGAGTGGCTTGGAGGGGAACTTCCAGGTGGTGCAGTTCCCATGTTTCTGCTGCCCTTGCCCTTCTAGATGGTAGTGGTCATGGAGTTAGAAGATGCTGTCTCAGGAGGCTTGGTGAGTTCCTGCAGTGCATCTTGTAGATGGTACACACTGCTGCTACTGTGCATTGGTGGTGGAGGGAGTGAATGTTTGTGGAAGGGGTGCCAATCAAGTGGGCTGCTTTGTGCTGGATGGTGTCAAGCTTCTTGAGTGTTGTTGGAGCTGCACTCATCTAGGCAAGTGGAGAGTTTTCCATCACACTTCTGACTTGTGCCTTGTAGATGGTGGACAGGCTTTCGGGAGTCAGGTTGGGAGTTACTCACCACAGAAGTCCAAGCCTCTGACCTGCTTTTGTAGCCACAGTATTTATATGGCTAGTCCAGTTCAGTTTCTGGTCAATGGTAACCCCCAGGATGTTGACAGTGGGGGATTCAGCAATGGTAATACCATTGAATGTTAAGAGGTGATGGTTAGATTCTCTCTTGTTGCAGATGGTCATTGCCTAGCACTTGTTTGGCATGAATGTTACTTGCCACTTGTCAGCCCAAGCCTGGATATTGTCCAGGTCTTGCTGCATTTGGACATGGACTGCTTCAGATCTGAGGAGTTGTGAATGGTGCTGAACATTGTTTAATCATCAGCAAACATCCCCACTTCTGACCTTATGATGGAAGGAAGGCCATTGATGAAGCAGCTGAAGATGGTTGGGCTGAGGAACTCCTGCAGTGATGTCCTGGAGCTGAGATGATTGACCTCCAACAACCACAACCATCTTCCTTTGTGCTAGGTATGGCTCCAACCAGTGGAGAGTTTTCCCCCTGATTCCCATTGACCCCAATTTTGCTAGGGCTCCTTGATGCCACATTTAGTCACATGCTAGTTTGGTGTCAAGGGCAGTCACTCTAACTTCACCTGTGGAGTGCAGCTCTTTTGTCCATGTTTGAACCAAGGCTGTAATGAGGTCAAGAACTGAGTGGCCCTGGTGGAACCCAAACTGAGCGTTAGTGAGCAGGTTATTGCTAAGCAAGTGCTGCTTGATATCAATGTTGATGACCCCTTTCATTACTTTACTGATGATCGAAAGTAGACTGATGGAGCAGTGATTTGCCGGGTTGGATTTGTCCTGCTTTTCGTGTACAGGACATACCTGGCAAATTTTCCACATAGCCGGGTAGATGTACTGGAACAACTTGGCTAGAGGAATGGCAAGTTCTGGAGCACAAGTCTTCAGCATTATTGCTGGAACATTGTCAGGGTCCATAGCCTTTGCAGTATCCAGCGCCTTCAGCCATTTCTGGATATCACGTTGAGTGAGGCTGAAGACTGGCACCTGTGATGCTGGGGACCTCTGGAGGATATCAAGATGGATCATCCACTTGGCACTCCTGGCTGAAGATTGTTGCAAATGCTTCAGCCTTATTTTGTGCACTGATGTGCTGGGCTCCCCCATCATTAAGGATGGGGATATTTGTGGAGCCTCCATCTCCAGTGAATTGTCCACCACCATTTGCGACAGGATGTGGCAGGACTGCAGAGCTTGGACCTGATCTGTTGGTTGTGGAATCATCTAGCTCTGTCTATCACTTGCTGCTTATGCTGTTTGGCATGCAAGTAGTCCTGTGTTATAGCTTCACCAGGTGGATACCTCATTTTTAGGTATGCCTGGTGCTGCTCCTGGCATGCCCTCCTGCACTCTTCATTGAACCAGGGTTGACCCTCCAGCTTGGTGGTAATGGTGGAATGGGAGATATGCCGGGCCATGAGGATACAGATTGTTGTTGAATACAATTCTGCTGCTGCTGATGGCCCAGGATGTCTCATGGTTGACCAGTCTTGAGTTGCTAGATCTGTTCAAAATCTATCCCATTTAGCACAGTGGTAGTGCCACAAAACATGATGAGGGTACCCTCAATGTGAAGATGCGACTTTGTCTCCACAAAGTGGTCACACCACTTCCAATACTGTCATGGACAGATGCATCTGTGGCAAGTAGATTGGTGAGGATGAGGTCAAGTATGTTTTTGCTTCTTGTTGGTTTCCTTGCCACTTGCCATCGACACAGTCTAGCAGCTATGTCCTTTAGGGCTCGGCCAGCTTGGTCTGTTGTGGTGTACCGAGCCACTCTTGGTGATGGACATTGAACCCCCCACTCAGAGTACATTCTGCGCCTTTGCCACCCTCAGTGTTCAACACAGAGGACTATTGATTGATCAGCTGAGGGGAGGTGGGTGGGACGTTGCGGTAGGTCATAATCAACAGGAAGTTTCTTGCCCATGTTTGACCTGATCCTATGAGACTTCATGGGGTCCGCAATCGATGTTGAGGACTCCCAGGGCAACACCCTCCCGACTGTATACCACTGTGCCACTTCTGCTGGGTCTGTCCTGCCGGTGGGACAGGACATTCCCAGGGATGGTGATGGTGGTGTCTGGGACATTAAGTGTGAGTATGACTATGTCAGGCTGTTAGTTGACTAGTCTATGAGACAGATCTCCCAATTTTGGCACTAGCCCCCAGATGTTAGTAACGAGGACTTTGCAGGATCAACAAGGCTGAGTTGGCCATTATCGATTCCGGTGCCTAGGTTGATGCCAGGTCGTCCATCTGGTTTCATTCCTTTTAGGCTTTTTAGCAGTTTGATACAACTGAGTGGCTTGCTAGGCCATTTCAGAAGGCAGTTAAGTGGATTTGCAGTCACATATTGGCCAGACAAGGTAAGCAAATTTCCTTCCCTAAAGGACACTAGTGAACCAGATGGGTTTTTACAACAATCAACAATAGTTCCATGGTCACCATCAGACTTGAACTAAATTTTGCCATTTGCCATGGTGGGATTCAAACTTGGGTCCCCAGAGCATTACTCTGGGTCTCTGGATTATTAGTCCAGTGACAATACCACTACACCACTGCCTCTCATAAGTTGGTAGCAGTGCTGATTTTGCTTCACTAAATGCCATTTTTGGCTTCCTTACAGAAGAAAAGCTAGGAAGTCAGTTTTCCTGATATTCATAGGAGAGAATTAAGTCAGGAGACAGACCTTATGTATTACACTCTATATAGAGATATACATATAACTTGGGTGTCATTTAAGACTAGAAGTATTGAAATCTTTGAATCTATTGTTATGAAAAGATATACTTCCATATTATTATGCCAAATGCGGTTTTAAGAGCATTTGGGATAGACAGGAGAGAGTTCCATTGAAAATGAAGATCAAATGATAACCCCAGCCTGGTTCTTTCAATCTCAGCATATTTAATACATTTTTAGCCATGATATCAGTTCGAATTCAGCAATCACACGATGCAGTAGTCAGTGTCAATTACAACCTTTCATGCGTTCACTAATGAAAATTTTGTAGTGGACAAAATACGCAGTTGTTATAACTTGACCGGATGCAACAGGTTTCCCCAAGTGCATTGTATTACTCCATCCAAAATTCCATCTTTCAAATATTTTTAATTGCGGCGACTGCTGGAAAGAAAAAAATTAGATTGTACTTCAATAATGTTTTGTTTTGAGTAACTGTGGGTGGCAGTCTTTTGACAGTGGGAGCAGTATTTCTAATACTAGGTTACGTCTACATAACTCTTGGCAAAGATACAGTGTTCAATCGTCTCTGCAAATTTTACAGTCCTAAAGCAAACATTGGTGTACCCTGGAAATGTTTGCATAACATCTTGCAAATTCATGCTTTTGTTTTACTCACACTTTTTGTTGGCACACACTTGCTTTCTTTAAAGTCCATGTGGTAATCCATCAGAATATATTACAATCTCCTGTCGAGTTTGCCAAAATGCAACTGCAAGGTTACAAATGGCAGGAAAATATTACTTCATTAGAAAGTTTTTCACACGTTTTTTTTTTCATTTTCTGCAATGTTCTCTGTTGCCAAGGGTAGCTGACACTAAAATATACACTTTGTTTTGCAGCGCCATAGGAACTGTAACTATTTAATGATACAGGTAACAGTTTGTTCAAAAATATTGGGACTTTTTAAGCAGTACATAATTTAATTAAAATGTAGAAATGGGTGCAAAAATTATACCAACAAGATTAAAGGGCAATTTATGACATTCATGAAGAATTGACATTCATGGTCTTCATGTTGAGTCTATTTTTGTGACATCTGTTAGGTTCATTACATACAAATAGCAGTAAATGTGTTGAAAATGAAGAATGTCTGTGGAATATTTCCACCACAACATCTGCTGATGATTTTCCTTTCCTTTATACCTTTCACTTGACCTGGCAGAACTGTAATGTGTCAAAGACAAATTTCACAGTCAGATCCGCTAGACACCAACCCACTGAACCATGAAATGCAAAGCACCGTCAAGAATTGGCAACAATGTATTATAGGTATAAAGTGAAAGGTTCTACTGGTATAACACCAAAAACTGGACCTGTCTAGAAAACTGTAATTGCAAAATGGAACATCATAGGCTTAACCCTTTCTTAACCCAAAACTCCCATTAGTATTTGTGAAATTCAGTTAAAAATAATGGACTTAGAAATACATAGAAGATACAATATGAAACAATCCATTTGGCTCAGCTAATCTATGTCAGCATTCACCCTCCATCCAAGCAAATTGTTCTAATTAAATTTACCCACCAGTTCCCATATTCCATCCTTCAACTATCCAATCTAATGTTGACATAGTTTTGTTTCAAATACTAATAATGGAAATGAATTCTGCAGTCTCACAATTGACTGTGAAGAAGCTTCTCTTGTTTTCTATTCTAAATCTCTTGCATTTAATCTTAAATGTATGGCCCCTCACTCTAGACCCCTCACTTGCTAGGACACAGTCTACTTCCATCTACCTTGTCCCATTCTTTCATAATTTTAAGAAGTTCTATCATATCTTTCCACAATCTAATGAACTTTCCAAGCAATACATTGGCTTGCATATCCCAATGAAGAATTTTGGTCTATACCCAAACTCCTGCAATATAGAGAAAGTCTGCCATTTAGTATTGCATTAAGTTCACTTTAAGATTTTTTTTAAAAATCGGGTTAAAACTTGTACTGAAAGTGAGAAATGTCAGTGTTGGGAAATTCAAATGTTTTCAAATCTTTGCAATGTTAGCATTGAGCTTTGCAAATCAAGTATAGCATAGGTTATATACAGTTCAAAGATTTCTCCCTTCTGTCTTAAGAGTGAGAATGATTTTCCAAGATTTTATTGCCAGTAATAGCTGGACACCATATTACCAACAATAATTTAGGATTTTATCTGATGAAAGAAGCACCAGAAATCATCTGATTTTTATCATTTCTGAACACTGATGGAAGAATGATTATAAATGTCTAACTGGTGCAGAGTATGGTCAGTAGTATCCTACTTACTTTAAGAATATGGTCAACTTGAGTACTGAACATTTCAATGTCCCTAGTATGTTTACTCTGTTCCCCCATGTCAGATTGTAACTAACTGCCACAAGAAAAGAGAGGGTAGGTAAGTGTAGAATCCTTCACTGGACAGATAACTCATTCCAGTAAGCAATACGTTGTCCTACCACAGAATGTTCATTATGCTGCTTGCAGCTGGAGGCTGAAAAATATCACTGGCAAACATTTGGACTTCTCATGACTTCTGAGCATGACAGTAGGTGGTTAAAGTGAGGCTCAACGAAGGTGTTCCAAGCGGTATCTGGAGCTTTACAAGATGGGAAGCCTCCTGTTCAGCCCACAGTAATTTATCAATGATTCTCCTTCATGACAAATATAATGCTAGGTAAAGCAACTTTCACTGCGATTTGATGCTTTAGATATTATATCATTGCAGTCTGATTCCAGAGTTAGAGTGAGAATCTCTGGGATATGATCCTTCCTCCATTTCCAAGTCAGATCAGGCTCTGACACCTATTCTGTACAAGTATAGCATAGATGCAAATCCAAAATCATTTCTGAACCTTAAGTATGAATGAACTTAAATGTCAATTGCCAATGGCACTTGAACCTTATAATTTTCTGTATTTTATACAGAATGTATTTTAGTTCAAAATATCTTTATTTACTTTGTAAGAGTAGTGTCAGCCATGGCTCAGTTGGTAACACTCTTGCCTGAGTCAGAAGGTTGTGGGTTCAAGTACCATTCCAGCATAAATATCAAGGCTGGTAATCCAGTGCAGTATAAAGGGAGTGCTGCACTGTTGGAGGTGCAATATTTTGCATGAGACCTTAAACTAAGGCCCCATCTTCCCTCTCAGGTGGACGTAAAAGATCTCTGGGACTATATCGAAAAGGAGCAGTGGAGTTATCCCTGGTGTCCTAGCCAATAATTATCTCTCAATTAACATCACAAAAAACAGGTTATCTGATCATTGTTACATAGCTCTTTATAGGAGCTTGCTGCGTTTCCTACATTGCAACAGTGACTACACTTCAAGGGCAGAATTTTACAGTCTCTTGCTAGTGGGTTTGTAAGCAAGAGGGCCTGTAAAATTCCAAGGCTAACCTTCTCACCACCTCCCACCCACCTGTCTGCCCACGCACCAATCCAATTGAGGCCATTAGGTGGTTAATTATTGGGTCACTTTTTTCCAGGTTACAATTTTTCAGCCCGCAGGAAGAGGTGGAGGGTAAGAAGGGAAGCCCGGCAGATCATCTTGCTGGGACCTCATGTGGGAAAGGGGAGGGGCGCCTCAATCACTTGCCCCCTTTCCAGATCTGTTGCCCCCCGCCAAGGTCTGCCCCCCGGATGCTCCCTCCCCGTAGGGCCTTGACATCACAACCCTCTTGTCCCCTCTCCCCACTACCCCTGGACCTCCTCTTGCACCCTCACCACGAGGCCCCATACCCACCTGGTCCTGTGGATCCTGGCACTTAGACAAGGAGTGTTAAATGGCTGCAGGTCACTGGTTACAGATGATTAGCGGGGATGTATTTCCCACTGACTCTTCAGTTGGTAGTGCACGAAACCCCAGCACCTGAAAAATCCTGCCCCAAAAGTATTTTATTAGTTGTAAAGCACTTGAGACTTTTGGTGGCTGTGAAAGACGTAAGATAAATCAAAGTCTATCTTTTTTTTTCCTTTCTTCCATTTTTGCTCCTTTTTCTCATTTGCTGCAATCAGCAGGTCATCATAGTTTCAACACTGCTAACAGCTGGTAGGAACATGATTCAGGTTAGATAAATAAAAAGATGGTAAGTTTCCTATCTCCATTCCAACATTACACTTATATATGATGCTCTCCTTGATGATCCAATCAAAATATCATTGAAGTTTGCCTATGAGGAGAAGAGAGCAGTCTCCCTGGAACTCAAACTTGAGCTACCATAAGCATCCTTTGCATCAGCTGAGCATCGTTTACACAGTATTAACTGAGCAACCTTTACATTGACTGAGCAACTTTTATACTGGTTGAGCAACCTTTACATTGAGCATTCTTTGTTGCATAATATCATACACTTAGCAGAACGATAATGTGACAAATTCTAGATGGGCTTTATGTGCAAGCCACTTGTTGTTGAGGTGAGGTTTACGAAAAATTGGTATTGTGGAGTTATAAGCTTTCAGTTAATACAGTGAGTTAACTGAATGTTCCAACTCAGTCACACCCATTGTTCAGCACTCTAATTTCTGCCATTCAATCACTTATTGGGGAGATGGTGATGTAGTGGTAATGTTACTGCCCTGGTAAGCTAGAGGTCTAAGTTAATGCTTGCGGGAGCATGGGTGCAAATCCCATCACAATAATTGGTGGAATTTAAAATTCTAAATTAATAAACTTTTTTTTAAAATTGTTATTTTTCGTAAATCTGGAATTGAAAGTTAGTCTTGATAATGTTGCCATGAATCTATCATCAATTGTTGGAAAACCCATCTGATTCACTGATGCCCTTTAGGGAAGAGAATCTGCCCTCCATATCTGGTCTGGCCTACATGTGACTCGTGACCCACAGCAACGTGGTTCAGTTTTAACTCCTCTATGAAATGGCCTAGCAAGTTGCTGAAGTTGTACCAGATACCAGATGGACTGCAATGGTTCAAGAAGGCAGCTCACCACCAACTTCTCAAGGGCAATTAGGAATGGGCAATAAATGCTGGCCTAGCCAGTGATGCCCACGTCCCATGAAAGAATAAAAGAATAATTTAACTTTTAAGTGTACAGGTGCATTGATTTGGGCCTACAACAATACCTATGTAAATCTGGTATCAAATTGGCAGTACGATATGGTGAAAATGTTGAGATGGGTGTATATGCCTTTCATTTCAGCATGCATTGTTTGTCAATAAATGTCAGGGAAAAGTATATTTTTTTATACATTCATGGGATGTGGGTGCTGCTGGCTGGGCCAGCAATTATTGCCCATCCATAATTGCCCTTGAGAAGGTGGTGGTGAGCTGCCTTCTTGAACCACTGCAGTCCATGTGGTGTAGTTACACTCTAGTGCGGTTAGGAAGGGAGTTCCAGGATTTTGACCCAGCAACAGTGAAGGAATGTGAATATATTTCCAAGTCAGGATGTTGAGTGGCTTGGAGGAGAACTTCCAGGTGGTGGTGTTCCCATGTATCTGCTGCCCTTGTCCTTCTAGATGGTAGTGGTCGTGGGTTTTGGAAGGTGATGTCTAAGGAGCCTTGATAAGTTGCTGCAGTGCATCATGTAGATGGTACACACTGTTGTTACTGTGCGTCGGTGGTGGAGGGAGTGAATGTTTACAGATTGGGTACCAATCAAGTGGGCTGCTTTGTCTTGGATTGTGTCAAGCTTCTTGAGTGTTGTTGGAGCTGCACTCATCCAGGCAAGTCGAGAGTATTCCATCACACTCCTGACTTGTGCCTTGTAGATGGTGGGCAAGGCTTTGGGGAATCAGGAGGTGATTTACTCACTGAAAGATTCTGAGCCTCTGACCTGCTCTTTTAGCCACAGTATTTATATGGTTAGTCCAGGTCAGTTTCTGGTCAATAGTAACCCCCAGGATGTTGACAGCGGGGGATTCAGCGATGATAACACAATTGAATGTCAAGGGGTGATGGTTAGATTGTCTCTTGTTGGAGATGGTCATTGCCTAGCACTTATATGGTGTGAATGTTACAGTGCATCACTGCAGGAGTTCCTCAGGGTAGTGTCCTAGGCCCAACCATCTTCAGCTGCTTCATCAATGACCTTCCTTCCATCATAAGGTCAGAAGTGGGAATGTTCACTGATGATTGCACAATGTTCAGCACCATTCACAACTCCTCAGAGGCTGAAGCAGTCCATGTCCAAATGCAGCAAGACCTGGACAATATCCAGGTTTGGGCTGACATGTGGCAAGTAACATTCGAGCCACACAAGTATTCCATCACACTCCTGACTTGTGCCTTGTAGATGGTGGACAAGCTTTGGGGAGTCAGACGGTGAATTACTCACTGCTGGATTCCTAGTCTCTCACTTGCTCTTGTAGCCACAGTATTTATATGGCTAGTCCAGTTCAGTTGCTCATCATTGGTAATCCCCAGGATGTTGATAGTGGGGGATTCAACGATGCCAAATGCAGTTAGCGTTCTTAATGGGGCTAACTCTTCTGTGTCCACAGAGCACGCTGACCAAATAATGAAACACGGGGCAGAATTTTTAGGTCGGTGTGTGGGCGCGCACCCGGCCCGATCGGCCGCGAGATCGCGTGGGATGATGTCGGGCGAGGGTCCCGACATCATCCTGCACGCTATTTCGGTCGGCGGGCACGTTTCCGACTTTCATGTGCGTCCGCTGACACTTAAGAGGCCAATGAAGGGAATTAAAGTTGTAATAGTCTCCGATTTTCCACCATCCGAGCAACCTTACGGTTGGCAGACGGGCGAATCCGCTGGGCAGCCTTTGCATTTTTCAACAAACCTCATCCAAGGGTGGGATGAGGCTTCCATTACTAAATTTAAAAAATTAAAATGTATGGACATTATTTTCATCATGTTTATTTCAGGTGACCGATTGTGATGCATGGACATTTTTTTCCGGATTTTAAAAACTTTATTTTTTGGTTTTAAAGTCTTCAGCTCCCTAAGGCAGCTCTCTGCCTTCAGGGAGCTTTCACTGAGCGCTTGCCCACACCCGTGCTTACATCAGCACCCACCGTGCTGTCCCGCCCCCACCTTGGTAGCACTGAGCATTTCAGCACGTGCTTCACGCTGGCTGGCCATTAATTGGCACTCAGGCGCCAACCTAAAAATCCTGCCCATGGTTTTGTATTCTTTTTCAAAAAGACTGCGCATGTAAGCATTTAGCAGACCTCAGAGACTACAACTGACTTTGATATTTAAGATTTATGAATGTAATGGTAATATTATCTACAGTGTATAGCCATTTAGAAACCAGTTACATTACACTACCAGTCCCTGGATGGTACCCACCAATAGCAACATTATACCGCTGGCCCCCCAAGTTGTGCTCTGTCTAAAGACAACACTGTTCAGTAATTTTATTGTTAAGGCAGAACAGTGGGCCTGTTGACTCTCCATTAGCACCAAACCTTTTTTTAAAAATAAAACATATAATGGGTTAAAGTGCTAAACCATCCAAGTTGTAAGATTGCAGGTTCAACTTTTGGTTAGTGCTGAGGGAGCTAATTTCAGACAGGGCTACAGTTGAAGCACCTCGTGTCATGTACTCTGCGATAAGATCACCCAACTGATTCTCCAGTCATAGTACCACTTTTACCTCAATGCATATCTGAAACTTGTGTAACTGCCTTTTTAGACATGAATAATTATATCTATAAAATTGACTTTGTCGATATTTTTTTTTAAACACCCTTTTCCTGGCCCTTTTCTCATCTTTTATGGTTCTGAATTCCAATGGAGTGTCTATCATTTGTCAGGTTTGTGCACATTCCTGTATTCACGGTGAGTGAGAAGATGACAGCCTTTTCCACCAGTGTCCAAGATCCCATTTCCTGCATTTTTTTTAATTGATCCTTTTATTCCACGAATATCCGAAAAAGACCCGGCAGTACATTTATAGGGTTCACACAGCTGTTCATTTATTTTGGAATCTGAGAATAATTCTGCAGTCTGAAGGCACAAGTGATGATTAACTGTCTAATGATGATAGCACAGTTGCTAATTCTGTGACATGTTATGACAGCATAAACACAGATACTGCAGCCACACAGGCACCACATGTTCTCAACTATTGCCAACACACTCATTATTGGCAGATTTATGAAGGAATAATTTTTTTGAGGCTGTTTATATCAAAGGCTTTAATCAAAATTACAAGAGTTGTATTCCATGTTTCCATTCTGTAATTTAATCAAAATATTCCACTTTTTAAAGCTGCAGTTTAATACTGCAGCATTATTTCAAATTCAACCCTAACTGCTTCAGAATTCAGTTCCCAGAGAGGGTTCCCTGTGTTATCCGTAAAACTTGAACATTTACCTCTGGTTTGGATTGGTGAGACCTCTATGGGCAGCCAGTGTTCTCACAGGCCTCAAGGTTCCACAGTCTACAGCTTCCTTAGTTTATTTACTCTAGACTTGAGCATTTATAGTTTTTTTTTTGTTTTGCTTGGTCGAAACTTGAATTATTGCATTTCGGTGGCGTGGCTATTTTTTTAGTGCCCTTCTGTCTCCCAGTGCAGGAAAGCCACAACGAGCCTTGGTGCCACAATGCTTGTTTTCATTTGCTAACTGTTAAAAAGATGCTGCATCTGTTCAGAACAGACAAGAACCAACCAAGAATACCGTACACTACATTGGGATATTTGTGAAAGGAACAGGAAATCAGAACTCTAATAATGCTTTGTTCAGCCACCCAAGGCCATTTTGTACTGTATCCAGCTTGAAACCAATCCTTCTTTCTCTGTCATAGTTCAGCTATATGAACACCAATATCAATATATTGTTAAGCTTCTCTACACAGAGCCGAAACTTTTCTTTAGTGGAATACTAAACACCTTAACAGCTGCCCTGAAAATAGCTTGCATTCCAGAGACAACTTCCATCAAATTCCTCTACTCAGAAGATCCATAGGTTCTTAATCAATGGTTTCTGGCTTCCGTATTATGATGACTTACAATCCAGGTTGATCATTTCAGGGTACCTACATAGACACCCAATCCCTGCTTCTACCAATGATACGTGCTTTCATATATGAATCCCAATAGGCATTTTGCTTCCGGTGGTGCTAAGTCATTTTGTTGATGGGGGCTTGCAAGATAATTAAAAATATGTTTAAAATGTTGCATTTTTATAGTAGAAAGAACAGCTTTTCTGAAAAATGAGTAATATGGACATTGATGATAATAATCTATCTCTAAGCTAGGGTTCTGGTCAAAGTAAACAGTGGAATTAGCAATGTAACTCTTTTCTAAAACCAGTTTTTAATTTCATTGTTCTCTTACACATTCCACCTTCATTTGTTAACTTATTTTCAATTGCTACTTGCAAGCACTATAAGCCTCAAGTAAGGGGAATCTGATTTTCTGTGCTTAGAGCACCATGCATTTGAAAAGTGTTTGTATCACTCATGTCATTTAATTTATGCCTCCAGTGTGGTCAAAAAAAAAGCACCAAGTGCCACCATGACTAGATTACATTGAGCTGGTATGGATTAGAAGCACAATGCTTTTCAAAAGATCCACTTTCATGGATCATTTCTCTGCTGACTGACGGCACATCACATTAGATTAACACACGACAGCAGCCAGAAATGCTGTCCATATGAATAAAGCTGGAGTTCACCATCTGCTCTCACAGTGGTCTCTGTAAAGTTTAAGATATTAGCAGGCTTATCAAAAAAGGATAGGCGATGAAAAGAAACATACAGAGCTACAAAATAGATATTAAAAGGAAGATTGTAGAAATGTTTCAGCGCAATCATTGGTGATACTGACATAATTATGGGTTAAAAAGTCAGTCCAAACAAAGGAGTTTACAATCAAATTTTAACATGAAGGTTCCAACTGAATGTATTTGAACCGTCTTTTTCCAGTTCCCAGTGGATATAAGTCAATAAATCAACACTGCCCTTGTAATTAAAACTTGACATCTAAAACATTAAACAACATTGCAAAATTTGAAAATGAACCCCCTGTCAGAGATATTACATGATAATGTCTATTGTCCCTTTATAAGATAATCTTTGCTCATTTATCAGAATGCCATAGTTGTGAATTGTGGACTCATGAAATGAAAGTAGTAATGTAAGCTTATTTGTTCCGTTGTAATATTAGCACTACCTGCTTGAGTCTCTGCCATTAGGAAATGCAGACCTAAGCATAGGAACATAGGAAATAGGCGCAGGAGTAGACCATTTGGCCCCTCGAGCCTGCTCTGCCATTCAACTAGATCATGGCTGATCCTCTACCTTAACTCCATTTTCCTGCGCTATCCCTTGATATCTTTAATATCTAAAAATCTATTGTCTCTGTCTTGAATATACTCAATGACTAAGCCTCCACAGCCCTCTGGGGTAGAGAATTCCAAAGACTGAACACCCCCTGAGTGAAGAAATTCCTCCTCATCTCAGTCCTAAATGGCCTACATCTTATTCTGAAGTTGTGTACCCCGGCTCTAGACGCCACCCCCCCCCCCCCCCCCGACCCCACTCCCCCACCCCTACCTCCAGCCAGGGGAAACATCCTCTCACTACCCTATCGAGCCCTGTGAGAATTTTGTATGCTTCAATGAGATCACCTCTCATTCTTCTAAATTCTAGAGAATACAGGCCCAGTCTCCTCAATCTCTCCTCATAGGACAATCCCGCTATCCCAGGGATCAGCCTGGTGATTCTTCCTTGCACTCCCTCTATGGCTAGTATATTCTTCCTTAAGCAAGGAGACCAAAATTGTGCACAATACTCCAAGTGCGGTCTCACCAAGGCTCTACATGATTGCAGCAAGACTTCTTTACTCCTGTATGCGAATCCTCTTGTATTAAAGGCCAACATTTTATTTACCTTCCTAATTGCTTGTTGCACCTGCATGTTAGCTTTCAAGGACTTACAAACAAGGACACCCAGGTCCCTTTGGACATCAACTCTTCCCAATCTCTCAGCATTTAGGAAGTAGTCTGCATTTCTGTTTTTTCTATCAAAGTGGATAACTTCACATTTTTTTACATTAAATTCCATCTGCCATGTTCTTACCCACTCACTTAGCCTGTCTAAACCCCCTTGAAGCCTCTTTACAGCCTCCTCAGCTTACATTTCCACCTAGTTTTGTGTCATTAGCAAACTTGGAAATATTACATTTTGCCCCCGACATCCAAACCATTGATAAAGATTGTGAATAGCTGGGGCCCAAGCTTCGCTCTTTGCGGTATCCCACTAGTCACAGCCTGCCATCCTGAGAATGACCCCTTTATTCCTAGTCTGTGTTTTCTGTTAGATCACCTTTCCTGCTGGGTTTTTGTGCCTCAAAGGAATGTATATTTGTTGTAAACCACGTATTAATTCTTCAAACGCTAGTCATTGCCTGTCTAAGGTAATGTAGTTTTAATGTAGTTTCCCGATGTATCATAGCCAACTTGCCCCCTCATACTTTTGAGGTTTCCTTTGATAAGGTTTATGACTCTAGTTTTGGATTGAACTATATCACTTTCAAACTGAATGTAAAATTCTATCATATTATGGTCATTCTTCCCTAGAGGCTCCTTTACAGTGAGATTATTAATTAGCCCTTTCTCATTGCATAATACTAGATCTAAAATTGCATGCTGTCTAGTTGGTTCCTCAGCATGCTATTCTAGAAAACCATCTCGTATACATTCCAGAAATTCATCCTTCACAGGATTAGTGCTAGTTAGGTTTAATCAGTCTATATGTAGTTTGAAGTCCCCCATAATTACTGTAGTACCCTTATTACATGCACTTCTAATTTCCTGATTTATGTCACGCTCTACATTACTACTATTATTCGGTGGCCTATAAACAACTCCTACCAATGTTTGCTGTCCTTTGCTGTTTCTTAGCTCCACCCAAGCTGATTCTACATCTTGATCAGATTCCGATCTAAGATCCTCTCTCACTAATGTACTAATCTCATCCTTCATTAACAGCATTGCCCACCCCCTTTTCCTTTTTGCCTATCCTTCCTATATGTCAAAGACCCTTGAACATTCACTTCCCAGCCGTGGTCACCCTGGAGCCATGTCTCCATAATGACAATTAGTCCATACCTGCTTATTTCCATTTGTGTTGTCAATTTATCTATCTTGTTGCGAATGCTGTGTGCATTCAATTGAGTGCCTTTGATTCTATCTTTCTATCATTTTTGCAACCTCTAGCCTTATCTGATGGCGCATTCTTAAGTTTGTACGTTCTGTTCCTTCCCGGTAATAAGATACTGGGAGTGAAATTGGTCTATGCAAGCAGCGCGAAATGGGCTCGCAGCTAATTTTTCACTGTGTCTGATCATCTTTTCACTGAAGTTCACAGAATGATAGTTCAACTTCTTTTTGGTGCCTTGATTCCTAGTTCTACTTTCATTTTTACATGGCTTGAAGTTAAAAATCTTTTCCAAGTTAATGAAAAATAAGAATTGGCATGGTGAAAAATTGACTGCCAATTCACTATGAGCCCATTTTGCACTGCTGGTGTAAACCAATTTTACACCCAACCCATTCTCTTGAACAAGAAATACAAGACAATAATTGCTTGGCAATTCCGCTGATTAATGAGTGAAGTTACAAATATTTAATATTGTTCTTGGCGTCTAATTGTATATAATGAATTAGTGTGAGCTCTTGTCATAACGTGGTTGGAATTTTAAACTAGTTAATAAGGTTTTTCCAGTTTGTGGTAAAGGTATGGCCATACAATCCTGGGATTGTGGCTCAACTTTCTGCCCGTCTTGCATTTGTGAATCTCAGCCCAAGAACATAAGGAAACTCCAATCCAAGCAGGAGGAGCTGCAACTCCTGATCACTATCCAGTGACCACTGCTGGAAAGCACATGTGATTTGGCCACTGGTGAGGAAAAAAATGGGACTCAGCTGTGATGTTTTTAATGGTTAATGAGCTTATTGTGACCCACTATCTAGGTTCCTAAGTGAAGAATAACCAGATGAATGAGGTTCCAGAGGGCTCTGATGAACACAGATGTACAGCCCAGCAAGAGGCAATGGCTTCAGGGGAGGAGGGAAACAATTAAGAGAGAAAAATATATACATACTCAAGAAAATGTTGAAGCGGATCCTAAGCTGTCCTCTGAGCTTCCCTTGACCACTGTTTTAAACTAAGTCAAAGCCTTTACTTTCCTAGACAATCAAAATCATGCACTCTTTTCCACCAGAGAATATACCTTTTTACTTTATAACAGATCAGTAAATGTTCAGTTTTTAAAATGGATCACCTGCCAACTTTAACATTACAATGTAAAGTGGAGATAAATTGCCTCATTAATCATTCACAGTCAAACAGAATGACAGGCCACAGTTTGATATCTTTGTGTGCTATCATATATCAGACAGCTGCATGCTAATCAGATACTGAAAACTGGACTGAGAAACAGTAGAAATATAATCTTTATCATGGTTCATATAGCACAGCATTTTTAAACACACTGCAGGTTCTTCATGTGTGAGAACTTATTCTTCAGTGTTAAAGGGAAATTTTTGTGTCAACTATCAGTTACTTGTTTTCAGCCTTGTAAAGAACTGTGATATTTATTTCTTATTCACCAGGTTCTTTAGGTACGGCAGGCAGAGTGTGTAACAGGACCTCTCGAGGAATGGATGGATGCGAAGTGATGTGTTGTGGACGGGGCTATGACACATCCCGTGTCATGCGAGTGACGAAATGTGAATGTAAATTTCACTGGTGTTGTGTGGTCCGCTGCAAGGAATGCCATGAAATGACAGATGTGCACACGTGCAAAGCTCCTAAGAATGCTGATTGGCTAGATCAGACATGAATGGCAAGGGGATGCTCAGACATTGACCATGGGACAGACAACCCTCTTACCTGTTTTCTCATTATTGACCAAGCAAAATTGTCTCCAGTTTTCATTCTATCATCTGAATTTATAGCAGTGTGTACTTTTATTGGCATCCTAAATTATTTATATACTGAATATTGATGTTATTTTCAGTACAAACAGGGTACTTGTTTGGAAATCATTGGACCAGGGCTATTATGAAAAAAAAGGATATGTCCTTTTCCTTACTGGAAATGCAGAATATTGTTCTTGGTAACTGATATACAGCCACCCTTTACCGTTAAGTTTTGATAAATTATAGTCAATGTGTAAAGTTAGGGTGTGAAGTCAAAAGATTTTGAAAACAGCAAACTGCTCCAACTTCAGAAATTATAAATGGAAAATTCTTGGGATCAAAAAAGTGCTGAATTTCATTTTATTTTGATGGTATCTCAATGCAGGTAAATGTTTTGGACATCATCCGTAAGATATTATGGTCCTATTTTAGAATGATCAGTTTGTCTTTGTTCTCTAACATTATCTGCTTTCCATAAACCTGTCCTGAAACAAATATGTTCCCCAACCATTCACTTAACTGACGAAATCACTGTTTTTATTTTTGTCAATTTTTTTGTATCAGCTTAGGAAGATCTCAGGTAACTAAATAATTCTACATATCCTGCAGCAGCCTCTTTGCAGTCCTATATATCTTACAGCAGCCTCTTCACAGTCCCAGATATCTTGCAGCAGCCTCTTCGTAGTCCCAGATATCTTGCAGCATCCTCTTCATAGTCCTGCAGTTCCAACAGCACTCAAAAAGCTTGATACCACCCATCAAAGCAGCCGCTGATTAGCACCGCATCCACCACCGTCAACATTCCCTTCATCACCAACGCACAGTGGCAGCAGTGTGTACCATCTACAAGATGCACTGCAGCAACTCACCAAGGTTCCTTCAACAGTACCTCCCAAACCCATGACTTCTACCACCAAAAAAGACAAGGGCAGCAGATGCATGGGAATGCCACCCCTGCAAGTTTCCATCCAAGCCCCACACACCTGACTTGGAAATATATTGTTGTTCCTTCACTGTCGCTGGGTCAAAATCCTGGAACTCCCTTCCTAACAGCACTGTGGGCGTACCTACACCACATGGACTGCAGCGGTTCAAGAAAGCAGCTCACCAACACCTTCTCAAGGGCAATTAAAGGTGGGTAATAAATGGTGGCCCAGCCAGCGAAGCCCACATCCCGTGAATGAATAAAATAAAATATGCTGCAGCAAGATCTTCACAGCCCTAGATATCCTGCAGCAGCCTCTTCACAGGTAGCCTGGTGACTCCTTTATTTTAAATGTTCTATTGCCATATGGTGTTTGGTCAGATTCTAGTTATACTTCTTTCATAACTGTGGTAACTCACAACTCATTGCATTGTTCATGGATTTCAGTCAGGTTTTTTTCAGCGTGCTGCAATCTTGGTGTTCATTCTATATTGTGCGTCAGGTAGATATGGTTTTTATGTTAAAGTTCCAATCATTAAGTCTCCCAGTAGCTCATGGGATAAATATACTAATGGCACTGAATGCAGGATACAGTCTAATCTGTTAAATTCTGCCAGGGCAATGGTGGGGACAATTCATTATCCTCAATGCTCTTGCACTAAGGAGGGGTAAAATCATCAAGGTCTCCTGTTCCTGATTGCTATCCAGTGATTAATGCTGGAAAGGATGGCTGACATTTTGTCTGGATGACGGTGGCTGCGATAACAAGGTGGACAGCTGGGGGGCAACACTGCTACAGCCATAACTGGCAGCCCCGAATGCATTTAACGTCCATCATGCAGCTAATGAGCTGCCATCGGAGCTCCTATCCCTCTAAGGGTGGTATGGAGTGGGGAATAGATCCAGCCTCGAAGAGCTGCTGGCCAGTTGCAGGGCTGGTAAGCTCTTCAGTCCCAGCAATGCCACTGGGTGCGGTGGCTACAGCTGGGACTGCACCCAGCCAGCAGAAGCAACATAGATGTCACCCACGGAATAAGGTAAGAGCGGTTAAAGTTGCTGTGGCCAGTCAGGCATGTCCCAATGAGTGATAGGGTGTGGTGGTTGGTGAGGAGAGGAGGAATGTTGTCACAGAGGTGGTTATTGTGGTCACAGAGTGCCCAGTTAGGAAGACAGCCTTCACCCTGAGCCCACAGGGTTCACCAAGCAGTCTCTCCACATGCCAGAGGGCCCATCAGAAGAGGCCCTTAATTGGTCACTTAAATTGCTCAATTGGCTCCTGCGGGGGATGGGCTATCTGCTACCTTGTCTGCTGTTGGCAAAATGCCATGGCAAAGGGAAGGTGACGGGCATGCCAACCCCTGCTCTTCCACTTGATTTTTCAGTACCCCCACAGCTCCTATCCCATTTTTTTCAGACACCATAAAATATCAGCCCATGTGTGCACAGACATGAGATGTGGGTTCTTCCTGAGCAGCCAAATAGCTCACTGCCGTTCACCGTCTCAGCCTGTACAGAAAGAAAGGCCATTGTTTCAGGAACTAGGGACCTACCACTGCCCATGGAAGCATATTTCAACTTCAATAATTGTCAGCAGAAAAGGGAAAAGATATTTTAATTGTGGTCACTGCACAAACCCAAGTTTGTGAAGTAATGGAATGAATTTGGTTGACAATTAAAACAGTGCTGCCCTAAGGTTCTGCTCGTAACCATGACAATCAGAACTTAGGAAATTTGAATCTGTTTATTTATCGACAAGCACAGACAAGTGAATGGCAGCTTTAGCAATAAGGCCACCTTGAATAAAGCAAAGGAAATTATCTGACATTAATGTGCCCTCAATATTAGCACAGTAGGAGCACTCCAATGGGTAACACATATTTTATATATATGAATGTAAAACCCACAAACACACTCAGGAAATCACTAAATTATGCAGTTTTTCATAATGTCCAAATTTGATATTGTAAATTAGGAGTTCTATTTGGAAGAAGAATTATCTTTGAAGAACAAAAAGACTCTTTTGCATTTGAGTTTTAAAAAAGTAATTTCAAAAACTACTATAAATGAAAAAGTTCTTTATAATTTTGTTGTCTTTACAATGCAGTTGGGGGCGTGGCTAATAGGGGTAGTAACTTACATTTTCTCAGGTACCAGTTGAGTCCCAACACAGTGAAATCAAATTGATGGGCTTTGTTGAAGCAACATACTAAAGCTTTATTTCCTCACTTATCTGATATTGATATCAAATGATATTTTGTAATTGTAGTGATAATTTTGCTTTATATAGCATGTCTTATTAATCCCTATTGCTGAACAAGTAAATCTATAACATTTCAGAAATGTGTACTTTAAGTTGAAAAATATCCATAAAAATAAAGCACAAAATTACTTTGTTAAATTTGTTTTGAAATCATTAGATTATTAATATTACAATGAGCCAACATTGTATTTATTTGAAATACATTAACTACTGTCCATACTGTATTATTTAAGAATACTTTTGCCATTTTCAGTCGTCTCTTGCTGCGGTAAATATGAAGTCAAGTTTTCAACTATAGAAATATTACCACAGGACATTAAAACTCCTAAATAAAATTGTAATGGTTAGCAAGAAGGATCGAAATGATTGTGATAAATCCGTTTTAGGAAGATTTTAAGTTTCCTGTTGGATTATGGTTGACTGTGACTCTGCAGAAACTACCATAAATGATTATATTTGTTGGATTTTGTGTATTTTACTATTATATGGTTATGAGGAAAAACATCAAATCACAACTTTTTAATATTCCTGAGGATCTACCAAAAATGAAATTTTGAACTTCATTTAATGCAATGAAAACATTTGTTTGAAGATGAATCTGTTTTCAATTAGGAGACTTGACTGTCACATTGTGATTAATCCTTGCCCCACTACACAAATAATTATCATTCATTTTGAAGACTATCTTTTCTAAGTATACTTAGTCAAATATCCATGTTGGGACCAGTATCATAGGAGAGAGTAGACAGGAGGCCCTGTTTAGAGAATACCAGGAAGTAGGAGCTTAATTAAAGGATTGAACTTCAACTCCCTGGATTATTACCCTAACCACATGTAAATTGATGTGAAGATAAACAGATTAGAGAAGTTAGCACATGGTTGAAGGAGTGGTGTGGAAAAAGTGCTTCCATTTCATGGGATGCTGGCACCAGGACTGAGACAGAAGGAATTGTACTTTTAAGATGGGCTCCACTTGAATTGGGTTAGGACTGGGGTCTTGGCAGAAAGGATAAATAGGGTGGTCATGAAGACTTTGAACTAGTAAATTGGGAGCAGAGGAAGGGTAGGTGTAAAACGTCATGAAAACAAATGAAAAGGAAGAGAGTAGAATATCAGTCAGAAATTATGCGCAGAATTTTCAGGTCGACGTGCGGGGGCGGGCCCAACACGCCGACGTGTAAAATGATGCACAATGACGTCGGCCGTGCATCCCGATGTCACCACGCGCCATCATGATATTTTGGAAGGCGCGCTATGAGTTCTGAGGCGCACCCGCCATTTATTAACAGGCCGGTTAAGGCCCTTGAGGCAGCAATTAAGAACGATATTTCGCAGCCCGTGTGATTTTCAGAGCGTCGCATGGGCGCAACGGGCAGGCGGGTAGGCCACATGTTTAAAAACCTCATCCACGGGCGGGATAAGAGGGGTGAGTGGGCTCGCTAATGCGAGTTGTTAGAACTTTAGTTTATTACTTACTGCTACTTGCTTGTGTGAACAAGACAACTTCAATTCTCTTCAGAGCTGCTTTGACAGGAATAACAGGCTTCAGTTCAGGACTCTGGAGGAATCATAACACTTGGGTCCCTGCAGGTATCAGACAGCCTTCCCTTACCCTGGGAATGGGGATTGTCGTCTCCACTGGAGGCACTTCCTCTGAGGCGGAAGAGAGGACCAGAAGGGGGAGGAGGGTAGGAGTCCATATTCAGCCTCCAGGGGAGCCACCTGTGGGGGGAGAGGCGCAGGCACAAGGGGCACAGGGCCAACAGGAAGTGCAAGGCAGAAGGGGCTGCAGAAGATGCCACTATCCTGCTGCCAGGGTTTACAGGCGGTGATGCAGCTACCTCAATATGCCTGAGGTGCAGTGTCGAAGGAGGATCTTCCTCTCAAGGGAGACAGTGACCTCCATCTGTCAGATGATCGGCCCTGAGATCAGCACCAACTGTGTGAGTGGACAGCCCATGCCAGTAGCGCTGAAGGTCACAGTTGCCCTCAACCTCTATGCCTCCAGCTCTTTCCAGGGGTCGGTGGGTGATCTTTGTGCAGTCTCCCAGTCAGCTGTCCATAGTTGTATCAAGCAGGTGACAGACGCTCTGTTCAGGCATACATTGACTTTCATCCACTACTGCTTGGACAAGGCCAGCCAGGCAGAGCGAGTCAGAGGCTTTGCAGTGATTGCTGGGTTACCCCGTGTCCAGGGTGCAATAGACTACATATGTGTGGCCATCAAGGTGCCAGCAGGTGAGCCCGGTGCCTTCATCAACAGGAAGGGCTTCCACTCCATGAACGTGCAGATAGTGTGTGATCACAGGACGCAGATTCTGCAAGTCTGTGTAAGGTACCCAGGCAGCTCCCACGATGCCTACATCCTCAGACACTCCCAGGTGCCGAGGCTCTTCATGCTCCAGCTCGGCTGGATGGATGGCTGCTGGGTGACAAGGGCTATCCCCTCAGAAGGTGGCTCATGACACCTCTCCGCCATCCAAGAACAGAGGCCGAGCAGCAGTACAACAGGAGCCATGGCTCCACAAAGGCTGTGGTAGAGAGAACCCCATCGGTCTTCTCAAGGTCGTTTCCGATGCCTGGACTGTTCAGGGGGTGCACTGCAATATCCCCCAGATCATGTGTCACTGATAGTGGTTGTATGCTGCGCTCTCCACAATCTGGCGCTGGAAAGGGGGGGACACAGTGGAGGAAGAAGATGTAGACACAGATGCTCTGGCTGCAAACGATGAGTCCAGGAGTGAGTTTGAGGATGAGCACACACATGCAAATGCTGAGGGGATAGACACCAACCCGGGGAACCTCCAGGGAGGCTTTAATCCAATGCTCCTTCTGCTAGCCCAAAGATGAACTACCAACACATGCCAGGGCTGCAGGCTCCATACTCAATACCTGACAGCAACGTTTGCCTGGTCAGGAACATTAACTATGTGCCTTTTCAATAAAGCTCAATGACAAATAAGAGACTCATAACATCATGGGTTCCCCTACACCTGCAGAACTAATGAAGCACCCAGAGGCTTGTTGAGAACCAGAACATTTAATGATTGCCAACTTGCATACGAAAATAAAAGTCCATTAAAAGGTGTTGAACAGCACACCTACTTAAAAACAACTGAAACGTGGGGCAAAAGAAAACCACCAGTAATCACCCCGTGTTGTGCCTAAAGTGATTTGCGCTTACTCTGCAGGTGATCTTGGTGCTCCCGCCCCGCTGGCACTGGCATTGGAGACAGCCTGCTGACTCTGCTGTCCTGTTGGCCTTGATGACCTTGACGGGCGTCCTCTGGCCCGTGGAGCCTGTGCTGGCCCCAACTGGGGGGGGGAGCGGCCAGTGGCACAGCTGGCATCTCCCCAGTCGCCGCAGCCTCATCAGATGTCACAGTCACTGGCAGAGGGGCGGAGAAGCTGCAGCCGTCATCCAGAGCGCCATGAGAGGAGCCTGTAGAGACGCCAGGCAGCTCGTGCGCCAATGTGAAGTCACTTTGGATGTCCCTGCTCACCATTGATGGATGGACACCTAGCTGGGATACTGGGTGCCCAATCCATCTCCCACACTGACACTGCCACTTGAGGTCATTGCCGCTGTGAGGGCTTGCAGGTCCGAGCGCATCCCCAGGAAGCCCTGATTGTTCTGCTGGAGGAGCCGCTCCATGAGAGTCGCCACTCTCTCCATGGAAAAGGCAGTGCGCTCGGCCATGAGGGTCATTGAATTGCTCATGCTCTGCATGGACTCCTCCATCACACACACCATTGCACACATTCCCTCATGTATCTCCACCAGATCCTCCTGCACACCCTGCTGGACTTCCAGCATCTGCTGCCTCAGGGACGACTCCAGAGGCTCATCATCAGCCACCGACTGAGCATGTTCCTGGTCCCGAGCTGTCCTCCGACTGTTGGCGCCCTGGGCACTCTCCGTCTCCACCTGCACCTCAAGCAGCATGAAGTGCCCTCACTGTTGTGCACCGAGATACTAGCCGACGATCTTACCCCCACCGAGGTGCTGGTATCTGCGCTGGTGCCTGCCTGACTGAGAGGGTGTGACACTGTTGCATTTATATCTTCTGGGCCCTCACGGGTCAGCGGCGGCCCCTCTGCCTCCTGAGTCCGGACGTGCTCCGGTGAGGCTGACAGGAAGAACAAGGACATTTGATTAGTAGAAGTCATAACACTGTTAATGTGCAAGCCTGGCACCCAGATCAGGATGTGCTCTTCCTTCCATTATCAATGGGGATCCCATGTTGGAGGCTGAAATCAGTACAGTCAAAAGTGGAATGGTGGCACTGACAGACATTGTGACCTCAGTGCACGGCACTCTTACCTCCCAGTGGCACCCCAACCTCGGGTTGACCCGGGCGCATGGCGCCTCTCCAGCTCCAGTGCCTCCTGCTCGTATCTGGTCATGATGAGAAGGTGGGGCTGCCTTCTGCCAGTCCACAGCCTCTCTGCGTTATTGTGGGCTGTCTTCTCCTGAAAGGAGAGAGGAGCATTGATTAGTTCACCCTGTACCTGCATTGCCATTGCAGCCTGGCCAACCCCACCTGAGGAAAACCTTGCAGGGCTCGTCCGATTTGTGACCCTGGAGCCGCCATACACTCACTCCAAGCAGCCAGGGCACTGACCCCCTTGCCCAGATGCTGCCTCCATCACATTTACCACTCACACTCTAAGACCTTCCAAACCCATGAACACTATCAGCTAGAAGGACAAGGGCAGCAGATAGATGGGTATACCGCCATCTTGAAGTTCCCCTCCAAGTCACTCAGCATCCTGACTTTGAAATGCTTCAGTTCTCCACCACTGTCGCTCGGTCAAAACCCTGGAACTCGTCTTAAACAGTACTGTGGGTGTTCCTCCACCACATGCAGCGGATACAGAAGGCAGCTCACCACCACCCTCTCAGGGGCAACTAGGGATGGGCAATAAATGCTGGCCCACCCAGCGAAGACCACATGCCATGAATGAATGAATACAAAAACAAAATTCTGAGTTGGTGGGGGGCCAGCAGGGGGTGGGGAGGGTGGTCAGCAGGGGGTGGGGGGGGGGGGGGAGCCAGTAAGGGGGTGGGTGGGGGGTCAGCAGGTGGTGGGGAGGGTGGCCAGCAGAGGGTGGGTGGGGGGCCAGCAGATGGTGGGGGATGGGGGGAGCCAGCAGGGGGTGGGGGGAGGCCAGCAGGTGGTGAGAGGGAGGGGGCCAGCAGGGGTTGAGGGGGGGCCGATCTAACTGCTGTGCTAAGTGACCCATGCCAACACGGTACTCACCCTTCCCAATCGCGGGAGATCATTAAACCGCTTGCGTCACTGCACCCGGGTGCGTCTCACCACATCGTGGGAGCTGACCCATTCTGCCACCTACCCCCAGGCACATTTCGTCATGTGGGGGGGGGCCTCCTCCTCCCTTTCCTTGGCACAAGGATCTCGCAGCGTGCCACCTCCTCGAGGAGGGCAGCGAGGCATTCATCCGAAAACCTCAGAGCCAACTGCCCCGCTGACCTGCCCTCCCGCCTGGGCTGCTCTCCGAGGATGCTGTCTGACATCCTCCTGTCTGACATCAGTGGCAGACTTAGGGCGGCTGCCTGCGCCATTTTTGAACAGGCCGCTGAGTCACCATTGGACTCGGCAGTCATTGCGCCCCCCCACCACTGCCCAGCCCTTCCCGTTGATCTCGGGAGCTGCAATTTACACTGGGTGGGCCTTAATTGGCCTGCTCATGTAAAATGGCGGTGCGGAGTCGATCGCGGGAAGCAATCGGCTCCGTGCCTGCTCCCGCCCAGCCTGTCCGCCAAAGGTAAAATCCTGGCCTATGCTTTAGGCACAATGGTAAAGGGAAAACTAAAAAATGCAAAGTAATCAAACCAGAAGAGAGAAATGCGCGAGTAAAATTTTAGGGCAGGACTGGTTTGTGTGTATTACCCAAATAAGCATTCTTTACACAAACAGACAGAATACAAGGAACAATCAGAATGAATTGTAGCCACAAATTCAATGTTAAGAGTATGACATGGTAACTATTACTGAGACCTTACAATCAGGACTGGAAACTATATATGTCACTTAAGGTCCACTGGAGAAATAAGGAAAATGTAGAGGTGGAGGAGTAGCCGTAGTAATTAAGGATGAAAACACTTCAAAATAGGATATAATGAGAGGTAAGCAGCTATGGCTAGAAATAAGAAATAAGAAATTGGACTGTAATAGGAGTTATACATAGGGCGCCTGGTAGCAAATGTGAAGTAGTAGATTGTATAGACAAGTGTGTAGCAAGGACTGTGTGGTTTTAGTCGGGAATTTTGACTTTGGATAAGCAGACTAGCTCATTTCAGAAAGGTGAACTTTTTGAGTGTTTTCAGGATAGTTTTCTGCATCACTACACCTTATAACCAACAAGGGGGCATGCCATATTAGATTTAATAATGAGCCTGAATTAGTTAACAGCCTAATGGTGTGTGAACATTTATCTAATAGCAATCATAATATGACTGAGCTCAACATTATGTTTAAAAGGGAGAATGTGATATAGCTGCTAATACTCTAGATTTTGATACAGTTGACTTCAATGTGATGAGACAGAGATTGTCCACAGAAAATTGGAAAACTCTGTTAGTGGGTAAATCAGAAGATAGTGTGAGGTAGAACCATAGAACCATAGAAAAGTTACAGCACAGAAAGAGGCCATTCAGCCCACTGTGCCTGTGCCAGCCGAAAAATAAAAAATAAAAAAACTAGCCGCCCATTCTAATCCCACCTTCCAGCACCTGGTCCCTAGCCTTGCAGGTTACAGCACTTTAGGTGTATTGTTCAAAAAAGAATTCAGATACAGAAGCAGTTTATACTCCTGAGGAACAAGAGCTCTACTTAAAATGCAAGAAATAGTACATGTCCTTGTGAATGGGGGAGATACAAAGAACAGCAAAGGGTGACAAAACAGGTAGTAAGAATACAGAAAGGATGCATGAGAAGAATCATGTCAGGCATATAAAAATAAACAGAATTCTTTTTACACTTAGATTAAGGAAAATTGGGTGGTCAGGAGCAATTTGGGCTCCTTGAAAACTGCTAACAGTGATATTGTCAATACTGTGCATCAGTATTTTCAGTACAAATCCCAAGAAAATTAATGTTGAATGAGGGACGAGGACTCACATAAATTAACATAAGCAAAATAAGAGTCATAAAGAAAGTAATGGTACTAAAGAGTGACAAATTCCCAGAACCAGATCATTCCTATCCCAGGTTTTAAAGGAGGTAGGTATGAACGTTGCAGATGCCCTAAGTACAATCTTACAAAGTCCTCTTGATTTGTGAACTGTTCCTTTAATTGCACATCACTTTACTATTTAAGAAGGATGAGAGAGGGAAACTAGGGAATTATAAACCATTAGTTGCTGGAAATTAGTAGTCTATAATTAAGGATGTTGCGACTGAAAACTTTGAAAATTTTCAGTTGATCAGTGAAAGCCAGTGGTGAAGGATAGGTCATGCCTGATAAACCTGATTGTATTTTTTGAAGAGGTGACTAAAGTAGTGAACGGGGGAATGCCTAGGGATATTATTTCTATGGAATTTCAGAAGGCATTTCACAAAATTACTCATAAGATTCTGTTAGCTGAAGTTGAAGCTCATGGAATTGGAAGCAAGCTGTTGACCTGGTTAGGAAATTGGCTAAGTGGCAGGAGATAGAGTGTTGGAATAATGGACATGTACTCTAATTGGCAGGCTGTGACTAATGGTGCCCCACAAGGTTCGGTGTTGGGCCTCAGTCACTCACTATTTATTAATGACAAAGACGATGGGATAGAAAAACCATATATCCAAGTTGCTGATGACATAAATATAGGCAGCAGTGTGCATGGAAGCATAACATTACAAAAGAGATGTTAGTAAATTAAGTAAATGGGCAAAACTGTGGCAAATGGATTTCAATATAAGTAAATGTGAAATCATCCACTTTGGGACGAGAAAAGGATAAAACCAGGTACTTTCCGAATAGTGAAGTGTTAGAACAGTGGAGGTCCAAAGTGACTTAGGAATCCATGTAGGTTATTAAAATGCCATGAACAGTTACATAAAATAATTAAAAAGACTTATGGAATGCTGGTCTTTATATCTAGTGGACCAGAATACAAACGGGTAAAGGTTTTACCAAAGCTAATATAAAGCCTGGTTAGGCCACACTTGGAGTATTGTAGTACTGTGAGCAGTTCAGGGCATCACACTTTAGGAAGGATATACTGGCCTTGGAGGAAGAGCAATTTAGATTTACCGGAATGATTGCTGGAACCTAAAGGAGGAGAAATTATACAAACTAATGTTGTAATCCCTGGAATTTAGAAATTTAAGGGGCCATTTGATCTACCTTTATGGCCTGAATTTTCGGCTCAGTGAACGGGGGCGAGGCCTGCTTGTCAAGGCTTAAAATGACACACAGTGACGTTGGGTGGGCGTGCGTCCTGACGTCAACATGCGTCATTTAGATTTTCAGCTTGGCTGGCGCACAGCAGAGTCGGCTGCGCGCCTGCCGAACTGTCAAAGGCCTATTAAGGCCATTTAAATATCAATTAAACTAATAAACTGAGCTGCCCGTTCAACCTTAAGGCTGGCGGGCAGGCGAAGTGACCAGGCGGCTTTCGCATTTTTCATGGAACCTCATCCACGGGTGGGATGAGGTTTCATGAAGTGTTTATAAATTGAATAAAATTTTTTATAAAAATTCATTGTCATGTCCCAGCTCATTCTCCCCTATAAGATAATAAGGGAAACTGATAGGGTAGATAGAGAGGACATTTTTGCAGCTGTCAATCTCTCTAATAATTCCCTTGTTTGTTCCCTTTGGTGCCCCTGGTTTGTATAAAGCTTTTGCTCTCTCCCACCCAGGTCACTGCACCAGGTAACCCCTTTCTTTGTCCAAGGGCTTCTTTGTCACTGAGATTGAGACCATCCATTTAGCTGCCTCTGCTACATTTCCTCTTCCCCTTGTCAACCAAACCTAGATTCCACCCGGGTTATCCCCTGCCCTAGTCCTGAACTTGTATTTTTCTTTAATCTCTCTTCTATTTCCCATCGTGGCCTCTGTTAGCTCATCTTGTACACAAAATGCATCTCCTGCTCTCTTGACCCCATTCTCACTGCAGGTTTTTGCATTCCAGGGTTTTGTGAACAGTTTCATAATGAAATTAATTGGCTTTGTGATGTTCTTCAAACTGTTTTATTTGCCTAAATTCCCTTCCTGGACCTCAGACTAGTTGACATTGTGAACAATTATCAAGTTCTTCAGGTACAGTCCTTTTCAAATCAATCATCATCATCACCACCCCTCCTCAAAAAGCATTTTTGATCCCTCTGCCTTCGCAAACTATTGTCCAATGTACAAACGATTTTTCCTCTCCAAAATTGTTGAAAGTATTGTCGCCTTCCAAATCTGTCACCTCCCAAATCAGCTCTGAAGAAAAGTCATATGGACTCGAAAAGTTAACTCTGTTTCTCTCTCCACAGATTCTGTCAGACCTGCTGAGTTTTGCCAGCATTTTCTATTTTTTTTTCTAGATTTCCAGCATCCGCAGTATTTTGCTTTTATCCCAAATCTGTGTCCACCTTTCCAGCAATTCCACTTTGACCCCTTTGAATCATGCTTCTCCCTCACCAAACCGTCAAAGTGGCTTTAAACACAAATAACATCCTCTGACTGTGACCAATGTGCAATTCATTCTTCTCTTCTTCATTTTTCTTGACCTTTCTGCAGCTTTTGACATAGTCAACCACACCATTCTCCAATGCCTGTCCACCATGGTCCAACCATATGGTTCAGGCCTCATTTGATTTCACTCGTACCTATTTAATCGTAAGCAGAGAGCCTCCTGTAATGGCTTCAGTTCACAGGAAAGCTTCCCTGTTCTTCTTCAAGTAGTAGCATGGGATCCTTTATGTCCACCTGAACGGGCAGAAGTGGCCTCATTCTTATGTCTCATCTCAAAGATGGCACATCTTGTCAATGCAGTAGTTTTTCATACTGTACCTGGACAAGGGTTTGAATTCAAAGCCTTTTGACTCAGAAGCAAGAATATCGCTACTGAGTCAAGCACAAAAATAATGCAGAATATCTCATTTTTACAGTATACATAAAAAATGGATTATACCTGAATTTACCAGAAGACTATGCAAAATACTTCCTTTAAGCTATACTTTTCCACATTGCTTTTGTTATTGTATACTATCAATCCAAGAAACTTTGGTGCTATCAGTGCTAATGTTTTCTAGTGTCTATGGCTATCAAAGATGATTCAGCAGATACCAAAAAAGAGGAACGTTACTCTTACCTCAAAGCTACTTGCCTTCATTCATGCTGAAAGCTCAAATAACTATTTCTTTCAAAATACAGAATGCTGCGAATGATGCAGTTACAGGGAAAAGTTAAAGAAGATGAATGATTCCTGTCTCCCTGTGGAGAGATCAGATCACTATTGATATTAATGCCCAGGAATATTTCTTTGAAATAAGAAACCTAGCCCTATGTGTCCTTCACTTCTGAATTCCACTCCTACACCTCTGAAATATTTACAGTGGGACCAGCAAAACCATTTCATGCTGCCAGTGTGAATAAATAAACGAATGGCCCTCTGAATCGAATTTAGCCAAATCAACATCAACATCATTGGGCTGTGACAAACAAATGGAGGTAGTCTTCAATGAGAGTGGAGACGGGGGTGGGGGGATCAGTAGGGTTAGATAGAAAGAGATCAGGCTAACTGATCCTTTTCAGACAGTGCTGGCCAGCTTGTAAAGGAAGTCTTTACTGTCTATGATTTATTCCCTCCCTCCTATTTCTTGGTCTGCTTCTATAATGGTGCTTTAAACAAGTCACTAGCAGCTTGAAATCTAGTTCCAAAACCATGCCAGGTCAAGCAGGTTAACACGATCTTTAGACTGCACTAGTATGCTAGAGATGCCTTCCTCTGCATGTCGCTGGTTAGATCTGTGTTAGAGCATAAGAACGTAAGAAATAATAGCAGGAGTAGGCCATTCGGCCCCTCGGGCTTTCTCCACCATTCAGATGGCTGGTCTAATTGTGACCTTGAAACTCCACTTTCCTGCCCAGTCCCCAATAACCTTTGACTCCATTCTAGATCAAAAATCTGTCTAACTCAGTTTTGAATATATTCAATACGCAGTCTCCACTGCCCTCTGTGGAAGAGAATTCCAAAGGTTAACAACCCTGTGACAGAAGAAGTTCCTCCTCATCTCTGCTTTAAATGGCAGATCACTTATTTTGAAACCGTGCCCCCTAGATCTAGATTCCACATGAGGGGAAACATCCTCTCAGCATTCATCTTGTTAAGTTCCCTCAGAATTCTATGGCCAGGATCTTCGGGTCGGCGAGCGGGCATAAAATGACGTGTGGTAACGTTGGGCGTGCATCCCAATGTCACCGTGCGTCATTCTGATCCTCAGTTCGGCAGGCACACAGCTGAGTCGGCTGCGCGCCTGCTGAACTGTCAAAGGCCTATTAAGGCCATTTAAAAACTAATTAAAGTGATTAACTGAGCTGCCCATCCAACCTTAAGGTTGGCGGGCAGGCGAAGAGCCCAGGCAGCTTTCGCATTTATCATGAAACCTCATCCACGGGCGGGGTGAGTTTTCATGAAGTGTTTATAAATTGAATGAAAGCTTTTATTAAAGTTAATTGACATGTCCCAGCTCATGTGACACTGTCACATAAGGGGACATGTCTTTAAAATTTTTTCTTTTCTTTATTAAAATTTAAAAAAATCAAACTAACCTCCCTGAGGCAGCTCTGTGCCTCAGGGAGATTTCTGCGTTCTTATGCGCGCATGCGCGAAAGAGCGCAGGCCCCAGCTCAGCCTCCTCCCCCCGCCCGCACAGGGAGCGCTCAGTGCTTCCGGTTGCGCGTCACACTAGGCAGGCCTTAATTGGCCCACCCGTGTAAAATGGCAGCGTGCAGCCAATCACGGGCGGCGATCGGCTGTGCGCCCACCAGCGCTCGGACCTGCCTAACCGCCCCCAACGAGGAGAAAATTCTCCCCTATATGTCTCAGTAAGATGACCTCTCATTATTCTAAACATCAATGAACGTTGCCCAAAATTTCCTCATAAGACAACCCCTTCATCCCAGGAATCAACCTAGTGAACTTTCACTGAACTGCTTCCGATGCAAGTATATCCCTCCTTAAATAAGGAGACCAAAACTGTACATAGTGCTCCAGGTATGGTCTTGCCAGTGCCCTGTACAGTTATAGCAAGACTTCTCTACTTTTACACTTCAATCCCCTTCCAATAAAGGCCATTGTTTCATCTGCCTTCCTAATTACTTGCTGTACCTGCATGTTAACTTTTTGTGATTCATGTATGAGGATACCCAGATCCCTCCGTATTGCTGCATTCTGCCGTCTCTCTCTATTTAAATAATATTCTGATTTTCTATTCCTCCCACCAAACCTCACATTTTCCCCACATGGGCCAGAATTTTTACCTTGATGGGCAGGGTGGCCCCACTGACTCGGCAGCGGGCGGGCAGCCGAACTCCGCTGCTGAAATGGGGCCCGCCGCCATTTTGAGTGGGCGGGCCAATTAAAGCCCGTCCAGCAGCCTGCCCAACAGGAAGTGCTATGCACTTCCTGTGCGGGAGTGGAGGAGGGAATCCCCATCTGTCAAAGTGCGCATGTGCGCGAAAAAGTGCACATCTCCCTGAGACTAAGGAGGATCGGAAAGGGGGTGGGGTTGGAGGAGAGAGTTCATGATCTAAAGTTGTTGAAGATTCCTGACAGTATAAAAATCTTTAAAAATAGAAAAATATTAAAATTATTAACATGTCCCCCTCATGTGACAATGTCACACGAGATGGGACATGTTAATAAGAAACACATAAACTTGAGTGAAGTTTTTAAAAACGGACGTGAAACCTCATCCCGCCTGTGGATGAGGTTTCATGTATTATCAGAAGCCCACTGGGGCTCCTGGCCTGCCCACCAGCCTTAAGGTTGGACGGGCAGGGCATTTAACAAGCTTATTATCCTGTCAATGGCCTTAATTGGCCATTGACAGATCGGCAGGCGGACAGCTGATTTCATTGTCCGCCCACCTTCCTCAATATTTAAATGGACTGGGATGACGTCAGGTGTTCCTCCCGACGTCATCCCGCGTCATTTTCCCGTCGGCGAGCAGGCCCCGCCCCCAAATCGCTGACGGGAAAATTCTGCCAATTATTTTCATTCTGCCCATTCCATTTGCCAAATTTCTGCCCACTCACTTAACCTATCAATGTCTCTTTGCAGCCACTTTGGACTGAATTTTATCAGCTGAGTGGGGACCCCAACCTCGCAGTGAGTGACTGCACTTGCTGGTAGTGGGGCCTGCTCAGCAATGTTACCACAGACAGCCTCCAATTAAGGATGGCTCTCCATGGTGATGGCCTAGAGGGCCAGCAGATCTGAAGCCTCAGCACTGCCACTGGGAGCAGTGGTTGCTGCGAGGAATGCAGAAGACCTCGGAATCACAGGCAGGTAAGTGAAAAATTTTCTTAAAATATTCACGGGGCCCAAGGCTGGAAGGGAAACAACTTCAGGGAGGTCACTGGGCCCTGGGTGCTGCCTTCCATGCCCGTGGCCCCTTCTTTGGCCCATGAAGCCGTCCCTCTGGGCTGCCACTGGAAGGCCGCCTCCATTTTGCTGCCTCCCCCCTCACATGACAGGAAGTCACCCTGCTGTCGGCAAAATGCCAACAGTATGGTATTGATTATGGAAATTGGCTGCCCACCCCCTTGGGATGGGCAGCCAGCCTGTATCCGGTCCTCGTGTCAGTAAAATGCTTTGACCGTGGCCCCACTTTGGGAAGCTGATCTAACTCGACTCCCAGCAATTTTACCAGCCCTCCAGCCCTCCTGGGAGCCATAAAATTCAGCCCTTTGTGTCCTACTCACAATTTGCTTTTCTACCTATCTTTTTATCATCAGCAAATCTGGCTACAATACAAAAACAAAAATAAAAATACCTGGAAAAATTCAGCAGGTCTGACAGCATCTGCGGAGAGGAGCACAGTTAACATTTCGAGTCCGTATGACTCTTCAACAGAACTAAGGAAAAATAGAAGAGAGGTGAAATATAAGCTGGTTTAAGTGGGGGTGGGACAGGTAGAGCTGGATAGAGGGCCAGTGATAGGTGGGGATTGCCAAAAGATATCATAGACAAAAGGACAAAGAGGTGTTGACGGTGGTGATATTAGCTAAGAAATGTGCTAATAGGTGACATTAAGGGTAGAAAGCAGGATGAGCAAGATACAGATAGCCCTAGTGGGGGTGGGGTGGGGGGAAGGGATCGAAATAGGCTAAAAGGTAGAGATAAAACAATGGATGGAAATACGTGTAAAAATAATGGAAATAGGTGGGAAAAGAAAAATCTATATAAATTATTGGAAAAAAGGGGGATCGGAAAGGGGGTGGGGATGGAGGAGAGAGTTCATGATCTAAAGTTGTTGAACTCAATATTCAGTCCGGAAGGCTGTAAAGTGCCTAGTCGGAAGATGAGGTGCTGTTCCTCCAGTTTGCGTTGAGCTTCACTGGAACATTGCAGCAGGCCAAGGACGGACATGTGGGCATGAGAGCAGAGTGGAGTGTTGAAATGGCAAGCGACAGGGAGGTCTGGGTAATGCTTGCGGGCAGACCGAAGGTGTACCACAAAGCGGTCACCCAGTCTGCGTTTGGTCTCTCCAATGTAGAGGAAACCGCATTGGGAACAACGAATGCAGTAGACTAAATTGAGGGAAGTGCAAGTGAAATGCTGCTTCACTTGAAAGGAGTGTTTGGGCCCTTGGACGGTGAGGAGGGGGGAAGTAAAGGGGCAGGTGTTGCACCTTCTGCATGAGAAGGTGCCGTGGGAGGGGGTTGAGGTGTAGGGGGTGATGGAGGAGTGGACCAGGGTGTCCCTGGGGGAACAATCCCTGCGGAATGCCGCCGGTGGGGTGAAGGGAAGATGTGTTTGGTCGCGGCATCATGCTGGAGTTGGTGGAAATGGCGGAGGATGATCCTTTGAATGGGGAGGCTGATGGGGTGGTAAGTGAGGACAAGGGGGACCCTATCCTGGTTCTGTGAGGGAGAGGAAGGTGTGAGGGCGGATGCGCGGGAGATGGGCCGGACATGGTTAAGGGCCCTGTCAACCACCGTGGGTGGAAAACCTCGGTTAAGGAAGAAGGAAGGCATGTCAGAGGAACTGTGTTTGAAAGTGGCATCATCAGAACAGATGCGATGGAGGCAAAGGAACTGAGAGAATGGGATGGAGTCCTTACAGGAAGCAGGGTGTGAGGAGCTGTAGTCAAGGTAGCTGTGGGAGTCGGTAGACTTAAAATGAATATTGGTGAACAGTCTATCACCAGAAATTGAGACAGAGAGGTCAAGGAAGGGAAGGGAAGTGTCAGTGATGGACCATGTGAAAATGATGGAGGGGTGCAAATTGGAAGCAAAATTAATAAATTTTTCCAGGCCCAGACGAGAGCATGAAACAGCACCGAAGCAGTCATCGATGTACCGGAGAAAGAGTTGTGGGAGGGGGCCGGAGTAGGACTGGAACAAAGAATGTTCCACATACCCCATAAAGAGACAGGCATAACTGGGGCCCATGCGGGTACCCATAGCTGCACCTTTTATTTGAAGGAAGTGAGAGGAATTTAAGGAGAAATTGTTCAGTGAGAGAACAAGTTCAGCCAGACGGAGGAGAGTAGTGGTGGATGGGGATTGTTCGGGCCTCTGTTTGAGGAAGAAGCGGAGAGCCCTCAGACCATCCTGGTGGGGGATGGAGGTGTAGAGGGATTGGACGTCCATGGTGAACAATACAATACACTCTGGCTACAATACACTCTGTTCCTTTATTGATGTCATTAATATGGATTGTAAATACTTGAGGCACTAGCACCCTGTGGCACAACATTAATTACAGTTTGCCAACCTGAAAACGAAAATGACACATTTATCCTGATTCTGTTTCTAGTTAGCTAATCCTCTATTCATGACAATATATTACCTCCAACTACATGAGCTTAAATATTGTGTAGCAACCTTTTATGTGGCATCTTATCAAATGCCTTTTGGAAATAAAATGTACTACATCTACTGGCTCCCCTTTATCCACACTGCTTGTTACATCCTCAAAGAATTCCAATAAATTTGTCAAACATGCTTTCCCTTTCATAAAACTATGCTGCACTGCCTGATTTGTATTTTGATTTTCGAAATGTCCTGCTCATCATGTCATCTGTGCTCTGCCCAAAGGCAGATCCTTGGCTCATTGTCTGTGGATGCTTCATCCTGAATCATTTTCTTGGCAGTTTTTGTCAGTGGTGATTTACCATTAACTTCCATTCTTCAGGGCAGGGTGAGGAGACAGACCCGAATCTACCTCAGTGGGAACAGGAAATGAACCCTGTTGGCATTATTCTGAACCACATGATAGCCAACTGTGCTAACTTGCCCCCTTAAAAAGTCCTGCTACTACTTACTTAATAATGGATTCTATCATGTTCCCAATGACATATGTTAAACTAACTGGCCTATAGTTTCCTACTTTTTTTGTCTCTCCTTTTTTGAATAGAGGTGTTACATTTGTGGTTTTCTGATCCCCTGGGAACTTTCCAGGACCTATCAAATTTTGGAAGATTACAACCAATGCATCCACTTCTTTTAAGTCCCTCAAATGTAGGCCATCAATTCTGAGGGTCTTGTCAGCCTTTAGTCCCATTAGTTTTCCTAGTACTTTTTCTCTAGTGATAATGATAGTTTTGAGTTCCTCCCTCCCTCTCTTTTCCCCTTGATATTCTATTATTCCTGGAATGCTTTTTTGTGTCTTCTACTGTGAATACAGTTGCAAAATACATGTTCAAAGTCTCTGTCATTTCCTTGTTTCCCATTATTAATTCCCCAGTCTCATTCGCTAAGGGACCAACATTTATTTTAGCTACTCTCTTCCTTTTTATATATTTGTAGAAAGTCTTACTGTCTTTTTTTTATATTTCTTCTAGTTTAATAATATTCTAATTTCTCCCTCTTTTTTTTAGTCATCCTTTGCTGGTTTGTAAAATGTTCCCAATCTGCTGGCCTATCACTAATCTTTGCAACATTGTACATCTTTTCTTTCAATTTGGTGCCATCCTTAACTTCCTTAGCCAGAGATGGTGCATCCTTCTCGTAGAGTCTTGCATTCTCAATGGAATATATCTTTGTTATGAGTTATGATATATCTCCTTAAATGTCTGACACAGCTTATCTACAGTCTTAACTTATAAACTATTTTCCCAGTCCACTACACTATAACTGTGTCTTCATACCTTTGTTATTGCCTTTACTTAAGTTTAAAAAACTAGTTTCAGACCGAAGTTTCTTACCCTCAAACTGAATGTGAGATCCTATTTTGTTCTGATCACTCTTGCCTAGATGATCCTTTACTATGAGATCATTAATTATTCATGTCTCGTTATACATTACCAGGTCTAAAATATCCTGTTCTCTGGTTGGTCTGAGAGCATATTGTTCTAGGAAACTGTCCTGAATACACTTTATGAACTTATCATCAAGGTCATCTTTGCCAATTTGATTATCCAATCTGCAAGATTAAAATCACCCACAATTATTGCAGTACCTTTCTTACAAGCCCCCATTACACCTTAATGTATACTCTGTCCTAAAGTGCAGCTACTGCTAGGGAGCTTGTAAACTACTCCCACAAGTGGCTTCTTTCCCTTGCTATTTCTCATCTATTCCTCTACGTCTTAGTGAAATTCGGGAGCTGAATGTTTTGTGGATGCTTAGACTGACATTGCTTCCCAGGCATACTTCAAGCATGCTCAGAATATTTCTACCAAATTGTTAGTTACCTAATCACTAACCATTTTCTTATTTTGTGAAAATATAATTTTTTGACCCTTTTCATTGAAGAATTTGCAAAGAATATGTTACTTTTGATCATTTTTCAGGCCTTTTCCCTCAATTCTGGAAAACATATTACCATTTCAAAATAGTTGTGCAGTATGTACATTTGCATTGAAAGATAGTGGTGCCTATTGTCTGCCCACAAGCTCGTTGCTAAAATGCATACATGTAGATAATGGTTATTAATGACATGATTATAATACCATGTGTAAAATTGTGAATGTGCAGTTATTATGAAGGTATTTTTGAATTGTTGTTCTAGCAGTGAACCTTCTCTCATGTACATGTGCAACTCAACAATGTTAAAAATGCATTGTTGACTTGTGTCTCTGGAACTGAAATAAAATGGTAGATTATACGCCAAATGCTTCCTTTATATTTTGCCCCATAGTCAGGAGCAAAACCACCTCTCAAAATGAGTTTGGGCTTCTAGAGGCATGGATACTTACTCATTTATACTGCAACAATCATTCCAAATGTAGGGTTGTAACACAAATAGCATAGAAAATCATTAGAAGGTCTTTAGGAGGATCAAGTCGATGATCACTTGTCTGCTAATTATGAGACAATTATTACAATATTTTCATCATGGTCATTCCCAAACCTTTTGGAGAATTGTGCCCATTTATCCTTTGGTTAACCCATAATTGAATATTAATTCTCCTCGCATCCAGAGTCCATACTCATTGGCAATCTCCAATTGCATCACTTGCAATGTTTTGTACATAATCAAAATACTCTGGATGCTGGAAATCTGAAATAAAAAGAGAAAACGCTGGAAATACTCATCGACTGTAATGTTGGCCAGAATTCTGCAAACATGGCAGGAATGCCGCTGCTGGAGTGAGCCGGCAGCAGGACCTGTGGCCCGATCTTGCCAGCAGCAGCCAATTAAATGGCTACCACCAGGGCTGCCCAAGTATTAACTGGGATAGTTTTAGTGTGCAAGGTAGGGAGAGAACAAAATTTTTAAGTTGCATTTAGGAGAATTTTTTTAGCCAGTACATAGAAAGCCCAACAAGGGAGGGAGCAGTTCTGGACCTAATATTCGGAAATGAGCCCAGGCAGGTGGAAGGCGTATCAGTAGGGGAGCATTTTGGAGATAGTGACCATAAGTCAGTTAGATCTATGATAGTTATGGAAAAGGATAAGGTTGGGCTGGGAATAAAAGTTCTAAACTGGGGAAAGGCTATTTTTACTAAGATGAGATGTGATTCAGCCCAGGTGGACTGGGAGCAGCTACTTACAGATAAACTGTGTCAGAGCAGTGGGAGGCATTCAAGGAGGAAACAGCAACAGTACAGGGCAAATATGTTCCTGTAAAGACAATAGAGGGGACCAAGTCTGGAGAACCCTGGATGTCAAGGAACATAAAGGTTAGGATTAAGAAAAAAAGAGAAGCTTATGACACATACTGAGGGCTCAATACGGCAGGGACCCTAGGAGAGTATAAAAAGCACAGAGGAGAACTTAAGGAGGAAATTAGGAAAGCTAAGGGAGTGCATGAGAAAGCATTGGTGGGTAGAATAAAGGAAAACCCAAAGGGGTTTTAAAAAAATATATAAAGAGCAAGAGAATAACTAGGGAAAGAGTAGGGCCAATTAGGGACCATAGAGGTAATCTGTGTGTGGACCCGGAAGATGTGGGTGCAGTCCTCAATTAATACTGTGCATCGGTCTTCACAATGGAAAAGGATGACACAGGTATAGACATCAGGGTGGAGGACTGTGAAGTATTAGAGGAAATTAACATGGAGAGGAGGTACTAGCAGGATTAGCGACCTTAAAAGTGGATAAATCCGCAGGCCTGGATGAGATGTATCCCAGGCTGTTGAAGGAGGCAAGGGAAAAGATATCAAGGGCCCTGGCAGTAATTTTCAAATCCTCTCTGGCCATAGGTGAGGTGCCAGAGGACTGGAGGACTGCTAATGTTGTCCCATTATTAAAAAAGGGAGGAAGGGATAGACCAGGAAATTACAGGCCAGTCAGTCTAACCTCGGTGGTGGGGAAGTTACTAGAAAGAATTCTGAGGGACAGAATTTATCTGCACTTGGAGAGACATGGATTAATCAGGGATAGTCAGCATGGATTTGTTAAGGGAAGGTCGTGTTTGACAAATTTGATCGAATTTTTTGAGGAGGTAACTAGGAGTGTTGATGAGGGTAATGCATTTGATGTGGTCTACATGAACTTTAGCAAAGCTTTTGATAAGGTCCCTCATAGCAGACTGGTCAAGAAAGTAAGCCCATGGGACCCAAGGCAAAATGACACGTTGGATCCAAAATTGGCTTAGAGGCAGGAAGCAGAGGGCAATGGTAGACAGATGTTTCTGTGACTGGAAGTCTGTTTCCAGTGGGGTTCCACAGGGCTCAGTGCTGGGGCCCTTGCTGTTTGTGGTGTACATAAATTATTTGGACTTAAATGTTGAGGGTACGATCAAGAATTTTGCAGATGACACGAAAATTGATAGGGTGGTAAATAGTTGGGAGGATAGCTGTAAACTGCAGGAGGATATCAATGGACTGGTCAGGTGGGCAGAGCAGTGGCAAATGGAATTCAACCGGAAAAGTGTGAGGTAATGCACTTGGGGAGGGCTAACAAGGCAAGGGATTACACTATGAATGGTAGGACCCTGGAAGATGCTGAAGATCAGACAGACCTTGGTGTACATATCCACAGACCCTTGAAGGTAGCAGGGCAGGTAGATAAGGTGGTTAAGAAGGCATATAGGATACTTGCCTTTATTAGCCGAGGTGTAGAATACAAGAGCACGGGGGGTTATGCTGGAACTGTATAAAACGCTGGTTAGACCACAACTAGAATACTGCATGCAGTTCTGGTCACCACATTATAGGAAGGATGCGATTGCACTGGAGAGGGTGCAGAGGACATTTACCAGGATGCTGCCTGGGATGGAGGGTCTGAGCTATGAGGAAAGATTGGATAGACTGGGGTTGTTTTCCTTGGAGCAGCGAAGGTCGAGAGGGGATCTGATAGATGTGTATATGATTATGAAAGGCATAGATAGGGTGGATAGGAAGGCATTTTTCCATTAGTAGAGGGGCAATAGCCAGGGGGCATAGATTTAAGGTAAGAGGTAGAAGGCTAAGAGGGGAGTTAAGGACAAACTTTTGCACCCAGAGGTAGTGGTTGAGTCAGAAACTCTTGTAACATTTAAGAAGTATTTAGATATTCACTTGCATTGCCATAGCCTCCAGGAAAATGGGATTAGTGTCGTCAGGTCTTTGTTGACTGTTGCGGACATGATGGGCTGAATGGCCTCCTTCTGTGCTGTAGATGTCTACGAGTCTATGAGAATCTGAGGGCTGGCATCTCAGCAGCGCCACTGCTAGGTGCAGCCATTGCTGCAGATGCACCTGGAGGATGAGGGCTCATTGAAGTGGGGGCTGGGGTCACCAGGATCAGGTAGACAGGCCCCAATGAGCTGGGAAGCTCACTAATGAACAGTGCCGTTGTCAAGGGGGTCCTTCCATGGGCAAAAGAGTGCCCAAAAAGGAGGTTCCACCCCTCCCCCAGGTCCACTGGGAGACCACCATGGTTTACCCTGCAGTTTCTCCACATGGCGGCAGGCTCTCCAGCTGCTTGTAAAATGCCAGTGGAGGCAAAAAGAGGTCCAATCAATAAAAGCTTCATGGTCACAATTACTGAGACTAGCTTTTAATTACACCAACTGCTATAATGGGATTTGAACCCTTGTTCCCAGACAATGAGCCCGGATCTTTAGATTACTAGTCCAACAACGTTACCACTACACTACCATCTGCCATGGGATAATAGTAGTGGAAACCTCATCTGTCCATACAGAAGCCAGTTTAACAGGAAACAATTAAGATCATGTGGAGAGCGAGATAGTCTTGAAAATTAACGCATTATCGAAGATACTTATGGTAAGAATAGGTCTAATTTTCCCTAATTCTTTTAATACTAGTTTAAAGTTATCTTAAGTATTATTAATCAACAGAAATTGTAATATAAATGGTGCTATCAGTGTAGATGTCTGTCTGTGGAAAAAGTAAGGGGTCTAGAAAATCAAATCAATCAAAATCAATACATGCACAGAAACCCACATTATTTTTGTGCAGGCTGGAAGAGCATTCTTGCCCCCAATATAAGCCAATTCTACCTTTGTGTGCAAGTCATCTGGTGCTGTATATTTCTGGAGAACTTGCTTCAGTTTAAACTTTAAAATAAGATTGTGGTCAGCAAGTGGTCTAGTTCACTTTATCCCTCACCAATTATTGTAGTTTGGGTTTTCTCCTAACACAGTTTACATAAGCAGTTGAGTTTCCTAGAACTGAAAGTTGTTCCTTCGTGTGTGCAGTGAATAGGTTATCATACTATGACTAACAATTACTCTTTAAATATTGTATTGAAGATTACTTGGGAATCCAATCATGTCTCCTATCTTTTCAGAAAGGTTTAAAATACCATAATGTCAAATGATTATTTTCAGATGCAACTAGCAATCAGATTTACTAAAGCACCCTCTCTAAAATGCACACACTATACGATTTGTATATGAAAATAACCTTCATTAACTTGCTGTTGCAATGACATACAACAGCAGTATAATTCCTAGCTTTATTTCAAAATTCCACTTCAAAAGTGAAATAAAGTTAAATATAAATATTTAAAAAACCTTGCATGTCACAGATGTCAATGTTGAGTTGTTAACTATTTTCTTCCAAAGCATAATCCCTGATGGCTGAGCCATTAGAGATAATATAGATTTTCCTCTTGTCTCACACAAGAATGATGATTGACAGGATACGGGTGGGCTGAAATGGAAATGGTCCATTTATACTCAATTTTCCTAGATTAGTCCTAGGTGTAAGAAACACATTCCTGTGTAAAGTGGAAGAATAGGGGAGCAGATGTGAAGAGAGAGAGGTCACAGAAGAGAGGTAAGATGTAGGGAAGAGAAGGAAAGCCTACAATTGCAGGAACCAGAGAAACAGATTTGATAAAGGACAAAAAAGAATAATGTTATACACCCGTATGTTTGAAAAACAAGCTTAGCTTGTTTGCTTTGGACTATCATCTCCACTGTACATTAAAATTTATACTTTGCCTTTTTGGAACATGAAAATAATGGCACATTCTGGACTTAGCAGTACTTTGTGTAAACACAGCAGCATGATGTCAACTTGATTCCTGCACACCTATTAAAGGGAAGGCAAGAATGATGTATTTCCTACTAGTGTAGCTTCCTTACTTCAGATTTACCAGGAGTTAGTTCGCACTGCCGTAACTTGCAGTTTTCATGGTTCAAAGAATAAGTGATGAGATGCATTATACGTGATATAATCATCATCAGGATTTGAACTTCACTACTGCGTGACTGTAAAGGGGGAAGTTAAAGTTACTGTCCCTTTAATTATTCTGTCCTAGTGGTCTACAATGGTCATTCCTTCCACTGTAACTCATACACTAATTATCAGGATAATGATAATACATTGAGTTTTATATAATCTTTATCTGGACTGGAATCTAATTCCTACATTTATAAACATCAAGTTTACCATGCTTTTAGCAATCTAGTTTTTTGTCCATCCATATGCTTTAATTAATACAAGATATTCTTCTTTTCTGATCTCATCTGCAAATCCATGGCACAGTACCTTCGAGCTGTAACCCTGGTGCCTTAGTTTATTCAACTATGTATTTTATATTTCCACAATAATGTCCGATACATGTTGAATATTGAAACTTAAAATGCCATAGATTTTTTTAAGACTTTAGAAATTAAAAATAGTTTGTCACACAAGGTCCAAAAGTATTATCTTGTGAGGCAACTTATGTTAAACCTCACCTGATTTGGGGCAATTTCAGAGCCATCCACTTTTTAAATATGAGGGAGAGCATCAACTTGTGGAGTTTTTGGTTAGAGAAAAAAGGATGGCTTAGCACATTCACCAGGAAATACTTTTCACGGGCAGGTCTGGTGATGTTCACTGCAAGAGAAAAACTTGTGTTTTTTGTCATTTGAACTTGGGGATAAGGCTCTTTGCTTTATAATATAGATATCTAACATCATTCTTTTAAAGTTTAAAATCTGATCTTGTTTTTGGGGGGGAAAAAGGTGTTTTTTGCAGCCGATATGCTGACACACAGCTTTGCATGATGGATTTAGAGAGATTAATTTACAGTTTAAGTTGTGTAACCATACATTTAAAAAAAAAATAAACCTTAACTGTTGGTACTTATAGACCCGATAGTTGTCTGGCTCGCTGTTGGGCCCAGGTAAGTTGCTTTGTTTTAGTTTTGAATTTTAACTCAACTCTGTGGGTCCGCAGAGCCGCTCCTGCGCTTCTTGTCCACGGCGGCTTTCTGCCTGGAGGAGCCTCTAACATGGTTTTGCCGCTGGATCGCTCCTGCCTCCTGGCCAAAGAAGCCATACATAACGGCGTGAGAGCGGCGCCTTTCGGGAGCCGGAATCCATTCGGCTGTGGGGTTCCCAACTCCGCACGGGAAACTTGGCTGGCCTCTTATTTCTTCGGGGGAGAGTTAGACACTAAAGTACTTACCTTCAAGATCAGGGAGTAATTATAGAGAACTTTCTCTCGAGGTAAATTGTTAGGTACACTCCATGACAGGGTAGATGGTAGAGTAGGCTTGGTGAGCCGAAACCTTTCTCATTAAATGCTTATGTTCTTCCAAAAAGAAGTGAATAGCTGTGTTTTTATGGAGACTTGAATCGTTGATGATGTTTAATTTTTGCACACTACCCCTTCAGATTTACCGCAGTCTTCGGTACTTATTGCGTTCTGATTTATCATTATTCACTGGGTGGCTGCTTTGAGCTGAAATATTTTGCTTTGTGTGGGATTTACAAAAACTTATCTATTTTATAACTGCTTTCCTAAACTACGGATAGTGGTTGAGAATCCGTGAAAAATAAATCACCAGGATTCTATGAATAGGTCTAATTTTCCCTAATTATTTTAATACTAATTTAAAGTTACCTTAAATATTATTAATCAACAGAAATTGGCAATATAAATGGTACTATCAGTGTAGACGTCTGTCTGTGGAGGAAGTCTGGAGTGTAGAAAATCAATGCATCCACAGGAACCAACATTATTTTTTCTGCAGGCTGGAAGAGCCCATTCTTGTCCCCAAAATAAGCCAATTCTACCATTTCTGTCCAAGTCATCTGGTGCTGTTTATTTCTGGGGAACACGCTTCAGCTTAAACTTTAAAAGAAGGTTGTGGTCAGCAAGTGTTGGTGACACGCACTAATTTCCTTTCCCTCCCTGCTGTGTACCACCTAGTATTTTCAGACAAAACCTCCTGCTTTAATCGATTGTTGGTGGAGATCGAATTTCCGTCTGGTAACATAATCACTTGTTGATCAAGTCATTGCCCAGAATGAGCTTCCTGGCTGTAAATCAAAGCAGAGACGTCTGATCTTTACATGAAGGTAAAGGCAAAACTTGGCATTCTTTACACACACAAAAAAATGCATATTTAACTGGTTTTGACTCGTGTTGAGGGTGCATCTGTGTTTTAAGCTTTGTGAGATCCAGGGTTCCCTTCCTTTTGAGTAACGGTGGATGAGAGGAACGCCCCGCAATAATTCATCCTCAATATTAACTGAAATGATTAAGCAATGGTTTTTGAGCACTGTAGTTCAAAACAAAAATGCAAACATCGATGGTTGGCTAAGCTGGTAGAAACACTCCATTGACAGCTTTCCAAAAGGATTGAATGAGTGGATCTGCTTTCGAGTCATTTTTCCACTGAGCCTTCTGATCACACTGCGAGGAGGGTCCATCAGTTACAGTTGAAAGATTTATGTCCACCTGAATAAACACTTACCCCAAATTCTTCCTCCCTTTCTCCGCTACTCAGTTTTGGGACTTTTTCAACTGAAACATTTTGAACTGGGTTAAGTTAGACTTTGCCAATTGTTCAGGGAGACTGAAAAAGTAAAGGGTGGTTAGGTAATCACACAATTCGCCACACGAATGGTTCATTTCTATACATAGGTACAAGACCCATTCAGTGCCACGGGAGTGAAAATGGGTTTACTGCCCAGGCAGTGCAGCAGAAACTACTGATGAAGAGTCACACGGACTCGAAACGTTAACTCTGTCTTCCTTTCCTCAGATGCTGTCAGACCCGCTGGGTTTTTCCAGCAATTTTTCCAGGAGCTACAATCAAGCTTACATAAAATATTCCTTGAAATTGTAGCCCTTACACGGGTAAGCAATTTAATCGTAAAATCAGGTTGGGAACCAGTTGGGCTTGGTTTTGAGACAATTTCAGTAACGCCACAACAATGTCGAATTCTGTTTAAGTTAAGCCTAAGAATCGCTGATGAAATCATCCTTAAAAGCGAAAATGAAAAGCCATTTAGGGATGGTCAGCTCATTTCCTGAAACATGTCACATACCCTTTCCAGTATAAATGTTTTTTTTAAAATATATTTTATCTGACAGTTTTAGGAAGTAAACATGCAACTCAGCCAGTGCTAAGTGCTTGTTTCCCCTGGCTGGAGAATCCAGAACTAAGGAGGCACAGTCTCAGGATAAGGGGGAACCATCATTTAAAACTGAGATGAGGAGGAATTTCTTCACTGAAGTGAATCTTTGGAATTCTCCATCCCAGAGAGCTGTTCAGTGGTTGAGTATACTCAAGGCTGAGATGGGTAGACTTTTGGACTTCAGGAGAATCCAGGAATATAGGGATTGGGCAGGAAAGTTGAATTGGGATCAAAGATCAGCCATGATCCTATTAAATCATGAGTCAAACTGGAGGGGTCCACTGCTGCTCCTATTTATGGTTTTATGTTCTTAGTTTTTCTTTGAATCTACAATACTTTGCAGCAATTTATGATTCTGAAATGTGCCTGTATTGTATAGAAAAACCCACTAAAACCTCTTATGCAACCTTCAAAATCTGGTAAATTATTTGACAAAGGCACCAGTTTGATAAAGATTGAAAGACTCAGCAGATTCTGGACCCATACCACTGGCCTAAACCAACGGTTGGCCAAGTTGTGTTAACTTGACAGCGACATCCAGGGTATTACGCTTCACACCATCTTCCCTTCTTCAGCACCAATGAATGACAAAAATGACGAATTTCTGTGCTGGGTTTTACTGACAAAACTGTCATAGCAATGATGTTAGGAGATCTTAACTCCTGTTCCTACACTCAATATGGTTTATCCTCTATGAACTCCACAACCAACACTACTGAACTAAATATTAATACCCAATTTCTTAGCCGCATGCATAGCAAGGACACTCTACAGATTATTAAGTTTTCAAAAATTAAAAGTAAATTTAGTCATATTATCATGAAGTATAATTTTAAAATGTTTTTATTATAAATCTTAGCTTCAGCTCTCAGCCACTAATAACGTTTTAATGATGGCCGGTAACAATGCTACCTCACAGATCTGACTTTCAGATGGGACTCCTCACTAGGCCATTCTTTCGGTACTCCACTAAACTAACAAGAAAAAGTAACAAGACAAAGATTTGTCATGTGGCTCAGGATGGGAGTCATTGATCTCAGCTGTGCTATGAGAAGCAATTGAACTGTTTCCCATTGGAATGAAGAAAATAATTGAAGACTTGGGCAAGGCACTCCGATTCATTCTTCACGCCTTCCAGTAACCTGATCAAAACTGTCATCCTGATAGAACAAGTGGCATAATGCGTTAGTGCACTCAGATTGCTGTATACCAGCTGTTAAAAATTGGTGACACTTTGGTATTTAACCTGTTTCTAGTCATCAAGGCTCCACAAAACAAACCCCTCCTTAATTTCTACAAAACGCAGTCTTACTCAGAGAGATCATTCAGAACACTGGTGTGGTAAATCTTAGTTTTGTGAGTAGGGACGGTGTGATGAGGCTGGGATTAAGGCACAGTAGAGAGTTTCACTTTGCATTTGGCCGTGGGGATAGTTGACACTAAAAACGAAGTGTTCCCATCCTCCTTCCCCAGCATTCACATCTCGCTATGCTCCAAAATATAACCTCCTCCAAGAGATTAGTTCATTATAAAAACTGGAGTTGGCAGAGCTCAGGAATGACTGTCCTTCCCATTGAGAGTAGGAAATGGTATGTTGCCTGTGGGAGGGGAGAAAGTACAATAAAAAATGGGAAAAAAAGAGAAAGAAAAATCCAACGGTAAAGAAACGTTCCATTCCACTTGTATTACACAAAATTTAAACTTTATTTTTGGGACCTTTTTTGTTTATTTTTGTAGAATTTTGCTAACGGCAAAATAATAAAATAAAACAACAACAACTTTGTTTGGTACAACAGAAAACATGTTCACATAAGAACAAAACATAGCATATAGAGTCTTAAAGTCACAGATTTCCATCCTTTTTTCATGCTGTTTTGCACTCTGCAAGATGTGAGCTTGGCACAGGTGTCATGGTAAGTCAGTCTATTACAGCTTCTTTCTTCTTAGATCCGTGTCAATTGATGCCACAGGCTAGAAGGTAAAATGCTTTCAACCTTTTCCATCACAAAATTTAATGGAGCAAACAGTGTACTGAGAAACTGTGGGGAAAAAATAATGGAAAAAAAAAACTCACTTAAGGAGAGAATTTAGAATTTAGTGCAGTAAACTACAGATACAGAAAGTCAACTTGAGAGACATTGATTTAAAAGGATATTTTGGCAACTACTCATTCAATTAATTACAGATTGCTTCAACATACATACAAAAGTTAAGAGCTTTTACAGACTTTTCTTTGGAGCAACTAAGTGCAATCTGTGCCCATGTTTCATTCTTTAGGAAGCATTGCTGTTCTATGTACAATATTTCAATAGGACCCAGGTTGCAATGTCACATTTAATGACGCTCTGTCTTTGGTGCAGTACCGAGACAGTTGTCAGCATCAAATTTTGGCTGAGGTCGCGCTAATGGAAGAAGGGCATAGAGTTCTCTTGGTATCTGGGCCAACAGTTCTCCCTTAAGCAACATCGCCAAAATAAATGAACTGGTCCCTCATTTAGTTTGCTGTTTACATGACCTTGCTGGGCACAAAGTGGCTTTTCATTTACCTTCAAAAGCAAGAATGATGGCACTTCAGGTAATCCACTGGATGTGAAGTGCTTCAGGATGTCCGAGGATGTGATAGGATCCTACTTAAATGCAAATTCTTTTCTTTCCCTTCATCTGATGCATTAATGGTTAATCTCTATAAGATTTAGCCATGTTTGTGGCACCTCCTCAGTGCAACCAGTCAATAGATCATACTATTTCAGGTCACAAGATCACATTCAGAAATTCACTTGATTAATCAAGGGATCAGTTTGCTGCAGTTAATTAGTAAGTACTAGCACTTTACTTCTTGTTCTATAGTGACATTAGATTTGAATGCTAATTCTGTTAAATCCAACTATTGATTGGGAAACTAATTTCTAAATTTTGTTTCTCCAACAAAACTCCAAGCACGTCCAGACCCACCAGACCTTGGCTGAGCTCCACTCCCAATGGGAAAAGCACTGAAGAAATACAAAGTGTAAAAATTAAGGTAAAAGTGCAGTGCGAGTAGAACTAGCATGTGTGAGAGGGTACACTCATACAGTATTTGCAGATGTGATCTTTTAAATATAACAAAACCTCAAAAGCACAATTGTTCTTCCTCCCCACTGCACACAAATCAGACAGTTACCCCGGGAGCAGGAGTACCCCTTGAAATGGGCATATTGGGGGTGTAAACACAGCCACTGCTGCAGGCTTCACAGAGCTGCTGCTGTGGCGACAGCTGCTCCCCAGGAGCTTCTGTCCGTAATCAACCAAATGGCCTCCAGCCCCACGGATCCTCCTTACAGGTCCAGAAATATAAAAACTTTCTCAAGGGGGCAGAGCACATCCTCGGAGGCCCATTTTCACCTGGTCTTCTGTGTTTGGCCCTGCCAGACAAAAATCCAGGAAAATGACACGGGATGTAGTCTGCCGTCAATCTCACATGATCGATCTTCGATTTAAATGTTCCCATCTGTTTCTGATGGAAACATTTCACCCACAGCCAGGCATACTGCTGGAAATGTGTATCAAGTGCAAAAGAGGAAGAGAACCGGCTTAATGGCTCTTTACACTATATTCTCTGCTTCGCACTGCGCCTGCATAAAGCAGAGGAAAATTGGCTCCGCATTTTTCCACTGAATTCTGTTCAGAGCATCAGAGTAGGGTGGATGGGAGAAAGCCAAGCTGGTATCAGATTTGTGTGCAAATTCTAGCAAATTAAACACCCACTGAGGCACAAAAGTGGGAATAAGGTATTATGGAGTAAAATACCTGATCTTATTCAAAGCAACTGTCGTTTCCTCGCACGACATGTAGTCTGGAAAGCTCCACATCTTTCAGATACCATTCAAGAATACAAGACTATCAGATAATTACTGGACCAACAGTTTTACTGCTTTATCTGGCCGTGGGCAACATTGACATTCACTCCACTGCTGCTCTGTACAGCTAAACACACCCATTTTAAAAGCAGATGCTAAATGACACGCTGTGCCAGCATCATTTTTTACAATGCACTTTACAGAAGACAGCAAACTTAGCATAATTAAATGTAAAAGATTGTCAAGGATTTACTTTTAATGATGAAGATAGATGAAGGAAGGGCTTTTAATCTTAACACCAAATCCACACATGACAGCAGTGAGAATACTTCAAAAGAAATCATCATCTGTAAAGCACTTTGAGGCATCCTAAGATTGTGAATGGCATGACAGAAACGTAAGTATCATGATTGCACATTTCAGTTGGCACATAACATTACAATAATAATTGTGGAAATAACTCTGTGCCCAGGAAATTGATCCAGCACACATTTTCAAAACACTGAGTTATCATATCTGCTGAGTCAAAACTAAGTCATTCTTAAGTTCCTAAAAAAACCATTTCATCCCTGTTCACAGGTAACTGGGCCCAGAATGGTGACACTTCAAATATGATCACCTTTACTTTCTACATCTCAATTGACTTATGCACAACAACACTGCATGGCTTTGTAAACCAATCCCTTGGATACATCTTGTATACTGAGACTTTGTTTTTTAGGAATAAGTTCAAACAATCAGGGTTAAAAGTTGACCAAAACTTTCTCAACTATTGTAAATTACAATTCATTATAATTTGAATCAATTTTCCTGCGTAACTAAAAATAAGATTTAAAGTCTGAAACAAGATAACATTCTTCTTCATCATCAATGAATTAAATCAGGTTTGAAATCAACAACAAGGGTTCCCAATGTATGAATTAATTAGTCCAATGATTAAACTAGCCATCTAAACAAGCAAAGTCCCAGGTTGCTCTCCAGTCTACGCTGAGCTAGTTCACTACAAATTAGCCCCGGTGTCCCTGGATTAAGGAGAAATATCAACCAAGAGTCCTATACCAAATTACTATCCAACAGCTTCTGCTGGAAAGGTGTGCAACGTCAGATGCCACTAAAGGGCCTGGTTTTGGTGCTGCCGCCATCACCCCCCCCTCAATGATATTGCTCCCAACTCACTGCCAAGGCTTACACAAAACTGACAGCTACTTGGTGAGGTGCTGGAAAGCGACTGGTGCCTGTGGAAATCTACCCTAGAGAGGTGTCACTGCTTTCAGGATGGCTACTACAAATTTGGGGATATATGCTAGGGATCACTCCTGTCGACGGACTTTGCACCCATGAACCAGACACCGATGGCAACTCTGGTCGGGCAGATTCCTGGAAGTTTTATCACATGATCATTTGCGTGGCCCAGTCAAACAATTTTTATTCCCATCTCCAATATTTTTTACAAATAATAAACAAAAAAAAATGAAGGCGGCATTTTTTTGAGGGTGGGGGGGGGTGAGTTGCACAGAGCAATGGTCAGGAGACAAATCTCTAATTCCTGGAGACTCCAGCATGATCTTGGAGATTTGGGAACGCCAAACCAGAGTGTGCCTTTAATTGATAATATCAGGGTCACAATGAGAAAACCCTTATTCCAGCTTAGTGAATATATCACAAGCTGCCATGTGATCTCCTCAAACTTGGTAGAGGATTATGCACAATATCAGACCAACGATCAAATTGATTCAACACAAGGCAGGTAAATGACCAGTATTCAGCACAAGCAGCAATTACAAATTTTTACTGTTCTCCTTTAACCGTCAAAAACAACTAAAGTGCATCTCCTGCACCAACTCTAACCTAAGTATGACCCTCTAAACATTATTTCTTATTTCTGACATGGCCTATTGCAACCAATGGGTCCTCTGACCAGGCTCAATGTGACAGCTGCAAAGAGACTGAGCCCAGGCAATCAAATCGCATCCTACAAGTGAAAGCTCCTGAGCGCACAGCTGTCCATCAAAGAATCACGGCCCTGGTCTCTCATGAACTCGAAATGTATTCAACATTGATACAGCTACCAATCAAACCAGTTACTTCAAAACAACAACAAATAAATCCCTGGAGTCAATCACACGGCATCTTTGAATAGAAAAGCTTCACTCGCTGCCTCTGAACAAAATATCCTGTCCCACCTGCATGCAGCTGAAAAACTATTATTAGCTGCATTGAACTGAATGGACGAGCCTATCTGGTACAAAAAGACAATTTACAAATATGTGCCAAATATAAATGCCAGGGAGAGGGAGAAAATCATTTGGCACTATGAGAAAGCCTGTTTTAGTTTTCTTTAAAGACAGCTTACTTTTAACCATGTGTGTTGTGGCTAATGAGGGAGAATCAATTACTAATCAATCACAGATGTAAATGCTCTATTTTAACATCATAAGCACAATGGAGAGGGAGGTGGGTGGGTGCGGGAACTGACAAGAAAAGAGAAAAAATCACTAAGGAATAGTTTCTAAAACAATCGATTTATGCTCTAATTATTCAATTCAGTCATTACTCAACCCATTTTTATATTCTCTTCCTGCAGTTGGGAGGTGAAATTTTCCAAAGCACTTCACCAGAGCCTTCTGACCAAATTTGACACCAAGTCACATAAGGGGATGTCAGGACCGAGTTTGGTCAGAGGTAAGGTTCAAGAAGTGACGTGAAAGAGAGGCAAAGTGGTGGAGAGGTTTATTTATGGAGGGAATTCCAGAGTCCAAGCCAGGCAGCTGAAGGCATCCCGCCACTGAAACAGAGGATATGCAAGAGGCTGGAGTTGCAGGACCTAGAGAGCATAGGAGGTCATAGGACCAAAGGAGATTACATAGATAGGGAGGGGCGAACGCATGGAGCAATTTGGAAAACAATGTGTTTTTTTAAATTGATATGTTGCCAGCCCTTGATGTAATTCCCAGCAGGTTGGCCTGGCAGGCAAGCCACCACTGCTCCGTTGCTCAGGCCTCAGGTTAATACGGCACTCAGGCCTCAGGTTAAGATGGCACCCAGGCCTTGGCTGTGATTCCTATCTGTGCATTTATAGGAGGATTCCAAAGGCTTTGGGCAGGTGCTCTTGCCACCTACGGTCTAAAATTGCAGTCTATCAGCACAAGTCGGGAGGCCAGTGGCTGTCTCTCCAAATCTATTTCAACTGCCCAGTTTCCACCGGCGTGTGGGGGGCAGTGAGTTAAAATACCCTTCTATACGTCAGATTAGAGAACACTTAAACTAGCATTAAGATTGAACTAAGGGTATCTGCACCTCACTGAAGCTTGAACCTATGCCACTGTGAGTTAATAATCACCCGAACTTGGCATCTTATATCTTTAGTCATATCCTGAATTTGGATAATTAAAAGCTATGCAAGAAACTGTAGCAAAAACTGGCTTTATCTGGCACCACCACATACACATTATATACAGCACATGGCCCATCATTTTAAAGATAGTTGGGACCTGGCACGCACAGAGCCAAAATAGCCAGCTTGTATTATTGAGACTTTGAACAATATTCCATTCACGAATCAAAGCTCACTCCACAGACTAAGGATAACCATGGCACAGAGGTGAAAATCCTTTGATCTGAGTTTCCTTGATCTTTCCAACTGCCCCTTTGCATCTGGGTTTTATAAGGCCGCCTTCATGTAAAAAAAATAAAAACAAAAATGAAAAAATAGCAATTAAGCAGCCCCAGTTTGGTAAAATCAGAAGATTCTGTAGTATTTCCGTCCGACACCTTTTGCACATAAGGGTGACCTAACAAAACCTTGCTTCTTGCTTAGCAAAACCGATCAGAAAGATAAGGATAAGATCAAAAAGGCTTGCACCTTAAGGACACAAAAGTAATTCTGAATTGTTTGCTCATTCGATGTTCTTAATACCATTGATCTGCAAATGTATTAAATCACCATTAAGACCAGGTGCAAAAAATTTCATTTTAAATTACATTTTAGAAAGCGAATGTAATAATGTACATTATGGTTAATGAGTTCTGCCCATTTTTATATCAGAGCTATCCCATTTCTCAAGCAGATGGTCATTTTATCACTTTGTATGCTACACAAGTGATAGATAGATACATTCTTAACAGCAGTGGTGGTGAGTCAACAGCCATCTTTCAATACTTGTCAATGTAAACTACTACTTCTGTCACACTGCTGCCAAATCAGATCTTAACTGTCGAACTCAAAAAAGGCATTTGTGCTTGACACAGTTTAGTTCTACTGGAACTCGTGCTATCAGCCAAGGTAAGGGTCAGAGAAAGATCAAAGAATTGTGATTTTGATATGTCTACAGTAGTCACAGGGGTCCTTTAGGCACCCACACACAAACATCATCACTTTGGAGTCAAGGGAACTTCTATCATTAGACTTATTGAGTAACACAATGGACGCACACTACTCCGGACAAGAAAGTCAGAAACTATGCACCGAGGGCTCAGGTGGTTCAATGCGTTAAGGTCACTGACTTTCATGTTGTGACCCGGGTTCAGATTTTGACAAAACTTTGACATCAGAGCACAGCTGTTACCTGAGGCTGAAGACTTTCTAAAATAAATTTGTCAGCTCAAGGTCTCTGGCTCATATGATATGTCCATATTACTAAAATTAAAGATCTGAAAGTTCCAGCAGGTCTTTGCAATACCTCAAGTGCAATGGTTTTTTATTTTTTTTAAATTTCTCTCTTAACAGGCAATTTGCTGTAAGCATTCAACTCCAGTCAGTAGTGTGCACAGAACTGTTATTATTGCAACACTATGACTGACTGCCATGAGCTGAAAACTCAATTTTTCCTTGGTCTGCTCACCCACTCACAAAAAGATGCAATATCTTGCTTCTTCATTTACTGGGCTGACTATGAATCTCTGCAAGTCAACCTCTGTGGAAAATAGACTGAATCTGCCATTCAGTTTTGCAGCTTTCTGTTTGAAATCATGACTCAAATGATTGAGCTACTACACTGGCAATCAATGCCTTCTGGCTTTGTTCCTTTCATTTTACATTAGTTATAAAAGCATGTATTTCAGTATTATTGTGACCTCTAAACAACCTGATACATTGTTGGATGTTTGCATCATTGTTCCCGAAGAAAATACTTGGTAGCTTTTAACGGATGGCAGGATTTCCTACCCTGCCACCAAGAAAGTCGGCGGGGAACTCACCCCCACTCCTGACAGCTGCCCCACAGCCATTTAAAGGAGCGTCGACTGGCTGGAGGCAAGCCTTCCAACCCATCTGGGGAGGACGTCCCACCACCCAGAGCTGCTGGCCATCTGATTGGCTGACAGCCCTCTCGTCCCAGCAGCGCCACTGGGAGTGGTGGCCACTGCTGAGAGTGCATCCAGTCCCACTGAAGAAGAGTAAGGAGCCGGATGGGAGGTGAGTCTGGGGTCTCATAGCAGGGCTAAGAGTCTCTGAGGTGGGGCTGGGGAGGCTGATGATGGCAGCGGTAGTCAGGGTACAAAAGCCAGGGAAGGAGCGGACATCGGGCACCGGGGGGGAAGGGAGGGAGGGGTTGCCTGCCTGCCACCCATTAAATTGTGGCAAGATTGGGAGCCACAGGCAGTGGGAAAGTCACCCACAGAATTTTATAGGCTCTCTGTCTGCAATCCAGTCCATTGGAGGAGGTGGGGGGGGGGGCTTAAAATTCTACCCCATAAAAAGATGTGTTATAAATACTGAAAAACCTTCCCAGTTTCAAAATAGGCACATATTTTACTTTGTGCAATGTGCGTGAATCTTCAGTGATCTCCACTAAATATCCGAGAATCATGAATTCTTGATCCACGCTATTGTTTGAAATAATTTACATATACATATTTTGGATTGTGATGTCCCGGTGTTTTAGCTGTACTGCTGAAAATCTATTCACAAAATTCACGTAAAAGAACGTCATCTTAATGAAGTGTTTTGATTTGCACAGAAGGCTGACTTGAAGATTGGCACTATTATCTTCTTCCTTTGCCTTCTGAAGAGCTGTGCAATTTCTGCGATCTAAGATTCAAACGTGGCTCCAGTCTTGACTTCTTTTGAGATGGCAAAGAAATGTGTAGAATTCTTATCTTACTTAGCTCAAGAAACTCTCTAACCTGACTTTATAGTGAAACCAGAAACTAATTAATGTGCAGAAAAGAGGTAAAGAAAAACTTTACCACCGGGTCATAGAGGCAAAAAAAAAAAACCTTGAGAACCATAAACAAGATAAAATTGAGCCAGGGCTCATTAATAGCACTCTTTCCTCTGGGTGAGAGGGTCATGAATTCAAGCTGCACTCCAGAGAATGGAACACATAACCTAGTTGGAACTCCAATGCAGTACTGGGAGAATGCTGCACTGAATAAGGTGCTCTCTTTTGGCTGAGGCCTTAAACCTAGCCCTCTTAGATGGATGTAAAAGAGGTCACACACCAATATCTAAAGAAGAACAGGGAAATTCTCATCAACAACAATCTGCATTTATATAATGCCTTCAATGTAGCAAAACAGCCAAAGGTGCATCACAGAAGCCTTAGCAAAACAATATTAGGACAGATGACCAACAGCTTGGTCGAAGAGATACATGTTAAGGGGTATCTTAAAAAGAGGTAGAAAGGCAGAGAGGTTTAGGGAGGGATTTCCAGAATTTAGGGCCTAGGTAGCTGAGGTTTCAGCAGCCAGTGGTGGAGCTATTAAAATTGGGGATGAGCAAAAGGCCAGGATTGAAATGGTGCAGAGATCTCAGAAGGTGGTAGGCAGTGGTGTAGTGGGAGATTTTGAGGTGCAGGAGCTACGTATTAATCATTTGAGTCCCCAAAAATCAGTAAACTATGCTTTTTAAGTGAAAAATATTAATGCCAGTAAGTGGTAGGCATTTTACTTTGAACTGTGTGGTATTTTGAATCATAAGTCTTTAGAGTAGCTAGAATTTCATTATACAACATTTTACAGGTTGAGTATCCATTATCCAAAATCCTCGAGGCCGATCGTGTTTCGGATTTTAGATAATTTTGGTGTTCCGATACGGCATATAGGACTAGGCCTACTTACGTTACAATGGCTTAAGCCCAGGCTGGCTATTGTCTAAAGTCAATAAAATGGCCAGAAAAGCAAGATGTATCATTGAATAATAAATGCAGTGTACCTATAATAAGTTGCCACCTGTGGCGCCATCTTCTATTCTGCTTGTAGGAGAGGGTTCAGAGTGTCGATGTACACTCTGCTGGGAGGCATTCTTGAATAGTTCTTCTCGCTTCACCTGCTATTTTGTTTCGTGGTCATTGTTTTTCTAACAAGTGGTTTTGGAGGTCTGTTTGTTTTTTCCAAGCTCGTGGGCTTGGAAATTTTAAGAGGGAGTCAAGCCTGCGGCAGCAGCAGGAGAGAGAGAAGGTCGAGGAATGTTGAAGGGTTTGGGTAGGGATTTGGGAGCTTTGGCCACCAGTTATCCCTGCACCAGCACTGATGATGTAGACATTTATTTCATTGCTGTTTGTGGTTGCTGTGCACAATTTGGCTGCTGCATTTGCCTACATTAGAATACATTACACTTCGAAACTACTTTGTTGGTCATAAAGAGCTTTTGACACCCTGAGGTCTTGAAAGGGGCTACATAAATGCATGTTCTTTCTCAACTTCAATACAGGCAAGAGAAAAGTCAACTAAAATGACAAATACAGTGTTGCACTGTGTTCCCAAAGTAATCTCAGAGGAATAGGCAAATTGACTTCCTCCATAGAGGGAACAGGTTTGAGGAGCTGAATGACCTACCCTGTCCCTAGTTTCAGAATATGAAAAGAACTCTATAATTACAATTTCTCAATGTTTGGAATAGGATTAATGCCACAGTTCTAACAAATGTCTAAACTTGTACTGCCAATAACATGCAAGGAAAACATTCTAAGTGTGTAGAGTTGGTAAAGTGCAGGAAACTAATGTACAGTGTTATAATTGACCTGAAGAGATACTTACAGCTTTTGCAAAGACGCCCATGAGCTCTGGGAACTGATGTGTGAGGAGCGCCAACATGGCGGTGAAGGAGCACAGGCCGGCTGTGAAGAGGATGAAGAATGGCAGCTCCTTCTTGGGATACACTGAAACTTCATGAAACGCTGGATATGAACAGATAGCATCAGATAGGTAGAGAGAAAGAAATAGAAATAAAGTGAAAGGAGACAAAAAGAAACAGATGGCCAGGAAGAAAGTAAAAAAAAAGAAACATAAAGAGAAAGAAACAGTCAGAAACAAAGACATAATAAGACAGGAAAGAGACAGAAAGGAAGACAGATATAAAAATACATCTTTACTAAATAACTGCATGTTATGTACTGCTATATAATCCTTCTTGTCTTAAGTAAGTCTTTTTAAATGCAGACATAAGTAAATGGCCGTCTTTGGATCCGGACTATGAATCAAATACAATTCAAAAGGAAAAGAAAAGGTCAGGATAACTGTACTAAAGATACTCAAAAGGGATGCTTATGTGGGTATGGTAGCCTAGTGTTCTTTTTTTTTAACTGGGCTAGTAATCCAAAAGCCTGGAGATATAAGTTCAAATTCCATCATGGTGGTTGGGGAATTTAAATTCAGTTAACTAAATAAAATCTGGAATTAAAAAGCTAGTATCAATATTGCTGAACTTGAATCTACTGGATTTTTGTTCACTAGGGAAGGATATCTGCCATCCTTATCCGATCTGTCTTATATACATGACTCCAGAGCTGCACCAATGTGGTTGACTCTTACTGCCCTCTGGAATGGCCTAGCAAGCCACTCAGTTGTATTCAAGAAGGCAGTGCATCATCACTTTCTTAAGGGGCAATTAGTGCTGGGCAATAAATGTTGGCTTTACTGGTGACCCCCATGTTCTGTGAATGAAAAAATAATGAAGACAAGACAGAAGTGAAGAGGGGGTTTAGGCCAAGATGGAAGCTATGTAGCTGAGAAGTTGCTTGATGCAGAGGTTTAGTGATACAATGGGGATGGTAGCAGTGACAACAGCTTTCATTATTCAACGCCTTTAATTTCAAGAATGTCTAAAGGCACTTCACATAGGTTTATAAAAAACAGATGCCAAGTTAATATGGGAGAGATTAGAAAGGATGACTCAAGGCTGTTGAAGAGATGGCTTTGATTTGATTTTGAAGGAGAAGAGGGAGAGCAGATTAGGGAATGAATTCCAAAGTGTGGGATGTGTGTAGTTTTTGGAATCCTACCACCAATGATGGGATGGAGGAAAAGAGAATGAATAAAAAGCCAGAGTGCTGGCTCTTTGAAAGAGCTATTCAATTAGTCACACTCCCTGGCTCTTTCTCTAATGCACTGCAATTTTCTCTCTTTCAAGTATGTAATTTTTGAAAGTTACTGGGTGGGGAACCTATGTAGTGTAATGAAAATAGGGGTGATGGATTAAGTGGTAAAAGAATAGGTGCAATAAAGATTTGAACAATTGGGGAATATAGAATATTTGGCAAGGATTTTGAAGGATTATAGGCGGACATGAATAGTGGGTGGGAAGATTGGTGATGAGACCAAACAATCCAGAAGATGTGAAACAGCACATCAGCAAAACAGGGAAAGGAAATAAAAAATGGTAAAATTTTACATGGATTTGAGAGAGGCAGAGTGGATTTGTCTGTAGGTACACATAGCATTAAATTCAACATGAGTAGATAAAAAACATAAGACAAAGAACATCCTTGGTTTTGCATATAGAGGCATAGAATGTAAATCCAAGGAGGTAATATTGAACTTGTATAAGACCTCAGGTTAGGCCATGGTTGGGAGTATCATGCGCAATTTTGGGCCTCCACTTATCGAAAGAATATGAAAGCAATTGAACAGCTACAATGTGGATTCGTTAGAATATTATCAGGGATGAGGGGTTATGGTTACAAAGAAAATCTTGAGAAGAGCTTTGTTCAGGAGGTTAAAGGACAATCCATAGATGTCGTAAAAATTATGAACAATTATGGTAAATAGTGATAGAATGTTGTTACTGCTTGGAAAATGATAATCAGAGGAAATTTTTTTTTAGATTATCACAACATGGATTAAAAGGGAGATTTTTCAAATATCTTTAAACAGAGGATGATTATAATGTGCAATTCCATAAATCACTGTTGAAGTAGAATCCATATATTATTTTAAATGAGTATTAGATAGTTGCTTTAAAAAGAATATTAACTGGATTGGGGAATGAACAGGACAGTGGGATTAGGTTAGATGTTGTGGAATTAATAGAGTGAATGGGCTGTTTTTCTGCCAAAACAACCAACTGTAGATTGTAGGTAACTGGAAATTTTGTGGTGCAGCGGGTAGCATTCCTGCCTCTGAGCCAGAAGCTCCGTGTTCAAGTCTCACTTCAGGACTTGATGGCCATGGAAGGTGCGTTCATGACTTGGCCAAACAGGCTGATTATCAACCTGTAAATCCTTGTAATACACCTACGGCAGGTGGTAAGAGCGGGAGATCTCCTGATCAGCCAGAACCCTATGTGTGGTAGCTTGTGCAACAGCCTCCCCACATTAAAAGACTCCACATGCAGGTTCTTGCCATGGGTTATACTCCATGACAAGCATCCTCCTTACTTCAAGGGACTGCGAGATGATGATGATTGTGGGCATCCATTCATGTCTGTGTCTACACACAAAGCTAAAGTCTACCAGAAACAAATCTGATGTAATGAAGAATGGGTTAACCCTTAGTCTAACAAGAAAACAGGTTGGCTCATTAAATTCTAAATAGGAATTTGGAAATAATTAACAGAGCTGTGACAATAGCATGAAAGAAACGTGGTTTTCTTCATTAACTTACATGGCAGCAGTTCTCTGTCTGCAGTCTCTGTGCAGATTGGATATGGATAAAAAAGATGACCTTTTTCCAAGGGATAGGGGATCATTCGGAAAGCTGAGGAAAAAATGTTTTATTCCATTATTGTTAACTGCAAGTTGTAAAAATCAACAAAATTATACATAGTCTTAAAAAAAATCTCCAGTTTAATGCATAAAGTTCCCTTGCTAAGTAAATATTTATAATTCCATACTGCCCAGTAACTAATAACTTACTTGAATTATCAAAAACTACAAACGAAGGAAAATATGTGGGATATTTAAAAGAAACCTCATATTGTTTGGACTTTAGATCTGCTGCTTGAACTGCATGCACTTAGTTAAAACTTTAACATGGGCCTCATTTTTTAATAAATTCAAAACTAGTTACCCATTTTAACTTAATACTTTGAGGATAACTTCTTTTGAGTTCAGTAGCTCAGTACTTTTGAGGTGCTCAATTTTCCAGCCTTTTCTATTTTTGTAACTAGAGTGCATTCGTTGTTTCAACCATGAATTATTTACAAAATTGATATGTTGCAAGAAATTATAGAAGGGTAAAGCTAAAACAATTGTATTGAGGAACATGGTTTAATGTTCACTGTCTGGCTCACTACTGAAATACATTGAGCAGTGTTAAGTTACTGCACTTTCATAGTATAGACAATTTAAACTTGTCACAAAGTTGCAGCTGGACTGATGTGGCGGAGGGAGCATGTTTTGGAGCTATTTTAAGGTCTGTGCATATTTAATTAAACTGGGATTAACAGCTGGAGATTCTTTTTAATGATGTGCTAATAGTTAATTATTAGCCAATGAGTCTTGCCCTTGTTTTGACAGTGCTATAGGCCAATATTTGCAGAATAAACAAGAACCACATATACAACCAACTAAGCAACTACTGGTTATGTGACCAGCTCAGGCTTAAGAACGACTTAGTTACTGAACTGAACTTGTTAAAGTAAGGAAGTAACTAATAGTTTGCTCATACCATCGAGCAGAGCAGTAACAAAGAACTGTCTTTATTTATGATCAGAAATATTACTCCACCATTAGATTCAAGGAAAGCACTCTGATCTTCTCTGTGTTTTTGTTAAAAATAAATGTTCTCCAGGAATTGTCTGCTTTTCATTGAGTTTTGTTAAAAAACTGACCGTTACTATCTGAAAGCATAAAGCACAATTGACAATGCCACCAAGTGGCAAACAGGGGAAAAGCCACTGCTGCAGTATCTTTCACCTTGAGGCATTTTTAAGAAAAGACTCTAAAGCCCTGTGTTTGAGATACTCGCAACACTGGGTCTACATTTAGCCATTGAATGGGAATGCCAACATCAGCAATTAGAGAGGGTTTGTGCTTTCTTGAAGTTTGCAAGGCAAGACTTTCACTTTATCTGAATAATCTACCTGCTTATGGAAATTAAGAGCAGGGGATCTGAAATGAAAGGTAGACATTAATTGCAAAACTGGACAAGTCTTCAGCTATTAAGGAGCTGCTCCTGGTGTATAAAGGGTAGTGATCTCCAGTTCTTCTTCTGGAAGCAGCAGGGAAAGCTACAAGCAAATTCAAATATCAAGATGATGGACATTCTATGGCCTATGGCCATCCAGCCTGTTGCCATCCAGCCCCTGATCTACCATATTCTGTCCCTTCACATGAGTATGAGAGGTTCAGGGTTCCTCATTATCTTCTATTAATTACTGAGATTCTGAAAGTTTGTAATCAATCCCAGCTAAACTTGATGAATGGACCTTAATAGTTTAACTAACATGTTGGCAAGCTATTGTCTTACAGTCACACACTATCACCTTAACCAGACCCTTCCAATCTTTATGATCCTCACTTACAGTATGCTAAATTCCCAGGATAAGTTCTGTTTATCTTGGACGGTCTTACGTGGTGCCTTAGAGCTCTCCGAATTTTTGCTGAGACTTCAGTCCTTCTCTCTGCAAGTAAGGCATTCAAGTATGCAGAGATAAATGGAGCTAAGTGTAGTCCCTTCTAGAGCAGGGGGTTATCACACAGCATAGAAGGTAATTTGTGATTCCTCCCATAGACTAATTGATAAGAACTATAACAACCATCTGAAGCAAATTCATTGTGTGGACCGTCCATATCAGGGCAGTTGTTAACTTGCAGTTCGGTTGATCGGCTAAGATCTTATGGAGCATGATCATCTCATTAAACGCTGTGTGATTTCTTTCTCAGAGTCCATTGCTGAAAGGACTTTCAGCTGCAGTGTTCATAACCACAATGTTCATATTTTCACAGAAATCTCTAAAATTATCATGAGCACTGTCATTGTCAGTCATAAACTTAGCCGGTGCTCCCAGTCTGGTCCCTTTCCATTTCTCCATGACTTACCTACAATCACCCTTTTCTGTTCACTATGTAAAATGAAAGTATTTCTGTCTTTGTCCTATGCTTTTAAATTCAAGGTTACTACTTCATTTAAATCTCGTGCTAATGGAAGATTTACAATGGGACGTGGCAGCATCCTCCAATACTTTTTACGTATGCCACATTTTGCAGTAATCTCTTCAATGAGCATTGTGTACTCATCGTCAACCACACCTGCATCCTTTAGTAGGATTTTTAATCTTTGACAAGAAAGGTGAGCAAATTGTCAATGTAACTTTAAGGCAATTTGCTTTTTTTCTCTGATTCATATCACCTGATGCTATTAACATGTCTTTAGAAATGTCAGATTTTGGTAAAGGGATGCAATAATGCCCTGATTGGGTAAACTGCAGATCCACTGATTTTCCGAAAATAATTGCTTTATCATGTTCCATGTCCAGTTTCATTTGTGTCTTTTTCATAGAAAGCTTGCTCACCAGCAAGGGTAGCTCACTACAGAATACATCAGTACTAATAAAGTGGCTTGCTCCAGCCTTTTTTCACGGAATCACCAGTCTTACTAGTGACCTTAATGTGTTATCCCCAAACCTGAAACAAGTTGATCTTTCATACTCCCATACCTTGCTTTGATCCTTACTACTGAGTGAATCTAAATAACATTTTAGCCAATCTGATCCACACACTGTTGAGGAGCATCACTATCTAACATGGCACAATTAAAATTAATCAGTGATTAATACACTCATGACTGGACTAAAGCTTCTTGTGATTAGCACAATTCCCTCAGACGGATTATTATCATCACCTTCAACTTCCAAATTCTGTGTGTCAAGCACCACTTTGAAAACCCAGCTGTTCCACTTTGGGAAGTTCATCACAATGATATTTTGAATCACATCTTAAGCACATGTTAACTGTTCCCCGGGCATTCCTGGAGCTCATTCGCCTATTATTGCAACGCCAATCCTATTGTCTGCTGTGATATCCAGATCTGCTAAGAATGCCTTCATCCTCATTCCTTCTGTCTGTAACTCTTCTGTTGTACTGACACCCATGAGTCCTCCATCCTTTGTGATACTTCAAAATGTCCCATTTGCGCCATTAAGGTTGCTGGAAATGACTGCTTCCCCAGAAGTTTTTGTTTAAAGCAGCAGACATTTGATCCAAAAGGGTGTCTTGTTCTGAGAACCCAATGTGAATTCAGACTAGGAGCCTATCTATATGTGACACCTTAGCATAACCCAGCAGTTTAAAATATGCGCACTAAATTAGGAATCTCCAAATTGAATTTCTGCAATCTTTCAGACAATCTGTTAAGTCCATGATATATTCCTTTATGGAATGACTATCTGTCTTTTGAAATCTAGTAAGTCTGACCATGCCTTGTAGGCATCCAAAAGATCATGTTTCTTATAAATTTCATCCATAAAGTTTAATAGAAGATCCAAACATTCACCAGTATCCAACTGATGGGCACCCAGCCCACAAAATACCTTGCTTCTGATTTTACTTTTATCAGGAAACAAAAATGACAAGGCCATACATTGTTTTCTATTCCATAAAGATGTAACCTGTGTCCACATACACACTTCTGTTTTCCATTGGTCATAAGGTTCAGATTCGGAGAACATCAGTGGGTACCTATAATCCACCAATTTACACTTGCTTTCAGCCATTCTTCATTTCCAATCTTTACTCCTAGACAACATTCTATGCTACCATGTTAAACTTCTGACTGCAAGATGGTGAAATAGGAAAGCAGACATCAATCTTTTACTTAATGCTAAATTTATTTACAGAATGCAACATTATAAATGTCTGCCTCCTCCCTAACCAACACCCAGTGTCCCAGAAGTCTCTTTTTATATGTACTCAAGATGCTTAATCAATCCTTAACCTTAATCATACAATGTGTTACTTGTTCAAGACGTGATTTGTGATATGACGTGCTTTTATGGATTTTTCCTGATCCTTGTCTGGAAGGAGCAAATGACAGACTGTCAGCAACTTGACAGCTATATGCTTGCCTCTGTGCTTCTAGTCACATGAGCCCTACTGGAAGTCGAGTCCTCAGAACATTACATTGTCTGAATCCCTCAGTTATGTTGCTTTAGAATGTGTTGCATTATAGCAGGTTTTTATCAAGTCGTGGCATTGGGGACTCAACACCTTGACATCATTAGTGAGGGTTTTCCTGAGAGATGCTCCAACTGTACTTGCCACCTACATAACCGAGGTCTTCCATCATTGTCACTGATGCTGAATGTTGCTAGTGGCAGGAAGCAGAACAATCGACTCTTGCTTCATCACAATGTGCAAATGGTTAATAGAATTGTAGGTATATCAAACCAATTTGTAACATGGTGTACGAGGAGGCAATGAACTGTTGCACACATTCATGCTCATGACTATTTTCTAGCTATTCCTTGGGATTGGAATCCCAAAAAAGTCGGTGGTGATGCTATATCTCTACATAGTGATGTGCCTCTCCTCCAATTTGTGCTAATCCATGCTGTGTACAACTTCTTGTTAATTATAGCATTGTCGGAGGGGGTGCAATGTTTGACCTGTTGAAACCTGTGACCCATTTGTGCTCTGTGCTTTCTGTTTTATTTCTGTAAAGAGAAGATAGATAGGAAATAAATTATGGAATATTCTGTTCTGCATGATCTAGGAAGCAGCAGTTTTGTGGCCTAAAGCATAGCCTATCTGAATGGAAGGTACCTTATCTAGAAAAAATGTGTGAGAATATGTGAGCGTGCTATACAGCGATATGCATGAATCATAACCAATTCCAATCCTTCTCTGCTGCATCATTCCAGGTTCTTTTTTAATCATGTTCATTGCTTCCCCTTACACTGCATTTGTAGTCGGTTATTTTTTCATTTGCATTTGTGTCACATTGTAACTTTGATTGTTGTCAGTAGCTACCAGTAGGCTACATATATTCACCTTCATTCTAATTTCTTACCTTGGCATTTCTCTTCAAGTCTGACACATTCTTCTGGACATCCTTCCAAACTGTTCTTGTATGTGGTGCCATAATGACCCCTTGTGTGAAGAACTCCCACCCTTGTTTTTTCCTCTGAGCACAGGTAGATGACTCCTCTATCTGTAGAAAGCACTTCAATGCTTTCAGGTTGTCTACTATAATCTGCAGAATCTGATCCATAAATCTTGCTTTATGCCTTCTGTATTCTCCATCCATTTCCTAAAGAAATTGTACACTTCATACTGGACAGGTCTGAATATACTATACACGTTGGCTAAGTGACTTTTTGAGCAGGTTGAGCAGTATTTTTGCTCATATTTTCTAACTGGCCAGCCAGCTGTGTTTCTTTTTAGCTTCATAATGCACCCAAGCTTCTAGAAGAATGAAAAGCTGGAGGTTCCAGTGAGTGCTTTGAGAAAAATGGGCAAAAATATTAGCTCCCATTTAATGCACTCTGTCGTTAAGAACAGTTTCACCTCCGAGGAAAACAAAGCCATAGACAACTTAAAGGAAATATCTTATAACTAATCTTGCAAGGTGAGTTACAGATAATCAGAAACATTTTCAGCAATATTCCAGACTGTACAAAGGTCACAGTATACTATTCTGTAGTTCTCTCTGTAGCACAGTCACCTCTGAATCATAAGGTTGTGGGTTCAAGTTCCACTCCAGAGACTTAAGCACAGTCTCAGCTGGAATTCCAGTGCATAACCAAGGGAGCACTGCACTGTTGAAGGTGCAGTCTTTCATATGAAGCGTTAAATTGAGGCTCCATCTGTCCTCCCAGGTGGGTGTAAAAGATCCCGTGACAGTGTTTTGAAAATAAGCAGGGGAATTCCACCCAGTGTCCTGGCTAATATTTACCCTTTTACCAACATCACTTCAAAGAGATTCTCTGTCATTATCCCACTGATGTTTGTGGGACTGTGCTGCGTGTAAGTTAACTGCAGTTTTCCCCACATGACAACAGTCACTTCAGTAGTATTTCATTAGTTGTAAAGCACTTTGTTATGTCCTGAGGTTGTGAAAGGTAAGTCAAATTTTCTTTCAAGCAATGGAAACACTGGAGACATTTTCAAAGGCAATAATTGATTTCCAATGTATTTCACTTTACAGGAGCAACCTGATAAATTGAAGAATTTAATTTCAATAGGTACATGCCAGCTAGTAGACTTTAGACTTTTGGTGGTCAGGACTGTGAAAATGACTGTGGCAATTTTACTAGGGAAGGAATATCAAAGAACTAATGAAGTACACTGCAGTTGGACTAAATAACTCAGATAACCAACTTCTGAAAGGCACTTACTTCCCTCCCAGGTACAATGTAATAGGTTGAGAGCTCCTTCTACCCGTTTCCAGTGTTGAAGATGGAAGAATGCATATGCTATTGCTTCACTGTCCCCTCTCTTCAAAATATGTTCTGGTGGCAGTATTAAACTTTTCATTTCTAATAAATACTAAAAAAAAAGAAAAAAAGTAATTTTTATAAAAGACACTGTTGGAAGACCAAGAACTGTAAATAGAGTCATTAACTCTTTGAAACCTTAGCATGTTTCACATGAATTTTTTTTTTGTCTTGTAAATGACTAAATAGCCTATTTGCTATTCGACTTGTCAGGCATCAAGTGTTTAATAGCACTATTTTAGAATTAATTTAACTGTCAGTTTTAGACAGACATGTCAGTCACAGAGATTTCCCTCATTGCCTTCCACTTCCCCACAATTACAAACAACTCCTCCTTCATGCCTTTTCTACTGACAAATGGTAAGAGATTGCAAGCCAATTTCAAATCATAAAACATTACAATTAGCATTTACAAACAAAGCTATTAGTTTGTGAACTAATGGAGAAAAGAGCAGCCACTCACTTTGGGTACATGTGGGTTAAATTCTACTGCCCTGTGTATTGCTTCTACAGCATTCATCTCTGCAGTACTCAGCCCTCGCCTGGAGGCAGCCTCTGGTGAGAATCTACAACAACAGCAAAACCATTCATCACAGTTTACATCATGAAACCGCACGACTTTGTGGACCACTGAAGAACATGCAGAATGACACACCGGGTTCCCAGAAACCCAGTACTCAAGAAAGGGACTCTTTATATCTCATTGCACCATCTGCTATTGCTCCACCCTCACAGAAGTCATGAAAGTATCAAGAGATACTGGTGCCCCAAAATATTATATTATGGACTAATTTTCAATTTGAGCACAGTCGGCCAACTGACAGTAGCAGATAAGCCACCTGCTCTACAGCCCATTTAATTTTCCTTTCTATTAAATTGTGACTTTATTTCTTGTTTCTCTCTCTCCCCCTTGTTTTAATCCATCCTATAAAGGACCTATTTGCCTTACTTTATCAGTTCTGAGGGAGGGTGTCCATTTGAACCGTTAATCTATCAGATGGTTTATGTATAGAATAAATAATGAACATTTGGGAGACACGACTAGGTGTCATCTCATCCTCAAATTCAAATGTCATAAACCATGAACACAATATTTAATGAATTAATGGGGACTAAATTCGACAGCCTACGAAAGCAACTGTGTGATTACGATGTGGGGTTAACCTAAGCCAGTTGCTCTGCTGCTGACAGCATGCCACGCGTTGCCTGCTAGTTAACATGATTGCAGTGTGCAGCCGGCATGAAGTGCTGTTTAGTGGCTGCACGTTTCAACAGGGGGCCCAAAATTATGAGAGGCTAGCATCAGTTAAATCCAGCCAGCAGCTCTTCAAAGCAGAGGTGGCTGAAGCAGGTGCTGAAAGCAATTCTAGAGCTGATTCTGACCTGGGAAAGGCACATGAAGTGCATAACACATGAAAGGGTGGGCTGCAAGATTTTCGGTCGCTGCACTGGAGGCCTTAGCCAAGGAGGTGCCGGGAAGGAGAGATGGGTTATTCCGGCAGGGGACCAGCAGGCAATCCAGACAAGCTCTCACAAGGCAGTGAGGGCAGAAAGCTGTGGTGGTCAATTCCAGGAGTCAGACCCCGTGAATCTGGATGCAGGGCTGCAAAAAGTTCAATGGCCTCACACAAATAGATAAGGTCATTGATTTCATCTTCAGATGCTATATTCCACAAACTGCACCACTCGCCTCTGACACTGTTTGATGTTTCACAATCACTCACCTACCAACAATCTCCATCAATCAGGGCTCATACATCACATTCATAGATTCACCTCACCCTCACATGCTTAGAACTGTTCCAAGCCTCATACCCACATCTCCCAGTCTGCACACATTGCCAGCTATTCAATCATGACAGCCACATCATCCAAACTGATTGCTGCAAACTGACACACTTCCCTCTGTCTTGCAGGACAAGGTAGCACACAGCCAGAGCAGCAGGAGCTAACCAGAGGGGGAATGGCACCCCTGCATGTTATTATCCCTATCCAGGAGATTGATGGCTATCATTGGAGCATTGATGAGACCATAACCAGTGGCAGAGCTGAAACAACTGAAAATGACATTATGCTCATACATAATCTTTCTTCCCACATCCCAGTGTATAGTAATTGAGTGTTTAATTGTGTTCAGGTGGCAGCCATTAACTGGGAGTTCACTTGAGCTCGTATATTGCTTATAAACTGTGTAAAAATTAAGGTCCAGTTCTATCCTTCACCACGTGGATATATGGAGTGCAACACCCATGTTCCCCTCATTCCACACTTCCTTGTGATTTACAAGCTGTTGATGGTGTAAATCTGCATCTCTTACTTTCTCCCCATCCCCTCACCACAACCCTACCCTTCTGACTTTCTCTTTTCAGAAAGCATAGTACAACCTGGCCAGGCAGTGGTGGAACAGCAAGAAAATTGTGAAGATGAAGAAACACTGTCACTCATTGTCACACTTGCAGCCACCAGCTGGAATGGTGCACAGTGTGTACATTAGAGGGGAGCACACAGACTGGATATGCACTTGGTGAGGCACCAGATACGAGTGGCTTATAGCCAGGGCAAAGTGAAAGGAAAGCACTGATGCCAGCTCACCAGCAGTGCCCTTGCTGATGCCTGTCAGCCAGCCAGCCCAGAGGCTGTTGCCATCCATGTCAAGTTGGTGCAGTCCCAGGCCATCAGCAGTCTCCAGCATAGCCTTCAACCAGCCATACTGTAACCACTGGGGTAGCACTGTGCAGGAGTACTAGGAAAGGCACAGGGAAGACACTAAGGGAATGCACACGGTCGATTAGTTGACATTTGTATGCAATATTCGAAATTTTTGATTTTAAAATTTGTTCAGAATATTTATTTTATGTTCATAATGTTAAGGTTTGATTTATTCCATTTGAGGTACTAGGCTCTGCTTCATTCTCACATTTGATTGTTACATGTTTCCATGTTTATAACCTGATTACAGCCTACAAATGAATTTTTTATACAAGTTACACCGCAATTCAGCCTTTGGGCTTTAAATGTGTTTCTTGAATAAAATACCATATGATTATTATTATTACATTGTGGCTAAGCAGATGCAGTAATGGTTGATGACAGAGGGAAGGTGTGGGGCTGTTGGTGAATGGGGAATTAGGGTTGCGTTTCTTGTTATTGCAGCTGGATAAGTTCTTCTTGGGCAGCAGAGTCAGAAAGAGGCTCTCAGGCAACAGCCATGTGATCAGTGGATCGCTCTTATCACCCAGTAGCCACCCTCTGGTTTGTTGTGGTGGCTCAAATGCTGATGATACATCAGACTGCCACAGAATGAAGCCATCATGACAATTGCCAGGATACTGGGCATTGACCTGCACTGACCAGTCGCACACCAACTGGTCACTGAGTGAGTGAAATGCCTTCCGGTTCCAGTACAACTCAGAGTAGACATTCAGTGCCGGCAAAGTGATGTGTGTGCTATCTATGGCACCCTGTACCATGAGGGAGCCTGCAATCATTGTAAAGTCACATGCACACTCTGCTTGTTGCTCTCTGGCAATAGGGGATGAAATATATTCAACTCTTTGAATAGAAAGCATCAGTTACCTCCCCTGCGGGACATTGAATGGGAAACTGCAGGGTGTTTTAAATATCTACCACCAGCTCAGAACGACCCGAAGTATAAAAGCTCACAACCCACGGTCATCTTCAGAGTCACTGGCAATGCAGTCCTTGTCATGCTCTGAGATTGCAGTTGTGGCTACAACAGGTGGCAGATTTTAGTGAGGACATCTTTACTTAAGCACAGATGGCTTGCACATTGTTCTTTGCTGAGGTTCAGATAAGGGATTTGCTCCCTGAATACTTTGGGCAAATATGGCCTCCTGTTGAATGTACTTCTTCCCTTCCTTCTCCTCCTCCCCCTTCAGGCAGCTTGTCCTGTTCTGCATGCCTTCTGCTCATTCTCCCAATCATGCTGTATTCCAAGTGGAATACCTACGTCTGGGAGCAAGTGGTTTGTGCAGAAGCCTTGAAGTCAGGGCCATGTCCTTTAGCATGCGCCACACCACTCAGTGTAGACTTTAGCAATTTTAAACAACTCCAAAAAGCACTCGTCCAATCATAGCAACAGCCAGTAGAAATCAATCAGCAACTAGCCTGAAAGTAGTTGATGATCCTTTAAATATCACTAGTGTCATTTCTCTCCTGCTACTGAACACTTGTTCAATTGTGCATAATCAAGAGACAGCTTGGAGCGTTGAGCTCCAAAATGGCAGAAATGGCATTAATTCAGTGTTACTTGCTAAATTACATCATGATCTGCCAACTCTGAATACTTCTGGAGGACGCTCACTGAAGGTACACTAACACTTTCACCAATATGGCACCAAGCATGGTTCGCACCAAAGTTAGCACGTGTGCCATGGATTCCACTTTGGACCTCTAAGGCTACTCTTCGTGCGCATTTTTTCTGCACTACATATCTGAATATTATGCCATACATATTTAATCTGTTTCAGTCTTTTTGATCAATAATGTCATTCTTGACATTATGCTAGGATTAACTATGTTGAGAATACCTACTTGTCAGAGACTGCTCTTGCTTTAAGTAGTGCCGCTGTGTAACATATTGTTGCTGACTTTGGTAAGCTAATATCTGTCATAAAAGAGAGAAGAAATCCATCATTAAATGACGTCAACACACGACAAAAATCAAGGAACTCCATTTCTCTTAACAGTGGAATGAATTTTCCCACAAAACATTTGCTCTTAGCCGAGTCTACCTTTCAGGAGTTCCTTTTTCCATTTTTCTTAACTGATCCAAAACTCAGAAAAACTCCATGCAGAAAGAATCCAGTAAGTAATCCATCATAGAAAGAATTGTTCACATTGTCATCAATTCATGGTGCCTGGATTACCGTACATGGGCTTGACAGATTTTATATTGGTTCATTCTGCTCTGTAGACTTTTGGAAATTTTTAAAGTATAAAAGCATCTCAGTGCGTTAAAATTAGATTGCAATCTGTGTAGACTGTAAACTGCAATTTTCATATTCTCCCAAGGATGACAGCATTTTACATGAAAATAGAAATATTTTTGTATGAGAAACCATCCTCCTAGCCCTGTACCATGTCTACAGATCATTCACCAAATCTTTGGTGAAGGTCTCAGTGTCTGCGCCTGAACTTCTGAAATTAATGTACAATTTCCTTCAATTTGAGCCCATACAAGGAAATTAATGCATTTTTTTCCCCCCCATGAAACTTCAAGCCAAAACATTTTCAGTTAGCTTGAACTTAGGGAGATAGATGCTCTGATGTGCTTACTGATACTAAATACTTACTTATATACATGCTCAGGATTCCTGCAAATTCAGGATTGATCTAGACTGAGATTGTTAATTTTATTTGTTCTCAGAACGTGGATGACACTAGCAAGCCAGAAGGAAAAAAGCAGTAAAAACTGGGGAAGAAGAAGACTGGTCTGAACTGGTCTTGTATAGCTTAAAATGGAACACCAGTAAAAACTGGGAAATAAGAGTACTGGTCCAAACTGTTTCTCTCTTCTGGGAAGGCAGAATTTAATGCCTATTCTTTACTGTCCTTAGAGCCAGTCCCCATTGCCTTCTTGTGCTGTTGCAGCCCTTGTGGTGATGGTGCTCACGAGATGGTGTAAAATAGGAATTCAAGGACTTTGACCCAGCACAGTGAAGTAACAGTCATACACACCCAATCAGGATGGTGTATGACTTTGGGGGAACTTGGAGCACCTGGTTCTCCAGGTGTTGAGAGTCATGGAGTTGGCAGGCGCTGGAAGTAAGGTTAAGACACATACTGGAAAAATCGGGTAAATTTATTACAGCAAACATGAAGGGCTTCCTGGTGGACCAACTCCAAACTATTTCAGTATGAATTCAGATGGAAAGCATGAGTTATAGCCCGGCAGTCCATATATTGCTAAACTCAAACACAAACAACAAATGTAACGCAATTAATAGCCCTTTGCCAATATGAATTGCTGGAGACTAAATGCAAAAGGTGCTCGCTGGATTCTGGAATAAGTGGTCTGTGCTGCTGTTGTGTAAACAAGGGGTGGAATCTTCTGCTCTCGTTGGTGGCGAGCTAGGAGATGGGAAGGGCATTTACTTGGGCAGGGTGGTGGCGTACCTGAAACCTGCTGCCTTTCTGCCTCCACCAGAATTAAGTTCTGAGCAGGAAGGCCTATGGCCGACCTTCCTGCCCGTTCGCCAATTAAGGGGTAGGTTTCTCTCGAGTCCCTCAAAGGCAATCAGTGCCTGATCAAGGGAGGAGGTACTGGACATCGGGGGCAGGGGTGGGGGGGCTGCGCTGACAGCCACACCTCTTCCCTTGCATCTGACCCCTTGCATGCCCCCATCCCCCCCCTCTCCGCAATCCCCACCCCACATAACCTCCCCTCCCATCCGCACATTACTTTCTTGTAGCCTGGGTCCTCCGTAACCCCGGGACTCAGGGGTGTCCTTCAGCAACAGCCATGGCCTTCTCAGTGGCGCTGCTGAGCGCAAGGGCTGCTTGATAGGTGGGACTTCTGCCCCCAGGGTCCTGATTCCAGGGCAAGGCCCGTCAGTGGCCTCGCCATTGCCTGATGGGTGTGTGGGGGTTCGGTGGGCCTTCCTGAAGAAGCACCGCGGGTCCCTCACGGGCCCTCCAGCCAGCAGGCGAGACCATCACCAACACACCAAGAATCCACCCCAGGTGTCCCAAAGCAGCTGTGTGTTTAGAGTACAGGCTACTAAGCTCTGCTAATGCTGAGAATTCATGTTAGAATCTAATCTCAACAATCCAACCCACACAGGTGGATTGGCAGGAGCTCCCTACTAACACTGGGGCCAAAGTCTACTAACTGTTTGAATTTTTAAAAAAAGATTTAAATCCCTGGTCATGGGTGATGCTCTATTAGCACAATATGAATACGCTAGCACTAAATGTTTCAGTGTCATTTGGCTGCTTGTAAACTGCCTCCTACATGGTCTCTACAAGCAATCTAGGTGACTCTTTTGATTCTCTGCAACCTGCAATTCTGACAACATGGTTAAAATGTCAACCTGAAACTCTTTTCATCAGTCAGTGTAATTTTAAAATGAATCATCTCTATTGTGAGACCTCATCAGGAATCGGTCACAAATGTCCATCCAATCAAAACAATTTATAATGAATCTATTAATGGCCATTATGAGCACAGCTGAATAGTTCAATACTTTTATTTCTCCTTTATCTTCCATCTTTCCCCCTTTGTCTTCCTCCTCTCCTTGAGGAGGTATGATACCATGAATACTGGTCACTCTCTGGCACTTCACACATGTGGCCATCAATGTAGGCATAGTCAATAGGCTTAATTTTATCTTTACACATCCTCACATGTAGAGGGGAGGCTGATAGGGGATGTCAGGAATCCTTTGTTCTGTCAATGGTCTTTGTCGTGACTCTTTAACTCTGTCATGTGTTACGAATATCTAATTTTATGATTGATACGTTTTAGGAGCGTAACTTATAATTTGGGAATTGAAATTTTTAAATGCAGCCTTGAGAAGCTGGTAAATAAACCTGAAGTAATTACAAATCAAAGATGGCCTATGTTCGTTTATAAGGCGACAGTGGGAAGTATTGGAAACTAAACAATGGGCTACCTCTCTGGGCGTCATGGTAGAGACAGGATGTCTACCGCTGCCTCAATAAGGGGGTTTAAATTATTTATTTGGTTTACCAGAAGTCCCAGTGCAATGATTCCGTGGAAATTGCCCGGGAAGTCTGAACTTCCGATGGGCAATTACCCTGCTCCCAGGGGCCCTCCGCAAAAGTCTCAAAGTTAGAGCCAGAGACTTCAGACAGTTCTGTCTTACTTACCTGGAAAGTTAGTTACCCAGGAAATATCAGGCAGAAAAATCCTAGTCTAACTCCTGGGTAACTATACAACTGACCCCCAATCACTCACGCTGACCCCCCCACCCCCAACCCACATCTGCCCCAATTCGATAAGCCCCCACCATCCGACTTCCCCCCACACCGGCCTGATCTGACTAGCCCCCAACCGTAACCCTAAACCTAACCCCACCAAAACTGACCCACCTATCCAGCTACCACCCGCCCCATCCTACTACCTCACCCACCTGCCACCCTACCCACGTGCCATCCTAACCCTTACACACTTACCTTCTCTCTGTAGCTTTTCAAAGAGACTTCGGGACATTTAAACTCTTTACTTACCAGAATACTGCAGCTAGTGCCATAAAAAGAGGACAAGGCTTGTCTTCCCCTGATAATCTATTGCTACAAATAAGTGGTTCAATTTCGGGACACGCTCTGCATTTCCGGAGAAGCAGGGATCAGAAGTCCCGGCCAGAAACGCGGAGCTCTGGCGTGGCACAGGAAAGTAGGAGTGGAGTAGCAATCTGACAGTGACTGCTCCTGCTTTGAGGATTCAGGCCGTTGACCTATAGTAAGCAAACTTTAATGCTTATATACTGAACATTACTACTTATTGCTGTCCTTTGTTTGCTGGTATCTGAGGTCACATTAATCTTCATGTGTTAAAATGGGGTCACATTGGAAAATAGTTTGGGAAGCACTGGACTAAATACTAAAAAACAGAGCGGAGTTAGCTTCCCAAAAGCAAAATGAGGTAAAGATTAACTTATCACCTTGGTAACTGGCGCACACCAGCATGACAACAACTAATTGGCCTAGCAAATAAACAATGCTGCAGCATTACAGTAAACGCTAGTATTACACTGAATGAACTACGGCACAAAATACTGGAGATGTAATGGTTTCCAAAATACAACAACATTTAGGTGTTTTAAGTGAAAGAGGCAGCTCTTCTCCATATTTTGGGTTCAATTCTTCAAAAGCAAAGGTTTAAAAAGCCCACCCGATACAGACTGACCTTCAAAAATCACAGTCATGACGTTATAAATTAGGCAGTGTTCCTTTGAATGCACAGCACATTCACTGCTGTTGCTTAGCACAGTGTTTAGCAACAATGAATGCAACATCTTCAATAGATTGTAAGATCAGAGCATTTACGCCTGGAACAAACAAATTCTTGCTCGGTGATGGTTTCAATTTGCTGGTCTACAGTGCTCAGGCAAAATATAGCAAAACAGAGTTGACATCTAAAAGCCCACAAAGTGCACAAGAAATTATTTCTCAAATTGTACCTGAAACAAGAATTACCAACCAATTGTATTTCTGTGCAGAATTTATCTGAGGACTTTAACATATAAAACAGTATCAATAATACGTAAACAAAACTACAATGTCTATGTCAGTCTTGCAAATTAAAAATATTTTTCTTCTGTATATTTGAATTTCAATAGAGATTTAAAGTTTACTTAAAGTCAATTCTCCTGAAGTTATGTTTATTTTTCATTCCTTAGTTGAATCAAAGATTCTTGTCTTAATTCTTTGCTTGCCAACCACAAAAGCTCAATTTCCATTCTTTTGTTTATTCACAGAATTACAGAGTGCAGAAGAGGCCCTTCGGCCCATTGAGTCTGCACCGACACGTGAGAAACACCTGACCTACCTACCTAATCCCATTTACCAGCACTTGGCCCATAGCCTTGAATGTTATGACGTGCCACGTGCTCATCCAGGTACTTTTTAAAGGATGTGAGGCAACCCGCCTCCACCACCCTCCCAGGCAGCGCATTCCAGACCGTCACCGCCCTCTGGGTCAAAAAGTTTTTCCTCACATCCCCCCTAAACCTCCTGCCCCTCACCTCGAACTTACGTCCCCTCGTGACTGACCCTTCAACTAAGGGGAACAGCTGCTCCCTATCCACCCTCTCCATGCCCCTCGTAATCTTGTACACCTCGATCAGGATGTGGGTGTTGCTAGCAAGTCTGCACTTACTGCTCATCTCCAGTTGCCCTAAGAAGCTGGTGGCGAGCCTTTTTCTTGAACTGATGCAATTATTCTTTTTCTATGGTTTAATACAACTGAGTGGCTTGCTAGGCCACCCCACAGCGCAATTAAGGGCAGAATTTTGCCCTTATCGGGCGGGCTCGGTGGGGGAGGGCGAAGCCGACCTGCCCTTACCGGGGCTGGACGGCGATTTCACGCCGGCGGGACAATTAAGGCCCGCCCAGCGTGAAATGCATGCTTCAGCGATGCCTGTGTGGGGGTGAGGGGGGCTGGAAGGAGGGCGAGAGTGTAAGCTCGCACGGAGCTGCCTCAGGGAGAGGGAGAGTTTTGAAAATTAAAATTGGAGATTTTTAAAATGTCCAAACACATGTTCCCGCTCATATGAGTCTGTCACCTGAGCAGGGACATGTTAGAAATTAGGATGAAATTTTAAAAATGTGGATGAGGTTTCACAAAAAAATGCAAAGGCTGCTTGACCATTTTGCCTTTCAGCAAAAAATTGCATTCAATTAATAATTTAATGAATGGCCTTAATAGGCCTGTTAATTGTCGGCGGGCACGCTGCCGACTCCCGCATACGCCCACCGACCAAAATATCGCGCGAGTGCGCGATGACATCAGGACCCTCGCCCAACATCATCGCGTGTCAATTTACGTTCGAGCAAGTCAGGCGCAAGCCCGCCCGCTCAGCGAAAAATCCTGCCCCATGAGTACGTTAGTGTGGGTCTGGAGTCACACATCGGCCAGACTGGATAAGGACAGCAGGTTTCTTTCCATAAAAGGCATTAGTGAGGCAATGGGGTTTTTAAGTCAATCCAACAGCTCCATGGTCAGTTTTACTGAAACCGGCTTTCTATTTCCAGATTTTTAAAATGGAATTCAAATTCTCAAACTGGCGTGGTAGGATTTAAACTCTCATTCCTCGGACGCTCTGGATTGCTCATCCAGGAGCATTAGCTACAAAAGTGCAGCGTGATAACAAAGAGAGGGATAATTATACCTTTTTATCTGGCCTCGTGTGAATTACTGTTATGTTCATGACCGTCTCATATGCAACATGAATTTAATTCTTAAATTGAAAATGACTCCAGAATCATTCCCAGTGGCTGAGTTGGAGAATTTATTTTCTATTTGTTCATGGGATGTGGGCATCACTGGCTTTTTTAATGCCCATCCCCAACTGCCCTTGAGAAGGTGTTGGTGCCTTCTTGAACCGCTGCAGTCCATGTGGTGTAGATACACCCACAGTGCTGTTAGGGTCATTCCTTTTAGAATGGACCACATGATTCTATACTAAGCCATTCAGATAAAAGATCCCAAGCTTGATCTGTGGTCTGTCTGAGTGAGCTTCTCTCAACCAACAGCAATGAAGCTTTACAATTAGTCTCAACACACCTAGGTTAGGGAGAAGAAAATGTTCTGAGGATTCGCAAACCTGTTGGCTATCCAGGGAACCCTGCTGGAAGCTTTATATTTAAGGACGGTGGATGAGAGTGCAACTGGGTTCAGCCGACATACACTCCGTGAATGAATAGCTTTCAATTCTCACTGAAGAACAAGAGTCATGTGGATTCGAAACGTTAATTCTGTTTCTCTCTCTGTAGATGCTGCCAGGCCTGCTGAGTTTTTCCAGCATTTTCTGTTTTTATTTCAATTCTCATTGTCCAGTTTCACCTATGAAGAAAGCTTAAGTTGATAAGGTAACGAAAGGCTGCCAGAATTTGTGGAACAATGTCCCCAGCAAGAGGCAGGGCCTTGAGGAGAACAGGTTAGGGAAAATCCCTTGGAAATACAGGCAGAAATATGAACATGAAACAGCACCTTCAGACTCTGACTGGACAGAGAGCTCAAAGAAGCATCTCTGCACTTATTTGCTATCAGGCAAAATCATTAATGCTTCAGTGAAGCACCTTGGGATGTTTTACTAGGTTTAAAGGCACCATATGAATACAAGTTGCAGTTGTTGCTGTTAACCAAACTATCTGCCAACTATTTTCCCACCTTTCCTCCAGTGTACAAAAATACTCTGATTTTATCACTTAACAAGGACTCACCATCATATTTGGCTAAAACTGCTTGCACATCGGCATAGGCCTGTAGCTCTAAAAGTGCCTCCAGTAAATTTTCATGGATGTTGAACATACTGAGAAGAGGGAACTCCTTCATCAACTGTAAAACAAATTGACAGTTAGACTGATAAATACAGTTGGTAATAAGCTTGGGATTTGTAAAACAAAAAGGCATTAAGGGTACTGCAAAGTAAATTGACCCATTTGGATTACGTAATTTCAACAGATCAGAACTTTTGTCCATTTGTGTTGATAGTTCCAAGTTTTTAAACCAGCACATGTAAGTTTAATTCGGATTCTCTGCTAACCTTGCAGCATCTGAATTTTATGTTATAACTAGTACAGGCTGGGTGGATTTGTTCAGCTGGTTTGCTGAGGCTCCAGATCCTAACTTCAACAAATGTGAGTGGTTAAATTAGTTATTCTTTAAAATACTTAATCTGTTGTGCACAATGCTGATGCAACACAACAATGGCTTATCGAAGGAGACTGGTACAATGTTTTACAAGGTAAAATGGTAATATTTATTGTTTACAGATTTATGTTGATCCAAGGAGAAGCATAACATGCTTTGAATATTATGCTGGAGGATTATTTTTAATTCGAATTCAATATTATGCTCATTTTGATATGCTTGTGTTCTTAAATGATAAATAGCGCAGAAGGAGAGCATCACGTGTCAACAATATCACGCTGACTTCTGCATGTTTTCAGTCAGGTGCTATAGGCAATATTGTTATTACAGGACGCAGTCTCAAATGGCTGGATTTTAGTTCTGGGACTTTCTGGGTTGGGATATCGGGCGCATTTCTGGGTCCTGACCCCCACGCTGTGCTGGCACCTGACACCCAATGTGATTTTTTACAAGCTGGTCAATTAGTGGCCAAGGAGTGCGCTCACCATTCAATTGAGGACAGCAGGCCAGCCCCTGAGACTGGAGGGCCAATGGGAGGCCATTCAGCCGTGAGAAATCAGCTGCTCTACGTTCCACTTGCAGGTAGTTATCTATTTACCCACTGAATCAGGATATTTCCAGGAACATACCAGCACGTAGCAGGAAATTGTGGGAGCATCAGGTCGTTTTAAAAATTTCACCCATTGGCCTGGATTTTCGCCAAGTCAGGATGACTCAGGAACCCTTTGAAAATGGCGGGCAGGTCCCGATTCTGGGATTCCCGACCCCACCTGGCTGTGCGATTTTCAGGAGTGCCTTATAAGTGTGCGGGCTGGTTTATCGCGAACCCTCACCCGGCATGCCCGACCTGGTCAGCTCCATTGCGGGTACAGGCATTGCCAAGTCCTCCACAATTATCAGGCGAGACTTGTGATTCACAGCACCTTAGAGGTGTCGTGAACTATAGTCTGTATGAGGGGACCTGTGAAAAGGAAAGTTCAGAAAGTCCTCCTCATGCAATCTATGCCAAGCTATGTCCTCCACCCACCATCCCCCATGCCTAAGTATGCCCTCCACCCACCCCCATGGCCCCTTATGACCCATATGCCAAGGTGGCCCCCCACTTGCCCCCATGGCTGCTCATGCTCCTTCTACCAAGCTATACCCCTCCACCCCTCCCATGCCCCCTCATGCTCCTATGCCAGGTTATGTCCCTGCACCCATTCCCCCATGGCCCTGCATGCCCCCTATGCCAAGCTATGCCACTTCCATGCCATTCACCCACTATATACTGTTTAGAACCAACGAACTCTATAGTGGCAATAGGATGTGTAAAAATACATGAAAGTCAAAAAAGTCATTAATTTATTAATTTCTACTATGCTAGAAAAAAGTCCTTTCACTACAGTGCAATAAAAAAGTGACAATCATGCAAACCTTTAAAATATCAATTACAAAAACTGCAGGCACTTGAAACCTCTTAACCTTCTGTAAATAGATATTGTGAAATTGGTAGCAGAGACCAGAGAGCCAGAACTGACAATCAAGCAATGTTTTCCCCGGGGCTCAGGTGTTTTATTAGAGTCATGGATGTCTGGGCTCTCAGTCTAGAATACATAACGTGGAGGGCATAGCTTGGCATAGGGGACATGAGGAGCCACCTGGGTGAGTGGAGGGCATGCCTTAGCATAGGGGACATGAGGAGTGCATGCAGGGGGGAGGGGATGTGAGGGCTGAAGGGCCTTTGTGGTTTTATTTTGACTGGGATGAAGTCCCATAGCACGGAGGTGGTCCTTATAAATAGCCCGCCTCTGCACCCGGCAGGCCCTGTGGCTGCTTTGGACTCTTTCCCAAGTCGGCTGGCTCAACCGCAGCCCAAACCTGCCCTTGGCGATGAAGATCCCACCTTTGTAGACACTTTCTCCTGAGGCGGGCAGGCCAGGCCGGGAATTTTTTTGACTCTTGCTTCCTGCCCCCTGGAAATGAAGATCCCACCTTTGTAGACACTTTCTCCTGAGGCGGGCTGGCCAGGCCGGGAATTTTCCCGACTCTTGCTGCCCACCTGGGTGATGAAAACCCAGGCCATTGTCTCCAGATTACTGACTGAATAGGAATAGTCCACCTTTCTAATAATCCGTTCAAACATTTCAGTCCTTTTAACCAGATTATCACATACAACCAGCCACAACTGCATTGTTCTGACAATGTCCACTTCTACTCACATCCCGCATCATCTTTACTGCTTCTCTTGTCCTTCCCAGTTTTCTCGAACACATTGCCAATCTTCTTTTAATGTAAACTAACACGTTTGTGTCCCTCCCTGAAAGACAGAACATCCTGTATGTACGTTTTCAGTGGTGAAGACAATGGTTTACCTATGAACCGAGAAGCGGAAGTTGGCCATTCAGCCCCTCAAGCCTGTTCCTCTATTCCATTAGGTAATCATTGATCTATCTCCTTCATCCTTCAGTTAATTCCTTGCATCAAAACTCAGAATTCAAAAAAAGCAACCTTTTTTCTTTTAACTTCAATCACAGGACGTTGTAAATTAATCCTTAGAGTACCTGGAAAATATTTTACATTTTCAAAGCAGTTTTAAAATAGTGCAGTTCAAAAAACATTCGGTACCTTTATAAAAGCATAAGGATTATGTTGTAATGCTAGTTAAACTGACAGCTACAGAGGGCTTCATTCAAACCACATTCTAATTTTTAAAAAATGACGTGATGAATTATATTAGCGGACTAATATACCTCTGAATGGATTCACAGAGTCTGTGCTTTCTTCAGTCTCGCCTTTCTTGTGTGTAGCTGTTACAAATTTGTACAAACTGATGTCAAAATGAATACAAAATATGTCTTGTCTAGAAGGCTGCAAAGGATGCATTCTATACTCAATTGGATATAGGGCTCACTTGCCTCTGATCCCTTGATCTGAATTAACAGCCATTTGTCCAGTAACCAGTCTGACGCAACAGAACTGCCGGGCTTTATAAAGTCTCCATTTAGCAATCGCCCTCACCTAATTATTCAGCAAGGTACTCATTTGATAACCTACAGGGATTAGAAAGAGTTAGAAGTGGGAAGCGAAATAAATATAAATCTGGGCATTATCACATTGGGCAGAATCTTTTGCCTGTCGAGCAGGCCGGTCGGGAGCGGGCGGGGAGCCGACTGCCGCCTGCGATCGGCTGCGCGCCGCCATTTTACATGGGCAGGCCAATTAAGGCCCGCCCAGCGTGACACGCGCCCGGTAGCGCTCAGCATTACCTGTGTGGGCGGGGGGAGGAGGGAGAGTCGGGGCCTGCGCTCCTTCACGCACGTGTGCGAAAGAGCACAGAAATCTCCCTGAGGCACAGAGCTGTCTCAGGGAGATTAATTTCATAATGAAAATTTTTAGTAAAGAAGGTTAAAAAATCATTTACACATCTCCCCTCATGTGACAGCGTCACATGAGCTGGGATATGTTTATGAAATGTTCGAAAATTATCTATTAATTTAATATACGCTTCATGAAACCTCACCCGCCCGTGGATGAGGTTTCATGAAAAATGCGAAGGCCACTTGGGCTCTTTGCCTGCCCGCCAACCTTAAGGTTGGATAGGCAGCCCCGTCAATTTGGTTAATTGGTTTATTAATGGTCTTAACAGGCCTTTGACAGCTTGGCGGGCACACAGCTTACTCTGGTGCACGCCCGCCGAACGAAAGATCAAAATGACGTGCGGTGACGTCGGGGCGCACACCCATTATCTATCTGATATATCAGCGTTATCCCTCAGAGAAATCATGGTCATGTTTTCTTGAGGGAATAAGTGGAAAAGTTGGAGTGCATCTTAATGTAATAATGAAAAAATTATGGCCAGAGATATCTGTCAGTGTCACACAATTCTCCGTCCCACATTCTGTTGCAATTTCTTTGTTTGGCATTGGTCTTTATTTATTTTCTGCTTTTTGCTTCAGGTCACTTTATGTTACAAATGATTACCTGACAAAAGCAGCTGCAAACATCTTATCCCATTTAACTGCTAGAGCAGGGCAAGAAAGGACAGGAGTTCCTTACTCTCTAGCTTTCCCTCCTAATTACCACAGAACCTAATATGATAGGATCTGGAACTTTCTAGGTATGTTCTCATGAGCTGTTGTGCAAATACTTATTTAAATCATTTACAATAATTACATGACATATTGCAGAGGGAAATGAAGTAGGGCATTAATTAAAGCATCAGAGTAATGCCCTGACTTGTAAGTAGTGATAAAATACTTACTGCCATGTCTCTGCAGATTCAATTTAGAACACTCCAATGGTTTTTAATAAACACAAAAGGTTATTTAAGTGGGTAGTTTTACTTATTCAGTTTTAATTGGGCTGTTACAAGCACAACAGTTGCTTTAATATTCCACATTAGGTCATGTTTCTCACCTTCCAAAAGGAATGACCATATCTTCCTTGCAAATCTCCTAACTGAAGATTAAATGAGCACAGCTATTTCAAACCAGGATACTACTGGTTACACCAGTCCGCTGCAGAATTAATAGGGGTATTTAGCTGAGATTCAATGCTTTTTTGAATGAAAGAATCCTTACATTTGTTTAGGCTCAACCCTTTAAACATTCAACAGACCTTGGTTGATATCCAGTCCGATATGTAGAATATCAATGTCTCAAACCATGCCTCGATAAAATTCCAATAAAAAACTCCATCCCATCCTACAAAAGTTTCAGTGCCCCCATCATGGAACCCCTATATTCTCTGATTCCAAGAGCGATAGTTGGATTCTGAACAAATACGTGTAAGGAAGTTATTTTCTTAAGTGAAGGATCTCCACATTCCAAGCCTCTATTTCAAGAGGCTTCCACATCCTTTCCCAGATGAGGCTACAACACAGGACTACTTGCATGCTAAACAGCAGAAGCAGTATGCGATAGAGAGAGCTAAGCGATCCCACAACCAAGGGATCAGATCAAAGTTCTGCAGCCCTGCCACATCCAGTCGTGAATGGTGATGGACAAGTGACCAGAGGAGGAGGCTCCACAAATATCCCCATCCTCAATGATGGGGGAGCCCAGCACATCAGTGCAAAAGGCAAGGTTGACGCATCTGCAGCCACCTTCAGCCAGAGGTGTCGAGTGGAGGATCCATCTTGCCCTCCTCCTGAGGTCGCCAGCATCACCCAGGCCAGTCTTCAGCTAATTTGATTCACTCCACGTGATATCAAGAAATGGCTGAATATACTGGATACTGCAAAGGCTACGGGCCCTGACAACAAGCTGCGCCCCTAGCCAAGCTGTTCCAGGACGGCTACCTAACAATGTGGAAAATTGCCCAAGAATGTCCTGTCCACAAAATGTAGGACAAACTGACCAATTAACGCCCCATCAGTCTACTCAGCAAAATGATGGAAAGTGTAGCTAACAGTGTTATCAAGCATCACTGAAATAACCTGCTCACTGATGCCCAGTTTGGGTTCCACCATGGCCACTCGGCTCCTGACCTCATTACAACCTTGCTTCAAACATGGATAAAGAGCTGAACTCCAGATGTGAAGTGACAGTTGCTGTCCCTGATATCAAGGCAGCTTTTGATGAAGACAAAATACTGCGGACGCTGGAAATCAAAAATAAAAACAGAAAATGCTGGAAAAACTCTGCTGGTCTGGCAGCATCTGTGGAGAGAGAAACAGAGTTAACATTTCGAGTCCATATGACCCTTCTTCACAGCTAAAGAGAAGCAGAAATATGATGGATTTTCTAATGTATAAGAGGGGTGGACAGGTAGAGCAAAATAGAAGGTCAGTGATAGGTGGGACTTAAGGAGAGATTGACAAAGATGTCATAGACACAGGACAAAGGGAGTGATAACTGTAGTGGTAAAGACTAAAGAAGGTGATGACAGTGGCATGAAGGTAAGAAAGCAGTTAATAGCAGAACAAGGGTAAGCTCTCTGTGAAAGCACAACCATAGGTCCATCTGTCACTAGTTTCTATGTTGTGCTTTCACAGATTGCTGACCCTAATTCTGCTATCCACACATTCTGTCCATGACATCTTTGAAAATCTCTCCTGAGCTCCCACCTATCCCTGACCTCCTATTCCACTCCACCTGCTCCACCCCCTCTTATACAGTATAAAATCCATCACATTTCTACTTCTCTTTAGCTGAACACAGGACAAAGGGAGTGATAACTGTAGTGTTAAAGACTAAAGAAGGTGATGACAGTGGCATGAAGGTAAGAAAGCAGAATGTGTTAATAGCAGAACAAGGGTAAGAAGAAGGGTAATACGGACTCAAAATGTTAACTGTTTCTCTATCCACAGATGTTGCCGGACCTGAGTTTTTACAATTTCAGCTTTTGACGAAGTGTGGCATCAAGGAGCCGTAGCAAAACTGAAGTTAATATGAATCAGGCGGAAAACCCTCCTCTGATTGGAGTCATACCTAGCACAAAGGAAGATGGTTGTGGTTGTTGGAGGGCAATCATCTCAGTCTCAGGGTATTGCTACAGGAGTTCCTCAGGGTAGTGTTCTAGGCCCAACCATCTTCATCTGCTTCATTAATGACCTTCCCTCCATCATAAGGTCAGAAGTGGGAATGTTCACCGATAATTGCACAGCGTTCAGTACCATTCGCAACTCCTCAAATAAGGAAGCAGTCTGCCTCCACATGCAGCAAGACCTTGACAATATCCAGGCTTAGAAGTGGCAAGTAACATTCGCGCCACACAAGTGCTAGGCAATGACCATCTTCAACAAGAGAGAATCTAACCATCACTCCTTGGTGTTCAGTGGCATTACCATTGCTGAATCCCCCAATATCAACATCCTGGGGGTTACTATTGACCAGAAACTGAACCAGACTAGCCATATAAATACTGTGGCGACAAGAGCAGGTCAGAGGCTGTGAATTTTGTGGTGAGTAACTCACCTCCTGAGTCCCCAAAGTCTGTCCACCATCTACAAACAGTGTGATGGAATACTTTCCACTTGCCCGGATGAATCCAGCTCCAACAACATTCAAGAAGTTCGACACTAGTAAGGACAAAGCAGTCCACTTGATTGGCACTCCATCTACCACCTTAAACATTCACTCCCTCGACCACTGGCACAGTGGCAGCAGTATGTACCATCTACAAGATTCACTGCAGCAACTCACCAAGACTCCTTTGACAACACCTTCCAAACTATGACTTCTCTCACCTAGAAGGAAGAGGGCAGCAGGTCCATGGACCACAACCTGCAAGTTCCCCTCCAAGTTACACACTATCCTGACTTGGAAATATATCGCCATTCCTTCGCTGGCGCTGGGCAAAATCCTGGAACTCCCTCCCTAACAGCACTGTGGGTGCACCTACACCACATAGACTGCAGTGGTTCAAGAAGGCAGCTCACCACCACCTTCTCAAGGGCAACTAGGGATGGATACAAATGCTGGCTTTGCCAGTGATGTCCACATGCCCTGAAAAAATAAAAAAGATTTGATGGTGGGGTCTCATTCTCTTCAAATTAGAAAATGCCAGTTTCTCTCCAAGCTCATATTTTCATAACTCTCCATTTAACCAAATAAGTGAAGCATCTTCTTAAAAGTTTTCTTTGACTTGTATACAGAACAATGGCTACTTGTCTTCTTCAACTCTGTAGAGATGCTATAAGAGCAATACTTGCAAGCTTCTGAACACAAGTGAAAAGCAGTGAGACTGGTGAAGTATTTCCACACGAAACCTTTGACGCGATTTTTCTTTGCGGGTTGCCTGTGTCCTGCTGGCACTCACACCTATGATGCCAAGGTATTGGGCAAACAGTCTCCTCCACGACCACCGGCAATAATCCCCATGTCACCCCTGAGGCACGATTTATATTTCCTACTTCTCTCTCCCCCAGCATAGTGACATTCTGCAACTTCTACTCAGCACCTCCAAAAAAATGAAGAAAGTGGGGCAAACTGGAATTAAGATTGCTGGTCATCAATATGAGTAGTTTTAACTCTCTACTTACTGTGCTGTGCTTCATACTGAGCTCCGTGGTGCTGCAGTTGTTGACTACGTCTGTAACAAACCTCCCCTGCTTTTAGTGCCTGTTTAAAAAGCCTTTCTGCTTCCACAATGGTAGTAGCTTCCTCTTCAGCCAAAAGAATGTAGGCAGTGGCACACCTGAAAAAGATTCATCTCCGATTACTCTTGGTTTCATTTGATGCTATTGCGCTGATAAAATTATAAAGTAACATCCATAAGTAGATTTTTTTCCTTTAAGGTAGAAAAGCAGACATCTTAGGCCTAGATTAAAAACTGCATGCCCACTTCTCTGCATCTAAATAATGTGTTCTACTTCCCATGGACACCTTGGCAGATAAATCAGTGAAAGTTCAGTGGTGTGCCACCAAAAGGACTATATTTATCCTAGGGAAAAGATGATCATATAATTTATTCAGGGCCACAAATAAGAAAAGCATAAATTATGCAAATTGGTGCCATAATGACATGATTGCAACAACAACTGCATCCGTCCTTAAATTCGTTTTTTTAACTGCGTCTGAACCAAAACCTGTCAGGTTCCATTCCAAGTCTATGCTGCGTTAGTTGACATCAAAACGCAGTAGTTGGCAAGCTAGAAGTAGCCTCAGTATGCACCAAATACAGAAGGGAAGGAAATTTAAACAGGAACAAATCACATTCCCAATGATTGTCTAGTGCCATTGTTGGGAAATATAAAAAATGAATGTTGGCAGTTAGGTGCTTGCAGGGTCATAGATGTCTGAAATACCCCTTTTAGTAGGACAGCTTGCCGACGTTCACTGTCTACATACCTCCCAAAAAAATGGCTACTTGGGCAAAGTATTGAGAGCTATGCAGGCGTTCATGAAGCTGTAACCCGAGCACGGGCCAGCAGCTTCGTGAAAGGAGGAGGAAAAAAATTAAGACACCCATGGTATTTAATAAACGTCTCATTTTAGGCCTGAGATTTTGAAAGATTGCAAACTTCTGAAAATGTATTTATTGATTTGATGAAAAGCCACATGAAGGCTTGTCCTCAGTGTATTAACATGACATTGGTTAGACCCCGAAAGGAATCCATTGGGATTTGTTAGATCTGTGTCTCTTAATAGATAAACTATCTATTGCAATAATATAAGGTTTCAGAATGTATTGGTTTTTGAACCAATCAATTTTCTCTACCTTGGCTTGTAGCTACATGCTGATAAATCTATTATATGCTTTTTATCAATGCTTGTTTTTAGATTTAGTTACACTTATTACAAATTCACAAGAACACATAAGCTTGGAGCAGGAGTAGACCATATGGCCCATCGAGCCAGCTCCACCATTTAACACGATCATGGCTGATCTTGGGCTTTAGCTCCCCTTTCCCGCCTGGTCCCCAAATCCTTTGAGAGGCCAAAAATCTGTCAATCTCAGCCTTAAATATAGTTAACGATGGAACATCCACAATCTTCTGGGGAAGAGAATTCCAAAGATTTACAACCCCTTGAGTGAAGATTTCTTCTCATCTCAGTCCTAAATGACTAGCCCCTTATCCTGAGACTGTGTCCCTTTGTTCCAGATTCCCCAGCTAGCAGAAACAATCTCTTAGCGTCCACCCTATCAGGCCCCTTCAGATTCAGTAAAGTTACCTCTCATGCTTCTAAACTCCACCGAATATAGGCCCAATTTACTCAACCTTTCATCACAGGGAAACCCTTTCACCCCAGCATACAATCTAGTGAACCTACGTTGTATTGCCTCCAATGCAAGTAGATCTTTCCTTAAAAATGGAGACCAAAACAAATGAGAATATAATTCATTATAAATTAGTTTATAATTTCACTGCAGCCTGCTTAACAGGGGAAATCTTAACCCCACAGGTCCACTTTAAAAGTGCTCTCCTTGTATTACACAAGACTGACATTAGACATGAACTGATGGATATGGAATCAATCTACACACATCATAATGTACAGCTCAATCTAAGCTTTAGGCTAAATACATTGCAATTTCAAATGTTTAAAAGATCCTGTTTAAGCAAAGTAGAGTCATAGCACGAGTGAAAAGTACATTCCATAAGGGTAAAAGAGGTGGCAGTGAGTTTACAGTGTCGTGATTCAATTAAACCTCTCTGAACAGCGGCTGAATCCCCAAGGATTATTTTTTAAAAATACAGTTAATTATATTCAGAAGGCGGGCAATGTTGAAAAAGCTGCATTTATTACCCAATCCTGGTCACTCTGAGTAGGTGCGGAGATCACCTCAGAAAGCATCATGTGGAGGGCAAACTGGACAGAGATTTTAGGTGCCCTCCCTGAAGAACATTTGTGTGATTTTTCTGGTTCATTCATTCATGTGCTCCCTACCCAAAGGCAGGTCCTTGGCTCACTGTCTCCTGACGCTTCACCTTGGCAGATTTTTGTCAGTGGTGGTTGGCCATTGCTTTCCACTCTCAGGGGCAGGGCAAGGAGGCAGGTCCCAAGCCAGAATGGGAATTGAACCCACAATGATGCTTTTAATCTGAACCACACGTTAGCCATCTAGCCAACTGAGCTAACCGGCTGCATTTTCCTGGTATCAGCCCACAAATCACCAAATTTCACTGGATGCATTTCATACTCTGCCATAGTGGGATTTGAACTCATGGCATCTGAGTTGCTAACCCAGTACCATGACCACTAGGCTACAGTAGCCCCAGCATGTTACCAGCTAATAACTCACTGCCACTCTTTACAATATTTTCTCCAATTTAATTTGAGAATATTTGTAACTGTTATAAAGTGAATGCCCTGAGTGAGACAGAGACACTATGACTTAGATAAAGGGTAATAAAGATGGCAGTGAAGATATATATATGTACACACATTTGTTTATATTGTATACAATTAGATACAAGATATATGGCACCATGAGGCTAATTTTGCTTCCTGCAAAATATGAAGAAGCCAAAAAATATTCAGATTGAGGGCAATTCTTTCGAGTTACTGCTCAAGGACATGTATACACTGAGAACTAACCCTGTTTACCAAGTCACAGGTCCAAGAGATTAGGAAGGAATGAATTTAGAGCTAAATTTCCTAAATGCCTGGCGGATAGCAGCACTACTAGAAAATGTGAGATTATGTGAAATAGGCTGCTGGGACTTGGGCTGACTCAGGGCTAGATTTCCCATTTGCTGTTACTTCAACTCCAATCGGAAAATCTCGGCTTAACCATCCAAGCTCACACTTGAAGAACAACAACTTTGTCATTTTAATGGAAAATTTATCTACTGAGCCAGTTGACAGCCAGTGGAATGTTTAGCGCCAGAACAGAACAGATTACAGGATACCAGCAATGTTGAGAGCTTTCATCTTGAAATACAAAGTCAAATAGTGTTTAACAGTGGGGATGTATTAACTGCCAACTGCTATGGTCAATGAATGTTTTAGTGATTACTGAAATGATTAATCAAACAGGGGTTATAAAGATATTAATTCCTGTTACATGTGCACATAGGGGCATGTTGGTGTCATACCAAACAAGCTGTAGCTTGCTGTTAGTTCTTAATGTATACATGTTCATGAGAAGCTAAGAAGCCAAACACTGAAACCTTCTGTTACTGCAATGATGTCAGAAGTCATCAGTGGAACAGGATCTAAGTAAGTGAATTAAACATGAGTGCCAGATTGTACAACTCTCAGCCTGGCTAATGTGGTGCCAAAGCAAATAAAGTGAAATGGGGAATAATGGACACCCAGGAGTGATTAAGACGCAGTCATTTCTTTGAGTAGTTCAGATAATGTCACAAATCACAAGAGCAGAGCTCGAGCAGTTTATAATCACCATCCTACTTTTGAACTAAGATCACAGCCTTGAAATCACTCCCAGGTGACTTTTTAAGAACATACATTGTGAAGTTTATTCCATTTTGGGTCCTTCTTTTTGCTTGCAGCGGCTGTAGCAGTGGACGCCAATGGTAAAATATCCTGGGTGAAAAGCGGACAGGGGTCTCATCAGAACACAGTGGAAATGAGAAAACTGTACAAAAGTTGATCATACTACAATCAGCATTAAAACAACCGTCCGTCCTTATGGTATCTGTAAAATATATTGCTAAAAAAAACTGTGTACAGAAGTACCAGGTAGAAAGGACATGTTAGGAGTACACACCGAATTGCTGGAACAGATGAAATAAAAAGGGATTTGAGCCCACAATGCAAAAAAAGTCACTCACTCATTTAATTCTAAGGCTTCATGTGCTGCTGAAATTCTTGCTTGCGGGTTCCTCTCTCTCCAAGCTTTCTGCATTACTGCTCAAACAAAACAAGAGCACTTTTTAAAACAAGATTAATGTCCTGGGTGGAACATATCACTAGAAAGCTTTCCTACCCTTGCTCTGGCACTACTCTACAAACAAATTCCAATTGAGTTTCATCCAACCCGACTTATTTTCGTTGTGTGAAAATTGATAAAGGCTTTGGTAGTATTCCACCAAATGAAAAACTAAATGATAATGTAGACTGCGGCAAAACTCTCAAAATAACAATCTCTCATGAAAAATAAAGACATGTTAACCTCAAGATTAGCTTCACTACCCTGGTTATAGCATTTCACTGAATCAAGCCACCCAATGGTGAGATAAACCTGCATCACTTTCAGAAGACGAAAACACGGTCTTGTTGGATAGCAATCTGGAAGCTGAGCATGGTCACTTTTGCAAAATGTTATGAATCTGATTCAGTTAGAACTGGTTTTCAAATTTATTTTGGACCATTTAGGTATGTGCTGTTCTCAAAAAACAGTACAAGTCCTACCCAGCTAATTACTGCTCTGTCAGCCTTCTCCCAATTGGCAGTGAAGTGAAAGAAGGGGACGTCAACAGCGCTTTCAAGGAGCATATACTCAGCAATATCCTGTTCACCGATGCTCAGCTCGGGTTCTGCCTGGACCTCTTGATTCCAGACCCAATTACAGCTTTGGGCCAAATGTAAACGTAAGAATTGAACTCTAGAGATCAGGCGAGAATAACTGTTCTTGGCATCAGAGTAGCATTGGACTAAGTGTTGCTCCAAGGAGTTGCTAGTCAAATTAAAGTCAAGGAGGATTGCGGGAAATCTCTCCAGTGGCTCGACATGCCTGGCACAAAGCAAGATGGTGTGACTGTTGGAGGCCAATCATCGCAGCCCCCAGACATCGCTGCAGGAGTTCCTCAGATCAGTGTCATAGGCCCAACCATCTTCAGCTGCTTATCAATGGCCTTCCCTCCATCAGGTTAGAACTGTTTACTAATAGTTGTAAATTGTACAGCTCCATTTGCAGTTCCTCAGATAATGAAGCTGTCCATACTAGGCTTGGGCTGCTAAGCAGCAAGCAACATTTTTTATACCGCATAAATGCCGGGCAATAACCATCTCTGACAAGAGAGCACCTAACCATCTCCCCAAGACATTCAACTGCATCATCTTCAAGATCCCTAATCACCAATCTTCGCGATCCCTTATCACGAACATTTGGGCTTCACCACTGACCAGAAGCTCAACTGCACCATTGCCGATGCTATCAGAGCACAAGTGGTTGGGTATTCTGCACCAAGCGACTCACCTCCGATTCCCCAAAGCCTTGCTACCACTTACAAGGTACAGACAAGGAGTGTGATGGAATGCACTCCATTTGCTTGGATGGGTGCAGCTGCAATAAAACTCAAGAAACTCTATATCATCCAGGATAAAGCAGTCCATTGATCAGCTGATTATCCACTCGCCTGGATTTCTTTCTCCATTGTGCCATACCTCCAATGTTTACTATCTCCAGGGTGTCTTCTGCAGCACCTCCCAAATATGCAATCTTCACCAGCTAAATGGCCAAGAGTAACAGGTGGATGAAAACACCACCACTTCCAAGTTAGACGCCATCCTGACCAGTACATATATCAGACCATTCCTATATCATCACCGAGTCAAAATCTTGGAACTCCCCACGCTGTGGGAGTACCATCAGACCACAGAGGTTTAAGAAGAAAGCCCACCATCAGCTTCTCATTGGCATTTCAAGATGGGTGATAAAGACTGGCCTTGCTATTGATGCCCATTACCTGAGAATTAATTAATTAAAAAATCCTCACCAAGAGAATTCCAGTCTGCTACCATTAACAAATGTTAGAAACACACAATGAACTCAAATATTTATTTGGCAATGCAGATTGATGCCGCATATTGCTGAATAAAAAAGCAGCTTTAATGCAGGGATGCGTTCAAGGGAATGAATTTGCAGGTTACTTACCACTGGCAGGTTTTCCCATTTTCATACCTCTGAGCCTCTAATTTTTTTTATATAAATAGTTCAATTTAGGTGTTAAAAAACATCAATTGTTTCATATCCAGGTGTCAGGGTTAGGAGATTATATTCCACTAATTTGTGCATATGGAATTAATGGTGTGGATTTTGAGGGATTAATAATGGCAGGACTGTCAGCATTTGCCACCGTCAATTTCAGAGAAGTAATAACAACTTCTGGAGTCCGCACATGCACAGTTAAACACGAAAATCTAGAAGTTGCTGTCGGTATCCTATGCTGCTCCAGAGCACCTTTGCGGCCCCCAAATTCCCTATTGTGATCAAGTGGCAATCACTGAACTGATGGAAACTTGCCCCTTTACACTATTAGCCTCACTGTAAAAATCCTTGAAAAAGTTACACCTTGTTGAATGAGGTACAATTCAATTTTTACGGGTGTACTAAGTTCACTGGCCCTGAAAAACTAATTTTATATTTGTAGAATGCCAAATTTCTCCATTATGATAAAAAAAAATCGCTTTAAAAATGTTTAAATAATATTTCACCTTTTACCTTAATCCTGTGTAATGTCCCAATCATTTACTTCACACTGGGTAAAATTTAATTAAAAGTGGAAGATAATCAGTGCATTTCACTTCCTGGTTTGCTGTCTGTGAAGAAGCTTCAAAGTGAATGGCTGCTTATCCGTTTTATGATGCCACTATTGCTGAACACCTTGACTTATTGCCCGATTCAAACTAATGTCAGGAAAGGGAAAATGCACACCACAGAGATCGCTAGATTTTTGTGGGCAGCTTTCTTGGAGGTCAGCAGCGAGCACCATCACTTTGCTGCTGACAGTGAAATCTGGGCCAATACTAACGATTTTCAAAAGTTCATTGCAACTTGTCGTATTTTTCTGCTTTTGTAAAACTTCAAATCAATTTTTTGCTTCGCTTTGTGAAATACTCCTTTTTAAAATGTGGAGGGGTGTATTCACTTAACAGGAATTATTGCCTCTCATGGATTAAAAGTAGTATGAGTAAGATAGACAAAGAGAAGTTCTAGATTTAAAGCATCCAGTCAGTTGACAGAAATGCAACTACTGATATTTATGAATTTGGAACCTAATTATCAGAATACACAAGACGGATCAGCGTTTCAATAAATACAATATTTTTTCAGATCATCACACAGCAAAGCAAGATTAACATCAGTCACAAATAAGGAGCAAAATGTCTGCTTAGTTGTACAAGAATCAAAAACATTCAGAGAACGGTGTAACTTAGGAACAAGTAGTAGTAAAAAAAATCCTAAATTACATACTGTAGTACAATTTGATTTTCAAGGTTTGAGAGACAGGGGGCGGTGGAATGGGGGATTTTCCCCAGATACTTTAGGCACTAACGAGCCTCCAAGATGTGGCCAAGATGTGGCCTTAAGCTGTTACACTGGTTTAGTCCGCATTTAGTGCAAGACACCATCTTGGTTACAGAGCTGAAGCTTGCATTAGGAACTGTTGCCCAGAGGATCATTAAGCAGTTGATTGCCACTTAAATTGCCTGCTCACGCTCATTAACAAGGCTGCATGGCATTTTGGAGGCTGGTGCTTGACAACACCTCTTAACAACAGCCAGTAGATTGTCAATCTGTCAAGATTTATTCTGGAAATTCTGAGGGCTTCACCTAAAAAGAGTGAGTGCTGTGTTACTCTATCTTATTGGGCATCACCACAGTGAAAGGAGTGCTCAATCATCGACACCTTGCTAAGGACCCCTTTGGCGTGCAGGAGGGACAGGAGGAGAGCATGAGGCAGGCAGGAGAGGGGGACTAGGTGGATCCATTTCCCCCCCCTCCCCACCCTGTGGGTACAGGTCACCCTCCCAACATGGCCTCAAGTGCTCCTTTTGAGAACCTGTGCGCCTTCTCAATCAGTCCCTGAGTAATTCTGAAACCTCACGTTGTGTGTCAGCTTCAGTGGAAGTGGATGAGTGGAGCCCTCATATACTGCTCCATGAATAATTGTGTCTAATCAGCGTTTGAGGGCTGGGCCTGCAGGTTTCTGATTTAGCACCTCCAGGCAAGTTCAAATTATGGTGAACATTAGGCCCAAAGTTGCATGCTAAAACCAGACTTTCAAACAGGCGTGTCTTATCAGCACAAAATCCATTTAGTGCCTGTTTTTACTCTTTCATCAAAATAACCCCCTATATCTTTAGATGGCTGCCTCTGTGATGGTAGAACTCAATATCACTCACACTCTATCTTAGATAAGTTCCATTGCTCAGTGTCATTATGCATCTAAGTTTTCTTTTGTGAAAATTAACCTGCTCATATAGCGACCAATTATAAATTTAACAATAAAAAACTACTGTAGAAAGAGGAATTCTAACAGCCTGAAAAAAGAATTTTTTTTTTCACTTTTGCAATGTTACTTGTCACTAGGAATTTGACTAATATTGATAAGGAGCTTCACCAAAGGCAACTTGGTACATGTGCAGACTAGTATGGTATTGAGCTATACAGAACAATAACATGTCAGGTTTGCTCCCAGGTTACACCAAGGGTGGCAGTAAGGGCCACAACCGGCCTGAACCTCTTCTAACAAGGAAAAAGGAAGAACCAATTTGTCAAGGTTTTCCATTCAAGATTAAGATCTAGTATCCTTCAAAAAAGTGCAGACATGCAGAGTGAGGACAGAAACGAGCTTGGCTGAGATCTCCCTCAGTTGAGCAGCAGGTTTACACCATTCACATATTAAGTATGAGCTTCGGCCAGGTCCCAGAGGGAGTTCATAGCTTGTGGAAAAATATGCCAACACAAATCAGCACGTCTAATGGATGAAGGGAAACAATGTTGAAAAGAAAACCAAGAGCAGAAAACAAATCAAAATTTTTTAAAATACAGGCAAGTTCCTTCTAAAATTGGAGGGCGTTGTACCTACTAAGCTTAAATGAGGTTCAAAGTGAGATTAATTTGCAATGTCTAAAAGGAAACCAGAAAGATTTTTTTTTAGGAGTTGCAAAACTGATCCTGATCTTTGCATTACAAGTCAGACAAGCAAACAATAAATCAAAAATACAATATTCATGAATGTCTGAATTCTAGATCTTACAGTCCTTCTTACTAGCGTCTGCAGGCCGTAAGTGGTCGGTCTCACAAGTGAAGAAGGTCTGATGATCTTGTGCAGAAAGATTCATATCATAATATGTCAGAGGCTCTCTTCCTGTTACCCACGTATACCTTCAAAAAAGAATGAAGCAGAGTAAAAAAGACCACTGAACAAACATTCTATATGCTTCAGCCAACATGAGCTGAATACTGGCAATCAATACGCCCTTTAACTCCCAATTCTAAAGAGCAAATATTGCTGCAATTAATAATACAAAAAAGTGATTACTAGAAATTCTGTTGCTTCCAAAAACAAAATTGCAAATTAACCACAGAATGCGAAGAATATAAGTACTTAGCCCAAACATGAAAGCTCAATTAATCTCGTTTCCATTAAAGAATAAAAGCCTAATATTTTATGCTACACCAACAGAAAAAACAATCCATGGGGGACACAAATCCTTATTGCATAATTCTTTCTTATGGATCAAAATAGAAGTATTTGTTCAGTCAGTGCTTCAGTCAGCATCGCACTTCTGGGTTTTACAGGTACACATATAGCAAATAGATTCCTTTACAATATTAACTACGCTGGCCGAAAACTAAGCATCTCAGGAATATAGTTGAGGATTATAGCTGCCTCTTGTAGTGCCACATGTTATTTGTGCAGCTTAAAATGAGAATTATCTGTACACATTGTGGTACTAAGCACCGAATGCAAAATTACTCACCGATTGTATTCTGCTCCTCTAAATAAATTTAGTGGATTTCGCCATACCTTGCATTCTGTCAGAGTAAAAAGAAACCAATTACCAGCATGTGATTATTGTCTATTGCTCTGGAGTGAATATAACACATTATTGTTATAAATAAAACTGTGCTACATTCCAAAAGCCCATTTAGAGTTTCTTAACTTCACAATTCCCAATGGTGGAAAATATAACAACTTATATTTATGTAGCACCTTTAACATAATGAAACATCCCAAGGTGCTTCACAGAAGCATTAGAAAACAAAGTATGACACTGAACTACATAAAGAGATAGTAGGTCAGACAACCAAAGCTTGGTCAAAGAGGTAGGTTTCAAGGAGTGCCTTAAATGAGGAAAGCGAGGTAGCAAGGCAGAGAGATATAAGGAGGGTGTTCCAGAGCTTGGGGCTTAGGCAACTTGAAGGCACGGCCACTAATGGAGGTGCGTTTAAAATTGGGCATGTTCAGGAGGCCAGAATTTGAGAAATGCAGATATCTCAGACAGTTTTGGGGCTGGAGGAGATTACAGAGGTAGGAAGGGGCAAGGCCATGGAGGGATTTGAAAACAAAGATGAAAATTTTGAAATCAAGACGTTGCTTTTTTTTGTATTCTTCACAGGTTGTGGGCATTGCTGACTAGGTCAGAATTTATTATTCATTCCTAAATGCTCTTGAGAAGGTGATGGTGAGCCACCTTCCTAATCGGCTGCAGTCCATGTGGCGTAGGTGCACCCACAGTGCTGTTAGGAGGGCAGTTCCAGGATTTTGACCCAGCGACAGGGAATGGCAATATAGTTCCAAGACAGGATGGCATGTGGCTGGGAGGAGAAGTGCAGGTGGTGACGTTCCCATGCATCTGCTGCCCTTGTCCTTGGTGGTAGACGTTGCAGGTTAGGGTGGGGAAAAACGATTACATAACAGAGCAGCTACAGTCTACAGTAATCTCGTTCTGATGCATGGCTTTCCCTAAGCAAGAATTTAGCACCCACCCCAAATTTTCTTTTCTCTTTGTTGGTAAGGTTGAAAATTGTCCAGGGTTATTTTTTGGAACTTCATATCAACATTTCAAAACTGCTCCTGAGATCTGTTGTCTGTCTAAAGGATTCTTTTTGAAAAAAAACAGGACAAATCACATGGCAAGATGGGCTACCATAAATAAATATATTTCGCTGCGCAAAAATAATTACAAGATATTAATCTGTGTCATGATATTTTTCATGATATTGTGGTTTATTGTAAAATAGGTTTATGAGAGTGTGTATATGGTTCTGTCTGTATGATTTAATTGAATTGGAGTCAGATAGACTGCAAAGTTGAAATTGTCAAAGGTGGTTAGGTGTAAAAGGCTTTTGAAATGCTAATGAGTAAACATAGATGAAGGCAGCATGTAGGGTGTGAAGGAAAATTGCATTTTTAGATAAGTGAAGGGGTTGTTCAGGTTTCAAAGGGATGATAGGATGTTAATAACTAACAAGATAAGCAAGGCCAAGCAGTATGTTTATTTTCCTAAAGGTACCTTACCGGCAACATGAAAATTTTTTATATTATGAGAAAAGTAAATTTCCAAAGACATATAGAACAGTGGAAGTTACAGATTAAAAGAGGGAAACATATATAAAGAAGGATAGAAGGCTATGTTGGGGGGGCCATGTAAGATCTAAAAGTGTACAAGATTATGAGGGGCAGTGTACAAGATTATGAGGGGTATGGACAGGGTGGATAGGGAGCAGCTGTTCCCCTTAGTTGAAGAGTCAGTCACGAGGGAACATAAGTTCAAGGTGAGGGGCAGGAGGTTTAGACGGGATGTGAGGAAAAACTCTTTTTACCCAGAGGGTGGTGACGGTCTGGAATGCGCTGCCTGGGAGGGCGGTGGAGACGGGTTGCCTCACATCCTTTAAAAAGTGCCTCAATGAGCTCTTAGCACATCATAACATTCAAGGCTATGGGCCAAGTGCTGGTAAATGGGATTAGGTAGGTAGGTCAGGTGTTTCTCACGTTTCGGTGCAGACTTGATGGGCCGAAGGGCCTCTTCTGCACTGTGTGATTCTGTGATTCTGTGACCGTGTAAAACAGCCTTGGGGAATAAGCCTCCAGCCACTTTTGCAGAAGTCTACTGTCTCCAGTAACTAAAGTTGTGTTACAAGCCTTTGGAATTCCACTGTCGAGTGGGTGCTGTAGTAACCTTGCTAATTGATTTTATAATTTCAAATCCGTTTTGGACTGTTGCGTAAAGGGAGTGTGTACTTGGGAGCCTTTTTAATTAAGGATTTGGGAACTGTTAAGACTAATGAACCATGTAATTGTAACCTTGTGTGTGTTTATTGTTTCTTTTTCCATTAATATTTTAATTTAATTTTTAAAACCTCGAAAGGTGTTAGTGGACTCAATTCTTCTGAATTCAGTACAGAAGCCTTCTTGTAATAATTACAAATTGCAAAACTGTTGTGATAGCGTGGCCAAGGTTCCCTTGTGGATTTAGTCTGCCAGGCACATATCACCTGCCACGTCATAACATTTGGAATGATTGATTTTAGGCGCAATGACCAGATGAGACTTTATTAAATGTGAAGAACGAGTGGGTAAACCCTCAGGGTGCAGAATGTTTATGGCCATGTATGTGTGCAGCTGAACAGTTACCTTAAAAGAGAAGGAAATAAAAAGATAATTTTTATTTAGCACTTTATAGAGGGGAGCAGTCTACCCTAGTGACAGCAAGGCAATATTTCATTGTGCACTGCTTTTGGTTTTTCATCATTAATCATTTTTTGATCATTTATTTCTTCCTACTGAGTGTGGGGAAGGAAGTGGGGGCTAATAGATGCTTGTGGCATTGTCGCTCTTGGTGTAAGCTAAAGTGTGACTTTTGCTTTCCCTCACTTTTATTTTAATGTTGTATGGAACAAATAATAGTATTTATTTTGTAGAAGAAATGAATTATCACAGTAATTTATAAGGATCAGGATGTCATTTTTCAATCACTCATTCGGTATTGAGGTTTTCAAAGGGAGGGTGTAACATGACACCTGCAACTATAAAACATTACAGGATTTTTTAGACGGCATGCCAATGAAATAGTCGGCAGAGCACCTAACTCCGCCAATCAAGGCAGCCCCACAGCCATTTAATGTTCAGTGGAGCATTAATTGGCTGGAGGTGAGATTTCCAGCACTCCTTTGGGAGAAATACTGAATCAGGGGGCTGCCAGCCAATCTGACTGGTTGACAGCTCTGTAGTCCCAGCAGTGCCTCTGGGAGCATAGTCCACTGTTAAGACTACATGCAGTCTCACCAGTCTTAAGTGTCAGAGCCCACGGGAGCAGGTGAGTCCAGATTCTCACGGCGGGGACGGGAAGGGAGGCCGGGGGGTTAAGGGGTGGGGCCTGTGATGGCAAGGCCAGTCAGGAAGGAAGCAGTCGGGGGAGGGCAGACCTTAAGGTGGGTGCCCGATCTCGAAAAGAGACCAGTGATGGAGGTGCACCTCCCCCCCCGCCCCCCCCCGCCACCCCTGAACTCTCTTGCTTGAGTTCCAAGCAAGCTTATCTTCAGGGATTCCTCCCCACCTTCCCTGAACTCCTCCTGTTGCCCTTAAAATTGAGGGCAGATGGGAAGTGGCCCTTAAGTAGTCAATACTTGGTCAACTTATGGGCCTCAAATGGGGCGAGGGTTGGTAGGTCACCCTAGCCCTTGCCCGTTCCCTTTAAAATTGTGGACAGGTTAGGGAGGGTGGGTAGGCAGTGAGAGGCCACCCAGGTTGTTTCACAGGGCTTCCCACCCAACCCCCACAATGCCTGCAACCCACTGGCCGGGGCTTGTAAAATTCTGTTCATTAGGTTAATAAATAGCATAGCACAGAAATACATGTAATGTGATCTAGCTTTGGATCTGAATTCTACACTCGCTGCCCATTCATAGTGCTGTTATTGTGAAAAGACGTAAAGTTAAGTCTTGGCTGCTCTCTTCAAAGGAAGAGGGGGAAATGGGTACATCTGTGCCCATCCCAGAAGCCAATTCATAATGATACTGCTGACTTTCTGGGAATATGTCTTCCGCTGGTGTATAGTGCCAGGTAAACAGGGAAGAGGGAGAAAAAGAAAGTTACCCAAGCGTCAGCCATGCCTTTGTATTTACATGTTCCTTTAATCCATTATGCGTTGAGCTGATGATCTCACCTCTGTTTCTGTGCAAAGGTGCTGAGGAGACCACAGATTTCCCGTGGCAAAAAGGTAAAATGTGAAGAAGGGAAAACTGCAATTTGAATTAACCCAGGTTACTGGTGCCTTCAGCTTGGCATGTCACACGGGCCTCCTCTCATCTGAGAAAGGGGTAGGGGAGAAGACAGAAAAATACACACGGCCTAGAAAATGTAATGCTTTCATTGTTACATTTTCAAGAGAAAGATACGTCACACTTTCAAAGAATACTGCACTTAAGATCAGCTTTGTATTTTTTATAAAGGCAACACAAGGGGATAATTCGAGTTACAGTGAAAGCTGTCTTTCTTTACAAGTTGGAGCCTATTTACAAGACTACAACAGGTGTTTTGATCTATACTTGGGCAAGAGTTTTGATGTTTTGCCTAGCTGCTAAGCTAATTACATGTGCATTAAATCAATCTATAAGCTCCTGCTGTTTAAGTGATTATATGTACATAGAATGCACCATTATGGCCAGATTTTACACGTAGACGGATTAGTGAAAATGGCGACGGAGGCCCATATCTGGAAGTTCTGCCCCCGAACCAGGCCTCCGCCATTTTTGCAGTGGGGGAATGGGGGCAGGTTCTAATGTACACATCCGTGATTCATAAAGGCAACTGCACATGTTTAAGTGCAGCTGCTTCAGTCAGATCTGATTTTGGTTAGTGGAATGTCCAAAACATGACTTTAAGTCTGGTAGGAGAAAGTCCAAAGCTGCCAGAGTTCTTTGGAAAGATAGGGTACCCTTTTGGATATGGTTGTGGGACACCTTTGGGAGAGTTCTGGTGCCCTTTGGAAGAGGGTAAAGTGCCCTTTGGGGTTGTTCACAGTAGACATGTATGTGCATAAAAGGTGCATAAACTCATTGGAATTGTCAAAGGAACTGTCAAGCTGTCAGGGCATTTAAATGTCCTGCCCTTAAGACATTAGAAACAAAACTGCAGTAAAAAGTGCTTGCTATTTCACTCTGACTATTGGCATAACCCTTAGGGCTATCACAAAAGGATTAGAACTGCATGACTGATTTCACAAGCTATCATTATCACATTTGGGTGCCTGTCATTTCATAGTTTGGTTGACAACTCCAAGTGCCACTAAAGTCTTTGAAATGGGTCTATGAATACAAATGCTTGGGATTAAGTGGCTGAAGGAATTTAAATGCAGTGCATGTTTTTTTTAAATCAAAAATAGTTTTTTTTTGAAATAGTGAATTCATCAACAGACACTTAATAATTGTATTTAATCTCAATGTGGGTCCTGACGTTTGCCCGAGGTAGATACTGTGTGAGTTGGCATGATAGGTGTAAGGGCAAGGAGGTGGGTGGGGGGGATATTGGTTAGCATGAGTTAGGATTGTTTACATAGGGGCTACAAAAGGCCATGGGGGTGGGTGCAGGAGCATAGGTGGGCATTAGGGATATAAAGGGCAACTGGGGTGCATGGAGGAGTATAGGTTGGCACAGAACACATAAGGGGCCATGGGGGTGGGTGGAGAGACATAGGTTGGCATGAGGGTATGAGGGCCCATGGGGGTGGGTGGGGGCATAGGTTGGCATGGGGGTATGAAAGGCATGAGGGGGTGGGTGGGGGGCATTAGGTGGCATGGATGGGGTAAGAGAGCTGTCTTTAGTTTTATCATTTTTCAATATCTTTGGCAAAGTGCCAGGCAGATCTTCCGTCAGCCCACCTCCGAAGCCAGCAGCCTTTGAACTCCTTCCGGGGTTGCCCACCACAACTCCCATTTTCACCCATGTCCCCCCACCCTGGCTAAAAATCGGAAGTGCCGGGGCACTTTTCCACAGGTCGGCCTTGCAGAGCTGGGATTTGTCCTGACTCTGTGCTCTCGACCCCGGAGTGGAAATTCAAACCTGTGTGTTTGAACTTGATTGACAGCTCTTTGTTTCGAGGCCTCTGGGCTGTGATTTATCGCAGACCTTTCTTAACATTTTCAGTTTTGTTCCAGTAGAATTGACCTCGACTCTTAGACTCAAAGCATTGGGTAGTTACTGTCTCAACTCACATCGCATTAAAGAGTCTAATGAGGATTGCTTCCTCTAAGTGTCGTGCACACTATCAGACAACATGATAACTGCTATGAAGAAGATATTACATCTCTGAACGGATTTTACCTTTGTTTCCTAAGTAACTGCACCAACATTAACTTTCTGTGTTTTACTGCATCTACACAAGCATCCCGTAACATAAACAATAGCACGTTTTTAGATGTGGTCACTCTGCAGCTTAAGGAGGTGCAGTCAGAGAGGCAATGGGTGACCACCAGTCGGAAGAAGGAAGGCAGGCAGGTAGTCAGGAAAGCCCCTGAGTGCATCTCACTCAAGAACCGTTTTTCTGTATTGGAAAACGGTGAGAGTGAAGGTCCCTCTGGAGAGTGCAGCCAGAGCCAAGTTCATGGCACTATAGGTGGCTCAGCTGCACAAGGGGGAGAAGTAAGAGTGCAAGAGCAACAGTGGTAGGAGACTCAATAGTGAGGGGTGCAGATAGGTGTTTCCTCTTTTACAACCCCACCCCAGGTCAGACCTGAAGATTCTATACCCTGGAATATTGAGCTGCCAGCCCTGCCCTTCCCACAACCATGTCTCTGTGATAGCAACAATATCATAATCCCATGTGTTAATCAACGCCCTCAATTCATCTGCCTTACTTGTGAGACTCCTTGCGTTAAGATAGATGCAATCCAGCCTTGTATTATTCCCTTGTGCCTTAATAGGTCTACGTTTGCTCTGCCTTCCAGACTGACTTAGTTTCTCTTCTATATTTGTCTGTGCATTACCCGCTGTGATCACCACACTGTATCCCACCCCCCTGCCAAATTAGTTTAAACCCCACCCCCCACCACCCCACCAAACAGCACTAGCAAACCTCCCTGCAAGGATGTTGGTCCCGTTCCGGTTCAGATGCAACCCGTCCAACTTGTACAGGCCCCACCTTCGTCAGAAACAGATCCACTGATCCAGGAAACTAAAGCCCTCCCTCCTGCACCATCTCTTCAGCCACACATTCATCCTCTGTATCCTCCTATTCCTATACTCACTAGCATGTGGCACAGGGAGTAATCCAGAGATCACAACCTTTGAGTTCCTGCATTTTAATCTGCTACCTAGCTCCGTAAATTCTTGTTGCAGGACCTTATCCCTCTTTCTATCCATGTCATTGGTACCAATGTGAACTACGACCCCTGACTGTTCGTCCTCCCCCTTCAGAATGCCCTTCAGCCATTCTGTGACATCCTTGACCCTGGCACCAGGGAGGCAATACACCATCCTGGAGTCACATCTATCAAAATCCATCTGGTTTAAATATTACAATGAAGTGTAAAAGAGGAGGCAGCATTGCACTATTGATCAGAGAGTCAATTACTGCAGTAAGGAGGGATGGTATCTTAGAAGGTTCCTCAAATGAGGCCATATGGGTAGAACTTAAAAACAAAAATGGGGCAATTACTTTGCTGGGAGTGTACTATAGGTCTCCAAACAGTCAGGAGGAGCAGATATGTAGAGAAGTGTAAAAACAATAGGGTGGTAATAGCAGGGGATTTCAACTTCCCCAATATTAACTGGAATAGTCTTAAGTGTGAAAGGATTAGAGGGGGCGGAATTCTTAAAGGAGAGCTTTTTGAGCCAGCAAAAGTAGAAAGTCCTACAAGAGAAGGGGCTAATCTTAGGGAATGAAGTCAGGCAAGTGGTAGGAGTGTCAATGGGGGAGCATTTCAGGGATAGTGACCATCTGTAAGATTTAAGGTAGTTATGGAAAAGGACAAAGATGGACCGGAAATAAAGGTTCTGAATTGGGGGAAGGCCGATTTCAGTACGATAAGACAGGATCTGGCCAAAGTGGACAAGGGTGACAGGGAGCAACTACTTGTAGGAAAATCTACATCAGACTAGTGGGAGTCATTCAAAAAGGAAATGGTGAGAGTTCAGGGCCAACGTGTTCCTGTAAAGGTGAAAGGCAGGACCAACAAGTCTAGGGAACCCTGGATGTCAAGGGATGTAGAGGATTGGATAAGGGAAAAAAAGGCAGCTTATGGTTGATACAGAGGGCTGAAAACAGCAGAAGTCCTAGAGGAGTATAGCAAGTGTAGGGGGGTACTTAGAAAAAGTAATTAGGAGAGCGAAGAGGGGGCATAAAAACTACTGGCAGGCAAGATAAAGGAAAATCCCAAGGCATTTTATAAATATACTGAGGATAACCAGGGAAAGAGTAGGGACCAAAGTGGCAATGTGTGTTTGGAACCGGAGGATGTATGTGAAGTTTTGAATAATTACTTTTCATTTGTGTTCACTATGGAGAAGGATGGTGTAGGTGTAGAAATCAGGGAGGGGGACTGTGATATACTTGAACAAATTAGCATTGAAAGGGAGGAGGTATTAGCGGTTTTGGCGGGTTTAAAAATAGATAAATCCCCAGGCCCAGATGAGATGTATCCCAGGCTGCTATGTGAGGCAAGAGAGGAGATTGCAGGGGCTCTGATACTAATTTTCAAATCCTCTCTGGTCACAAGAGAGGTGCCAGAGGACTGGAGGACAGCGAATGTGATATCATTATTCAAGAAGGGTAGTAGGTATAAACTAGTTAATTACAGACTAGTGAGTATAACACCAGTGGTAGGGAAACTATTGGAAAAAGTTCTGAGGGACAGGATTAATCTCCATTTGGAGAGGTATGGATTAATCAGGGATAGTCAGCATGGCTTTGTCAGGGGGAGATCACGTCTAACAAATTCGACTGAATTTTTCGAGGAGGTGATTAGTTGTGTTGATGGGTAGTGCAGTTGATGTGATCTACATGGACTTCAGTAAGGCTTTTAACAAGGTCCCGCATGGGAGAATGGTCAAGAAGAGCCCATAGGATCCAGGGCAATTTGACAAATTGGATCCAAAATTGGCTTAGAGGCAGGAAGCAGAGGGTGATGGTCGAAGGTTGTTTTTGCGATTGGAAGCCTGTGACGAGTGGTATACCGCAGGGATCAGTGCTGGGACTCTTGTTCTTTGTAGTGTACATTAATGATTTAGACGTGAACATAGGAGGTGTGATCAGTAAGTTCGCAGATGACACAAAAATTGGTGGTGTCATAAATAATGAGAAAAGCCTTAGATTACAGGACGATATAGATGGGGCATATAGATGGGCAGAGCAGTGGCAAATAGAATTTAATCCTGAGAAGTGTGAGGTGATGCATTTTGGGAGGACTAACACGGCAAGGGAATACACAATGAATGGTAGGACCCTAGGGAGTACAGAGGATCAGAGGGACCTTGATGTATACGTCCATAGATCCCTGAAGGCAGCAGCACAGGTAGGTAAGGTGGTTAAGAAGACATATGGGATACTTGACTTTATTAGCTGAGGCATAGAATATAAGAGCAGGGAGGTTATGTTGGAGCTGTGTAAAACACTAGTTAGGTCACAGCTGGAGTACTGTGTGCAGTTCTGGTCGCCACACTACAGGAAGGATATGATTGCACTGGAGAGGGTGCAGAGCAGATCCACCAGGACGATACCTTGGCTGGGATTTCATCTGAAGAATGGATGATACGTCAGAGAAATTGCATAAACGATGTTTACACAATTTTATGGGGTTTGTGCGGTTATTTTACTGAAGTTACAGTGGACAATTGGTGATTCTCCATGGAAATTCACACCTTATGCCAATGGGAGCTTGAAACTAGATGAGGGCTTTCTCCCAATAGATCCAACTACTGTCCAAACAAAAGCTCCCATTGGCATATGGGCTGAACTATTTCAGCTATGAAGAGAGACTGGATAGGCTAGGGTTGTTTTCCTTAGAGCAGAGATGGCTGAGGGGTGACTGATAGAGGTATACAAAATTATGAGGGGCAGAGATAGGAAGAAACTTTTCCTCTTAGCGGAGGTGTCAATAACCAGGGGGCATAGATTTAAAGTAAGGGGCAGGAGGTTTAGAGGGTATTTGAGGAAAAATATTTTTCACCCAGAGGGTGGTTGGAATCTGGAACACACTGCCTGAGGGGGCAGTAGAGGCAGGAACCCTCACAACATTTAAGAAGTATTTAGATGAGCACTTGACGTGCCATAGCATACAGAGCTATGGGCCAAGTGCTGGAAAATGAGGTTAGAATACATAGGTGCTTGATGGCCGACATGGACACGATGTGCCGAAGGGCCTGTTTCTGTGCTGTATAACTCCATGACTCTAAATGTGGCTATTGATTTAACCTGAATGCAATGGTCTGGCTGTGGTGTGTACTAGCGCTTGGAACAGGCGCCAGTAAATATAGTCATCACGAATGTTCTCCGCTACACTGTATCCAAATCATGGCATAACATTGCAAGTTCTGGTTAATAGGAGACTGGTTCTACCTCTAAAAACTACTTTTGCTTGGACAGTAGTTGGGATTGGGTATTGGGGTACTGAATAAAGTTTCGCGCTCCCATTGGCATAAGGCATGAATTCCTATGGAGAATCACCCAATCGTCCACTGTAACTTCAGTAAAAGAACCGCACAAACCCCATAAAATTATGTAAACACCGTTTATGCAACTCCTCTGATGTATCATCCACTCTTCTGATGAAATTCCAGCAAATGATTGGGAGAATCCGAATGGAAATTCACCCCTTTAGTCTAATCTAATTCAGAGTTTATTGCTTTCTAGGTCCACCATGGTGTATAAGAGGGCTAGCACATTCCCTTTTCTGATCAATGTCGAATGACAGCCTCACTAACAAACTAAAGCCAATTGAAGGCCATTTTTTGAAGACCTCCTGGGAGTTTCTTATCCATTTCACTCTGCACAAAATAGAGATGGAACAATATTGATAATGGTTACGCACGGGGAGAATGCGCACACATTTCCAACACCCTCCCATCTGAAAAGGGCGTGTAGATGGAAGAGTGAGAAGAAAGGAACATTCAATTCTGATTTGAGAGCTGCAAGACATAAAATGCAGCTGATGACTCTCTCTATACTGAGCTAACCCCAGTAATCTCGTAAACACCAGCCTTATCATCAAGTCCTTCAATAATAATCTCTTGAACAATGAAAGCACAGAAAAACTCATTTATCTTTGAGTATTTGCACATTCATTGTGTTTCAGATAGCATGCATCACTGGTACATTAGAAATAGTTCTGCAACTTATGATGTGGCAGATGATGAGTGCCAGGCAGACCAAATCCACAAGGGAAACTTGGAGGAGAATTTTCTCCCTGTCGGGGGTGCTGGGCAGGAGTGGGCACGGGTGGACGCTTAGCCGATCGCCGCCCGCGATCAGTTGCGCGCCGCTGTTTTACGTGGGAAGGGCCAATTGAGGCCCATCCAGCATGACACGCACCCGGAAGCGCTGAGCGCTCCCTGTGTGGGTGGGGGGGAGAAGGCTGAGTTGGAGTGCAGAAATCTTCCTGAGGCACAGAGCTGCCTCAGGGAGATTAGTCTGATTTTCAAAAATTTTTATAAAGAGAAAATTTTTTTTTTTAAGACATGTCCCCTCATGTGACAGTGTTGCAGGAGCTAGGGCATGTCAATGAACTTTAATAAAAAAATTTATTTGAATTATAAATCCTTCATGAAACCTCATCCTGCCCGTAGATGAGGTTTCATGGTAAATGCAAAGGCCGCCTAGGCTCTTCGCCTGCCCGCCAACCTTAAGGTTGGACGGGCAGCTCAGTTAACAATTGTAATTAGTTTTTAAACGGCCTTAACAGACCTTTGACAGTTTGGCGGGCATGTAGCCGACTCCGGTGTGCGCCTGCCGAACTGAAGATCTGAATGACGCGCAGTGACATCGGGATACACGCCTGGCATCACCACACGTCATTTTGCGTGTTGGCGAGCGGGGCCCGCCCATGCACGCTGACCCGAAGATTCTGGCCTTGGTTGCGCTATCACAATGGTTTTGCAATTTGTATTTATTACGAGATGTGTGCACTGAGTTCAGAAGTAATGAGTCCACCAAGACCTTTAGAGATTGTTAAAAAATTAAATTAAAAAATTTAGTAACAAAATAAAAGATTTCAAGCATGTACATAAGACTACAATTACTTACTACGATAACAAATCCTAAAATTCCTAATTGACCTGAATCCCAGTTACACATCCCCTTTAAGGCAAAATAGATTTTAGATTTAAAACAAACCCAGCAGATTGACACAGTATCCACTTGACAGTGGAATTCCAAATGGTTTGTCTCCAATGTCAGTTACTTTACGTAGCAGACTTATGCACAAATGGCTGAAGGCTTCTTGAAGGCAGTTTCACACACTCCTGTTATATCTTACATGGCCTTTTCCACATAGACTTTCATTCTCCTTTATATATGTTTCTTTCTTTTTTATAAATTCAATTGTTCCATATGTCTTTGAAACTGTATCTTCCTCATAATAGAAAAACATTCATGTTGCCAATATTGTCAGCTACCTTTGGGAAAAATAAACACACTCCTTAGCCTTGCTTATCTAGCTATTGTAAACAGACTTTGAAATCCAACAATCCCTTCATTTATCTAAAAATGCAAATTCCCTTCACACCTTACATGTTAAGCCAACATCCATGTTTATTTATTAGCATGTCAAGCACATTCCTACACCTAGCTTCTTTTGATGATTTTAAGCTTGCAGTCTACTTGACTCCAAAAGTAATTAAATCACACAGACAGATCCAACTATAATCACATGCGTAAACCTACTTCACAATAAACCAGATAATATTATGAAAATTATTATACTTCTGTCACAAACTAGTATCTTCCGAGGCTTACAGTTCATTTATTATTTAAGACAAATGCTCAAGGCATCGAAACAACTATGTATAATCTTCTTCTAAATCACTTTAACATTATAATTTGTTTCTAAATCTTTTCCTTCAGTCCAGTTGCAAACAAATCTGCAAATCTTAAAAGATTAAAGCTGATCAATATGCAAGTCATTGCTAAAATAGCAGACAAAGCCCCCTGGATCAGTCTATTAAAGTCCCCTAGATCAGGGTATTTTTGCTGACCTCACTCTCATCACACAGTGTTACAAAAGCCAGCTGATTGTTGGATTAATTTGCAGTGAAACAATAAGCCTAGCTTTCATAATCCCAAATAAAACTGAAAGAGTCTGTTCATATTGTAATTCATAAGGGGAAAAGAGGTCCTAAAAGCAAAACATCAGTGAGCATCGTTTATCAAGGACATCAGGTAAAGTTACATTTCCAACAGGAATCTGCAACAGCTGCAGCTCTGTCTAGAAATATGAACTTTTCATTAAACAGCATTAGCCGGTGAAAGATAGCTATATTTATTGATAAAGCAGGTTTATCCTGCAAAGTAAATAATATATCAGATACACCATTAGCGTTGACAGGGCGTCTACATAACATTTCTCTTCCACAGTCCTCTTGTGACAAAACAAGCATTTTGTAGATTTCTCAAAATAGTTTGGTAGGGAATCTGCTGTGTTATCTTAATCACTAAATGGAGCCAAAGTATAAACTTTCTAGTGCTACTTTTCAAATATGTTAAACATAGGATGACATTGTAGTGGTAATGTCACTGGACTAGTAATCCAGAGGCCCAGGTTAATGCTCTGGGGTATGTGGGTACAAATCCCACCATGGTAGTTAGTGGAATTTAAGTTCAATTAATAAATCTGGAATTGAAAGCTAGTCTCAGTAATGGCAACCATGAAACTATATCTTCAATTTGGTTCACTATTGTCCTTCAGGGAAGGGACTCTGCTGCCCTTACCCAGTTTGGCCTACATGTGAATCCAGACCCATAGCAACCTGGTTGACTCTTAGCTGCCGTCAGAAATGGCCTAGCACACCAAGGGCAATTAGGGATGGACAACAAATTGTCATCGACAATTTTAGCAGTGAGAACTGTGGCCATTCGTATCGATATCTTTAATGGAGTCAGAATGGTGGCTGCCTTGTAATCAACATCCAGATCCCACAAAAGAATTTAAAAAAATACTTTACAGGACAAATACTCTTCCAATATGTCTTCACTAAACAACTTTCAGGACAGAAAACAGGACATAACCCAACACACTATACACTCCTAAACTGTATTCATGTCTGCAGAGGATTTAATGTCCACCTTGACAAGATTCCCATTATTGGGGCTTTGATTGTTATCTGTACAAATGCATCCCTGCTGGCCAAGCTTTAAAAAAAAAGAGGGAATGTTAATGTGCTCGTCCTATTAAGTGTGGATTAATAGAATTCTTGAGAAGCTCTTTACTTTTCTGTATTGTGAATTTTAAATATAAATATTTTACACAATAGTATTGTTGGAATTTAGATATTGACCTTATTCTGGACAAAAGCTGTTGGTGAAATTACGATTTCATTTGCCACCATTCTGACTCCGTGAAAGATATCATACAAGTGGCCACAGTTCTCACTGCTAAAAGTCTGTAAGTCTTTGGCCTAAAAATTACACTGTGAGATATTATGTTATGCATTTAATGAATTCACATCAAATTCTTTTGTTGTCTATTTTAACTGAGACATTATCCATTAAAATAATCAGATTGTGTTTTGTTAAAATAATGGTCTGAGGAATTTGATGTGAACGTGTGAAGCAGCCATAAATAAAACTGCACAATAATTTACAGACTTTTAGAATACGGGAATGAAGCAATGAGATTCCAATTCACTTCATCAAGATTCTGGTTCAGGAATTATTCTGACCTCGTCCCATTGCTCCTTGTTCATTCAGAAATAAACCCTTTAGTGAACTTTTCAGATCTTTACAACATAGATCTATTGTGCAAATCCGCAATTGGCCCTCATAGTTCAGCAATGTCAATTTGCTACATTTAGCAAAGGAATTCAAAGTCTTTCGTAAAATCTACACATCCTAAATTTCGCAAACCCAGAGAAACTGAGAAGCTGAGAACAGTCAAATGCTACAAAGGTTTGCACCTGGCATTCAACATTAAATGCCACTTACCATTTTCAAAGGGTCAGCATTAATTCACTGGACATTCTATCTACTTACGCACGACAATACACCCTTAATTCTGTAAGTATTTACTACGTTTAATATCAGCTTAACAGCATGTAGGGATATTTACGATTCACTTGGATGCCCATTAATTCTGTGAACATTACTTCACCCTAACACATCATTTCTACTTACATTTCTATACTGCTTTCCCACATATAGGGGACTATCTGAGAATTTTACAGGATGATGGACAAATAGTGGTCCCTACGCAATAGGGAAAGGTAGGCAAATATTTTGGGGAGGAGGCAAAGAAAAAGGCAAAGAGAAGGATGTTAAGGAGACTTTTAAAAGCAGGGAGGTGCTGAGGAAGAAAGCTGTGGGGAAGAAATTCCTAAAGCTGAAGCCTTGAGTGGTGGAGTACATCTGTTGCATGCTTTAACCTCAACTATGGTATCCTGCATCAGTCAAAGCTAACAGGTCTTTTAATGGGAAAAATATCTTAAGCAGGAGAGTTAGGAGAAATAGAAAGCACCCACCGCTCAAAGAATGGACATTTCCACAGAAGATCATGCTGCTGGTTACCTGATACACTTTGCCTGTTGGAATCAGTATCTCCATTATTGGAGGTGGAGTTGCTGGGGGCAGTATTGTCCACACCACCAAGCAATGGTCGTAAGTGGCTGACTGAAACTTGCTCAATAAAAGATGTTCCATACTTTCGAAAATACCACCATTCAAATATCTGTGGATCAAAGAAAAAAATCAGTGTTGATTAAACCTGAAAATCTGGAACAACCTTTAAGATTGCTTCTGTAGTGGACACCCGCCCCTAAGTCTAAAGCAATTATTTAGCGTTAAAAAGTCATGCACAACTTAAAGTTAATGTGACATTTACAATAAATTTATTCAAAGATAAATGGGAAGAGGTTCCATTTTTCTCTGCTGACCGTGCATGAGGATTAGTACGTGTGTAGTCAGCCAATTAAAAGTAATTCAAGGTTTTTGGCAACAGAAAGAATATGGCCCATCAACTTGAATGAACAGGTTTAATATTTTTAAAGGATTATGTATCATTACATAGTATTTAGAGGAAAGAAACAGGCCATTCAGCTCCACAGGTCCATGAGCTTTCCCTTAAATGCATGCATGCTATTCGTCTCAATGACTCCTTAGGAAATCCACATTCTGGCTGCATTTTCTGATTGGTCGGCAGTTCCATTTGGTGGGCGGAGTCTACGCACATGCCTTAGTTACTGTGCTCCAATTCCAGTCACTCCCCAGCCTCCATTACTGCCGCTCCCCAGCTCTTGGTGCACCTGGCCTTTGTTACTGGGCTCTATTTCTCGCTGTTCCCTGGCCCTGATTACTGCCCCCAGCCCCCGCCACCCACTAGCCTCACCTACTGTGCTCTTGATGATGATGAGGAGTGGCTGGGGGTTGGAAATGGCATAGTAAAAAAGAGATGGGATGGGGATGATATGGGAGGGATGAAAGGAATGGGATGGGTATGGCATGAGAAGGATAGCATGGGAGGGATGGAGTGGAATGAGATGGGTATTTAAAGATACTAATTTCACGCAAATGTTTTGCAAATCTCTGCTAGTATATACTTAACACACACATTATTTTGGTTAAAGCAAAGTCAACCACTAGGATAGTCTGCACTTAGAGATATTGATGATCAGTCAGATGCAGTAACAAAATTCAAAACTGGTCAGCTTCAGGTCAGAGATATTGGCAATTTTTTGTTGCCTTTCTTCAGATGGCGTTGTTTACAACATACTTCTCTCTGCCCCAGTCATTTTCTGCTAAGAATTATTAGGATTTTGTCCGCCTTCATTTGTCAGGAGTGGGTCCAGTCAATATTTATTCTCAACAAATTCCACTAAACCAGGTTACCTGGTCATGGGTCTTATTGATTTTTGAACGTCCTGTGCACAAATTGACTCCTCTTTTACAACAGGAGCTACATTTCAAACCTATGTAATTGGCTATGAAGTGCTTTGGGAAGTCCTGAGTTTGTGAAGGTGCTATATAATGCAAGTTTCTTCTTTCCTGCTGGTGAAAGAATGGCCAAAACTAGAATTCTAATACTCTATCAAATAAAAATGTCATTTAAAAATAATTTATTTTTTCTCCATCTTTGACTAGATCAGCATTCCTGGCAGCCTTGAGGCATGGGCATTCATTTTTTTTTTTATTCATTCACGGGATATAGGTAATAGTACTTCAACAGAGGCAATGGGATAGAATTTCAATGGGGTTCTCCCAATCTCTTTGTGGAACTCAGGAGAATCCCTGGAGGAACAGTGTAAAGGGCGGTTTATGTTGCTTCCCAGAGACTTCTGCCAAAGTTATAGCAGATGACTGGGAGAACACCTGTACAAATTCTATCCGTGGATTTACTATTGTGTTTTCAACACCTGACAGGGGGTGAAGGATTGTTTAAAAATATTCAAGCTGTACCATATTGGTGAAAATATGTTTAATAAATCTCTTTCTAGTTTATGAGAGTGTATGTGCACGCAGGTGTATGAAATGTGAGGGGGAGAATTTTGCTGCCATGCCTTGATGTGTTGAATGCACCCAACAGTAAACACCTTCCGCCTAACATAAATAATACATGGTGTTACCGAACAGGAGGGACTGTTTACATTGTGACCATTCATTGGATTTCAGAACACAATGTGATTCTGTAATAAAACAGACATTTCAAAATCACGTTGAAAAGTATTTATATTAAAAAAGATCCATGTGCAATATCCTGGCAGATCCTGCATTTATCAAAGGACACCCAGCAGGGCAGGGCGGTAAGTGGTGAATTACCTAAAGTAAAACACTCACAGCATCATCCACGTGACATACAGAGCTGAAGAGAACACACGTTATGGAGTCTGTCAGGTGGCACTATATTATCTTTGATCCATTGCTTATTGGTATGAAGTCTTTATCTCATTAGTGATGAATGTGACATACTCCCAGTACTGTACCTTCCCAGGTCAAATAAATAATGTATCCTTCAAATAAATAATGTTTATCCTTCACCACTTCCTGTACATTACTGCCTGCCAGCCCACTTTACTATCTCTGAATAGAGAGGATTGTACAGTAAGCTTATCTATTCACCAGTCTCAACAAATGTCTTTTAAGTTCAGAAGTATTGAACCAAAAAAAAACTTTACACAAACTTGAGTCTTGCTCACCCCACACTCAATGCTGTGGGATGTGTGCTCAGTGAAGAGCTGGGTGATCACTCTCCAAAATAACAGCAAAGCCTTTAAATCCAAAAGGCTCAAATTACCTTTACGCAAATCGATTCCAAATTAATAGAAAAAAAAACAAGCACAGGAATGCCACAGCCTCACATTCCAGCCTGAATACTAAAACACATCCATACAGGGTTTCATAAGTGAGTGCATTGCAGTCCCATGAGGCAAACTCAATGAGAATTTAAAAGCAAAAATCTGCAGATGCCGGAGATCTGAGATAAAAATAGCAAAAACTGGAAACACTCAGCAGGTCTGGCAGTATCTGTGGAGAGAGAAAGAGTTAATGTTTCAAGTCAAATTATGGCTTTTTACAGAACTCTCTTTATTCTGAGTAAGAGTCATATATGACTTGAAACACTGGCTGGGATTTTCAACAGCTGTGACCATCTTGGCCATTAACTCTGTTTCTCTCTCCCCAGGTGCTGCCAGATCTGCTGAATATTTTCAGCATTTTCTGTTTCAATGAGAATTTAAACAGTAGTGAAGCAGCTCAATGCAGCACAAACACAGCAACAGTGCTGCTACCCAGCCATAAACACTGCTCTTTCAATGCAGGGGAACTAGATTGCGACAAGCTAGGGCATGACAAGTACAAGCAAACCATCACATCAGGCAGTTAACAATGTCCCAGCAGTGGAGATGACAATAGAGCCAATGCCAAGCTCCAGATATGGTAATAAGATAAGTGTTTGAACTGTGAGAGGAATTAAGACAAATGAATAATTAATAAGCAGGCAGCATTTGACCGAATGTGGCATCAAGAACTGGAGTCAATGAGAATCAGGGGGAAAATCTCTGCTAGTTGGAGTCATACCTAACACAAAGGAAGATGGTTGTGGTTGTTGGAGGTCAATCATCTCAGTTCCAGGACATCACTGCAGGAGTTCCTCGGGATAGTGTCCCAGGCCCAACCATCTTCAACTGCTTCATCAATGATCTTCCTTCCACCATAAGGTCAGAAGTGGGGATGTTCGCTGACGATTGCACATTGTTCAGCACCATTCGTGACTCCTCAGATACTGAAGCAGTCCATGTCCAAATGCAGCAAGACTTGGACAATATCCAGGTTTGGGCTGAAAAGTGGCAAGTAATGTTCGCGCCACACAAGTGTCAGGCAATGACCATCTCCAACGACAGAGAATCTAACTGTCACCCCCTTGACATTCAATGGTATTACCATCGCTGAATTCCCAACTAACAACATCCTGGGGGCTTCCATTGACCAGAAAATGAACTGGACTAGCCATATAAATACTGTGGCTACAAGAGCAGGTTAGAGGCTAGAAATCCTGCAGTAACTCACCTCCTGACTCCCCAAAGCCTGTTCACCATCTACAAGGCACAAGTAAGGAGTGTGATGGAATACCCTCCACTTGCCTGGATGAATCCAGCTCCAACAACATTCAAGAAGCTTGGCACTATCCAGGACAAAACAGCCCGCTTGATTGCACCCCATCTGCAAACATTCACTCCTTCCACCACCTACGCACAGTGGCAGCAGTGTGTACCATCTACAAGATGCACTGTAGGAACTCACCAAGCCTCCTTGGACAGCACCTTCCAAACCCACGGCCACTACCATCTAGAAGGACAAGGGCAGCTGATACAGGGGAACACCACCACCTGGAAGTTCCCCTCCAAAACACTCACCATCCTAACTTGGAAATATATCACCATTCCTTCACTGTCGCTGGGTAAAAACCCTGGAACTCCCTCCCTAAGAGCACTGTGGGTTGACCTACACCACATGGACTGCAGCGGTTCAAGAAGGCAGCTCACCACCACCATCTCAAGGGCAATTTGGGATAGGCAATAAATTCTGGCCTAGTCAGCAATGCCCACATCCCATGGTGAATAAAAAAAAACTATACTAACTGCAGAATGGCATCAAAAACATTGAATATAAATGACTACAGCCATACTGGACCTGTGCAGCAAAATAGTATATATCTCTGGTAATTGTGCTAATAACTCCTTTCCTTTCCTCTATCTAGATTGATAGATGTTAACCATAATGTTTAACAACATAACACTGCCTTCAGCAGGCTCAGCTTCAGTCTGGGTAGAAGGCTTCAAAATCCATTAAAGGCTGACCTCGATTTCTGTCGAACAGACAATATGATCTGAGATGAACTGTTTGAAAAAGCGTCAAAACACATCATCATGTTTCAAGAAGCTAAGGATGGAGTGCCTTGAAATCAGCAGCAGATGCATAAAGAAGTACAGAAAGTATAATAGTGTGCTAGTAAATACAGTGTGCTAATAATCCTTCCATAAACTATCCTAAATGAAATGAGTACTGTCCACTGCTGTGCCTCCTTCCCTTCTAATTATTCACCATCCTAAAGATATTTAGTCGTTTGAAAAAGGGAGAGGAGTCCAACCAGTGGCACAAATGAAAACACACAAAAGTCACAACTGTCAGCAGTTCATCTTACAATATTCTCACCACTTGGTCAGAAGGTCATCAGTTCAAGTCACATTCCAGAGACTAGAGTGCAGAAATGTAGGCTGACAATCCAGTGCAGTACTGAGGGTGTGCTGCACTGTCAGGGGTGCGGTTTTTCGAATGAAGTGTTAAAAACAAGGCCCAATCCGCTTTCTTAGGTAAAAAAAATCCCATGGCTTGATTTTGAAGAAGAGCAGGGGAGTTATCCGTGTTGTCCCGCCCAATATCCATCCCTCAATTAAAATCACTAAAATGAATGATCCAGTTATCAACACGTTATTGTTTGTTGGAGCCAGTTTTGTGCAAATTTTCTGCTGCAATTTTTTCATTGCAACAGTGTAATGTTTCCACCATTACTACACTTCAAAAGTACTTCATTGGCTGTGAAGTGCTTCGAGATGTCCCGGGGTCATGAAATGTGTTGTATAAATGCAAGTTTTTATTTCTATGTAATTGGAAAAAGAGGCAGGCAGCTCCAGGACTTGAATCCAGAGACCTTGCAGTTCCAGTGAAGAAGCACTTCCAAGAATCCTATCTGAATTCAGCAGCAGTAGGTATTCCTTGGGTGGAATTTTCCATTCTGGTGATTAAGTCTGGTGGCGGTTGGGAAAGCCGGTGTGGTTCCTGCTGGATGACGGCACAACTAAACATGTGCGATCTTCCACTGTTCAGCTCATTAAGCATGCAAGTGTGGTAAGCACGGCAAAACTCATGGCAGGTGGGCAGGAAGTTGCCCGTCCCGCCATCACCTCATGGGGTCAAAGGTCCTGGCACCATATTTAAAAGGCAGCCAGATAGACATTCGCTCATTACAGGCCAGGAGCTGCTTGTTATTCCTCCAGAGTCCTTGCGACCGCAGCTCGTAATGGAGAAGTTGGCAGATGTGAACCACAACATCCTGGGACATCAGCGGGCACCTCCGGCATTACCCTTTGCTCACCTCTAGATCAGAGCAGCACTGGTGATACACCCATGCTCGGGCCAATGCTCGCCATTGCAGTGATCCATGTTCACCAGCTGCTTGACCTTACAGAGGCCCCACTGCCTTTTGATGCTCAGTACCAACTGGCAACGGGCCCTCTTTCTCCACATCTGGACGGGAGCCATTATCAAGGTGGATTTGCCTGCAGCCTGCATCAGCGAGATCTGAGTGGATGCATTAACAAATTGAACTGATACATTTAGTGAGCATGTCCTTTACAGGCTTTCCTCCATCTCAAAGCCAGCAGGCCAGTGCTAAGCCTATTGCCTGGCCTCCGTCTAGACATGGCATCCCCATCCCACCCCTTCTATGTAAAGGACATCCTGGAGGGCCACTGCTGGGTGTTCCCCCCATTCATACATGTCTGCCTATGGAGACATTGCTCTGTGACCAGGGTGATGACAGCCATGTGCAAGCAGCCTCCCTCTGACACTATTCCGCTTGTCTCCACTACCCTAGAGACTCTATAGAGACACCTTTGCCTTGGAAACATAGAAAGACTAACCGCCTGAGTCCTCTTTGGCCAAGACCATTCACCCAGGAGGATGGCTGCCCTCCACCAGCCCTGCCCCTTGCACACATCCATCTTCCTCCCTCCCTGCCTCTGAGAGCAGCCAATGGCAAATGGTCCATGGTGAACGGCATAACCCTAACCCTAAACCCCACCCCCTTCCCCAGTCACTCTCCCTCCCTTCCTCGGTAAGCCTGCCTCCCCTGTCCAGCCTTCGTTCCACCCTTCCACCCTACCGCCAGACCCCCCACCGCCAAATTCCAGCCTTCCTGTGTCTCCCATTTCCAGCCTTGGCGCTGCGTTTGCTACCAGCATTCGAGTGAAGTTATATGAGGTCCCCAAGAAGGCAAAAGCAACATCTACTGACCTCAAAGTTGTGGAAGAGGTGAAGCTCGTCAGGTGCATGCCACTTATATAGAGTTGTAAAACTGAGTGCTCTAAATTCTCACTGGCGGGGTGCTTAATTTGGAGGACAAACCTAATTCCGACGAGATGGCCTTTGAAGATGCATGCATGAGATGTTAAATGATTGCAAATGGGGCTCCCGACGTTGTTCGTCAGGAAACTTGACCTGCCTTTAACCTGCCACCAAAGTTGGGAGAACAAAATTCCAAACTTTTCTGCTGGTGGGAAACTGACTTTTTCCAATCGTGCCAAATTAAATGCCCCCGCCTGCCACAAATCCCACCACTGGCAGGAGCAGAAAATTCTTAAGAACTGAATTTGTGAGCCTTCTTGATTGCAGTGGCAGGCAAATCCATGTCTTTAGTGACCGTCTATCGAAGCATTAGTATTAAAATGCTTGCAAAAAAAAAAAATCAAGAAATTATAATAGGTGGAAAAACTGAAAAAGTTCAGAATGTTAGACAGGCTCACCAGCAGGCTGGATAATCCTCCATCTGATTCTGCAACCATTATTTACGTCCCTATTATTATTTTTATTAATATTAATGATGATATTTACTCACCAAAATAAGCCCGGAGATCAAAGATGATGTGCCTGTCAGAGCAACGTAGAATTTGGGGGTTAATGTATTCAAAAACATACTCACTGCAAAAGAAAGAAGAGAAAGAAACATTAACATTCATCTTCAAAGGCAAAAGCACAGTTCTACAGCATTTTAATAAAACTTATAAAGTGTCTTGGATTACAATTTTACCCAACTTCATGTAACAATCATTGTAAGCAACATGCATATGTGCACTATAGATTTCAATTTATTATCCCACAATTTACAATTATGAATACTCTTCAAAAACAGTGCTTGTCTCAGAGCTTAACAGCTGGTTATAGTAGTGTACTGGTTCTGTTACTGAACTCTCTAAACTAGAGGGATACAGTTGACGTTTCGAATCTGTATGACCCTTCATCAGAACTAAAACATATGTCTTAGTTCTGATGAAAGGTCATATGGACTCGAAACGTTAACTATACCCCTCTCTGCAGATGCTGTCAGACCTGCTGAGTTTTTCCAGCTAATTTTGTTTTTGTTCTAGATCTCCAGTATCCACAGTATTTTGCTTTTCTCTAACCTAGAGGCCTGCTTGAATAATCCAGAGAGCCTGAATTCCAATATCATGTTTGAGAATATGAATTTAGTTTTTTTTGAAAAAAGCCTGGAAATAAACTAGTCTCGGTAACCATAAAACTGGAGATTGTTGTAAAACCCCAACTAGTTCACTAATTCCTTCTCTGTAAAGAATGAAACTTGGTTTATATGTGGCTGGCTGACTCTTAATTGCCTCCTGAAGTATCCTAGCAAACAACATTCAGTTGTGTCAAACTATTGTGGTTCAAGAAGGCGGCCCACTGCCACCTTCTCATGGCAATTTAGGGATGGGCAACAAATGTTAGCCTTACTAGCAATGTCCATATCCAGAGAATAATTTTCCAAAACTATTAAGTTTTATTTTTACTTTCTTGATTTACCATGTCACGAGAGCAGTAGGTACTGAAAGGTATGGTGGAGAATCTTTCAAGCAGAATCACAGAATCATTGATGCACAAACGTGCAATAGGACAAAATCTGGTCAACTGTCATCACATTTATGGGTGAGAAATATTCATCATGAGCTTTATGATTTGTATATTTATTAAGCAGTGCAAGCTATTTTTTAAACATTAAAAACATTGCATAAACAGAATTTGGCCATATGACCTGAAATGGTCTCATTTGGTCCTACACCTTCCAACATTGCATCATCAGGTACACAGCCAGACACACAGTTTACCCCACTCATGAGTTAATACATCTCTGCATGAGAAATAGATCCTACCATTCTCTGTTGAGTACCAACCGTGTATACTCCTGGCTGCCACACATTCTGAATGCTTATTTAGTACAAGAGCAAAGCTGAAGACCATTTAGTGACTACCTGTGCATTGGTATTGCCATTTTGCTAAAGATGTGCGGACAATCAACACTTGCCTTTTAAAATGCACTCAAATGTAAACTCAGATAAGAACTTTACAAAGTTAAAAGGGTCATTTCATGTCAAGAACTCCTGGCTTGCAAGCCAGAAATTATTGAATGCAAACTAGACTAGTGAATAAAGGGGAGACGGTGGTGTACTGGTAATGTCACTGAACTAGTGATCCAGAGGCCAAGGCTAATGTTCTGGGGACAGAGATTCAAATCCCAACATGGCAGCTGGTGGAATTTAAATCAATTAATAAAATCTGGAATTGAAAGCTAGTCTCAGACCATGGAACCACCATCGATTGTTGTTAAAAGAAAAACATCTGGTTCACGAATGTCCTTCAGGGAAGGAAATCTTCCATCTTTACCTGGTCGGGCCTATGTGTGACTCCAAATCCACAGCATGACTCTTAACTTCCCTCTGAAATGGTCTAACACATCACTCAGTTCAAGGGCAACTTGGGTTGGGCAACAAATGTTGGCCTTGCCAGTGATGCCCACAGCTCATGAAACACACAAAAAAACACTTGGATAGCAAATATAAATGGCATCAGCTAGGTTGAGACCCTCACCGCCCCCCATTATATTTCCAACATGATTGATTAATTTCAAAAGATACAACCTTGATACACCAACAATAACAAGCATCCAGCAAAGCTGATTCAAATGCATCAAATATAGTTCTGAAGCATGACCTTCAGCAACAGGCTTTTCCTTGTTCTCATCTGTCTAATGCAAGCTAAAAAACTATTCCTAAGCAGTTTACAAATGACACAAACCCTTCTGCTTCTTAAACAAAAACAGAAAATGCTGGAAAAACGCAGCAGGCTTGACAGCATCTGTGGAGAGAGAAACAGAGCTGACGCTTCAAGTCCATATGACTTCTTCAGAGCTACAGAGAAGTAGAAATGTGATGAAATTTATACTGTTTAAGGGGAGGGGTGGAGCAGGTGAAGCTGGATAGAAGGAGAGTTTCTCTCTCCGCAGATGCTGTTAGACCTGCTGAGTTTTTTCAGCATTTTCTGTTTTTTGTTTCAGATTTCCAGCGTCCGCAGTATTTTGCTTTTACCTTCTGCTTTTGTGCTGTTATTGACTGCTTCACAATCACAGCACCACATCAACAATCTAGATTCCAGTCACCAGTTCTCATTTACTGTTATAAGGACTGGATGCCAACTTACTTGAGGCCTTAGTTGGACTACAAGTGCTTAGATTGATAAACACCCACCTATTGTGCTGGAATACAATTCAATGAATGTTGGTGGTCCTCTGGTATCTCATCCAAATGGCTATTCCTTTGCTTGCGCTTAGGTAGTGGATGTCTGCAAGCTATTTTACATCACATTCAAGACTAATGCTATCCTCATCTGACCCCAAGAAAAGAGGTCCTGCATTGGTCACTGAATCGCACGATGGAGCAAGAAGCATAGCTGAACTTTCCTCTTCTTAGCACAGGGGCTGAGACCATTTATAACATGCCAATTAATGTCAAATTATAGATTAGCCAACATATCCATGATTGTGAAAGCAGACTTAGGTCTTTCTGATTTGTATGGCTTAATAATAGTGTGACATATTCAGCTTTTGGCTGCTGGAGAACAGTCACAAGCTGACTTTGACTTTCACATTAAAGAACAGAAGTAGAACACAAAATAGTCTTTCCAGGCTGCAAGTAGCTACAAATCCAGACAGTGTCCTGATCCAATTCATCAATAATAAGTACATTCTTCTCAAAGGTACAGGTCTTACCAATTTACAGCACTTTATATTGACACTTTGTGTGTTAAATGCTCCACACATGGTGCCATAACCTCTCCGTCACAAATTCTCTGTACGCCCACATCCGCACATTGCCCTTATCTGCCATGCCTCCGCTCATCTGCTGCTGTATCCCACATCTATGCTTTTGTTAGCTCCAGGATTATTATTCAAATGCTCTCCTGCCTGTCCTCCCATCTACCACCCTCCATAAACTTAAGATAATCCAAAATTCTGCTGCCTGTGTCCATTTACAAATTTCTTGAAATACCAGTCAAAGACTAGCTGCATTTCTGAAGACCTGAAGAAAGTTGGCCATGGCTGAGATACTGGTGACACTAACATTTGTCCAGACAAACCACTTACCCTCTTAATGCAAACTAATCATGCCTGCTCTCGCTCTCCCACACAGAGGTGTTGCTACAGCAGCTCCTGGTTCAGTTTCTCCCTACCAGGTGCCAGCCACAGCTACAACTTTCTGCCTCTCCCTACTCTCTCGGACCCAGACGATCACTACCATCTTGCTGTAAGCCCTAAGCTTTCAAAAAGGTAAAAGGTACAAATTGAGTAAATTAATGAAGAAGCCTAAAAGGTAACTCTCGCATTCGTTTAATACAATTTTTAAAGTTTAAGGTTTGAAAAGCGAACTTTTAAAAGTAAAATCTTAACATTCGGTTCAGTCAATTATTCCAATTTGGCAATGCACTGTGGACCAAATTTGCACAAAGGATTTAAAACCTCTACCACCTCATTGCTAACACAAGGGGGCACTAATGATCCAATCTGAGCGGGGCAAAATAATTTTCAGGCCATTCCTTCCCGGCAATTTATCTGAGTGAGACGTCACTCAAAAATGTGACATAAGCCAACAAAATTTCAGGTCTGTTTAAACTCTGGTAACATTTTGCACTCTAATATACCAGGCACTCTACCTTGTGCATACCTACTTGTTTCAGTAAAAAAAAAGACAAATTACCGCATTGATTTCTACTGTAACCTGATTATGTAAATTCTTGAACATTCGGAGTAATATCCAGTTATGGGCTCAGCTTCAGGCTGAAAATTTTCAATGCTAGTCGACCTACAGATCGGGCTAGCCACTGTAAATGCCATACTGTAAGTCGCTTGAGCAGGCCTCTGCTGTAAATTCAGAGCAATATTTTCCTAATTAGTTTCAGGGTTGTAGCAGACCTCTCAGCTTTGTCTGTACATTTATGTAAATTGCAAACCGCACTGATTTATTCTCCATTTACAAAAGTATTTTTAAAATTTAAACGAAGACCGTGACATCCTTCTTCATGGATATATATGTTAAGAAGCGCTTAAACTGTCTTTGTAGCCTCATATTAGCTCTGCCAGTTGATAATATCCAAGTACTTGCCACACACTTGGGTCTGAATTTTCGCAACAACGGAAAGCCTCTCCGAAAGTGGCAAATCAACTGAAAATCGGAAGTCCCGTCCCCGAATACGGCACCCACCATATCCGTGGGGTCGGGAATGGGGTGGGACTGCATTTCGCGCATGTGTGTTTCACGGAGGCAGCTGCCCACAGAAATCAGTAGCTACCTCCAGTCGTATGATTTTGACGTGAGAGGTGTCTAAAACCCGACCTGGGCAAGTTAGGCCTGGTAGCAATGGGTCCGAACTTTATGGATTTGTTCTGATAGGGGGAGGCGACAGTGTCGTGGTATTGTAGTAATCCAGAGACTCTGGGTGTAATGCTCTGGGGTCCTGGGTTCGAATCCCACCACGACAGATGGTGGAATTTGAATTCAATTTTTAAAAATCTGGAATTAAAAGATGACCATGTCGTAAAAGCCCATCTGGTTCACGAGTGCCGTTTAGGGAAGGAAATCTGCTGTCCTTACCTGGTCTGGCCTCTGAAATGGCCTAGCAAGCCACTCAGTACTATCAAACTGCTACAATGAAACCGGATGGACCACCCGGCATCGACCTAGGCACTGGAAATGGCAATGGCAAACTCAGCCCTGTCAACCCTGCAAAGTTCTCCTTACTAACATCTGGGTGCTAGCCCCAAAATTGGGAGAGCTGTGTCCCAGGCTAGTCAAGCAACAGCCTGACACAGTCACACTCAAAGAATCATATTTTACAGATCATCCCTGGGTATGTCCTGTCCTACCAGGAGGGCAGAGGTGGCAGCACAGTGGTATACAGTCGGGAGGGCGTTGCCCTGGAAGTCCTCAACATTGACTCCAGACCCCATGAAGTCTGATGGCATCGGACTTGATTACCATCCTGCTGATTACCATGTCCCACCATCCCTTGGCTGATTAATCAGTATTCCTCCATGTTGAAAACCACTTGGAGTAAGCACTGAGGGTGGCAAGGGCGCAGAATGTACTCTGGGGTGGGGGACTTCAATGTCCATCACCAAGAGTGGCTCGGTAGCACCACCACTGACTGAGCTGGGCGAGTCCTAAAGGACAAAGCTGCTAGACTGGGTCTGCGGCAGGTGGTGAGGGAACCAACAAGAGGGAAAAACATATTTGACCTCATCCTCACCAACCTGACTGCTGCAGACGCATCTGTCCAAGACAGTATTGGTAGAAGTGACCACCGCACAGTCCTCGTGGAAACCAAGTCCCACCTTCACATTGAGGATATCCTCCAACGTGTTCTGTGGCACTTTCACCGTGCTAAATGGGATAAATTCTGAACAGATCTAGCAACTCAAGGCTGGGCATCCGTGAGGCCCTGTGGGCCATCAGCAGCAGCAGAATTGTACTCTAACACAATCTGTAACCTCATCTATGCCCTCCTGCACTCTTCAATGAAGAGTGCAGGAGAGCATGCCAGGAGCAGCACCAGGAATATCTAAAAATGAGGTGTCAAACTGGTGAAGCAATAACACAGGACTACTTGCGTGCCAAATAGCATAATCAGCAAATGATAGACAGAGCTAGGCGATCCCACAACCAACAGATCAGATCTAAGCTCTGCAGTCCTGCCACATCCAGTCGTGAGTGGTGGTGGACAATTAAACAACTCACTGGAGGGGGAAGCTCCACAAACAGCCCCACGCTCAATGATGGGGGTCGCCACCACATTACTGCAAAAGATAACGCTGATGCATTTGCTACTATCTTCAGCCGAAGTGCAGAGCGGATGATCCATCTTGGCCTCCTCTGGAGGTCCCCCAGCATCACAGATGCCAGTCTTCAGCCAATTTAATTCACTCCACATGACATCAAGAAATGGCTGAAGGCACTGGGTTCTGCAAAGGCTATGGGCCCTGACAATATTCTGGAAATATTACTGAAGACTTGTGCTCCAGAACTTGCCGTGCCCCTAGCCAAGCTGTTCCAGTACAGCTGCAACACTGGCAACTACTCGGCCATGTAGAAAATTGCCCAGGTATGTTGTGTACACAAAAGCAGGACAAATCCGACCCGGCCAATTACCGCCCCATCAGTCTGCTCTCCATCATCAGTAAAGTAATGGAAGGGGTCATCAACAGTGCTATCAAGCAGCATTTGCTTAGCAATAACCTGCTCACTGTCACTGACACATAGTTTGGGTTCTGCCAGGGCCATTCAGCTCCTGACCTCATTACAGCCTTTTGTTCAAACACGGACAAAAGAGCAGAACTCCCGAGGTGAGGTGAGGTAGGGGGCCAGCCATTTTAAAGTTTGATTGACAGCTCCCAACTGGTGGTTGGACTATGAATTCCAATGCTTGTTTTTATAAGGGATTATGCAATTGAATGAAACTTAGCTGTTATAAGGGATAATGCAGTTGAAGGAATATAAATATAGTAAATGGGTTTTAGCGAATGAGAATTTAAAAAATAAAGTCTATAATCCACCTGGAACTTTATTTTATTTAATCTCAGCATGGGTCCTGAGGCATTCCCAAGGTGGGTACTGGCTGAGTTAGCATGGTAGGTGTAAGGAAAAAGGCTGGTGGGTGGGCACAGGTTGGCATGAATTGGTACTGTTACAGACTGGAGGGGGATTAATTTAAACAGTCCTGATTTCTCCTCTCACTACCCGTCTGTAAACAGAAAGGTGTTTTTGATTTTTGATCTCCCCCTAACTGATGGCATATTTTCCCCAACCCTTCAGTTTTGGAGAGAAATAAAGTGTTACCGGGCAAGACTACAATAAAAATAAGAGTCATGCCTTCACATGAGTCCGGAGTCCAGAATCAAAATTCCTATGGCACATTCCTTCAGAGGTTAGCAGGCTGAAACTGTTGCTGGGTGATCCAACTTTCCGGAAGTGAGGGCTTCCACGATGGGAGAAGGCACGTAGAGATGAATTAGTCTTGAAGACACAAATACAGAAGTTCCAATGTTCCAGTAGTTCACAGTGTAGATGAGGGCCAGGCACTTCATCTGGCCAGAGCTCTTTCTGCTGTTACCTGTTAGATGATAAAATGGTAGACTGCCTGGACACAGTTCCACACGGCTATATTACAGGTTCAAGCAGCTTGGGGGAGGTCGTATGACATACCTCCCACCACTTCTCCTGGGTGTTGAACAAAAGATGTATTTTCCCAGGTATAGAATCTTGAGCAATTTAATAGAGGAGCCAGGGTCCCTTTTGTCCTTTACAAACATACTGTCTCCAGTGGCTAGAATTCTTCCTTGGCAACGTAAAGAAGTTTTGTGCAGTTCCGGATGAGTGGGGGGGGTGCATTAGCGCCTTTTCAGCGATAACAAGTTTCTGCTGGTTTCTGAAGGTTAGAAATCCCACTGCTATGAGTCATGGCTAGTCAGGCGGAAGCCTTGTCCGTTTTAAAAATATAAATAGTAATTTTATAAAGTGGCCAGGTTGACATAGATATATATATATATATATATATTTTCTTCCTGTCTTCTGGATGGGACAGTACTAGGTTGGCATAGGGATTATGAGGGCCATGGGGGTGGGTAGGGCTATCGGTTGGCATGGAAGATGAAGGGGCATAGGGTTGGGTAGGGTGCATGAGGTGGCATGGATGGGACATGGTGAGTGAGAGGGGGTGTGAGGGCTGGAGTGCTGTTTTACATTTTTCTGTTTTTTTAAAACTTTGATACCTGTCTCTGCATCAGGCAGCCTTCGCGCTCATCTCGGTGTCACCCGACTCCCAGGGAACCCCGCCACTCCAGATCGAAAATCTGACATTCTGGGCCACTTGCTCCCGAGTTGGGTTTGCAGAGCAGGTAAATGTCCCAACTCTGCGCACCCGACCCGGGAGCGAAAACCCAGGCGTCAATGGTGCATTCTCCATGGCAATGCTTTACCAATCAGAGTTCACTTGCCAACTAATCAGCACTCTCTTCTCAGAGTATAAACCTGTTGTCTCCCCTGACATTGGTATTTTCTTGCAAATTGTCCTGATGTGTGCAAGACGAAAAGCTTTGACAAAAAGAGTCTTTTTTTTGCCAGCAGTACTCAAGTTCTGTACGACCAAATGACTACCTGTAAGGAACACTGGTATCCAAAAGCTTCTAATTGAATTATTTGGTTCAAGATTTCAGTCTTTCCCTTTGATGAATTGGGCAAGCCAATAGAAGACTGTTCATGTATGCGTCGGTATAATTTGGACCAGTTGATGTAAGACTGTTCATGTAAGTTAAATTCAAGCATTTAATACTCTGCAAAATGTAGACAGTATATTCCCAGATGATTGTTTCATACAGAGTTAAGATCAGGGGTTAAGGGTTAAACCAGAGTACTTTGATTAATATTCCTTATAACTAGTCATTCGGTAGTACTGAATTTGAGTACTGCTGAAAAAAACTCTTTTTGTCAAAGCTTTTCGTCTTGCACTCATCAGGACAATTTGCAAGAAAATACCAATGTCAGTGGAGACAACAGGTTTATACTCTGTGAGAAGAGAGTGCTGATTAGATGGCAGGTGGACTCTGATTGGTAAAGGCATCGCCATGGAGAATGCACCAGTTGATGGCAACTGGCAGTTAACTGCCAAACATTGTTTGAAATTTAAACCAGGCAGCTTGACTCTGATTGGATAAGACATTGCCCTGGGGAATGAACCAGCAAATGGCTGTCACTTATTTTGTTTTGCTGAAACAGGCATAATGTGTGTTCATGTTCTTTCTGTCTGAAAAGATCAAGGCCCTGTGTATTAACACATGTAGCTTCCAGTACACACAAATGCACCGCACGGCGAGCCCGGCTGACAACCTAAACTGGCTGCCAGCGCAATTCTTAGCACACTCAGGATTATTTAGCAAATGCTGTCCCATCACAGAATCACATCTAATGTCGGGCACTATGTTTTGAGTTTTGCAAGCACCGGCTGTTTGGGAGTGGTCCGAACGTTGCCTGTTGCAAACAGCGGAAGGGACATGCTGTTTGATATGATCTGCCAGACTTTGGGATGTATGGTATGATGCTAGGTATGTATGCCGTATGTCACCATCAAAGAGAGAGAAGCAGAAGTGCAGAGGAAGACCAAAACAAAGAAATCAGACTGGGAAGAGAGATACAATAGTCTGAACTTATTGGATGAACAAGTGACATAATGTGCGCCATTCCAGAAAGGAAATATGAACATTAAACCTACTAAGAGGAGACACTGTTTTCCCTCTGATTTACACTATGGACAGTTGACATTCATGGCAGTTAGCAGAAGTCTGCATGAGATTATCATTTACGATAGCTGAGCTCCCTCAAACTGTACAGATTCATTCAAGTAAGTGAGCAGTTTAAAACCGATTTTTAACTCAACCAGAAATCTGTCTTACTCACTACATGACAGATGGCAATGACTTTATCCAATAAATCTCATTTCTCATAGCTGAGATGTGATTTCTTCAGGCTGGTTGCAAAATCATGTGAACGTTTCAATTGCTGGAGTTATGCACCACTGTGTTGCATAGATAGATTAAAAACAGCTGCAACACTTATTATGCTGCTTCCTTACACTGTACACAGTCTTCTCTGGTAAATGGAAGTTTGGGTCTACAGTCTGATCAGATGAAAACTTTGATGTGAAGACAGCCCTGAGGGAATCCCAATCGAGAATTCCTCCAGGTTGGTGTCAACTCGGAGGCCACCAAGAATCACTTGGACCTGTGCAGTCTTGCAGGATCCAGAAAAGATCAACCTTGGCTTCCACAGCTCATGACACAACATACAAGACAGATAAAATGCGCAATATGGTACATCCATCACTACGTTCTTATTGGTGCAGTAGGCGACCTTAATTATGTTTCCTCCTCCAGCAAGGAGGACAAGGCGAGTTGAGAAATAAATGCTGGCTATCAGTTCTTAATACTTCTCGCATAAAACTGAAAGATGATAGGGCTTTTGAGCAAGGCACTAATTTTATTTTGATCATTTTATTCACCATACCATTAAAGACAAAAAAAATCAACTAAGCTCGACTAAAATACTCCCTATCCACAAATTTCAATGTATCCATTCCTTATGCAATTTTATAATTAACATTTGGGCACTGCGCTCATCATTTTTCCTTGTGCTTCTGTCCATTGGTTTGTGTAGCAATCTGGTCAGGAGCAGGTGAAAGTCAATGGTGACAAGGCGGGCTAAAGTTTTGAACTCTCATCTATGGCCTAGATTTGATGCAAGTCTTTCCTCTTCCATGCATCCTGGGGAACCAGTCTCTTCTAAGTTGGTTCCCCAACATTATCAGATTATATTTGTCATCCTCACCGATCTACATTGACTTCCTGTCCTCCAAGGAATTGAATTTCATATTGACATCTGCAACTACAAATCCTTACACACTCATCCTACCTTATCTTTACAAACAACATGAGCCCGTTATCTCCTGTATCCACCAGCCCTCAGATTCTGGCCTTGTCAGTTTCTCCCCTTCTGTTGTCTAATCATTGTGGGCAGAGCCATCAGCTGACAAGGAACAGAAAATAGAAGCAGGAGTAGGTCATTCGGCCCTTCGAGCCTGCTCCGCCATTCATTATGATCATTGCCGAACCTCTATCTCAACGCCAGGCTCCCGCTCTCTCCCCATACCCCTTGATGTCCTTCTTAAATATATTCAGTGCATTGGCCTCCACAGCCTTCTGTGGTAGAGAATTCCACAGGTTCAACACCCTCTGAGTGGAGGCGTTTCTCTTCATCTCAGTCCTAAATGGCCCACCCCATATCCTGAGATGGTGACCCCTTGTTCTAGAACCTTCAGCCAGAGGAAACATCATCCCTGCATCCAGTCTGTCCAGGCCTGTCAGAATTTTATATGTTTCAATGAGATCCTCTCTCATTCTTCTAAACTCCAGTGAATACAGGCCTAGTCGACCCAATCTCTCCTCAAACGACAATCATACCATCCCAGGAATCAGTCTGGTGAATCTTTGCTGCACTCCCTCTAAGGCAAGCATATCCTTTCTTAGGTAAGGGGACTAAAACTGCACATAATACTCCAGGTATGGTCTCACCAAAGTCCTGTACAGCTGCAGTAAGACAACCTTGCTCCTGTACTCAAGTCCCCTTACAATGAAAACCAGCATACCATTTGCATTCTTAACTGCTTCCTGCACCTGCATGCTTGCTTTCAGTGACTGCTGTACAAGGACACCCAGGTCCCTTTGTACATCAATATTTCCCAACTCATCACCATTTAAATAATACTCTGCCATTCTGTTTTTCCTATGTGTTTTTTCACATTTATCCACATTATACTGCATCTTCCATGTATTTGCCCACTCACACAACTTGTCTAAATCGCCTTGAAGCCTCTTGACATCCTCCTCACCACTCACATTCCCACCAAGTTTTGTGAGATCAGCAACCTTGGAATATTACATTTGGTTCCCTCATCCAAATCATTGATATATATCGTGAATAGCTGGGGTCCAAGCACTGATCCCTGCTAGTCACCGCCTCCCACTCCAAAAAAGACACATTTATTCCGACTCTCTGTTTCCTGTCTGCTAACCAATTCTCAACCCAACAAATGCCAATATACTACCCCCAAACTCATGTGCTTTAATTTTGCAGACTAACCTCTTGTGTGGAACTTTTATCAAAAGCTTTCTGAAAATCCAAATACACCACATCCACTGGTTCTCCCTTATCTATCCCGCTAGTTCCATCCTCAAAGAATTCCAGCAGGTTTGTCAAAAATGATTTTCCTTTCATAAATCCATGTTGACTTTGACTAATCCCGTTGATATTTTCTAAGTGTCCTGTTATCACATCCTTCATAATAGACCCTAGCATCTTCCCTACTATTGACGATAGGCTAACCAGTCTGTAATTCCCTGTTTGCTTCCTCCCCATTGTTTGAACAGTCAGGGACACTGCTAGTGACCACGCATGCAGGAAGTATCTCCAGCTGCAGCTACGTGAAATCCGCAATTTGGAGCTGGAGCTGCTGCTGGAGTTACTGTGGAGCATCCTGTGTAGATGGCCTGCTTTTATACTTGCTGAATATAGCTTCTGAAAACCTGTTTAAGCCAGTATCTAACTAACTAGCTGTAGCTGCTCGTCCACTCTTTTTTTCTCCCTTCCTGTGCAGCTAAGCCACTCATGGTGCCATGGACTTGGCTGCTGCTACAGCCCCCTGAGAATGCATCTCCCCCAGCAATGTCCCTGGCTTCCCACGTTGCACAGGAGGAACATTCCACGTGGCTGAGCTGCCCTGCCATGACTTACCCTTATATTACTCCCTTTACTTTTACTTCCTCTAGTTTAGAGAATATTAAGGACAGTAGAAATACTCACCAGGTCCAACTTACCAAGGCCACCGCTCTTCTTTCTGAGGAAAGGCAGAAAATGAAAGGATCACCTCCTTCCTTCTTCATTGAACTCCTCACTCACCAAACTCCAACTTAAGCACTCTAATGTAGCCCAAAGCAGTGCAGACAGAAGCAGCACTGTAGATGGCCTACTTTTATACTCTCTAAATATTGTATTTTTGTTCTACTTGGCCTGAGAAGTCTGGGTGAAAATAGTGGCTTAAAAATGAGGGAATATTCCATTCCTCAGTACTAACATCCTATACTTTGATAAGCACCATCCACCCCTCTCTACAACCATCCCCACCCCCGCCCCCAAACCTTAGATTGAATGTCAGTTAAGGTCTGGAGTTGAACTTTAGTCCTAGAAGTAGGAATTCAACCGTAACCAAGGCCCAGTTATTTTCTCTTTCCCTTTCTCTTCCACCTACTCACCAAACCAATAAGAAATATTTAATTAGTCTGTTACTTTGAAACACTAATAGGTTAGTTCAAAGTGCCCTCCAAGGCAAGCTCAAACATCATAAAGATAGTCAACGTTGTACTCATACAGCTACCGTTCCAAATAAACAGCTCAAACTGGTGATCTACATCTATTGAAGTCCTTTAATGTAAGTGAATAATTAGTTTATAATACAGTAATCATCTAAATGATCCCCATTATGGGCTATGGGCACTCCATGGTGAGCCACAATGTCATACAATAAGAAAATAAGAAGAATTTACATTTATGTAGTGTCTCCCACATTCTTGGGACATTCCAAAATACTTTATATCTAATTAATGATGGTGCTTTTGAAGTGTAGTCGCTGTAGTGTGACATGAAAGTCCAGCAACCAAATTGCAAACATTAAGGTCTTACAAAAAGTAATGTGATGAACTATCAGTTTATTTGATGCTTTTGTTTAAGGGTAAAGAACTAGACAAGACAAGAGCTACTCTTCTCTTCTTCAAACTGTGCAATGGATATTCTACATCCACTCAAGCAAGTGGATAGAATCTTAGTTTTAATATCTTATTGGAAAGGCTGCATTTCCAACAATGCAGCACTTCCTCAGTGCTTTACTGAAGCATCAGCTAGGATATATTGTCCAATTATTAAAGCAGGGTCGAACCATCAACCTGCTTGCTAATAAACCAAGCTGACGTTCAATAGTTATTTCTTTTATTAAAAAAAGGAAACAGGAAATGTTACTGATAGAGTGTAAAAAAGGATGATCAATTAGTTCTGTAAAAGATTGTGCCAACTGCATGTGGGCGAACATGTGGTGCATCTCACACAGCAGTGGTAGGCCTAACTTATTCAAATACTACTACAAACACTCGATGTATTTTGCCCTTCCTATATTGGTTTCATTTTACTTCACAATATCCAGGGTTATGTGCCAATGAGTCTGAAATAAATTTATGGGGCATTCTTCACTTTAGAAGAATGCAAATGAGGAATCCAACACACCAGTGTATGGAATTCTCCGGGATCAGACGGCTTTACTGAAGATTACAATTTGTGAGCAGTACCCCGCTCCTTTACAAAAGGTTTAATGCAGCTTGACAAACAGAAACAGTTCCCAATACACAAAGTCCTTAATTTAAGGGTTTCACCAGGTTGATGCTGCAAATCTCCCTCAGTGAGCATGATTAAAAATTATCAATGAGATTTCCAACATGAACAAATCCAAATTTTCTCCTGATAGCCATACAGTGTGGAGGAAGAAGAAAACTCAGAGAAAGTTTCTTTGCAATAATTTGGATGTTAAAGGTTGACTCTTATCCTTCGGCAGTTTTAGAATCATCACACTAAAAAAAAGTGATGAGAAATGAAGTGGTTGATCAAAAACACCACCAAATTTTCAAAATGTCTCCCTCTATAAAAAAGGTTATTCTATAACTTTTCTCCTTGTGTTATGAACCCTGTCATCCATAGGAAACAAATCTCTTTTCAACAAAACTCTGGCTAAGCAGCAATTTTTTTTCCCCCCTGCAGGTAAATTAGCTATGCTAATTTTAGTCTGATTACTGTTGAAATTCGTGATTGACATTGTTTTAGGCTGCTCCCGTCTCGTGTCTTTTTTTTAGTTGTTTTTAGGGGATGCTATGAAATTTATATTTGTTCATGGCTGCAATAGGAGAGCGGACCTGCGTGAGGAGGGCAGCAGGAGATAAAAACCGGCGGCAGGGAGGGAGGCCCAGCACACGGAGAGCGGACGTGCGTGAGCAGGGTAATGGAGGTGGAAGATAAAAACCAGTGGCGGAGAGCCCCGTCAACCAAAGTGTGACGTCAAAGGAAAAGGTAGGTGATTGGCTGGTATCTCTTCTGTCCCTCTTTTGATTGGCCAAATCAGGAGACGTTATTAAAGCTGAAGGGTACAGTTAAGAAATTCACTTTTAAAATATTCACCATCCAAGTTAATTAATTAATTAGAATAGAGATGATGGGAAGGCGATGTGTTGCAGCTGTAGTATGTGGGAGCTGGTGGATGCCGGTGTAATCCACCCTGACCACATCTGCAGCAAGTGTTGGCTGCTCGAGGAACTTCGGCTCAGAGTCGATGAGCTGGAGTCTGAGCTGCGGACACTGTGACACATGGGGGGGGAAAGAATTACCTGGACACTGTTTCAGGAGGCAGTCACGCCCCTTAGATTAATTACATCAAATTTGGACCGGACAGAAGGGTGTGACTGCGAGTGAGGCAGGTATGGGGATCCAGAATTTAGCTTTAGAGGAGCCTGAGCCAGTGCCCTCGTCCAATAGGTACGAGGTTCTTGCTCCCAGTGCGGACGAGGGCAGAGACTGCAGGGAAGATGAAGAAACTGACCACAGCAGCGTGTTACAGAGTGCCATTCAAGCGGGGGGGAAAAGAAGAGGGATGTAGTAGTAATAGGGGATAGCACAGCTGGGGGAATAGATACTGTTCTCTACAGCAAAGACAGAGAGAGCCAAAGGGTGCCTTGTCTACCTGGTGCCAAGGTTAAGGGCATCTCTTCTGTCCTGGAGAGGAACTTGGAGTGGGAGGGGAAGGATCTAGTTGTCATGGTCCACGTAGGTACCAACAACATAGGTAGGAGTAGGAAAGAGGTTCCGCTGAGGGACTACGAGCAGCTCGGGGCTAAATTAAAAAGCAGAACCACAAAGGTAATAATCTCCGGATTACTACGTGAGCCACTGCAAATTAGCTTAGGGTAAATAAGATTAGAGCGGTAAATCTGTGGCTCAAAGGTTGGTGTGGGAGAAACGGGTTCCGATTCATGGAGCATTGGCACTAGTACTGGGGAAGGAGAGAGCTGTTCCACTGGGACAGGCTTCATCTGTACCAAGCTAGGACCAGTGTCCTGGCGAATCATTTAACTAGGGTTGTAGATAGGACTTTAAATGAATGACTGGGGGGTGGGGGGGACAGGAGGGTCAATTGAAGCAAAGTTTAAAGAATCAAAATGAAATGAGAGTGGAGAGGTGCAGGGTAGTGAAAAGGTGAACAATAATCAAAGTTTGACAGGAAGGGGCAGAAAATATAAGTAGGAGAGTGCATCAGAAATTAGAACCAGAATGAGCAATAATGGTAAAAAGTCAAAACTTATGGCTCTTTATCTGAATGCACGCAGCATTTGTAACAAGATAGATGAGTTGACGGCATAAATAGAAGTAAATATGACTTGATAACTATTACAGAGACATGGTTACAGGGAGACCAAGACTAGAAACGCAATATTCAAGGGTATTCAACCTTCCGGAAAAATAGGCAAAAAGGAAAAGGTGGGGTAGCTTTGTTAATAAATGGGGGTATCAGTGCAGTGGTGAGTAGTGACGGGGGCGCAATAGATTGTGATGTGGAATCAGTTTGGGTGGAAATAAGGAATAACAAGGGGAAGAAGTTACGGAGGGAGTCCTCTATAGGCCCCTGAAGAGTAGGACAAAGTGTAAATCAGGAAATAATGGAGGTGTGTAAGAAGGGCGCTACAATTGTCATTGGTGATTTTAATCTGCATATTGACTGGACAAATCAGATTGGCAGGGGTAACATGGAAGACGAATTTGTACAGTGCATCAAGGATTGTTTCTTAGAGCAATACATTGCAAAAACGATCCGGGAACAGGCTATTTTAGATCTAGTAATGTGTAATGGGGTGGCATTAATAAGAGATATCGTAGTTAAGGATCCTCTAGAGGGTAGCGATCACAACATGGTAGAGTTTCAAATTCAGTTTCAGGGCAAGCAACTCCGGTCTCAAACCAGGGTCCTCAGCTTAAATAAGGGCAATTACAGAGGTATGAAGAAGGAGGTGTCTAAAGCGGGCTGGGAAAACAGACTAAGGAGGAAGTCAATGGATGAGCAGTGGCAGACATTGAAGCAGATATTTCATAACGCTCAGCAAAAATTTATCCTGGTCAAAAAGGAGGACTCAATGAGAAGGATGAACCACCTGTGGTTAACAAAGGTGGTCAAGGAGAGTATCCAATCAAAAACTAAGGCATACAAAGCAGCAAAAACTAGTGGTAGGCCAGAGGATTGAGATTTTTTTTAGGAACCAGCAGCAGATGACTAAAAAGCTAATAAAGAGGAAGAAAATTGAGTATGGAAGTAAATTGGCAAGAAATATAAAAACAAACAGTGAGAGCTTCTACAGGTATATAAGAAGAAAGAGAGTAGCTGAAGTGAGCGTGGGACCCTTGGAGGATGTGACTGGAGAATTGATAACAGGGAACAGGGAAATGCCAGATAATTTAAACCAATATTCTGCATCAGTCTTTACAGTGGAGGACACTATAAACATCTCAGAGATATCTGATAAGCAAGGAGCTAATGGGAGGAAAGATCTTGTAACAGTCCCTATCACGAGGGACAAAGTATTTGACAAACTAACGGGACTGAAGGCAGACAAGTCACCAGGGCCTGACTGGCAGCATCCAAGTGTTTTAAAGGAAGTGGCTGCAGAGATAGTGGAAGCATTGGTCGAAATATTCCAGAACTCACTGGATTCCAGGAGGGTCCCAGCGGATTGGAAAACCGCTAATGTGACGCCCCTGTTCAAGAAGGGAGGGAGACAAAAAGCAGGAAAGTATAGGCCAGTCAGCCTAACATCTGTCATTGGAAAAATGCTAGAGTCCATTAATAAGGAAGAAATAGCAGAACATTTAGAAAAGCTTAAAGCAATCAAACAGAGTCAACATGGTTTTGTGAAAGGGAAATCAAGTTTCACAAATTTGCTAGAGTTCTTTGAGGATATTAACAAGCAGAGTTATAAAGGGAAACCGGTAGATGTAGTGTATTTGGATTTCCAGAAAACATTCGAAAAGGTGCCACATTATTGCACAAAATAGGAGCTCATGGTATTGGGGGTAATATATTAGCATGGATTGAGGATTGGTTAACACACAGAAGACAGAGAGTCGGGATTAATGGGCCTTTTTCAGGTTGGAAAGACGTAACTAGTGGAGCGCACAAGGATCAGTCCTAGGGCCTCAATTATTTACTATCTTTATGATGAATTGGAGGAGGGGGCAGAGTGTAATGTATCCAAATTTGCTGTTAATACAAAAATAGGTGGGAGGGCATGTTGTGATGAGGACGTAAGGAATCTGCAAGGGGATATAGTTAGGTTGAGTGAGTGGGCAAAAACTCGGCAGGTGGAGTGTAATGTAGCAAAGTGTAAGGTCATGCACTTTGGTAGGAAGAATCAAAAGGCAGACTATTATTTAAATGGAGAGACACTCCAAAAAAAGTGCAGTACAGAGGGATCTGTGTGCTCTTGTGCATGAAACACAAAGTTAGCATGCAGGTGCAGCAAGTAATTAAGAAGCCAAATGGGATTTTGGCCTGTATTGCTAAGGGGTTGGAGTTTAATAATAGGGAAGTCTTGTTGCAACTGTACAGGGTGTTGGTGAGGCCGCACCTGGAGTACTGTGTACAGTTTTGGTCCCCGTATTTAAGAAAGGATATACTGGCATTGGAGGCAGTTCAAAAGAGATCCACTAGGCTGTTCCTGGGATGAAGTGGTTGACTTATCAAAAATGGCTAAATAGCTTTATTCATTAGAGTTTAGAAGAATATGGGGTAGTCTTATTGAAACGTACAAGATTCTGAGGTGGCTTGACAGGGTAGGTGTTGAGAAGATGTTTCCACTAGTGGGAGAATCTCGAACTAGGGGACACTCATTTAAAACTGAGATGCAAAGGAATTTCTTCTCTCAGAGGGTGAATGTCTGGAATTCTCTACCCCAGAGAGTTGTGGAGGCTAGATCAATGAAAGTATTTAAAGAGGAGGTAGATAGACTTTTGAAATATCAGGGAGTTGAGGGCTATGAGGAGCTGGCACTAAAGAGGAGTTGAGGCCTGGGGAAGATCAGCCATGACCTTATTGAATGGCGGGGCAGGCTTGAGGAGTTGAATGGCCTACTCCTGCTCCTATTTCTTTTGTTATTATAGGAAAAGGCAGCAAGCTGATTGAAGGCTAAATCTGCTGAGAAGTAGGAATATTTTACATTCCATCAAAGGCTTCCTTCTAGTTTATTGTGGGTGATTCAACAGATTAATGCAATTGATCCCAAAGTTAAACAATGATGCTACCCCTTGACCTGTGTTAAATTCTACCGATGAACATGCAGCTGCCAACTTTGTGGAGCAAATGCCTGATGCCCTAAACTCAGATAGTAACCAGGTTGGGGAAAAAATACTTGTGTTCATATGGTCCCTTCATATAGTGTTAAAACTTCACAAAGCTTTTCATATTGTAAACTACATTTGAGGTGTATTGATTCTCATCAAGTAGATATGTGGTAGCAATATCTTACAAACATAGAAACCACTGCCATGTTTATCAGTTTTTCATTGTTTTGTTTGATATCAATAGTGGCAAAAAAACACCAGAAGGACGTCCTTAATGAATGATTAATGAATGAGATCTTTACCATCCACGTGAAGAAACAGGCAAGGTCTCAATCATGTTTCATTCAAAAGATGGCACCCCAACAGTACAGCATTCACTGAGTAATTTATTGCAGAGTTAAGTCACATATCAGTAAGACATGGAAGGAATCATAATCTATGTAAATCAAACTTTATTCTTTTTTTTTGCTCATTTAAAAATGAGCTTTGCTGAACCAAAAGATGGCCACCACAAGTTACCTGATGTCTGGAATTGTAAGGTGACCACTAAGCCATTATATGGATTGCACTGGAGACATGCCCTGACATGTTGCTCATGGAATCTCACGCCGGGGACTGTCATGGTCCATTTCAAGAAGGAACTAGTGAAAGGAAATGGGCTTCATTTGCATCTTTATAAGCTTACCCTCTAGCGGAGTCCGAGGGTCAACCCAGGCAATAGCTACCTGGAATGGTTTCATCAATGTGGATTCTTTCAGAGGCAAATGACTGGGGCATTATAAGTCACAAAACAAAAGCCAGTTCCAGACACCAGATAAACATCCCTTTATGAAATCACTGTGGAGCAAGGAGATCACATGCCTCGTAACCATTTTGAAATCTCCATATACAGTTGAGAACTCAGAAACAACCAGTCTACTGATACACCTCCAACCTGCAAACATCTGACAGCAGGGCTCAATGCTGACTAAAGCAGCCTGCAACAAGCCCTCCTCAAAGCCTGTTTATCTGGAAGCCAATGGCTACCACCTGCCAAGCAGCCTAAGTCTATGTATATCAACCTCAGCTCACTGCATCACCATCCAATTTGAAGGAATTCTGCACTTCAGTCTTCAGCCAGGAACCCACCTGAACTGGATTTTCTCCATGAAGGCCCTCCTCCCTCTGGATTTTGACTTCCTGGATTCTGGCAAACATGTGAATAATATCAATTTCTGTGTTTTTTTTTATTGTTAAGATATTCATGGTTTTAAAACACCCTCTTTTCTCCTCTTACTGTATATTTGTGTGTGCATGTGAAGTTGCAATCATCCCCACCTACCCACACCCTTCCCCTCCCCCCACCCCCCAGGTTTGAATGTGTGAATAAACTAAACTTCTAATTTAATCCTAAGAGAGTTTGCTGTAAGCTACTTTAAAAATTGACTACACAAACAAAGGGTTTTTGGAATATGCATCACAGAGTATTTTTGAAACAAAAAACACCTCTGCTTATGGACAGACAGCGAAAGAATAAAGGAGTTCAGTTTTTCCTCTCTCTCCTCTCCGTAACATAAGTTTAAATAAGCATTTATCAATGATAGACTTTAGGAAATAATTTTAAAAGAAAGGCTGATTTGCATTGCTAAAATATCAGGTCTTTTATCATTTATTAATGAACTGCATAAAAATATCCCGATCAATGCTACTTTTGAAAATAGCCAAAATTGAACAAGATGCATCAAGTCTCATTAGATACAGAATGACCAGTCTCTATTAAAACAACAGTACTGCCCAAAAATAAGTCCTCTTCTCCTCATGCATCTGCTATTTTTTTAAACCATAGATTACATTGTCTTCTAGAATCCTCCGATAGGCATATGATCAGGAATAAAAGAACACAAACAGATTCTGTACATCAGGTCAGGAACAGGCTCTTATGAAAGAAGGATAATCAGATTCAAAAGCTTTCACTGTAAGATATGCCATCATCAAAGCTATCATAAATATCATTTGCTGTATTCCATCAATGTTGATAGCTTGTAAAAGGCAGAAATTCAAATCGCATCCCTTATCATTTCAAATTAATTTCTTTCAATTGCAGAATTTAAATGGGCCAGAAGTTGTTCTCAAGATAACAGTGGGGCTAATTATGCTCTCTGTTATTTATGCATAAATGGTACAGCAACTTGGGCAGGAAACAGATCTGCAGTTAAATGCTAATATCCAAAAGATGATGTCCTTTAGCTTCACAAAAGCAGCAACTTACTGCCTGTACCACTACTGACATGCATTAACTGGCGTGAAGTTGCTATATTTGCATGGTGGCTACAACCAAAACCAGCCACAAATATTTAATTACATGAGTAAGTACCCTCTTAGTGATGTGGTAGTTGTTAATTATTTCCAACCGACATCCTTGGCACTGAAAATTAACTATTATAAGAGTGATGTCTCATTCCTCCAAGTTATCAATTTTTTGAGATTTTAAAAATGTCAAAAAAATTTTCTGACTTTTCCGTTTTTGTCATCTTCTCTACGTAATCCAATTTTTCCCTCTTTATTTATCTTTCTGAGCCTAATTTAAGATGAATTTGCCCGGTCTAATTCACCCTCCATATCAGTCCTTCCTCTGTTTATTTCCCAATCTTAATTCTCGCTGGTTAATGAGATCTCCTGTTGGTTGCCCTATTCAAGCAGGTCTCAGGTGCGCTGCGCTGTCTCGCTTGCAGTACCATTATAGAATTATAGAATGGTTACAGCACAGAAGGAGGCCATTCAGCCCATTATATATATGCTGACTCTCTAAGAGCAATTCACCCAGTGCCACTCTGTGCCTTTTCCCCGTAGACCTGCAAATCAGATAATTATTCAATTCCCTTTAGAAAGCCACTCTCAGACAGTGCATTCCAGATCCTAACCACTCATTGCGTAAAAAGATTGTTCCACAAGTTCTTTTGCCAAGCATCAATGGGAACAGCTTCTCCCTATCTACTTACTCTGTTCAGACCCCTCATGATTTTGAATACCTCAATCAAATCTCCTCTCAACCTTCACTTCTCCAAGCAAAATTCTCACATTCAGCAACTTTGTGGGGAAAGATCTGTTGAGCTGAAGGGTGCAAGGGCAAGATAAACTGATGCCAGATGCCATTGGATTTCCTGCTGCAGCAAAATCAGGCTCATTAACTCTAATCTAAGCCACCAACTACCTCACAGTACTGTACTGCTTCATCCCAGAACAAAAGATTATCAAGTCTCTGTCTACAGAAATAGAATTATCAGAACCTTTTAGGATGTGGAAAAGACTCAAAAGCTAAAAACACTAATTACTAAAATGAAGTGCCAGAGGAATATTGTTTAAAATATTTGGTCTTTTTTAATTCTTTCATGGGACATGGGTGTCACTGGCAGGGCCAGCATTTGTTGCTCATCCCTAATTGCCCTTGAACTGAGTGAATTGCTAGGCCAGATAAGAGTCTAGATCTAGATGTGGATCTAGAGTGGTAAGGATAGCAGATTTCTTTCCTAAAGGACATCAGTGAACCAGATGGGTTTTTACAACAATTGATGATGGTTGTCATAGTTACCATTACTGAAACTAGCGTTATATTCCAGATTTATTAATTGAATTTAAATTATAAATTAAATACACACCAGTTGATGTGGTGGGATTTGAACCCATATCCCCAGAGTGTTGGGCTTCTGGATTACTAGTCTAGCGATGTTACCACTGCACCACCTTCTCTGCACATCTGTCTTGCATTCAAGAAATAGAAATGCCTGACAAACAGGACCATCTTCATCCTAAAAGCTCATGCAGTAATACGCTTTCGAGTGAGCCAAATGGAAAGCTCATCTGCTCCAGCTGAACACACTGTAATTATCTGTGAATTGATGAAGCAAAATTGGCAGCACAAGACAAACATAATGCATAACAATTTAACAGATTAAAACTACAGAAGAAGTTGGCACGAATGGAGTGATTTAATAAACTGTGTTCTGGACAAACAAATGCATCAGTTTTGTGTAATAAATGAAACAGTTAGCTAGCTGCAGACAACAAAGCCTTTTGTTTGCCATTGGCCTGTTCCGATTTCGTCAACTTGTGGCTCGACAATTTACCACACTAATTTAGCATTTGCAACAGGTGTCATTTCTGCAAGGTCACACAACACCAATGCTTCTGTAGATTTTGTTTTGGCTTTAGCTTCATTGGGGGTGGGGGGGAGGTGCTGGTTCACAGGGATCTCTCTGAGTGGATGAATTAAGATGAGCCAAATGGCCTTCCTTGTCTCTTATTATCTTGTGAAAGAAAAGAATGGAGTATTATTTGAAAAGAGATTATAGAATATATTTTTGATCTTCAGAACCTGGATGTTAATCCGGCAGGGCATTTCAATGGAGTGAGAATCAGGTAGATGCTATGAATGGTGTGTGTGATTCACCTCGCGGTGTTATGGCCCAGGCAGTGAGGACGAAAATCTTTCTTCAAAAAGTGCTCAAATATTTTTGTTTAGGAAGTGAGAATGGCAAGAAGAGTCATGTGTTATTTTCGCTGGAATGATGAGATCACCAAATGACACATTGCAATGTAAATTAAATCATTACGTGCAAATGAAGAAAGGGTTGTCAAATAATTTTCACCAAAGTCCTGCTTTTATGGAAAAAAGCTAGTAGTATTAATGCATGAAAAACTGCTCAATGGTTATCACAGAATCTCACAGTGCAGAAGAGGCCCTTTGGCCCATCGAGTCTGCACTGACACGTGAGAAACATCTGACCTACCTACCTAATCCCATTTACCAGCACTTGGCCCATGGCCTTGAATGTTATGACGTGCCAAGTGCTCTTCCAGGTACTTTTTAAAGGATGTGAGGCAACCCGCCTCCACCACCCTCCCAGGCAGTGCATTCCAGACCGTCACCACCCTCTGGGCAAAAACGTTTTTCCTCACATCCCCCCTAAACTTCCTGCCCCTCACCTTGAACTTCTGTCTCCTTGTGCCTGACCCTTCAACTAAGGGAACAGCTGCTCCCTATCAACCCTGTCAATACCCCTCATAATCTAGTACACATCGATCAGGTCGCCCCTCAGTCTTCTCTGCTCCAACAAAAACAACCCAAGTCCATCCAACCTCTCTTCATAACTTAAATGTTTCATCCCAGGCAACATCCTGGTGAATCTCCTCTGCACCCCCTCCAGTGCGATCACATCCTTCCTATAATGTGGTGACCAGAAATGCACACAGTGCTCCAGCTGTGGCCTCACCAAGGTTCTATACAACTTCAACATGACCTCCCTACTTTTGTAATCTATGCCTCGATTGATAAAGGCAAGTGTCCCAAATGCCTTTTTCACCATCCCACTAACATGCTCCTCCGCCTTCAGAGATCTCTGGACACACACGCTAAGGTCCCTTTGTTGCTCAGAACTTCCTAGTGTCATGCCGTTCATTGAATACTTCCTTGTCAAATTACTCCTTCCAAAGTGTATCACCTCACACTTTGCAGGATTAACTTCCATCTGCCACTTATCTGCCTATTTGACCATCCCGTCTATATCTTCCTGTAGCCCAAGACACTCAACCTCATTGTTAACCACCCGGCCAATCTTTGTGTCATCCCAAACTTACTAATCCTACCCCCCACATAGTCATCTATGTCGTTTATATAAATGACAAATAATAGGGGACCGAGCACAGATCCCTGTGGTACACCATTGGACACTGGCTTCCAGTCACTAAAGCAACCTTCTGTCATCACCTTCTGTCTCCTACAGCTAAGCCAATTTTGAATCCACCTCATCAAATTACTCTGTATCCTATGTGCATTTGCCTTCTTTATAAGTCTCCCATGTGGGACCTTGTCAAAGGTTTTGCTGAAATCCATATAAACTACATCAACTGCACTACCCTCATCTACACACCTGGTCACCTCCTCAAAAAATTCAATCAAATTTGTTAGGCATGACCTCCCTCTGACAAAGCCATGCTGACTATCCCTGATCAAACTTTGCCTCTCCAAGTGGAGGTAGATTCTCTCCTTCAGAATTTTCTCCAATAGTTTCCCTACCACTGACGTGAGACTCACTGGCCTGTTGTTCCCTGGCTTATCTCTACAATCCTTCTTAAATAGCGGAACCACATTAGCTGTTCTCCAGTCCTCTGGAACCTCCTCCATGGCCAGAGAGGAATTAAAAATTTGGGTCAGAGCCCTCCCTCAGCAGTCTGGGACACAAATCATCCAGACCTGGAGATTTGTCCACTTTTAAGCCTGCCAACACCTCCAATACCTTGTCACTCCATATATCAATTTGCTCAAGAACCTCGCAGTCCCTCTCCTCGAGTTCCATATCTTCATTCTCATTCTCTTGGGTGAAGACAGATGTGAAGTATTCATTCAACACTCTTACCTATGTCCTCTGGCTCCACCCACAGATTGCCCCCTTGGTCCCTAATGGGCCCTACTCTTTCCCTGTTATCCTCTTTCCATTGATATACTTATAGTATATCTTGGGATTTTCCCTACTTTTACCAGCCAGAGCTTTCTCATATCCCCTCTTTGCTCTCCAAATTGCTTTCTTAAGCTCCACCCTGCACTTTCTGTACTCCACTAATGCCTCCGCTGATTTGCTCCCCTTGTACCTGCTAAAAGCCTCTCCTTTCCTTCTCATCATATCCTGAATATCTCTGGTCATCCATGGTTCTCTGGGCTTGTTACTCCTTCCTATCACCCTAGAGGGAACATGTTGAGCCTGTACCCTCCCCATTTCCTTTTTGAACGCCCCCCACTGCTCTTCTGTAGCTGTTCCCAGTCTACCTTGGCCAGATCCTGCCTTAGTTTACTAAAATCCTCTCTCTCCCAATCCAAAATATTTTTTTGCAACTTGTCTATTTCTTTGTAACTTGTCTATTTCTTTTCCATAACATGCTTAAACTGTACCATGTTGTGGTCGCTATCACTAAAATGCTACTCCGCCACCACCTCAGCCGCCTGTCTGGCTTCATTCCCCAGAATTAGGTCCAGCACTGCGCCGTCCCTTGTTGGACCCTCTACATATTGACCTAAAAGGTTCTCCTGTACACATTTCAAGAAATCCACTTCATCCAAACCCTTAACATTATGTCTGTCCCAATTAATGTTGGGAAAGTTGAAATCACCTAATATAATTACCCTATTGTTATTGTTTTTACATGCCTCCACAAATTGTGTATATATTTGCTCCTCAATTTCCCGCTGACTGTCTGGGGGTCTATAATAAACACCTAGCAATGTGGCTGCCCCTTTTTTATTCCTAAGCTCTATCCACAAAGCTTCATTCGTTGCCCCCTCCAAAATATCATCTCTCCTTACTGCAGTAACTGACTCCTTAACTAATAATGCAATGCCTCCTCCTCTTTTACCCTCTCCCCTGTCTCGCCTGAACATTCTATATCCCGGAATGTTGAGCTGCCAATCCTGCTCCTCCCTCAACCATGTCTCTGTGATGGCTACCATATCACAATTACACGTGTCAATCCTCACCCTTAACTCATTTGTTTTACCTGTAATACTCCTGGCGTTAAAGTAGAGGCCATCCAGCCTTGCCTTACTCCCCTGAAACTTAATGCAGCTGTACTCCCTCTGACTTGATTGTTTTACTGTACTATGACGTGTCCCTATTCTGCTAACATTCTGTGTCCCACCCCGCTGCCGAATTAGTTTAAACTCCTCCCAACAGCACTAGCAAAGCCGCCCACAAGGATGTTAGTCCCGCTCTGGTTCAGATTTAGACCGTCCCGCATGTACAGATCCCACCTTCCCCAGAAACGGTCCCAGTGATCCAGGAATCTAAAACCCTCCCTCCTGCACCAACTCTTAAGCCACATATTCATCTGCGCTATTCTCCTATTTCTGTGCTCGCTAGCACATGGCACTGGCAGTAATCCAGAGATTACAACCCGAGAGGTCCTGCTTTTCAGTCTACTGCTTAATTCCTTGAATTCTTGATGCAAGACCTCAACCCTCTTTCTATCTATGCCATTGGTACCAACATGTACCAAGACCTGTCTTATCACCCTCCCCCTTCAGGATACCCTGCAGCTGTTCAGTGACATCCCGGACCCTGGCACCAGGAAGGCAACACACCATCGTGGAGTCACATTGACGGCCATAGTAGCGCCTATCTGTTCCCCTGACTATAGAATCCCCTATTACTATTGCTCTTCCTCTCTTCCTCCCCTCCTGTACAGACAGGCTGCTTGTGGTGCCAGAAGCTTGGCTCTGTCCGCATTCCCTGGAGGAACCAGCGCCCTCATCAGTCTCCAAAATGGAATACCAATTTGTGAGCGGGACCCCAGGGGACTCCTGAACTACCTGCCTGTTTCTCTTGGACTGCCTGGTGGTCACCCATTCCCTTCCTTCCTCAAGTTCCTTCAGCTGTGGTGTGACCACCTCTCTAAACGTGCTATCCACGATGCTCTCAGACTCGCGGGGGATGCTCCACAGTGTCCCCAGCTGCCGTTCCAGCTTTGAAACCCGAGCTTCCAGGAGCTGCAGCTGGACACACTTCCTGCACACATGCTGGTCCCAGGCACTGGAAATGTTCCCCGCTACCCACATGGAGTACTAGGAGCACACTACGGCTTTGAGCTCACCTGCCATGACTTATCCCTTTAAATTAAACTTTTTAAATCAATTATTCTAGGGCCCTTCTTTCCTGATCCTCATTACTACAGAATAAACAAACTATAAACCACAAAAAGACCTTAAACTATAAGCGATGAAAGTAGTAAATACTTACCCGATCTTACCCACTACTTACTAGTCATTTCTCTCCCTTGTAGCCTCTACTGCTGCAGCAGGGCAAGACCACTCTCTGAAGATTTAAGAAGTTGGATAGCAAAGAAAAATTGCAAAGAGCACCTCTTCCCCTCTGCATTGAATTCCCACTGTGCACCAAATTGCCAATACCCACACTCACTCTGACTGTGTCTCACTCAGGATGAGGATTCTACCCTGCTCGTGTGCAAGCACTGTCATGTCTGCTGAATCTGCTATTTATTTGCAAAGACCAGTAGAAAAAATGTTTTCTGTGGCCCCAGGGGCAGATATGCTCAAACTGAGGAACTTCTTTCTTGAAATGTCGATCAACAAGGAAGAAAATCTCCTGATGCTCAATAGTTAAAAGCAGCTTATGGTGCTATTAGGTCAACAGACTATGAAGGTTCCAGATTCAATCAATAGTCTGTGTTAAATGAGTTGATCTCAGCTGGGGCAGCTTTGGGAGTATCACATCTGTATTGAGCGACTAAAGCCCCGAGCAGAGAAAATCAGTCAGGGTTTCTGCTACTGATCAATATTTAGTGGCCCCTGATAATGTTCATATGTGGGCAGGAACAGTCTTGACTCCGGTGTTTCCCATGATGAAATAGCTTCCCAATAGAAATTCAGAATGGTAATTGTAGAAATAGCTCCAAACCACATAATCACCTTTGCTCCTACCAGCTAACTACCTCCATCTTCAGCAACCTCTGTAATGCAGAAGAATAAAGTAAACCAAAGAGGCTTCAAAGAATTCAAAAAAAGGTTAAGAAAACTATCCAGAAATCAAATTCTTAAACCAATCACCAACTTCTCCTCCTCCTTGTACTGCATCTTAATCACTCCGTTTACTGTCGGCCACCATTAAAATAGTGGGTGAATGCCTGCGCATCTATTTGCACCCAAGAAATAGATGCACAGTGACCAGACTGTTTTCATATTTTATAGACAAGTGCCCTGGAGAATAAATGTTGTTTTCAAATCATACTCCGTCTTTTAGTGCTCCTGCCTTCTTTAATTTCTTCCCTATAAAGCACTATTGTTTTTTTTAGATGTACACATATTTGAAATGAAGGTTGGGAGAGAACAGCTTCAAAATTTTTTAAAAACATTGTATCACATTGCATAAAGATTGTGATTGTGCTAATACAACGGTACAAGCTTCAACTGCTGTTGTAACGGGAAACTTGTAAATCTGTGGACGTAAGGGGCTGGTTTTCAAGGCAAGGTCAGGATCCTGAAACCCAGACGAATATAAGGTCCTGACACTACGCCTGAACTACGTCACTGTAACAACGCTATTTTAAAATGTAAATAGGTTGGTCAGGAGCTGAGCTCAGCATCCAATTACGGGTGTCAAGAGCCTCTTGGAGGCAGGAACTGCCTGTCTGATGACAGTGACAAAGGCAGGAGGCAGCCATGTTGGAGGCTGCTGCTGGCTTGCTGAGGAGAGCAGGCAACTCCTGTAAGGGTTAGGAGGATAAAGGCAGCGCAAAGTGGCCATGGACGCCAAGTCCAAGTGCAGCACTCAAACCAGCGCTAGTTTGACCTCTCAAATTTCATTTAAAAAGTACTTCCTTCCGCCTCATGGCAACCCCGACAGCTCTGCACTAACATGCACCAGACAGCTCGGTTTCGTCCAGAAGAAAGATTGAAAAACCCATTCTGTTCCAGACAGGCCCCTTAACAAGCTCTCTGAGGAGCTTAAGGCACTGTTACTTGGTGGCGAAAGAGTTTCCCATTTCCTCCCACTTGCAGGCCCTTTGAAAATTGCAAACTGCCCCAGAGGAGGTGCGATCCAGTGTCACCCTCCAGAAATGCAATTTACAAATACTGCCCGCACCATTTACATCCCCACTGGCTAATGAAAATCTGGCCCCATGATACTTGTGAAAGACAGAGTCCCAAGCAGCATTTCACTGTTAGCTGAGGAGGGTAGTAGACACGTTTTCCCATCTGTTTCTGGTTAACGGGTTGTCTGTAGATCAACATTTCAGGGTGTGGGAAAATGTTCTTCAGTATTTACTGTTCAAAAGTGTTTGTTGTTCTTGGACTGAGCTTCAAAAGCAAAATGACGTACATCTACAAAATAGAATTCACAGAAATGCCAATTCCATGGTCGAGTGTTGCTCTGCAATTACTTCAATTTGATTCACAAATTTTAACTCTCATAGCTACCCTATATATGTTACCAAGCTTAGTCAACCTTGTGCAAAATCAAACAGTGTCATGCACGATTAACATTCAAGGAATGCTCGAAGAACTTCTGTGCAAATGCTGGCAGTTGTCAAAATCAGCATGATAGCTATCAAAAGTAAGTGTCTAAATGTGCTTTTTTGAAACACAGAATAATTCATTGCCAATGATTTTAATAGTTTCCTACAATGGTCATTCCATGCTAACTTGACCAACAGATTAACTTCACCCGTTTCATGTTTTTCTATCATGCTTTGTGAATAAGGAACTAGTTACACCTGAAACAAGATCTGGAAACAGTCAACAGGTTGAACAGAATATTTGGAGAGAACAGATGGCCTAACATTTCAGATGTAGAGATGTTGTCAGAGTTTGATGAAGGATTTACACCTGAAACATGAACTTACCAGTTCTTTCCACAGATGCTGTTTGACCTGTTCAGTATTTCTCGCTTTTCCTGTTTTGTTTCAGGTTTCAAACATCTGCAGTATTTTGCTTTTTACACTTGACAAGTGATGTGGCTTTGCTCCGGTTATATTTGATACTGGCTTCAAGTCAGAAACATCTAAATTTAATCCAAAAAACAATAGCACTACTGCTAACCTTTCAAGTGATACTTTTTTTTTTAAACAGCATATGGATAAGGAAATACTAACTTTAGAAATCAAAGACTTCAAGGATAGCTCAAGGTGCTTCCTATTAATATACAACTAATAACTTATTTGTTCAAAGAAAGCCTGATATTGCATTCTTGTGTGGTTGGGGTCTAGTCAGGGGTTTTGGGGATTGTCTATTCTCCCAAAGTATGCTACTCAAATCTGTAGTTTCTTAAAACCATTACTCTTTATTTACAGCAAGTCTTTACATATTCGGACCTCCACACGAGGTTGGAGCTTCTCCTTCCAGATCTCTCTTACTTTGCAGCCATGTGATCTGACAGCATTATTATGTCAGTATCATGTATGCTTCTGATGTTAACCCTTTGCTCCACATCTCTCCCCAAGTCTTTATCCCTATCATATTTACATCATCCTATATCTCTCCCGTAAGTGTCAGATTTCACAGCATTAGACTCTGAGGTGCCTTGACCAATTTCCCTTATCTCATTCTGATCTCCTCTTGAGGATGAGGATATTTTGTTCTCTCCCTTCTGTCGGTATGAGTGATCTTCTCCTGGGTGGCTGTAGAGCTTGTAGTAAGTCTTTCTTGTTCTTCATCAGGATCTGAGTAGTAAGCCCAAGTTTCTATTGGCTTTCTCTCCAAGGATATTATGGTGCTGTGGTTTCTCCTTATGATATGCTGGCCTGTCTCAATCCTGTATGATCTTGGTTGTGGAGTTTTTTTAATGATTGTTACTTCCTTCTGTTGGTCTCAGACCCATACTCTCTCTTCCTGGGCTCAATGCTTGTGATTAAAGTTCTGACCTGGTTGCTTCTCTGTTCTTCCTCACGTTGTTTTACCCTCTTGTGGTCATTCATGATGATACTGGGCTTGGGTTTTTGTGCTAGAGATGGAAGCTGTCCTACCCATAAGTGACTCTGATTATGAGAAACCATTTTGTAGTGGTGAGGTTCGATAACTCAGAAGAGCTAGATTAAGGTCTTCATTTTTCTTCAATAAATCTTTAATGGTTCGAACCCCTCTCCCAGCTTCTCCATTTGCTTGCGCATAGTGAGGTGAAATGGTTACATGAATGAAGTCATACTCATTTGCGAAAGAAATTGTGGTATAGCCCATTAACAAACTGCAGCCCATTGTTGGACACTACAATGTCCAGGATGCCATGTGTTGTATAAATTCTCGAGGGATTGAATGACTGCTTCTGCTGTAATGCTATGCAATCGGTTTTCTTTCAATCCACCCTAAGTAGTAATCAATGAATTCAAATAAGTCCATTCCCAGGTTCTCCCATAGCCTTGATGGAAAAGTGGAAGGTAATAGTGGTTCTTTTTGTTCCTGGCTGTTTATGGCTCAAGTAAGATAGTTAGAAATCATTTCTTCTGTACAGTGCATAATGCCTGGTCACCAGACTCACTGCTGTGCTCCTGCATGAGATTCTGCTATTCCTAGATGACCTTGGTTAAGTTTTTAAAGAATATCAAGCTAAAGTGCTGTCAGTATGACTATTCTTTTGCTGAAGACTAATAGGTTGTCAATGATGATGAGGTACTTGCGCTGTTCAAAGTACTGCTGTAGTATCAGATTTAGTGAGGATATAGCCTGGCCATCCCTCCAGGCAATATTCTCGGATTTGGAGACATTCTTCATCTCGTTGCTGGGCTTGTTTTATTTCCTGCAATTTCTAAGCAGGAGCTGGTTAAGTGCTGAGTGATTAAGGATGTATGATGAAGTGTAAATCCTCTTGTTTAGTTCCTCATGTGGTATTCATGACAGTATGTCTGTCGTTCTTTGATACCTCCCTTGCACTTACTCAGTGATGGAGTCATACCTCATCAATCTTAATCTGAACTGCTGGATTCTGGACTGCATCTTAGCAATTTCTTTTATGTTCAGAAGTGTGACTAGTGGCTCATGGTCTGTTCTGATTTTGAAATGCAATCCCATAACAGTGCAAACATCTTTTGCATGCCCATATTGGTGCCAATGCTTCTTTTTCTATTGTGGTGTATCATGGTTCTGTTTCTGTTAATGACCTGGAGGCATAATAAACTGGCCTACACTTACTGTCTCTTGACATTTGAAATAAAATTGACCCCAGAACTGTAGACAATGCATCTGCTGCTATGGTCAGTAATTCTGGGTCATAATGTGCCAATATTTCAGAAGAGATTACAAATTATTTAATCCTTTCAAAAGCATTTTGCTGGTCCACATTCTAGCACCCCTTTGACCCCATCTTAACAGTTGTCTCAAAGGTTCAGTGACCCCTACTAAATTTGGCTACAATTTTCCAACCTGGCTGACCATCCCGAGGAATCTCTGAAGCTCAGTTATGTTCCTGGCTTGTGGCAACTCTCTGATTACTTTTGATTTTTGCGGATCAACTGTGATTCCAGTGGCTTGTGCTATTTGACCTAGGATCTTTATTTTTCATTCAATATTAGGTCTACATCCTGTAAGGCTCTCAGGATTGCTCTGACTCTGTAATCATGCTCTTCCCTCTTGGAGCCATATAGAAGTATGTCGTCCATATGGCCAATTATGCCTTCCGTGCCTTCTAGAACGTGAAGCATTGTTCTCTGGAAAATTTCTTGAGCGGATGCTACTCCAAAGGGCAATCTATTGAAACAATGGTGCTCCAAATGGTGTTATAAATGTGGTCAGCAAGCTGGATTCTTTGTCCAGAGGCAATTGCCAAAATCCACTGTTTGCATCCAATTTGGTAAAGAAAATACTCTTGGCTAGTTTAGCAAGGCTGTCATCTACTGAGGCCACTGGATGAATCTCATGCTCCACTGGTTTGTTTAGTTGAGTTAAATCCATGCAGATTCTTATACAGCCATTTGGCTTTGGGACCGTAAGCATTCCTGAGCACCATTTTATTGGCATGAGATAACCCCTTGCTGCTGCATTGTTTCAGTTTCACCCTTGAGTTTGTGCAATAGTGGGTGAGGGACTTTCCTCGGTGTCAGAGGCAAATTGGTTTAGCATCAGCTCGTAGGATGTCACCTTTAACTTCCTTCAGTCTGTAAATAATTTTGGAAATTTGTTTCGAAATGTGTAGTTTCCATCAGCAACTTCATCCACTTAATAGATTGATTTCAGATTTAGGCATGCCTTTCTGCTTAGTAGAGAGCACTCTTGATTTTGAACGACATAGACAGGCTCAAGGATTTCTCAGTCTTTATATTTCAGCTTTGCCATGAGCTGGCCTTTCACTTTTAAGGTTGCCCCACCAGGACCTTGTAATTTGATAGAGGATGGTCGCAATGTAATCAGTTTGAGCCATTTGACTTCACCTGATAAAACAGGAACCCCTGCTGCTGTGTCTAGTTTAAACCCTGTGGGGGTATCCATCCACTTTGAGTTTTATACTCCAATTCTTGTTTCAGTGTCATTTACCTCCCCCAGGAAGGTTAGTTCCCTTGCTTGTGGTTCTTGTATGTGGCTCTGCTTTGAAGTTTTCTCTCTCGTTTTACAGGTTGTCAGCATTTTCAAGTGATAAACAGTTTTGAAGTAGCTTATTTTTCCACAGTTGTGGCACTCTGTGCCCCCTGTGTGACATTCTTCTCGTTTGCACAATTTGTTCCTGCCACACCAAAGGAATTTCAAAATGGTAGTTGGTGCGTTTTTCCCCACTTTAGTATTCTAATGGCATTCTGGGCTCTCAGCCAAGCCTCATTATACGTTTCTAGCTGACAAGCCCAGGCATCCACTAGCCTAAATGCCTGAGGCCCAGGGAAAACATTGCTTGATTGACAGCTCTGGTTTGCATATCTATGCTGGCAATTGCACCATGTTTATTTACACAAGATAGAGAGGTTTCAACTGCTTGCAGTTTCTGCTATAGATACTTTATAGGCCTATAGTAAAAAGGAGATTTTTAAATTATCAATGAATGTCTGTTCTTTTTAAAGCATTTTTTCACACATCCTATTAGCAATTGGGGTTCATTGGTTCTATACAATGTACGGGCATGGAAGTGCCATAGCTTGGCATGGGGAGGAAAATTTGGGGCCATCGCGGTGGGTGGGGGGGCATGGATAGGGAATGGGGAGTGTGTGTTGGGCGAGGGGGTGTGAGGGGTGAAAGCTGGAGACTCTTTCTGTTTTTATTATAACTGAGCCAAAGTCCCACAGCACCAACGTGGGCCTTTTAAACAGCCCATCTCAGCACCCGGCAGCCCCTGTGGCTGCCTCTGAACTTCTTCCCAGGTCAGCTGGCCCAACTGCAGCCCACACAACCCCTCACGGAAGGAAAATCCCAAATTTGCAGGTACTTTCTCCCAAGGTGGGCGGGCCAAGCCGGTAATTTTCCTGACTCTCGCTACAGCCTCAAGGGTGAAAATCCAGCCCCAAATCTCTTCTACAATTTTTTTAAGCCAAAAACATTTTCAATTTTTTTTACTGGACTAAACGGTGACAATGAACCTAAATACAGCATCGTATTGTAGTAAATATTTCCATCCTGGAGCATGATTAAAAAAAACTAGTTGCATCATGAAGTGTAATTCAAATCAATTGGCAGAGGAATGACATCAGAGGAGTGACGTTATAGCAGTCATGGAGAAAGCCTTCAGCCCAAACCAAGCAGTTTAATACTTTATTTAAAAGTAGGATTGCGTGTTGCATTTTTCAGTTGTCCAGAGGGCTGCCCTTCAAATTGCTATTAACTTTGGCTACAGTGGCCTGGATTTTCACAACAACGGACAACCTCTCTGTTGTTGTGAAAATGGTGGACGGGGCCAAAAAATCGTAAGTGCCCCCACCGAACAAGGCACCTACCATTTTTGTGGGGGCAGGAATGGGCCTGGGTCGGGATTGTTGCATGTGCATTTTGTTGAGATATCTGCCTATATAAATCTGCAGCTCCCTCCACTCATGTCTAATTTTGGTAACCCAGGCTTGTGAAACACATGTGCAGGTTAGACCTGGTAGGAGCAGGTCTGAACTTTGCGGAATCCTTTGGGGCGGTAGGGTACCCCTTTGGATATGGTCCCATGACACCTTTGGGGGAGGTCAGGTGCCCCTTGGTATTGTTAAAATTAGGCATGAATGTGCGTAAAGTCATTAACTGTCGGGCTCACTGGAATTGTCAGAAGTGTCAAAATGAACTGTCAAAGGCTACTGTCAAGCTGTCAATGCATTTAAAACTCGTGCTCTTTAAATCTTTGAAAAAAATGTTTGAAATGTTTTAAAGAGTCATTGCTTGCTATTTGACTTTACCTGCTGACATAAGCCTGAGGGCTTCCATTACTGGATTAGTGTTGCATGACTTATTTCATAATCTTCAATTGTCACAGTAGGGTGTCTGCCATTTCACAGTTTGATTGACAATGGTTATAGACTGGTTATAGGCTCTTTGAAGTGGGACTATGAATTCCATTGTTTGTTTTACAAACGATTAAGCACTTGAATGAAATATTTGTTTTTATAAGGATGTAGTTGAAGGAATGTAAATATAGTGAACAAGTTTTTATGAATGAGTTTTTTAAAAAATAAACTCTGCATCAGGCACTTAGAACTTCATTTTATTTAATCTCAGCCATGGCTCCTATGGCCTGTCCATGGTGGATACTGGGTGAGTTGGCATGACGGAGGACAAAGGGTGATGGGTGGGGTGACATAGTGTCATGTTGATGTGACTCATGCATGTGTGATACTAATCTCTAATTTCACCAGTTTATCAAACATAGATTGAACTGTTTAAAAAGGAATTTTAAAAAGCAAGCAAAGACACTGACTTAAGATAGCTGCCGCAAGTCACTTGATGTCTGGTACTTCAAATTGACCAGTCTGCTGGAAGATTCCAACGTGGAATACAATTAAGACATGCCCAGACGTTCTCCTATGAAATTTCACATCTGCTGATATCAAGAACTATTTCAAAAGGCTTACTGAAAATATACTGGACCTCACATTCACATTTCTATAAAGCTACCTTTTAAGCAGAGACAGAAAGGCTACCAGGACAATAGCTATATGGAAAGGTGTTTTTCCTATCTCACCAGGATGGATAATGAATTATTCAGAAGCTAATGGCTGGGACATTACAGAATTTAATCACCTAGATGTCATGAAGCTATTAATGTATATAGCATTATTGGAAAAGGTTTTTCTTTTAAAATAGAGGTTTAGTCTGTGGGTGTGTCTTAATTGGATTAGAGTCAGCTAGTCTGGGTGCTTTGATATATAATAGTTTTGATAAATAAGAGAGATAACGTGCATTTGCATTTTTTTTGAATAGAATATTCAAGAGGTCGGGTGAAAAATGACATCTTTCTAGCAGCTACCAAGCAAATGTTTACATTACTAATAAAATTGGTACTATGAAAGGGGTTTTACTGTTAGAGAGGTTTAGTTCAGAGGTTGTTGATACAATGAGAATTTGCATTCAGTCAGTGGTAGTAGGTATACCTTCAGTAGTTTTTGGGTGTGCAGAGCAGAGGCAATGTGAAATCAAAAGGCAGCTGCAAGCCTCTAATTCTCTCCACAGGAACCAAAGTGAAAGGAACCTCATTTTGAATTTGTAAGATGAAAATGCTTTGCCTGGTGTTTGGTTAAGTCTATGGGTTGCTGTTACCTTAATGGAGATTAGTTTGGGAATTTGTTAAAAGTTATGCTAGGAATAATTTGTTGCCATGTATTTTAATGTGTAAATTAATACAATGTTTCATTTAGTTTAGTGTAAAGCCTCGAGAACTGGTGGTCTGATTCCTGAATTTAGAGTCGCATCTCAAACATAACACTTAACATTATAGGCCATGACAGTTGTTTAAAGTTTCCCTCTGGGATTTTAAAATAACACCGCTTTACCAACTGCATCGGTCATAACACTAGGCCATGGGTCAATAGCCATTGTCTGTCCTGATGTAAGTTAATTAAATACCTTCTGAAATCATTATGGAGAGAGGGAGGTCATGTGGCTAGAATAACCATTTTTTTTGGATCTCCTTTATTACAACCGACCAGCTGCTAAGGTGTAGTCTGGAAGAAACCTCCAAAGGAGCAGTAATACTCTTCCTCTCCTCTTCTCTTCCAAGTTCAAAGACCCTATCACGATACAATTTGAAATCCAGCAAAGAGATAGAGAATTCCCATCTAAAGAAACCTCAGGTGCAAAGATCACTGACTTTTGGAAAAGACAAGTTACGTTTTAAAAGAAATTGTCTCCAGCAATTGCAGTTTACATGGGCTTCAACTCCTGGAATTTCAAGACCACCTTGCAGAAAAATCTGCCATAGGCACAGATAGTAGCAATTTTTTTTAACCTTTTAGCAATGAATTTTAATTTGGCCGAAAAGTAACTTCCTACTACATAACTTGTAATTCCACATGCTTGTTAGTGTCTGTGAGTGGGTTGCGAAGGTTGGGCGTGGATTTATCTTTTTGAATGTTTTTATATCTTTATCTGGGTGGGCTTTTAACTCGATTAAAACTAACCCTTTTTAGTTTTAAACTCAAGAAAGCCTGTCAGGCCAGTTTATTTACAATCAGCACATAAATGGTTCAGCATAGGCGTTGATACAGTCAGGCTTGGAGTGGTATAATGGGGGAGCCTTTTTTACCTCTTCTCATGTGGTTATAATAATAGGGGCTATAAAAGGGCCATAGGGGTGGGTAGAGGGGCATAGGCTGGCATGGATGTGGCATGGGGAGTGTGTGTGTGGGGAGGGATAAAGGGCTGTGAGGGGTGAGGGCTGTTATTTGCTTTATTTATCTTTTTTAAAATCTTTGACACAGTGCCTGAGCACAGAGACAGGCCTTCTGCCCAGCCCGCCTCTGCGCCCAGCAGCCTCCGCACAATTTCCAGGAGGGCGACGGGCCTGCCTCCCAGAGAACCCCGCCAGCCAGGAACAAAAATTCAACCTTCCAGGGCACTTTCTGCCAGTTCCGGTTTGCAGGCCCGGGAAATGACCCGACACTGTGCTCCCAACCCAGGAGCGAGTATCCAGGCCAGGGTTTGCACACTGCTCACGTTCTACAATTATACTTACACCAGGGCCCCAAATAAAGGAATGAAAGTCTGGGAGAAATACATCACAAATGGGGTGTACATTAAACAATCCTCTACTACAACAATGCAGATGACAAGTTAGGCTTGGTAGAGGCATTTACAGTTGATGGCAGATGTAGCAAGGGGCACAACTATTTCTAGGGCCGAGTTTCAGTAGACAGGACCATGGTGCGTTGTGGATCTGCCAATGTTGAAGAACAGCCGGGGATAGAAGTGAACAAAAGTCCAGATACAGAAAAATAGACAAGCCACAATGGGATCTAAGAAAGAAATGACATGCAAAGGCAGGATGGAGCCGGGCCATGGGGGTCCAGGGAAAATATCCGCTACTTTTTTAAGAAGGAGGCACAAATAGTGGTTAAAAAGGATGTAGAGAAGAATAATAATTTTAAAGCACCTAGCCTCTGCACATTAACAACCGTACAGCTTCAATTACTCTACATGCTCATTATGACATCGTCACAGTTAAAATATTGCACTGTTGGACACCAAAGCTATCAGTTGATCTTTTAGTATATTTTTCCACCAGTAAAACCCCTGTCTTTCTTTCCATTCCTCTGCCTCCCCGTTCGTTGACTGCTCACCACTTTTGTACCTTGCTCCAGCCATGAAGTTGCTGTAATAGGTAATTCTCCAAATGCATCGGACCAAAGCTTCACTTTGCCAGGTCAGCAGGAAGAGCTGTTTCTACTCATTCTGGTAAGTCTACATTTCTGTTTAGAGTTTGGTGCTCAACCATTTGCGCAGTCCAACTCCTCCCCATCATGAGTGTCGAAAAACATTCAGTTAAAAACAAGATCACAATATTCTCACCCCCACATACACAATCGATAAAATCTTCAAGATTCACAAAAATCATTTTGAATTCAAAGGTGCTTCTGGAGGGGGAGCAAATTAAAGAATTGATTGCATTCTGCAGTCTCAGTAATTCATATGTCTGTCTCCTCTCCTCAACCTTTCTCTTTACTTTAAGACACTTCATAAAATCTATCTCTTGGACCAAGCTTTTGGTCATCTGTCCTAACATTTTCACTTGTGGCTCAGTGCCAAATTTTGTCTGATAACACTCCTGTAAAGTGCCTTGGGTCGTTTTACAACATTAAAAGGCACTATATAAATGCAAATTGTTGTTTTTGCTGCATTGTAGTCATGTTTTAATAATTATTTGATCATCCTAGCATGATAGACTTGATTCCTATCTTACTGAGAAAATTGTTCAATTAAGGTGACACATACAAATAAAACAAAACAAGGCTTGCTGTTCAGGAGTAATTCTTCAAACCAAATTCTAGGTTTGTGTCTATGAAAGACTGACTGTTTAGATTTCAACTGCTCTTTACCCCCAAGCATAGTCAAGGTTAATCAGCAGAAATCTGATCCACACCAAGCCAATTACACTATTAGATTAGCTTCTTTAGGCACATTAGGGGATTTTCAGAGAATTGGGTCCTTTAACAACCACATTAAAAGCTCCGAGCTAAATCAAAAAATGCCACCTTTTTAAAAACAAACTTGACTTTGACACACCTTTGAGTAAGTAATATTCTGCAGGCACCCCTGATTAACTAGTAGGTGAAAAACTGTCTGGTATATGTCTAAACAATACATGTCAGAACATCCCTAGGTTTGATTCTCCATTTGTGTGGAGTTACCTCATCTCAGCCAGGATAACCGCAAGGTCAGTACAGTTAACCATGTGTCCATAAGTGGTGTGGGGAAGAAATCACTAAGGGTTCCTGCTCCTGGTTGATATCCAGTGGTTCTTGCTGGAAAAGTCTCACAAAAGCCTCCGACTTGGTCAATGCTCACAAAAGACTATGTTCAGTGAATTGAACTGCCCTTTGGAAGGTGCTACAGCGATACGGATACCTAGCTAAGTTCAAAAACATAATTTGTCTCATACATGCCAACATGCAAATAACAGCATTATGCAATGGCTCCACTAAAGGACCCTTCCCTGTCAAAACAGGCGTAAACAGGGGTGTGTCACTGCACCAAAACGATTCTCAATCTTTCTTGCAGTAATTTACTACTGACAGGCTTCCCCCAAGTGTGATAACAACTTATCTCACTGATGGTAAACTAATAGTCGTTTGGTAGTGCAGAACTTGAGTATTGCTGAAAAAAGAGACATGCCTAAGCTTTTTGTCTTGCACTCATCAGGGCACTTCGCAAGAATACCAGTATAAGGGGAAAACAAGAATTTATACTGTATGAGAAGAGTGTGCTGATTGGTTGGCAAGTGGCATTGCCATGGAGAATGCACCAGTGATGGTGACTGACAGTTAACTGCTAAGCATTGTCCTGATGAGTGCAACATGAAAAGCTCAGGCAGGTCTCTTTTTTCAGCAATACTTATGATAAACTCTTCAACTCCAACTGTCTGAGTGCCAAAGCCAAGACCGTAACCACTCCTGTTACAGAACTACAATAAGCTGGCGATGCAGAAGTTAGTGCTGACTGTGAATAGTTACAACAGATAGTTGACGTATTCGCTGAAGCCTGCGCAAGCAAGGCACCCACCCTGAACACCAGGAAGAGTAAAGTCCTCTCCCAACTCACATCAAATGTATCAAATCCAACGCCCTCAACTGATATTCATGGTGAAGTGTTGCAGATGTTCCTCCCTTCCCATGTCTTGGAAAGTATCTATCCTAAAATCTGGCATCGACGAAGAGGTACACCACCAAATCCAGTCTGCTAGCTCAGCCTAAGGTACATTATGTACTTGAGTTTTTGAGAATCGCGATATCAGACCCGACAATAAACTCAAAATCTAATGAGCAGTGGTTGTGCCCACACTTCTCTACAGTGTTGAAGTTTGAACAACTTAATGGATGGCTTATTAAGGCCCTAAGGCAACATCATTAACAGTGTCTTAGAAGGAACTTGCAAATCCAGTGGGAGGACAAAAGAACAAACATGAGCATCCTCGAAGACACACAGGTATGCCAAGTATTGAGGTCATGATAATCTCATATCAGCTGAGATGGATGGGGCATGTCGTCAGAACATCCAACTCAAGACTGCCCAAAAAGATGTTCTCCTCAGAGCTATGCTGGGGGCCAAAGGAAAGGTTTCAAAGACAATCTCAAAACGCCCATGAAGGTCTTAATCTAGTAACATCAACAGATGGGAAGTAGTCACCCAATCACGACAAAAATGATGATTCATCACCAAAAACAGTGTCAAGACTTTCCAATCAGCAAGAGCAGCCACAGAGAGAGTACTGACATGGGTTAATAAGGCCATAAAAAGCCAACAAAGCACAGGGATGCTTTTTGAGAGGGATAGAATTGAAAAGCAGAAATGTTACATTAACTTTGATTGGATCATACTTGAGATACTGTGAATTGTTCTGGTCTCCATATGAGAAAAATAAGATATAGAGACATTGGAGAAGGAGCAAAAAAGGTTTAGCAGAATGTTAGCTGAGCTAAGAGGTTTTACGCAGGTGGAAAGGTTGAACAAGCTGGGGCTCTTTTCTATAGGAAACAGAGGATTGAGGGGTGACCTGCTAGAGGTTCTTAAGGTTTTGAAAAGGTTTGAGAAGGTATGTTTGGAGGCAAGACCAGAAGGAGAGGCTATAACTGTAAGAGGGTCACTAGTAAATTCAATGGGAATTCAGGAGAACCTTCTTTACCCAGAAAGTGGCTAGAATATAGAACTCGCTACCGCAAGGTGTAGTTGAGGTGAGAAGGTTAAATGCTTTTAAGGGGAAGCTAAATCAGCGCAAGACAGAAAGGAATAGAGAGATATATGGATGGGGTTAGAAGAGTGGAAGGAGACTCGTGTGAAGCATAAACATTGGCATGGATCAGTTGGGTCAAATGGCTTGTATTTGTGCTGTAAATATTCTATATTGTTGTAGTGACATGGCCTACAATACAAAAGCAAATACTGTGGATGCTGGAAATTTGAAGAAAAGAATACTCAGTATATTCGACAGCACCTGCGGAGGGAAAAACAGGGCTAACATTTGACGAGGGTCATCGATTTGAAACATTGGCCGGGATTCTGTCGGACCAATGGGGTCGAGGTCTTGTTCACCAGTCGGAGGGCTGGTGGGGAACCCTGATCAGTTCTGTGTGGGAGACGCAACAGAATCAGGTGTCCTTCAGACTTTCCCCAAATTGAGAACCGAGCAGTGCAGGTCCCACCCAATATTGGTCAATCTGAGGCCAGTAGCTCCTCATGACACCAGCGCCAGTCAGAGTAGTGGCAGGTGGTGGCAATGCACCCACCAGAGGCCCAGGATCATCATGGAACCATGAGCCAAAGGTGAGTGAAGGCAGGATAGGGGTTGCCAGGGTGCGGGTTGGAGTGCCAAGGCGGGGTCGGAGGCAAAAGCAAGCAGGTAGCTTTCAACAGACACACCTCCTCCTGATGTGGGGTCCCTCCATTAGGCACAGAGTGCCTGATATCAAGGCCTCCCTGCTACCCACAACCCCCGTCCCCCTACGAGGCCATTGGCCAATCCAACAGGATTTGCTGGACAGCCTTCCGAGGGCATGAGATAGCCTTGCGGCTCCGATTTAATCCCTGAGCAACTACTGAATTGTGGTGGGCTCTGGGATTAATGAACCAGGTTGACATCCCTCTGCCAGCGGCAGGAATCCCGCATCAGCCCTTTCCACCCTCTGATTTAAGCGGGGGAGGTTTTGGCCCCACCGGGAGGCATATGTTGGTCCTCTCCTGCAATTAACTGGGCCCAGCCACCAATATTCCCCCCATGACGAGCTGCATTAAATCCAGCCCGTTACCTCTGCTTCTCTTTCTAATGTTCTTGTGTTTTTGGGTATTAAGGTAATTATGAGATTTGGGGATAGTGCAGGAAGGCAGAGTTGCTGTAGAAGATCAGCCTTGATCTTGTTGATTGGCAGAGCAGGTTCTACAGGCCAAATAGCCTTCTCTAGCTCCTACTTCTTGTGTTCATTTCTTCTCTCTACAAATGCTGCCTGACCTGCTGAGTGTTTCCAGGATTTTCTGTTTTGGTCTACAATACAGTTTATCATGGGTGCAGAGTTCACTCATAAATTGGAAGTTATCAAATATATTTGTGGGAATAAATTAGGAAATGGTGTCCAAACCCTTGCCCTACTTATTTATGTCTCCCACAATAAGTAAATGAAGAGTCCCAATTATTAAACATGCAGCTGAAACATTAGTAGTTAGAATAGTTTCACTGATGAATGATAGTAACTCTCTTAGTTCACATCAATAAATACAACAAACATCAGTTACAATGCCATGGAGCTACATCTTCAGAGCTTGGTCCTATCTAGGAGATCAGAGGAATAGGTCCCCTTGCTCTCTAAGTTCTGTATTTGAAAGCAGACCTAGAAAGACTGTAGCTTCAGACACTACGAGATAGTATTGTAACTGTGCCAGCTCTAAATGTGCTACTTGCAATTTAAGAACCACTAATGCAGCGTAAAATTTTAGGTTTAATTTTATTCCAAGTAACACAGAGGTCATTAATCAGCTGAAGGTTCACTGACAAACATGAATTGTGTTAATGCCTAAAAGAAGCAAACTTTTAGGTGGAGGCAAGGCAATTCTTAAATGCAAAATTGAGAGTTCACTGGCCCATAAATCAGCCTTGTATATCTTATAACATCTGTGACAGGCAGCGGTCACAACAACAAAGCTGAGCTACTCAAACTGGCACCTCCCAAAAAAACCCCCTTCTCCATACTGAAAGGAGCCAGCAAGGTTCAAGGCTCCCACAGAATTGAATAAAAGCAAATCTAGAATAAGTCCATTCTTTGCTGTTTCTCTAGCAAAAGAAACTTTGGTATGCTATTCCTTGATTACAGGACTGCAAACCAAACAGCAGCAATATGGCTCTTACCTTCCCAACAGAAATGCCGAGCATTGCAACCTCTCTCAACCTTAAAATTCTGTCAGCAACGCTAGCACAATTCTGAAATTCTGTGAATCAGGTGTCAAAAGTGTCAGACGGTTCTAATGACCTTTCATAGTCTCAAAACATCCAGAGGGTATATGAGACTGCATTAACTATTTGTCCTACATTGACACCTGGAATATTTATTTATAAGTAAATCAAATCTGTCATCCATTCTACGTATGGTTATTCCAAATACAACAAGACAATGATTTGCTAGTCATAGACAAAGGATAAATGTACTCTACGTGGAACTAATCAAATTAAGTATTAAGTTTACAGCCATAGCTCTAGAGTAGAGTTTGTGATTAATACTTACAATATATTTATTAGTACAATTCCTTCAATCGGTTAGCAGCAAAATGGCTGCACTGCAGAGTTCAGCAGGGACTACCCTGCGAGAGAAGACAAAATACAAAATGACAGATCTCAAGGTTTCCTATTGCTTTTTCAAAATTTGCTAAACTATACTATAAGCGTTGTAAACATTAAGGGGGTTAAATTGCATAGCGCCCGAAAACAAGGTTGATGTGTAATTACCCTGTACTTGTTTGATATAATGAAGGCACAGCAGCATCTGCATGCTGCCTGCTCATTACCATGATTTCTGTGAGCAGTCAGAGGTAACCGCGTTGATTGCCTGCACGCATCAACATGGGGCCCTAAAACGTAAATTGTTAGCACCACTTAAAGCTGCTTAAAGACGAGGTGCACTGTGACTGCAGCAGCTGCTGGGAGACCTTTGTGAGCTAAACCTGACCTGAGAAAGGGAGAAGGCTGGCTCAAAAGGAGAAGATGGGCGCCCAGGTTTTCCGATGATGCACTGAACGTCTTAGTGGAGGAGGTGGAAAGGAAGAGAGGCATCCGCAGGAGGCCCTCCAGGCACATGTGAAAAGGCAGTGGGAGCAAAGAGCCGTGGATGTCGATGCCACAAGTGCAGCCTCAGGGACCTAGATAAATGTTGCAACAAGTTTAATGTCCTCACGAGTGGTCAAAGTGAGTGAATGCATCTGTAAATGCCATATCCTACCAACTGCAACACCACCTATCTCAGCCAATGCCCAAATCACAAGTCTCCCATCATTCATCTATCAACAATCTCTGTTAGTCAGGACCAAACTGACATTCATATGCTTCACCTCACGTACATATCACTGCTGCAAGCTCACACCCACATTTCACAACTTGCTCAAACTGCCAACTATCCAACCATGACAACCACGTTACCCAAATAGATTACACGACACTCACTGATACATATCCCTCTCTCTTGTAGGACAACGTGACAAACAACCAAAGGCAGCAGGAGCTAACTGGAAGAGAGAAACATGCCTGTACACTCTAACCCTTGCAAAGGAGACAGTGCTAGCCATTGTCAGAAGGGCAATTGCTGAGGCAATGGCCAGTAGCAAGGCTGAACCCATTGAAGATGACAGTATATACCTAATCCTCCTTCCCATATCCCATGTCCCCCTCAACTCACTATCTCTTTAGATTCACAAGCTGCAGATGGTGTAACTAAACACCTCCTACTTTCTCCCTCGCCTCATTACAAAGTTTCTCTTCTGCCTTTTTCCATTCAGATACCCAAAAAGTACCATCGGACCAGACAGTGAATGAAGGCCAAGAATGCAGTGACAATAAAAGCACGCGCTTACTGATTTCACACTCATAGCCGTCAGCTCAGTTACTGATACTATGCATATCTTAGAAGATTAGAGGCAGAATCTGCACACTGTGGGACACCTTCTGCAAATGCACGGTAGCCAGGACCAGGGGCAAGGACAACACAGGTACCAACCCGACAGAGGGCAAGATCGCACACAAGTTCAGTGGCAGAGGACTCCAATGAGGATCTCAACATGGAGCACGCTACAGAAGACGGCGGCGGATGGGTAAACACAACAAAATGCTTGGTCCAGTGGGAAGCCAATCAAAAGCCTGTGTGGTCAATGTTCAGGAGTAAGAAGGAGTCCATCACTTTGCACACGACTTGGCACAGTTTTGGAGCCCATCCTTTCCAGCATGGGAGTGGTGACCAGCTCTGTTTGCAACTTGTGGACCCTGCAGCATCTGACAGCCAATGTCTCAGCTTCCGTTTCAGTAAAGTAACTTCCACCAGAAGTCAGAGTGCTGCAGCAGAAGCTCAGCCTGTAACCATGCAAGCACAGAATGCAGACATCATGGCTGTAGGTTTCAGTTTCAAAGGGTCTTGAAGGGTGTCACAGCAATCCTGCAATCTGTCCTCCAACAGACTTCTAGGACTGCTGAAGCACCACCCCAAGGGGGTGACAGTGTGTCTGTGGTTCACAACCTGCTGCCCTCTCTCAGGATGATAGCATTCGTGCTCCCACCCCCTACTACTCTGCTAGTGCCTTTGTCAAGATCGTGCTGTCCACAGTCAGGCCTTCTTGGCTTAGAGCTGCGCAAGTTCAGCCCCCAAGGTCATCTGCCGTCTCCCCACTGAAAGTCAGCAGCCTTCCACCAGCGATGCTTCATCACTGGAGTAGCACTGCATAGGTTCAGGCAAAGGCAGGCGGAAGATGGGCACCAAAGGAAAGGTCAACTTGACCTGAAAAGTCAACTCTGTTTCTCTCCACAGATGCTGCCTGACCTGCCAAGCATTTCTAGCATTTTTTGGGGTTTATTTCAGATATCCAGCATCCGCAGTAGTTTGTTTTTCTTTTAAGTTTATATGCAACATAGTGTGATTTCAGCCATAAATTTGGTCTGGAATGTTTATATTACATCAGCATTGATTTTTGCATACGACCAAGAGATGTTCAGTGACACAGGAGCGTGGAACTGTTGCTGAATGGGGAACATACTGTTGAGTTGAGCATACTGGTATCGCACTTGAATTAGCTCTTCACATACACTAGTGACAGAAAGGGGTCAAGATGTCGCCATGCGAATGCACCAGGGAACTAAGGTGACCTGTTCTGATGTCTGCCTGATAGCAAGCCTGGTTGGTTTGATTGTTAGAGATTATAGGGGGCCTATTCTGTTTTACTGGGAAGAAGGTGCAAGATGTATACACTTGAAGGCAATGGAAATTGCTAGTGTGCTAACAGTGGTTAGACTGAGTCTTCAAATTCTCAGAAAAGTGTTGAGAATGCAGGGTTGTAAGCAGTTGTGCTTTAAGCTGTCCATTTACTTCCAATATAAAAGAGAGTTGGGGTCTCAAGGGTAGCTAATCAGCATTTCTACCTGGATACAAGGCCCATGTGATTCATGTTGTCATGGAGATGGGTCCAACATAACAAAAACAGATTATGCTGTTATCACAATACTGTCTGTGGGAGCTAGTTGTGAGTTTCTACATTACAGTAGTGACAACACTTCAAAAATGTTTGGAAAGCTCTTTAGTCCTGATGCCCTGAAGTCATGAATGGTGCCATATAAATGCAAGTAATATGGAGGGACAGAGTCTAAGATATCCCTGAAAACTCACAGACAAGGTTAGTCTGGCAGGATCCAGGAGAGGGAGAGCAGCTATAGGTAGCAAGGGATTGCGGTTTACAACACAGGAATGCAAATGGGAGCTCGTGCTCTGATTGAAAAGACCAAATTCATGAGGAGTTAAAATGAGGCTGCAAGTTTTGCCTAGCTTGTGCTAGAAGAAGAATCTCCAGGAAGAAAGGAAAAGAACAGAACTAGACCTTCGGGAGCTAAGAATCACCTCGGGGTGCTTTTGGGAGGATTGAATGTCTACTTAAAGGGCAGTGTAAAGTACATCTGTGAAATATGCTCTTGATTGTGCCGAAAGAAAAGGGGGAATTTTCTTTTTTATGGTTTAAAGTATAAGTTGCCTACAAAGATAGTGTTTCGTCTATGGTGCTTTTTGTTACAGTAAAAGTCTTAAAACATCTTTTTATGTCATCCTTTCAGCTGCTAACTTGAAGTATGAATTTCTTTTTAAAAATTATTGGTCTCTACAGAGATTGTAACGAAAGACACACACTTTCTCCTCACCCCGCTTTGTCCCCCCTCACACTCAGTTTTATCCTTTATAAAGTTTAAAGAATGTGGGTGAGAGAGAGAAAGAACTGACAATATCTGACATTGTTCATGTAAGGGACAGAGTATTGTGTTATACACCAGAACGTAACAAGGGGGAATCATTTCATTATGTTAAACAAAATTAATATGAAACAGACCCTTATACTTAATACATTAGAATGTTATATATATGCAATGTGTTAGTTAGAAGCACTAGTTTTTGAACACAGAAAAGAAAACTTACATTTGTATGGCACTATTCATGACCTCAGGCCATCAGGACTACAGAGTTTTCCAATATTTTTTAAGTGTTGCTACTGCGGTAATATAGAAATTCACAACTAGCTACCATAAATAGTAATGTGATAACAACAGCATAATCTGTTTTTGTTAAGTTAACTAAGGGATAAATATTGCTCTTCTTCAAAATAGTACCATAGGATCTTTTACATCTACTTCAAAGCGCAGGAGGGCCTTTGGTTTAAAATCTCACCTGAGAGTCCAGTTCTCCTTCAGTATTGCACTAGGGAGTCAGCCTTGACTATTGCGCTCAAGTCTCTGGAGTGGGACTTGAAACAACAACCTTCTGACTCACAGGCAAGAGTACTACCAACTGAGCCACAGCTAATACTGAGTAGGATAAATATGTGTTGATCTCCACTCAACAGTCCAGCGTCAAAGTTGTTGATTTTTCTAGGTAGATGTCATCCATTATTATATTTGTGTAAATAACACAGTATTTTATCACACAGAAGCAATTTCAGAACACTGCTATTCGTTCCCTCTCTCACCCACTAAACATACATGCACACAAACACACAAGCTATTGGCATTTTAGAAAAAATGGTAAAGAAGAATCTATCTCAGTAAAGCTTTTGAAAGGTATATTTGGAATCTATGCTTAGCATCTGAAAAATTTCATGATGTTCAACTACTCTATACCTCATTATAGGCTCTAAATAATTTCCCAACAACAGGTGTCAGACTAACTCGTCTATAATTGGCTAGTTTCCATTACTCATCTTTCTTAGATAGAGGAGTAACATATGCAATTTTTCATTCTAAATGAACAGTTCCCGAATCTAGAGGACTTTTAAGATTATAGTTCCAGCATCTGCAATGTTCACACCTGGTCCCTTTAAAATCCTGGGATAGAAGCCATTTGGTCCTGGAGATGTGTCACTCTTTACTGCCATTACTTTTTTCATTACTATTATTTTGCCTACTTCAATTTTGGTAAATTCCTGTCCCTGATTCAGTATTAATTTTCACTGCGTGTCCAGCATGCTGACCTCTTCCTCCACTGTAAATACTGATGCAAAGTAATTATTCAACATGCACACCATTTCCTTATTTTCTTTGGCAATATCACTGTTATCAGTTTTCAAGGGGCCCACATTGCTCCTGACCAGCCTCCTTTTCCTTATGGATTTGTGAAATGAAAATTGTAATGATTTTTATATTCTTTGCAAGTTTCTTTTTATACTTTATTTTTATTGCTCTTAATGTGCTTTGTCACCTTTTGCTGTTCTTCGAATCGCTCCAATTTGTTAGGATTTGTGCCATTTTTGCATTTGTGTATGTGTTTTCTTTTTAGTTTCATGTTGTCTCTGTCGTCATTCACGATTGTTTGTTTGATTTCCTTGTTGCTTCTTGGACAAATTGTTGCAGAAAGCAATCCTTTATAACACCTGATAAATTCACCACCTTTCTGACATGTACCAGTCTGCTTATCCTAATCTATAAGAAAAGTTAAAATTCCCCATTAAACCAACTCTGCCTTTGTTCCATGTTTTTTATATTCATTCATGTAGGATGCTTGTCTAATCTCTGCATTTATACAATCCGACTGCTTCACAGCATTTACCAGGGCGTCAATACACAATCCTCACTGAAGTCTTAAATTTTTTTAAATTTCTTAGTTATACCCATAAAGTTTCCACTGCCTGTGCACCTCTTATTATTTCCTCTCTTATCATTTAAATGATTTCATTGTTAGTCACTAAGGATACTCCTCCCCTTCTCCCATTTTTCTTATCTTTCCTGTAGGCTTTATAATCTGGTCCCAGTCCTGACCATTTTAATGCCATAACTGAGTGAAAGGCATCAGCTGAGCCAGCCTGATGATGCTTTGACATCAATCATGCTTTAAGGTCACATTGGATTAAACCACATCCAAAAGGGGGGGAGGCTGTCTCAATTGCACGGCATTCGGCTTTCATTCTCTTCCAAAACTGCAAACTTATAAAGATGTAGAATTTGGTACCACAATGTCGAGAACAAAAATGAGAAAATAATGGTTCACAGTGTCCACTGGGTTAGTGAAGTTTAAAGGCTTTAGATTGTTGCCATGATTTTAAAATTTTAAAAAATGAAACCTGATAGAATACTTTAATGATCTGTGTACGAAGGGTCTTGCCAAATAAAAATAGGGAGAGCACTTGGTGTCCATTGTTTGTTTAAAATGAGTCTGTTCCCTAATTGACAAAACTGATAAATGCAGGTATATTTTAACATTCTATATATTTTGTGGCAATAAAAACATACCGCTCAACCAAGTCAAAAGGGTTAAACTCATAAAACTGACTGTGCTGGGTGTCTGGGGCAGCTGTCAAATTGCTTTCGGCACTGAAGCATGATGTGCATGAATTTGTGTTGAAATAGGCTTTTCCTGAAGTAATTTTCTAACATCACAACTGTTACTGTTTTTTCAAGCTGGTCTCCACAGTACTATTGTCATTTCTTTTTCCCTGGGGAAGTTCTCCCTCTAGGTATAAGGTTTTGAGAAAATATATCAATATTTTTCTAATTTCACCAGTTCACAAATCAATGTCCGCATTAGCAATGCTTTTTTGACCTATGTTACGAGATCCAAACTGACCTTGTGGAGGTCGGGAACTACAAATCCTGACAGCCCCCAGGAGTTAGTGCATGAGCGCCGAAGGCGCATCTGGAGTTCTTCGAGCCAGCGACACGTTCTCAGGGTGCTTGCGCGAATAAGGAAACGGTGCAAAAACCCTGATCATATGACCAAGGAGCAGGACGCCATGCCTGAGAGGAGTTCCAGACGGGGGGACAGGGAGCAGTCCCAAAGTGGGAACCCAGGGAGATGGGTCAGGGAGAGGTCCCAGAGAGCACGAGAGAGCGAGACAGAGATAGCCCGCGAGCGTGAGAGAGGGAACGAACTGGGGAAGGAACCACAGGGAAGAGGAGACCACCGGTAGGAACCACAAGGAAGGGGAGCAAAGAAAGAGGCTTCAAGTAGTAGTAGAGCTGCAGTTAGTGACCTTCAAGTAGCAAGGACTTGGGAGAAGCCCTGAAGATCTGAAGAGGCATCAGAACGTTGGTAATTCCGTGCTGTAGGCCATTGGGGAAAAGGTAACCCTTTGGAATGTTGGAGTATAAGATAGATATTGTAAATTGTTTTACTTTTCTGGTCTTGTATACTAAAGTTTATTTTGTTTGTTCAGAAATTGTGGCTTTATTCGCTTAGCAAATGTCTTGGATCTCAAAATGAGTCTACTTTAAACAAAAAGCTACTGGTCTCTAACCGGATCGTACCAAAAACTTGGGCAGTCTGGTCCAGGATCATAGTGTCTACTGTACTTCTGTCATTTGAAAACTCAAACAGTAGGTACCTTATTCTTATAATAATCACACATCTGCTGGAAAGCTAAGGAGGAATGAAACTTTCAGGCTGTCTATCAAATGGAGCTCACTATTACTGTACGAGCTTCCTGATGGGATACTGAAAGCATTGAGATTTCTGGATATAAAATTAACATGTGACAACGGGAGTCCAAAACCCTCAATGGACAGTGTTCAAAATTCTCATTGGTTGATTTATCCTTCATATGGATAGCCATATCTGTCTGGTGTGACTGTTACTTCATTCTCGATAGTGTGCAATTTGTGTTGTGCGCTCATGAATCCCTAGGACACGGTTTGAAACAACCTATCCCATAGAAAGGAAAGCTCAGCAGGTCTGGCAGCATCTGTGGAGAGAAATACAGAGTTAACATTTTGAGTCCAGTATAACTTCTTCGGAACAGTTCCAAAGAAGTGTCGTATTGGGCTCGAAACATTAATTCTGTTTCTCTCTCTACAGCAAGGTCTGCTGAGTTTTTTTTCAGATTTCCAGCATCCACAGTATTTTGCTTCTATTCCATAGAAAGTTCCAAAAAAGCTCTCACAAACATGTGAGGCGCTTGATAAGGTACCGCACATAAGGCTACTTAATAAGATAAGAGCCCATGGTGTTGGGGTAGTATATTAGCATGGATAGAGGATTGGCTAACTAATAGGAGACAGAGTTGGGATGGGGGGCATTTTCAGGATGGTAACCTGTAACTAATGGAGTGCCACAGAGATCAGTGCTGGGGCCACAATTATTTACAATATATATTAATGACTTGGATGAGGGAAGTGAATGTACTATAACCAAGTTTGTGGATGACACAAAAATAGGTGGGAAGTTAAGCGGTGAGGATGACACAAAGAGTCTACAGAGGGATATAACAGGTCAGGTGAGTGGGCAAAAACTTGGCAGATGGAATATAATGTGGAAAAATGTGAGGTTATGCACTTTGGCAGGAAAATTTTAGAGCTGAATATTATTAAATGGAGAAAGATTGCAGAAAGCTGCAGCACAGAGGGATTTGAGAGCCCTCGTGCATGAATCCAAAAAGCTAGTACACAAGTTGAGCAGGTAATAGGGAAGGCAAATGGAATGTTGGTATTTATTTCAAAGGGAGTGGAGTATAAAAATAGGGAAATCTTGCTAAAACTATACAAGGCACTAGTTAGACCACACCTAGAATACTGTGAACAGTTTTGGTCCCCTTATCTAAAGAAAGATCTACTGGCATTGGAGGCAGTCCAGAGAAGATTCACTAGGTTTGTCCCTGGTATGGAGGGACTTTCTTATAAGGAGAGGTCGAGTAGGTTGGGCCTGTACTCACTGGAGTTTAGAAGAATGTGAGGCGACCTTATTGAAACATTTAAGACTTTTATGGGGCTTGACAGGGTAGATGCAGAGAGGTTGTTTCCCCTTGTGGGAGAGTCTAGGACCAGAGGGCATAATTTCAGAGTAAGGGGTTGCCCATTGAAGACAGAGATGAGGAGGAATTTCTTCTCTCAGAGGTTAATGAATCTGTGGAATTCTTTACCGCAGAGGGCTGTAGAGACTGGGTCGTTAAGTATATTCAAGGCAGATTTTTAATCAGTAAGGGAATCAAGGGCTATGGGGAGAAGGAAGGAAAGCAGAGTTGAGAATTATCAGATCAGCCACGATCTCATTGAATGGAGGAGCAGACTCGATGGGCCGAAGGGCCTACATCTGCTCCTATGTCTTACGGTTTTGTGCTTAGGCTGGATTCAAACTTTAGTGTTAGAAATAACCAACATCATCATTCAGTTGTCAAGGGCCATTTAAAAAAAATAGTTGGTGCAGGATTTCAGATTTTAGGGCAAGAAGCTGCAGATAACACTTTAAAATTTGGTATGGAAAGAGCATGGAGGAGAGGTGAGAGATGGCGGCTGGTTGGAGACTCAGTAAAATGTAGGAAGCGACTCATTAGCTGTGTGCCATGGACGAATAAGCAAACAAGATTACACATGCTGTGCTTGCACCTCAATTTAAAACTAGCATGAAATATTAGAAATGATGATCTATACACAGTCAGAACTTTATCTGATAATTGGGTGAAAGGGGATGCAGGTCATGGGGAAGTGGTTATACGAGGCACTGGGATGGAGTGCCGACTGAAAACAGTATTTTCAAATGCAACATCTCTGGTTGTTGCTTAGCATTTGCCGAGGACAAAATTCAGGGCATGCAGGCAGATCCTCAGAGTTCCACTGCTTAAGTTTGAAACAGCCCACAAGATCAAGGAGCAACTTTCTACTGCACCCAATAGTTGCTCACTCAATAAAGAAAAAGAACAAACGGGTTCTCATTAGTAACAATTCAAGTTACTCCACACTTTTATATTTTTATTATTCAGAAGCACTGTTTATAAAGTAATGGATTTATTAGAAGTTATGGCATCTGAACATTTCCCTTTTGGCTGCAAATTCACCTCAAACAAGCCCTACATAGCAAGATGAACTTCAGCAGATATTAGTTATACAATGGGGTGGAAACCTCCCCGCTAATGACTTGAACATTACAAATATACACAGACAGTCTTTATTGTTTTTGAAAAAAATCAAGGTTGAACAGATTCTAAAACTTGTAGAAACTTGCTTCACTCCCAAAGTCCCCCTGAGATGCAAACTTAAATAAGGCAAAAGAAAAACCCATGAAATCTTAGGTCACTTTAGTTACCTCACTATGTGCATGTACTAATGAAGAGAATGTTGAGTAACTGGCAAAGGGTGCATGCCTCTTACTAATCTGTAATCTTAAGGTACAGTGGTGATATCTGTCATTGCTTCACGTCTAAAATAATTATATCCAAATGCATAAACTCAGTCACTCTGGTTTGGTGTTCATTCTCCACACAAGCAATAGTTGTAATCCCATGTGGCTGCTCTGATCCCATTTATTCTCCTTGCTCCCAATCAATTTTGATGGGATTCCTTTAATTAGATGAAAGCACTACATGGTGAAGTATCATGCCATGCCATGAAGGTCCCAGGTTCAAGTTGATATCAGCTAGGGTGATGGTATGGTGTCAATAATTGATGGCAGCGTGCACAGGCTAGGAAGGGATAAAGGAAAACTAATATCACCAGCAACTGCTATCTAGTAATTGCTGTTAGAAAGTGTAATTGTGTGGGTGCCTGATTCAGGACAGGGTCAGGCTGAGTTGAGATGCCCTGTAATTTCTTGTGGGCTGTGAACATTTACAGACCCATCTCAGGTGAATCAAAATGACCATGTAGGCGAGAAATAAGAATAGTGATGCACACAAGCAGCTAGTCGACCTTGGCTCAGTGGTGGTGCACTTGCCTCTGAGACAGAAAGTCGTGAGTTCAAATTCCACTTGAGAGGTCTGAGCATATGATGTATAAACTCAAGTAATAATCGACCCTGTGTAAAGGTTGACCCCCGACTTTTGTCCAAAAAATTCTTAATTTTTTATAAAACCCCAATTCATTATTCATTAAAGCTGTACTTGCAAATGCCAACTCAGTGAAATCCCCCTGCACCAAGGCTCAGGTCTGGGAGCCATCAGCGTCATGCATTCCAATGGCGTGGCCCTCCCCTTTTCTTCCCATCCCCTGATCCCCAAGCAGCATTGAAATCGCAGCCTCAGTTCCGCTGCTTCTTCTCCTGAGCTGTGTGTGTGTGTGTGGGTGTGGGGGGGGGAGGGGGGGATGCTCCCTGAAGCGACAGACCAGCCTGATGACACCACATCAGGGAGTGGGCTCAAGTTTGAGGCCTCTATGGGATTTTGGTGACAGCACCATGTTGATGGGTGGTTACATTCGCCTGACACCCCATAAGCGCAGTAGAAGTGGATCAATCTAGAACCGAGTGCCATGCTACCTGAAAGGCTGGGAGCTCCACGTCCAGTTCAAAGTTCACAGGGCTGAGAAAAAGAACCTTCACGGTGACGAGGTAGCTATCTGGCACACAAAGGACCGATTAAGCCCAGGCACCATGTTTGGAAGCAAAGTTCCATGGGTTCGGACTGTTCATTTACACATACCCAAAATATGAGTGTGCTGATTAGGCATTCCCGTATGCCTCAATGATGACTTTCCCCATTACCTCTTAGTTGAAAGTAAGCCCCTCAAAAACAATACCAGTCTAAAAGTCAACCTCCTAATTTATTGTCTGAAAAAAAAAAGGTCTCAAAAATTTGGCTTTTATATGAGTATATACAGTAATCTAGGCTGATACTTCATTGTAGCACTGAGGGAGTGCTGCACTGTTGGAATTGCTGTCTTCCAGATAAGCCATTAAACCGAGGCTCTGTCTTCACTCTCAAGCAGATAGAAAAGATCCTATGCCACTATTAGATGAGCAGGCAGTTCTCTTGATGTCCTGAATGATATTTATCCTTCAGCTAATACCTAAACATTGATTACCTGGTATCTGATGTATCTGATTATTGTTTTTGGGGGCTAGGCGTGCTCAAATGGGCCATCACATTTCCCTACATTACCACAATGGCTACATTCAAAAGCATTTCATTAGCTGTAAAGTGCTTTGGGACATCCAGAGGTCATGAAAGGTGCTTCTAAATACAAGATCTTTCCTTTCCTTTAGTCACCAACTTCAGTAGAGGAAAGAACGTCACAGATTTTATTTTTTTTTTAAATTTCAGAGTATTTCAAACCCAATCTATAGAGCAAAACAGCAAAAGGGAAACAATTTTAGTATTTTCATCATTACTTTAATTACAGCTTAAACTCCCCTAAACTAAGAGCTTAGAACCAAGCTTTACAAGGCTGTTCCTGGATTTTTTGGCATTTCTGTTTTAAAATGTACCAATGTCCCACCATTATTGAAAAGCACTTTCTCTTCCTTCCAGCACAAAGGCAGGTGGTGCAGTAGAGGTCTTTATTTTAATAAGCTGACTTCCTCAGTATCTACCATGAAGATATTCATGTTTTTACACTGGATATCAATTTCAAAACTGCGCTTTTGCCAATGACCTCTGTTCCTCGCTCCAGGGTTCCTGTCAGTTACAGAGACATAACCAAAAAGTCACCGCAAAGGTCAGCAGATGGCACTGACAACATATATTCAAACTGGAACATTTCCTCAACTTCTACCCGCACATTGATGGAAAGGCAGCAACGATTGCAAGGTGCTGCAACTATAATGATTTTCCAAGGATCGGGACAAATTTGTGGGGCAAGCAGGCATTTTTCCATCTGCAATAATAATTTGAGAGACAGGAGAGTACATACTGATAAGACAATTAAAAAGTAAACAAAATGACTGGAAATGTGATTTGAGTTCCTATAGAAAATATTATAAAGGTAAAATAGCCAGGTATGTTGGTGCAGGTCTCGGGTGTTTAGCTTTAAAATAATACTTTTCATAGATATTATTAATCTATAAATGCGCTTATTACAAAGGAATACAAACGCTCAACATCAATATAAAAAAATCTCCATTTAGTATAGTAGCAGGATCAAAGCGAGCCTACTTATATGTTTTATTAAAATCCTCCCACTGCAATCCATCATAAAGATATTCATATTTCTGCAGTAGATATTCATTTTAGGATTGTGCAATTCATGTACTTAGGCCTCATGAATAGTGCGGGGGAGGTTTTCTTAAAGATCTTTCTTTGATGATTTTCTCCCCTCCTAAGCTGACGATATTGACTCTTGGCTCACATGTTATTCTGCAGGTACCAGTTGCCCTCCTGTCAGCTGAATAGCAGTCATCACAGTTGTCCATTTAAAACATCCAATGTCTAGACATGCCCTTCCAGAATGAGTCAATGGATAACATTTGGCTGCAGGATCACTGATTGATTTTCCCTTCCCTGGGCTCTGGGGCCAATTGTAGAAGCCAGTCACCAAGCCAGCTGAGAAATAACTCAGCAGAGAACAGGGGTTAAACCTGAGGCCTATCTGATTTATGAAACCCAGCTAATTACTTCATAAATTCACTCTGCTGAGCTATCAGAGGGAACTCCATGTAATGCTTTTAAAATACTCATTATGGTAAATGCATAAAACCACAACCCTAATTTAAAAGCTGAACTGCCCCAGTGGCTCCTGCAATGTAGTATTGAGCTATACAACCAGGAAGATACGAGCCTAAACTCCTAATTTAGATAGTGGGGAATCAATAATTGTCTCCATAATTTCTGTGTTGAGGCTAAATTGGAGATCTGAAAGGATGCTACCCCTGAGCACTATCCTGTTGTAAAGTGCACTGTCTATGGGTTTTGGGACCAGGAGGGTACAGCTTTCAACTGCATATCCACAGTCAGAAAGCCTGTTAGCACTCAGGGACAGATTTTCAGAGTCTTTCCAATTCCACGGACTTTTAAAAACGGTGGCTGGGACTCGATGGAGAAGTCCCACCCCCCATTTCCGTCAGATCCAATTTTTGCCTGTAGGGAAAAGGGGACCGGGCATGATTCACACAGGAGGGAAAGCCAAACTCAGCAGGGCCATTTGAACTTAGTGGTGATGAGTTCAAACAGGCCACATTTTGGCTGTTGCAAAGGTCTTAATCCACAGTGTGGAAGTTATGAACTGATGGAATAAATGTAAACACTCTTGAAGTGTGGAAAAGGTCTGGATAACAGTCATGATCTGAAGATTTTTAAGTCCCTTCCTCTTTAAACTTTAAAAACAAAAGCTGAAGCTGTCACAGGTTGTTTAAAAAAACTTCTATTGGACTGCTTTGATCGACAGACCATCTGTTGCAGGTTAGAAAAACGCAGTTACAGCTGCCCAATTTCAATAGAGTTCTTTGTTGACATTCTCCAAGGACAGTGGCTGAATTTTAAAAGCTACAATTATCTCAGCAAGGGGTTCTGAGCTCAGTTTGACTGACTGTTTAAAGAAGCTATTAAAGAATCAGCTTTCTTTGACGTTCTGTCTGAATAAAAGTTTGCTTTTATAAGAAATTAACCACTTGAAAAGATTTAAAAGATTTGAATGGGTTCTATGAATGGGAGTTTTTTTTCACTATCAAGCATGCCTGGGTGAGAACTGTATTAGATTGTTAGAAGTTTATCTTTTTTCATCTCCACATGGCTCCTGAGGTCTGCTCATGCTGGACACTGGGTGAGTGGCTATGGAGGTGGCATGGAGGGTATGAGGGGCCACGGAGGGTGGTTTGTGGGCATGAGTTGGCATGGAGGGTTTGAGGGGCCATGAGGTGTGGGTGAGGATGTGAGGGCCTGAGGGGTGAAGGCTAGAGTACCTGACAGCTTCTGAAACAACTGGGACAAAGTCTCAGAGAACCAAGGCAGGCCTTCTAACCAGCCCACCTCAGTTCTTGCCCATCCCTGTGGCCACCTAAACACTGCTTCCAGGGTAGGTGGGCCGGAACCAATGCTGCACTCACCCTCCCAGAGCGAAAGCTGCACGATTCAGGGTACTGAAGGTGGGCCCGGCAACCCAGGAAATTTCCTGATTAGAGCTCCCCCTCCTCGGTAGTGAAAATCCAGCCCTCACGACCTAACGTATTTGAGCTGCCTTTTGAGCAAGATATGGGAGGATTGCTGATACATATGGCAAAGTAGACCAACACAAGTCGATGCCTTCAACAAACAAAAGAGGGAAATATTGGAGGGTGAAAAAAGCTGCAGTGATACAACAGAGTTCTGTGTCTTTCCCTGATTTATTCTTACTAAATTGTTCTGTGCAGGAGGCGATGCAGAAATACCTCATTTAACAGCACGAGTAAACACAGACTCCCTGACAGCCAACTATATACACATTAAATATTGTAAAGTCAACAACAGAAGATCAAGCAGGTATAAGTTGATTGCATGTTTCTTAAACTAGAAGGATTTCCTGTTATACCACTGTTAGTGAACAAAGCCTTAGTATGTTCACAATATTAGTTTTGTAATCATAGTTCAAATTAAAGCCTTTTTTTACACTCTCAGTGAAGAAGCATCTTTGAGATTCTCTGGCAGATCTTGTTTCATGGTTGAACATGTAAATCTGAATCATCCAGATCCATATCTGCTCCGGCGTAAGGACTGTTGTAAGACAGCAGTCACATCTCACCAGGGAGGAATACAGAAGTTGCATATCCTTCCTAACATCCTGCTTAATTTCCCCAGTGGCCCACATTACCTCTTCATTGTTTTACAAAGAGGGCTCCTTGAGATTTTTTTCATCAACACATGTTTGCAAACAAGCCTGGCCAGTGCAGTACAATCATTTGCAGTCACATCAATAAATAGCCCATCCTCAGCCCTTGTCACAACCCCTCCCATTCACTCCACCTACTTCAATCCCACCATCATTCCTGGGACTTGCTTTTCAATAAAATGCTCCATGTGGAAAGCTCATTTCTCAGGAGCCTCCATTATGTAACTCCTTCTTACTGGAATTTTTCCAGGAGAGACAATGGCCAGAATAGTGTTTTCAATATCTATAAGAAAAATCTAGTTGAAGGAAGTTGATCTCACATTTTGTGTTTGACACTGTCACAACCAATTTAGGTATCTTTTTTCTAATCAATTTTCTCATCACCTCTTATCTCCTCTCCGGAAGCTGTTGACTCTTTCTTCGGGTACAGTTCCATCAGCTCCACTGATCCTCCAGAATCTCACCCAAGTGGCCACTATCCTTTATGAGCCTTGGCAGAGTGTCCGCGGGCTATTGACTGCAAAGAGCATTATAGTTGACTGAGCCCATCCAATCCTCCCTTCATATGAAGACACACGCACAGGTCACTAAATGGTAACCACAAGAGCAAAACCTGGTTTATTTTTCCTCCCTTACTCAAGTGACTGAAGCATTTGTAATGCCTGTACTTCAACTGGAGCACACTAAGCCACGAGGGAAGACGTGTGACATTTCAGGTTTTAAATCCTCGTCACCATACTTTAAGTTGATAAACATAATCCAAATCAATATTACAAACGTTCTTCCAGTTTAGCAGCAGGAGGCATACAATTAACTTATCACTATTTCATTCAATAATTCTGTCTAATCTAGAATGAATCTTCTACATCATAAACATAGGTATTTAAACAACTTAAACTGTACTATGACACAACCCACTTTACTGGTCCATATTAACATCCACTACAAAATAATAATGTGTTCTCAGTTTAACTTATATACTTATGGGGGCAATCTTTCTAATTATGATCCTCATGAAAACAAGCTGGAGAATACCAATCACTGGCTGCTTGATCCCAACGACAAGTCAGTACTTATATCATAGCCCAACACGCCATAACTCACTTGATTAGTCTAAGGTCAGAGTGACCATTCAGCACACCCTACGTAAAACAATTATTTACTCAACTGCCTAAGTTCAAACAACTTAATTACATGAGATTCCACAGACAGGTTAGCTTCTACCTATTTTAATAATTACCCTTTGGCTTCCTGCTGAGGGCTGGTGCAAATAAAAAGCACGAATCACAAACCTCAAAAATGCAACAATCCAAATGAAAGATGATGCTCTTTGTTTCACTAACTTACATTATACTTCTTTACATTCTTTCAGCAGCAGTTGAAATGCAGAAGTGAAAATAACATGCCAAGCCACGGATATGTACGAGGCACCGTTTTATATGGGAAAAAGTCAATTAGTTAAGAATGAAAGTACAGTAATTCATTGGTTCAGAGTAATTTTCATTCTTTAAAAAAAAACAGATTAAATGCAAAACTTATAAACACTCAATAAACTGTTTCCTTCCGTCTCCATTATGATCCCTCCAACTAGACATTAGGCAAGAATTACTATATATGTAGAACAGACGTTTTTATTGGCATTTGTGTTGTTTGAAAAGGGATACACAGTGGATTCCTATTTGGGTGACAAAAGGTAAAAGTCGGAGCTGTCAGTCCTGAGAACCATGTCTGACCAATTCTGTCCAGAAACTGACACTATTTTAATACTTTAAGCACAGAGTTCTTGTTACATGATTTTAAATGCATGGAGGTTCTCATCCTTTTTCTCAGAACAGCAGGAGAAACCTTTTTTTTTCCTGCAAGTCTGGAAAATGAAATTTAACGGCGGAATTAAAGAAATGTGTCAAAGCCCAGTTGCAGGACTAAAAGTGAAAGGAACTCATTGAAAACCTGCCATTTTGTCAAATTGCTCCTCGACTCGTCAAAGAGTGAAAGTGTGAAGCCAGTATAAACATTTCTGCACATCCTCCTATTTCATCCAGGTTGTTCTCATTAAGAGAAAAATTATTACCTATGTCACAGTATCGTCGCACCTCATGAGAAGAGTACAATATTTTTGCTGCGAACAATACCTAAAACACTATTTCATGTGGCAACCTGATCCCATTTTATTTTGAATGTGAGCCACATTGCCGACGAGCAGCCAAACTCCCTCCTCCCGGATGAAAAGCTAGGGCCATTTAACACCCACGGACTTCATCAAAAGCCCATACTTAGTAATGCCAGCTTGCAGGAGATATTAATTTCCAGCCGTCCCAATCTGGTTACCACAGCAGCAGGAGACATCAGCAAACACAAGGGGTGTCACCGGGCAAACCGTGGACAGCCTTATCAAACAAGGGAGCGCTGTAAATAACAGTTCACTTTGTGATAACAGGCCCTCTCCAGCCTCACGCAAACAACAGTGTTCTTTCAAGATGGACAGCTCACGACAGCACAAATATCATTTGCCCAGCTGCTCAACCAATTCCATGCAACTCTCCATGCTGTAGCATCTTATCAAACAGACAACTATGGCGCCAGAGCATTCAGGGTCCTGTATACAACGTCTCGATCTTCTGTCAATAACAACAACAGTAAAAATAATGGGGTGGGGAGGGGGGGGGTGGAGCAGTCTCTGTTTCCCAGTCACCAATTCTCTCCTGAGAATATGATCATTTATGGGTGCAGGTTACAGATCTTATTAGGAGCTTTGGGGTTCTTAAACTTCATGAACTCTCGCACTCAGTCCTGTCACTAGGCCTCGGATTATACAACAAAATGTATTTCAATAAATTCACTGTATAATTTATGACCGAGTGGATTCTATGCAGTGCATTTCTGTAACAAAGTCAGCCATTCCACTCCTTGCCGTGATTTATTGCTTTTTGCCAGAAAGGCCTTATATTTCTGTTATTTTGTGCATCTCAATCGCATTTGTGCTGTTAATACATTTCGTGTAAAATCACCCAGAAAATAATTCTCTCGAATTCTGAAAAACAGATACAGTGACATGAATCTTTCAGATCTGATTCACACTGCATGATTCTATTCTAAGAGAAGCTGTGAATTCATTGTTTGAAGTGGCCCTGACTGCAGCCTGCGTTCTGTGCAATAAAACAAAGCTTTGGCACAACGTTAAAGATGTTACTAATCATTGGAGTGTTACAGTACTGTACTTACATGAGGACTCCGTGCCGAACATGGCTGGTTCAGATGCTGCAAAAAGATGAGGCAGCTACACAGCAGGGGTCATGAGACTAGACAATGCAGCCCAGGCTCTGCGGCTGCCAGCTGCCTTGTTCAAGCCTGAAAGCTGATACAACACACAGCAGCCCTCAACAAAATGCTGTTTATACTTCTCTCACAAGTAAAAGCCAAAAGCTTCTGCTGGAAATTCAACAGAAATGAAAGACCAAGTACTCTCTTGTCTTGCTGCAGTGAGTCTGAATGAAGAGCTGAGCCCAGACACTACGATACACAGTACAGCTCAGAGTAAGACAATAGCACAGGCTGCATACATTGAGTGACGTCAAAGGCACTTACTGCAAAGACTGATTCCTGCTAACCAGGACCAGCAGCAGAAACAGAATGAATGGGAGATGAGATTCAGGAGACAGACTGTTGTTACAATATCCAAAGGCTATACAATCTCCTCTGAGAACACATATTCCACTGCAGAGCACTTTTATTTTATATTTTTTCAGTCATACAAAGCTATAAAAAAAATTAACTGGATTAGGGACATGCTAATGAGTTGCTAAAATGAAGAGAACTTGTAAGAAAACTGTAGGTGCTGTGCAATGTGCGATACAATTGCACAGTGCAAGGGTCTCAGCATTTCAAAATCCCCCTTGTTATTTGTAAAGCAGACCTCCTCGTCAATTCTACAATATGCAGATAGTTTAAATGGATCAGTCTTTCTCTGTTAAGACATTAAAATAAATCCTACAAGTAATCAGAGATTTCTAAATAAATGTCATCACCAAAAAAATATATAATTTTAGACAAAATTAGTAAGCAAATATTAACGTATGGCTTAAGAACATAAAAATATAATCGTGGCTAGCTGGCACTGAACTGTTATGGTAAGATTACGTGCGACAAATCTACAGAGTTTTGTGAAGGGGTGACAAACTGATTACAGAAAGGATATTTAGTCGATGCAGCAAATATGGGACTGCATATTACGGGGTTGCGGGCAGCTTGCCACCCAGGAAGCAAAGCCGGCGGGAAGCTGACGTGTTCCACGCCAGCCTGTCTTGCAGCCGTAACGTTCTGAGGCCAGGCTCCATCGCCTGCCAGTGGGACTTCCACCCGTCACTGGGCGGGAAGTCCCGCCCCAGGGAGCTGACAGCCAATCGGATTAGCCGGCAGCTCCAGCAGTGCCAAGGGCAAAGTAGTGGGCGCTGCCGGGACTGCGACCAGCCCCAAGAAGGCGGCCCCATGGATCCTGGAGTAAGGTCTGTCTAGGGGATTGGACGGGGAGGGTTCGGCCAGTTTAGGGAGCAGGGTGAGGTGAGTGGGGGTGGTGGATTTTGGCGAGCAGGCGGGTGGGAAGGAGGGGCTGTACTATTTTAGTGGGCGGGCTGCCCCCTGATGTACAAAGAGCACACATCAAAGATAGTATCCTGCCCATTCAAAAACTTTTTTTTTTAAAAAAGGGCCCGCCCACTCCAGCCCAGCTGCCCAGGCCAAACTTATTATGACATGGGCAGTGTATTATCATGGTCAATTGGCTTGTTAACAAGCTCAATTGATCCTTGATTACTTATTTAAATATGGTGGATGAGCTGCCAATTTCGGCGCCCACTCACCTACTGTGTAATGGGGGTGAGCTTGGCGGCATGGCAGGAAGGCGGTGGGTGGGCACCTGCCCCACTTTATGTGCCTTCCTGCCAATGCCTCCAAGCTCACCCCCATTACGCAGTAGATGGGCGGGCGCTAAAATTGGCAGCTCATCCACCATATTTAAATAAATAATCAAGGCTCAACTGAGCTTGTTAACAAGCCAATTGACCATGATAATTGTCCCGGCTGGGGCACGTAAAATCCAGCCTATGGTTCTTTAGAAAGTTGTTTCCTTAGAGACTTGTTAGAAAAATTCAGGCATATCATGTAAAAGGAAATACAGCAACGAGGATAGGGGGATGCTTAACAGGGGAGGATACAAACAGCACAAGTTAATGAGTGTTGCTCAAATTGGGGAAAGAATGGGTGTGGTGTAACCCAGGAGTTTGTGATGGGTCCACTTTTGTTCTAGGTTAATGGAGCACAAGCTTGAAGTTTGCCTGTGGCATGAAAATAGGGAGTTTGATAAACAGTAAGAATGACTGCCAAATATTTCCAGACACGCAGGCAAACTGGAGCAAGGTGTGGACAGGTAGAACATGGAATTCAGTGTGACTAAGTATATGTTAATATATTTTGAGAGTTAAAAGATCAAAGAATTGGAGTACACTCTCAACAGAAAGAGGCTGAAGGATTTGGGTGAGCAATACAGCTAAAAATTCAACATGGCAGATTGCGGGTCCAAGAATCACAATGCTCAATGACCCTGTGCCCGACTGAAGCGATGCAGACAGCACAAAAACGTCATTCTGTCTGCTCACCTCCATGATCACCATACCACCAGCAACCTCATGCCCTGCTCAACCCCATCGCTCTCCCATCAGCAATCTCTTGCAACCAGGACTTAATGCCTAAGATTCATATAATCCACTTCGCCCTCACACAGTTACCACGGCTGCAAGCCTCACAGCCACATCCAGCAGTCTCCACATACTTCCATTTATTCAGTCAAGACACGCAGCTCAGCCACACATATTGCAACATGATCACCGGCACTCTTCCCCCCCCCCGACTCTCGAGGGCCAAGGTGGCCCATTAGAGGAAGGAGCAACAGAGAACCACCAGTGGGCAGGCATCGCCTGAGAGCATTGGAGGAGACGGTGCTCTGAATTATTGGCATGGAAGTCATTGAGGCCATGGTGAGTGGCATCACTGAAACCATCCAGATTGATGTTATGCTCCTCCATATGAATCTTCTAAAATCCCATTTCACCCTCATCCTGCAATGTGAAGAACAAGCTGCAGATGATGTGGCCATGCACCTTTTATTTTCCATACTATCCCACTTACCTCATTCCAACCCATCCCTTCTACATTTATACTTTCAGCTACCCAAGGCCTGCTACTTGGCCAGCCAGTGCAGCCTCACCATGAAGACCAAGAAGAGCCTAATTAAGAAACACCATCGCTCAATCTGATGCTTGTGGGCAGATACTGGCAATGTGCATATTTTAGAGGATAGTACAGAGGTGGGATCTGCATCCGCGAGTCACCAGGCAAGAGTGGGCTGCAGGAAGAAAGAATAGTGCATGTGCCAGTTCCCTGGCAGTGAGGTTGTGTACAAATTCCTCCGCAAAGGACACAGATAAGGACTTGGATAGAGTAGTGTACAGGATAAGGTTGAAGGGCATACAAATGGAGATGCTTGGTGCACTAGCCAGTCTGCCACAAAACCTGTTTTCACTGCCAAGGAGTATGAAAGAGACTAACTCCAAATTGGCACAGGGCTTTGTGCAGAGCTTGAAGTCTATCCTTTCCAGCATGTAAGTGATGGACAATCTGGAGCCAGCCGTGATGCAACATCCAGTCGCTGATGTATCAACATTCACTGCAACACCGCAGAAGCCACCCAAGGTCTCTCGTGGGCCATGCAGGCCTAGCTTGCTACCATACAGGGTCAGATAGAGTGCTCAAAAGGGCTTGCAGGGTTATGTGACGGTCCAGCAATCTGTGCTCCAGCAGATTACTAAGATTGCTGAGGTGCTGACCCTGGGGAATGGCAGTGACTCTCTGGTGCACGAACCTGCTGTCCTCTCTCAGGAGTAACAACATTCATGCTCTCATCCTGCCTCTCCGCCAGTGCCTCTGCCGATACCTTTCAGTTAGCCAAGGTGGGATAGTCCAAAGCTGAGCTCACAAGGCCCAGAGCTGCTCAATGGCATCCTGCAAGGCCATCTAAAGTCCCCTCCAGTGGAAGTCAGCAGCTTTCCACCAGCTATGCTGTGGATACTGGGGTAACACAGTGTAGGAACATTAAGACAGGCAAAGGCACTCACAAGACAGGCACTAAGGGAATGCAGAAGGGTGAATATTTCAGTTTTTGCATGTATTATTGGATGTGTTTTTGGGTAAAGCTGTTAAGTAAGGTTTTTTTGTGGTGCCTTTTATTGCAATGTTTTGGACCAGAGGACACTGGCCTGAATTTCACACTTGGCATGCGCGCGAAGTCGGTGGGCTCGGAAACGGACATAGAACCTGTTCCAGGGCGAGATCATGTTCTCAACACAATTTCACGCTGGGTGGCCAATTAAGGCCCGCCTAGCGTAAAGCACGTCTTCCAGTTGGCCTGATGGTGTGGGCAGAAGTGAGAACAAGTTGGGCGCTGGGTCCAATGGTATTCCGCCCCCTCACCCCCACCGACCCCCAATATAATTACAGTAGCAATATGCCAAATGACCATGGATTTTCAATGCCCAATATCTTTTGTAAACGACAATGTTGCCCATGGTTTGTACAGGCTGCTCTATTTTGTTAGAACTTTGGCACAGATTTATAGGTGAACCAGCTTAGAAAGCTAAGGCAATCAAAAGGAAATCTGGAAAAACTCAGAAATATGACAGCAGTAAAACCTGCAAAGAAAACAAAAGTGCTTGTGCTCCAGGGGCCTTTTATCCTGCCCTTGGCTGACAATTTGATAAAAACGTGCTGCCTGCCTGTCCGTGGCAGGCAACGCCACAGGCAACGTAAAATCTCAGTCATTAGGATTTTTAATGGCCTCAATTGGCCCTTTAATTGTCGGCGGGCACGACTACGACCCCTGCACACGCCTCCCAACCTCAATATTGCACACGTGTGCAATGACATCAGGACGCACGCCCAACATCAATCGCACAATTTTACGTGCATTCAGGTCAGGTGCGTGCCCGACCTCGGAATGTAAAATTCAGGTCGCTGTGGCAGATGGATTGAAATGCGGGAATTGTAGAGCAGCGGTGATGTGCGGATGTTCTCAGGGGAATCAAGAGTCTGATGAGCCGCTTTCAGAAAGCCTGTCGGAGTGATGATGTTCCGAATGCCTTTCCCCTTCCTCCTCCTCCCTCTGTGAAAAGCTTCCCCCTCTCTGCTTGCTGCCCGTGCTCCATCTCAGTGTGGGGCTGCGCCCAAGAGGAACTGCGACTATAACCTCCATGAGTGAACGCATGTTTCCTGCACAAAGGCCTTCAAAAACCAGTCAACTTCTTGCAAGGGTCCAGCACCACTCCCTCCTGAATCAAACAACTCACATGAGCGCCTCCAACCACACAGAACACAGTATTCCAGCATGTCTGCAGCAGCAAAAGGAAGTCCAAAGCACCACACCTGAAAGTCCCAGGCTGCTCCTTTTGAATAGTGTTCATATGTCACTGAAAACATATTTAGCTGTGTGTGTTTTTAAGAGGGGACATCAATAGGTCCAAAATTGCAGGGTGGGCACCAAATCAGAGTTTAACGCTGATTGATGTCTCAATCTGCCCACTCTGCATGCCTCCGGCACACATAAGGCCTGCCCATGCCATCTCGCTTCCAAACATGGTGAAAGACGTGGGCTGTGGCATTCCTAGCCTTTCCAGGCTTCCATAGTGTCAAAACAGTTAGGATCTAGCGGTTCAAATACATCATTCCCTGAAAGCGTGAGTCCACATAGATGGAGCCATAACAGAGGCCAACAGCATTTAAGGTTTTATAAGTAGGAGATAAAGAATAACAGTAAAGAAAAGCTGATAAATTTGTATGAAACAATGATTAGGCCTAGATTTAGACTCATCAGACTCTGCGGACACCCCATTATAGTAAGGACACTATAGCCATAGAGAGTTTACAGCATGGAATCACAAAGATGCTAGTAGGGTTGGGAAACTTATAGTTATAAGTAAAAGTTTGAGATACTGGAAATATTTCCACTGGTGCAGAGAAGTCTATGATGAGATACAATATAGATTTTTACCATTATGAGCTGTTTTGATAAAGTGAATGAGGAAAGACTATTTCATCAAGTTTGGGATCAGTGGCAATTGGTCACCACTTTAAAATTATCACTAGGAGAGTGCGGAGAGAAGTTACGGCATTCTCTTTTTATACAGAGGCTTGTTGGAACACATACGGAATACTGCACTACAGGGAGTGGTTGAGATTGCTTCTTGCACCATTGCTTCTTTTAATGAAACTTGGATAAGTATTCGAAGCAGAGGAAGGTACAGAACTTTGGGAAGATAGGAGGACTGTGGGATGATATTTGAATTTTCCTACCAGAATTCAGCACGGCATGTTGGGCTGATTGAGCTTCATTCCATGCTAGAAACTTCTATTGCTCTTCTTTCAATCAATGTTTAAGTCGTCAGGTAACTCAGCAGGTTCAGCGTCAGATTTGGACCAGAAGTTTCTGGGTCCAAATCCAGGTAGGGTTCACTCGCATTTTGCCTTTTGGAGGTGGATTAAATAAACCCAATGTTATAGAGGTGGAGAAATAGCAGGCACTGCCTGCCATACTATTTCATGATCTTCTAGCCATTTTGCAAGAAAATTCAGGTTAGTCTTGCACCCATTAGGAATTTCCTGCCTAATGGAACTAATTGCCACAGATATTCTGAAGAAAAACTGGGATCGTGACAGAGAGAAACTAAAATCAAAGGTCTAATCAAATATTTCCATGATTATTTAAACCTCTAGAATATTGAGGCTTAAATATGCAAATATAAGCAAAAGGCAAAAGAAGGCCATACAGATCAAAGTTTGTCCTTTCAGTATCCCAACTCTTCCAGTCCAATCCTCAGCTACATTTTGAATCCCCTGCAAACCGGTTTCTGTACACTGCCCTGCCAGATAGATTACTCCAGCCATCTGAAGCCCATTGTGTGAAAAAAAATACTGCTAATGTGGTCTAAATTTGTTTTTCGGTAGTTTGTATTTCCAATCTCTAGTGTTACCAGCCTGTCGCTGTTCAAAATAATAGTCTGCATTGACCGTTTCAAAGGTCTTTAATATTTTATACATTCCACTTACCCTGTTCCTGTTGCGATCAACTTTGTTAACCTTTCCACATATCTCACCACCTCTGCACCTCAGCCTCACATTTTGAATCATTCTTGTTATTCTCAGAGTCTTCTCCAATTCTTTCACATCCCTTTGATAAAGTGGTGGCAGGATTGCATATAGTACTCCAGTGCATTGTTACAGCTACAGTATCACTTCAGTACATTTACAACCTGCTATTCCGACACCAGATTTTATTCGCTGCAGCTTTAAAATCACTGTTGAAGCAGTTTTGGGTTTGAAGGAACACTGAAGTCGCAGTTTAACTCACAGGTAACACACTGACTCTGGAGCCCAACAGTGCAAGGCCTATGTGCACAGATTTGATTCTACTAATAAAGAGCACAAGTTTTTGTAGAGCATATCCAAATTGCATTGAATCTCTTTACTTTGTTGAAGACAACATTTGTCTATTTGCATATCCCTTTGTTTTCACATCTTACATCCTAGACAAGTTAGCTTTAATATCAGGCTAATATAAATTTGAAATTGCTCCGATGGCTAAGATCAGACATCAGATATTAACGTAGCAGACATCTGCTCCTATAATTCCACGTTAATTCACAAAATCAGGTTATTTACTGGGAGAAGGAAACCAGTGAAGGAGGGAAAGATAAAACTGCATGACACACCACCAAGATAAAAACAAAAAGCTAAAAGCTACTGCGGATGCTGGAAATCCAAAACAAAAACAGAATTACCTGGAAAAACTCAGCAGGTCTGGCAGCATCGGTGGAAAAGAAATCAGTTAACATTTCGAGTCCTCATGACCCTTCAGCAGAAGTTATGAGGACTCGAAACGTTAACTGATTTCTTCTCCACCGATGCTGCCAGACCTGCTGAGTTTTTCCAGGTAATTCTGTTTTTGTTTTGACACATTACCGAGGTCGCTTGTATGAATCCGCTAGAAGTTAGTTATGAAACAGAACTTTCAGAGGCATGAGTTCTGGTCCTCTCAATTAAGCAAAATCTTTTGGGAGCATGATAATGAGCAAGGAAACTCTTGACTTGACATCTTTAGCTGAAGTTTGATTGCAAATCTAGAGTTTCCTCTTTAAACATGCTGACATTTTGTATAGGCAACCATTCTATAAAAACCTGTAGAAAGGAAGATCACCATTTTCAGTGGCATTCCACCACAAGTATTTCATGAATATTGGACATGAATCTGAATCTCAATCTCATTACTAATTAGCACAACCTTTATTTGAATAAGCAAAAAGACAGACAATAATCCAGCCACCATTGCACAATGCATCTCTGGGCTCCCCAACAGCTAAATTGGTAACTGTACCAAGCCCCATAGAACTGGATTTAAGTAAGTGGAGTGATCCATACAGGAAACAGAGTGTACACTTTGCAGAAGTAGACTTCCACCATAGATGGATCTAAACTCCCTACAGTACTGCAAGCACCTCTGATACTTAGGTAATTTTCTGATAGCCCACAAAAAGAACCTTTTTGTTAACTATTCCTGCCACCACAGCAATTTCATTCTATCTTCAAAAAGCAACTGAGCATTACAACATTTGCCTTTGTTGAACAAAAGATGAAGAAGCTACTGGAACAATAATGTATTATGGATACTTAAACAGAGGTTATACTGGCAACCTCAAATTAAAAAAAGAAAGGTTTTAATCTATAAAGCAAGTAATTCTTGTATAGACAACTTTATATATTCACTTTCTTCTCACAGTTCTTTCTAACTGTAAGAGCTACTCCAGCCTATCATTCTTTGAAAGCTTCCAACAACTCGAATCAAGCTCATCTCCACTCCACTCAACTTTTGAAGCACTTCAGCAAACAACTCTGGGGAATATCGCTGCCCAAATCCTTGCTGCCTAAGCCCTCCTCCACCTTCTTCAATGTCTGCTCCTGCTCTCTCTTACTGTTGCTCCCATGGACCCAATGGCATCTTGGCTCCTCTTCTACCTTCAGTGGGACCAGTTCCTGTAACTCCCACTGGCCTAACAATGGCCCTGGCTCAAGTGTCCAACTCTGATAGCTGCTTCTATTCCCATTCTGCCCTGATGTTCCTTGACACTCCTTTCCTATTTTTGTCAGTTCTGGTTTCTCCAACCCCGACTGAGCCAATGATGTCTGTGTTTCCCCTTCTTTGGTCTTGCTGGCATTAATACTTCCTGCCAACAACAAGCACTTTGGAAAAAGTAGAAGTATCTGCAGTACCTCTTCTAGCATTTAAGTACTTCAAAGAGCTAATTTCTTCTTAAAACCATTTGGGATGAGCTCCTAGGGTAACAAGAAGTTTGGCAGATAAGGGTGAAACAGTGGGAGAGGATATGGGGTCAAAAAGATAGGGGAGTGAGACAATGTGGAGATGTCACTTAGAAAGGGAGGGATGTCACAGGGGGAGGAATAGGAAGACCATGTTTGTAGCATTTCACACTGACATAAGAGACATGGGCCCATGCACTACTGTAACTTGCCATACAAAAACATTTCCAATGAGAATTCCAATGTTAAAACATCAACATTTACCTGTAACCATCAGCTGCCACATTACTTGGTGGTGCTGAATTGTGTTTTTGCCCACAAATTATTCCAAGTGCTTTTTGAAAAAATTTTCATCTCTCACATTTTTTTCCTCAGTAACTGATATTTCTGATATTCAAAACAAGAGTTTAAACAAAATGTAAGGTTAAAAAAAATTCACAACTATATGAATAAATTTGGCTAGTGAATTGTTCTTTTGTGCTTTTTCATACATTGGTGACATTTTTTATGTCGAGCTTCTCTCAATAACTGGGCTTGGTCTTTTTTATTCTTTCTTGGATTCTGGGCATTGCTGGCAAGGCCAGCATTTGTTGCCTATCTCCAACTGCCCTTCAGAAGGTGGTGAGCTACCTTCTTGAATTGCTGCAGTTCATCTGGTGAGACTACCCTCACAATGCTGTTAGGAAAGAAAATCCAAGATTTTGATCCAGCAACAGTAAAGGGAAGGCAATATCGTTCCAAGTCAGGATGGTGTATGGCGTGGAGGGGAACTGCCAGGTGCTGCTGTTCACATGCATCTGCTGCCCTTGTGCTTCTAGGTGGTAGAGATAACAGGTTTGGAAGGTGCTGTTGAAGAAGCCTTGGTGAGTTGCTGCAGTGTATCTTATATATAGTACAAACTGCTGCCATTGCACATCGGTGGTGGAGGGAGTGAATGTTTAAATTGGAGGATGGGGTGTTGATAAAGCAAACTGCTTTATCCTGGATGGTGTTGAGCTTCTTGAGAGTTCTTGGATCCAGTCTCATCTAAGCAAGTGGAGAGTATTTCATCACACTCTTGACTTGTGCCTTGTAAATGATGGACAGGCTTTGGGAGAGTCAGGAGGCAAGTTACTTGCCACAGAATTCCCAGCCTCTGACCTGCTCTTGTAGCCACAGTATTTACATGGTTGGTTCAGTTCAGTTTCTGGTCAATGGTAACCCCCCAGGATAATGATAGTGGGGAATTCAGTGATGGTAAAGTCATTGAATTAATTAAAGTGGAGATGGTTAGATTCTCCCTTGTTGGAGATGGTCATTGCCTGGCACTTGTGTGGCTTGAATGTTACTTCCTACTTCTCAGCCCAAGACTTAATGTTGTCCAGATCTTGCTGCCTATGGACACAGGCTGCTTCATTATCTGAGTCGCAAATGGTACTTAACATTGTGCAATCATCAGCGAACATCCCCACTTCTGACCTTATGAAGGAGGGAAGATCATTGATGGAGCAGCTGAAGATGGTTCGACCAAGGACACTACCCTGATGAACTCCTGCAACAATGTCCAGGGACTGAGGTAACTGGCCTCCAACAACCACATTCATCTTCCTTTATGCTTGGTATGTCTGCAAGCAGTGATTGATATGGATATATGACAATTTTAGTGAAAATGCCATGAGCAGTAAATTATCATTCTCACTCATCTATTATTCACTGCGAATTGCTTATGATTTTCAATAATAATTGTTCAAAATCCAGTGGGCTGGATTTTGCAATCAGTGGCAAAGCAATGCCACTCTCCACTGAACTTGAAGGAAGATGCCCTTAAAGATCTGGTGATCTCTGTGGCATAGATTTCCCCCTTCTCAGTGGCAGCTTATATCTGGTATCAAGACAAGGGGATCTCCAGGTGTCAGCATGCAGCCAATCACATTGAAGTATTCTTACCAACAGCAAACCAGGAACTTAAAAGCACTTTATCTTTCATATTTAATTGAAATTTTCAAGTAGAAAAATAAATAATTATGGTTGGATTTAGATGGAAGCTAAAATATCAACATGTACAAACATTTCTCAAAAATTAATGCTTTAAAAATAAACAGCTTTATTATATCAAGAAATTTTATATTCTACAAATCTAAAATCAGCTTTCCAGGGCCATTGAGGGTGCTTAGCAGTAATTATGAACATAGTACATCATTAAAATCTCAGTTACACCTTATTCAATAAGGCATAACATTTTATTGCTTTTTAAAGTTTACAGTGTACAGTTCTCGTCAACTTGCTGATTGCTTGGAACACAAGAGATAGGATCCAGAGAACACCATACGGCCCATCATTCAATACAATTATGATTGATCTTGGGGCTTCAACTCCACTTTCTCACCCTTATTTCCCTGAAAGGTCAAATATCTGTCTTTCCCAGCCTTTAATATGGTCAACGATGGAGCATCCACAAACCCCTGAGGTAAAAATTCCAAAGATACACAACTCTGAATGAATAAATTTCTCTTCATCTCAGTCCTAAATGATCGACCCCTTTTCCTGAGACTGTACCCCCATCTACTAGATTCCCCAGATGCCTCTCCGGGGAAACCTCAACAGTACACCCTCTGAAGAAGTGTAAAATCACCGACAGTACCTTCTGGATTTCCATGTTGTTCTGTGCATGTACAAACTCCTGAAGCTGCTGTCAGCTTCAGTGGAATAATGACAGTAATAATGACAGTTTCAGCATAACCATCCACCAAAAATCCGGGCAAATATATTAAATTTCAGCTTTCAATGTTAAGAACTATCTGACACAACTTAATTAAAAACTTAAATCATAAAATATTTGGTAATCGACTAAAAATTAACAGCAAAGCTTATCTAGTGATCTGAAGAAAAACTGACAAACAGTCCCTTTTAATGTACAAAGTGTAAATTTAATTTGCCCTTATTCCTCTTGGGCATATATTCTTTAAAAAAAAAAGAGATTTAATTACTCAGTTCCCAGGTCTAGCCAGACTTACGGGCCTCAGGGTCAATTTGAGTCACAGTCGTGAAGTAAGCCTATTGTATCTGTGACTGTACCACGAGCTGTCTGGGGAACGGGGTCAGAGTGAAAAACTACTCAGCCATCCATCTGTTATATGACAATCCTTGAGAGACAGCTGCAGTGCTTTCATTATGGAGGTTGTTAGTTGTAGAAATATTAGCAGTTCTACTGACCACAAGGCCAAATATTAAGGAATACAACCCAAGGAATATTACCCAACTTTATTTAATAGCTATAGAATTTAACATCTATGCCTAAACAAAACCACTGTTGGATATTCTGAAGTGTGAAGGGGCTATTTAATTTGGCAGTACTGTGAAAAAATATGGAAAGAAATATATGTGAAAGGAATCCAGTTTGTAATTCCACTATCACCATCCCCATGCTCCCCCCAACTTCTCTGCAGCTGGACTCCAAGCAGCCTACTCCCTCTTCGATGTATTCTGGAGGTTCTCACCCTTGGGTTATATTGCGTATCTATGGTATCTGTGGCTAACTTGACAGGATATGACTGTACTACAATTCTAACTTCTTAAACTGGAGACCTTAATGGACACTGTTTTATAAGCCAAATTTCTACAGCGTCTTTTAGCACATTTATTCATTTACAGGATATCAGCGTTGGTGGCAACACCAGCATTTATTGCCCATGTCTAACTGTCCTTGAGAAGATGATGATGAGCTGCCACCTTGAAAACAGCTGAGTGACTTGCAGGGCCATCTCAAAGTCAACGTATAGGCCAGACCAGGTAAGGACAGCTTATTTCCTTGCCTTAATGGCATTAATGAACCAGACGGGTTTTTACAACAACCTGGGAATTATTTGGCTGGTCAACAGGGTCAAAAAAATTGAAGTGAAACCCCCTCAGCCACCCATCTGTTATATAGGGCGGGATTTTCCACACCCACCCGCCGCCATGAACTTCCGGTCTCGCCGCAAGTCAATGGACTCCTCACTCGCGGTGGCTCCCGCCCGCCACAGGGTTGGGAAATCCGGGCCATAGATTTTTATTCCAATTTTATGTAATTAACTGAATTTAAATTCCCCTGTTGCAGTTGTGCAATTCAAATATATCCAGACCATTAGTCTAAGACAAAAGCAAAATACTGCGGATGCTGGAAATCAAACCAAAACAGAAAATGCTGGAAAAACTCAGCAGGTCTAACAGAATCTGAGGGAAAAAAGACAGAGTTCACGTTTTGAGTCCGTCTGACTCTCCTTCAGAGCTGTAGAGGAGTAAAACTGTGATGAAATTTATACTGTTTACGGGGGGTGGAGCACATGAAGCTGGATAGGAGGCCAGCGATAGGTGGTGGTAAAGGAGAGACTGACAAAGATGTCATGAACCATAGGACAAAGGGGTGTTAAGGGTAGTGATACTGGCTAAAGGAGGTGCTGATGGTGGCATTAAGGTCAGAAAGCAGAATGTGGTAATAGCAGGACAAGGGTAAGCACTCTGAAAAGAAGAGCCAAACACCAGGAGGGAAATGGAAAGCAATGAAGGTGAACAGGGTGAAAGAGACAAATGGAAATCCTGTCGGAGCGAAGAGTAATACTTCTTCAAGGTAGGCATTCCTGGAAGAGAAGTGGTAGTGAATTAAACACTAAGATAAAAGCAAAATACTGTGGATACTGGAATGCTTGTTCTTACCAGAATGCTTACCCTTGTCCTGCTATTACCACATTCTGCTTTCTGACCTTAATGCCACCATCAGCACCTCCTTTAGCCCTCATCACTACCATTAACATCCCTTTGTCCTATGGTTCATGACATCTTTACCAATCTCTCCTTTGCTTCCATCTATTGCTGGCCTTCTATCCAGCTTCACCTGCTCCACCCTCCTTAAACAGTATAAATTTCATCACAGTTTTACTTCTCTTTAGCTCTGAAGAAGTCATACGGACTCGAAACGTTAACTCTGTCTTTCTCTCCACAGATGTTGTTAGACCTGCTGAGTTTTTCCAGCATTTTCTGTTTTTGCATTAGTCTAAGACTCTTGATTACTAGTCCAATACCATAACCAACATGCTGCCATCCCCATACAGATATTGAACAATACCCAGGCTAAGTGATACTATCCCTACCAGAGTGCTGCATTTCCTGGTAATGAACAATATTACAAGTTTCACTTCTGCACAATGCTCACAAAATAGAGTTCAAGATTCTTTAAAATACTTAGTTGGTGAGCAAGATTATTCAGGAAAACCAGGCAGAGTTGTTCAACAAAAATCAGCTCAATATAACAAGGCACAGTGGTTTATATCAGACTGGCTTTTTATTGCTGTGTTACTCATTTTGTATTTTGTTTTTTCCCTCCTGGTTCAAGAGTTCAAGCCTCAATGATAATGGGTGTACACATTTTACTCAATTCATCGAGTCTTTCTTTACAGACACCCAAAGTAGGCAAGTATCTGAAATATAATTGAATTTAGAGCAGAACGGGTTAGATAGTGAAGAGCTCAAGCTTTTCCTTTTTATCTCCCAGGATGGAACACATTCCCCTCCATTTTAATCAGTTACCATCTTTTAAAAGAAAACCTGATGTGGTTTGCACTGTGTAGCATGTAGTCACTTACAAATATACTAATGCAGAATCCTGGACTGGAAACCTCTCTATCCCCTCAAATCCCTGAAACTTACGTATACTTTAAATTGGAAGCTTAATATGGGTTCAGCTTGTTAAAGTAACTAATTAGCTAAGCCCCACATTCTTTCCACGCAACCTCTGGTTTTAGCCGTGACACAAGATAGATAGCCCACTATATCTGTCCCTGCATTGTCAGCTGATTGAGAACTTGTGGTACCAAATTAACTACCACATTTATTTTCTTAACTTTCAAATATAATGATGTGCTAATTTTCTTAACCACAACTTTCATTTATGTAGCACTCTGAACATACAATATATCTCAAGTATGTTAATAGGAGAGTTACAAGATAAAATAATATCAATATTCTGTTTCAGTTTAAACTTCCTAGTTTTTGTGGGTTCTTTTGTCATTCCTATTAACTCCTTTATTACCTGAGGTGATACACTCATGTCGTAACCTTCTAAATTTATTATAAATAAATCTCCCATACTCTGTAAAAATGAAATTTTTTTACCCATTTCCAATTGTATAAACTTGCCAATGCATATGAAAAATTAGGACCGAATCCAATTTTGTCTTCACTCTCTGTCTTGGCATTGACCTTGAGGAAATCAACCCACAATCATCAGACTTCATAACGACAGCGGGAAATGATCAACGAAACCTCTTACTACATAATTTTTGCCTATAGAATGTGAACCTTAAATTAGATCAAGAGAAATGAAGAAAAACAAAGCAAGTCTCAGTCAGTTGATGGGGGCATCAAAAGAAGGACTTCACTCCCACAGAAACTCTCCAGTTGATTATGGATATTTATTACTTTTTTGCAAAGAAAAAGAAAATAACTCCCCCGTCATGGTGAGGGGGAAAAAAATAAGATCACTTTAGGCTTGTGGTGAAGATAAAAATCACGCATGACTGCAGTAGAGCCACTCCCACCCTCAGGGTGATTGACAGCTTGATGCACCACACCAACCTGCAGGTGGGAGGGGTGGGCCCAGTGCTGATGAGAGACAAAAAAGCGACCAAACTCTCATCCGCCCCCTCATCCTCGAACTCAAAACACCTCATCTGGATAATCTGGATCTATCCACTTCAGAGATTTAACAGCAATACCTCTCTTAGCCAGACCAACTCAAATTTCATCACCTATCTGCTGCAGTGAAGGACTAAATGAACTTCAGATTTAATTTCTTCTTAGTCCCAAAAATGGGTACAGTATCTCTATGTGCGCCAGTCATCAGTCTCCACTGTTTCTACTTTCAGTACAGCTCAATCCACTGTTCCTCACCATACTTCTTTTGAACAGAAAATTCCCTTCTTTGCGGATGAACTATTTACTGTAAAGTAAAACTATTCTCCAACTATATGGTAACAAATGGCTATATTCTTTCAAATCTGTTCATCTATGGGTTGAGATGCTGACTCCATTTTTACCCATTGCCGTCAGTTTTCAATTTTCTGCTTTCAATCAAGTTCCCTGGCATTTTACTCAGCACTTTGTCTATATTAGATTGATTCAAGGTGTAAGAGACAGTGGGGTGGGAAACAAATAAGAACTTATATTTACATCATGCCTTTAACATAATGCTACATGGAGAATTATAAAACAAAATTTGATACCGAGCCACATAAGGAGGTTTAAGAACGTTGGAAAAGTAGGCCGTTTGGCCCTTTGAGCCTGCTTCGTCATGCAATACAATCGTGGCTGACGTTATTGTGACCCGAACTCCACTTTCCTGCCTGTCTCCCATAATCCTAGGCATCCTTGTAGATCAAAAATCAGTCTAACTCGGCCCTGAATATATTCAATGACCAGTCACCACTGCTCTCTGCGGAAGAGAATTCCCAAGGCTGAAGATCCTCTGAGAAAAAAAATCCTCTCATCTCAGCCTTAAATGGGAGATGCATTATTTTTAAACTGTGTGCCCTAGTTCTAGATTCCACCATGAGGGGAAACATCCCCTCAGCATCTACCTTATAAAGCCCCTCAGAATCTTATATGTTTCAATAAGATCACCTCTCATTCTTCTAAATTTCAATGAGTATAGGCTCAACCTTTCCTCCTAAGATAACCTCTACATCCCAGGAATCAGCTGAGTGAACCTTCTCTGAACCGCTTCCAATAGGAATATATCCTTCCTTAAAAAAGGAGACCAAAACTGCACACGATACCCTAGGTGTGGTTTCATCAATTCCCTGTAGTGTTGCAGCAAGACTTCCCATGTGATGGGAAGAAAATTGGAGCCTCGGCCATCGCTACTCTTAGCTCCAGACTACAACATGCATGTAAAAGTGCACAGCAACTCAGACTCTTTGGGGAGCCAGCTGGCTCAGCTGGCAATGTGGATTGGATTGGTACCAACAACATGGGGTTCGATCCCCGTTCTGACTGTGGTGGATTTGGGACCTGCCTCCTTGCCCTATCCGTGGTGGAGATCGCAGAGCTGTGGGTTGGACCTGCCTTCAGGCAGGGAGCGAAGGAGAGGTTTTCCCAGTAGCATTTTTTAAGTGATTGTTTAAGTTTTTTTTAAGAAACATTTTGACCATGAGCATTTTGGTAATAGAATGGGACTGTCCACAATCCACTGTCTTGTGGATCTCTTCAATCAACAAACAAGAAGAACTTATATGTACATCACACCTTTAACATAATGTTGCAAGGAGAGTTATGAAACAAAATTTGATACCAAGCCACATAAGGAGATTTAAGAACATAGGAGAAGTAGGACATTTGACTCTTTGAGCCTGCTTCGTCATTCAATACAATCATGGCTGATGTCATTGTGACCTGAACTCCGCCTTCCTGCCTGTCTCTCATTACCTTAGGCATCCTTGTTGGTCTTAACACTGACAAAACAGAAAATACCATCAACAGGAGTGCTAACCGATCTTAGCAAAGCACTTGACAGTGTAGATCATAACATCGTGTCAATGTTTATATTGTTAAAGTCCAATAATAACCTTCTTGTTGACTGGTAATTACTTTGTATAGTACTTACATTGTTCCTACAACTGCCTGTTAACACAGGTGATGGGCATTGGTTTGCCTATAAATGGGTACCGCTCTTGATCTTCGAGCACCCAGTGCAGAGAAGGGCAGGGAGGGAGAAGCACCTCCTCGTAAGCCTGCTCCTGAGCCTGGCCAAGTTGGCCATCAACAAGTCCAGGCACCGGGTGATCAAGGGGGCCATCTGGCCCGACTGTCTGCCCCTCTTCTTCGGCTGCATTCGTGGCCCGGGTGTCCTTAGAGAGGGAGCACGTGGTGCCTACTGGCATGATTGAGGCCTTCTGTGCTCAGTGGGCACCGTGGGGACTGGGGTGCTTCAGCGAAACCTTTAATCATGTTTTAATTTGATGTTTGTAAGTTTTCTTTCAGGTTTTGCTTTTCTTTTTGCAGTATCCCTTTAAGGGGCTGCTTTTTAATCTGTCCCTCATTTTGTTAATTTAGTTTAATTGTTTAATCAAAAGAGTTATGAAAATGGTATAATTGGGTACAGCTGTAACACTCCAGTGTGAAGGCATTGGGAGAGTCTGCGACACTGCAGAGCTGTCTTGAGAGTAAACCAGCTTGAAGTAAAAGACTAGCTTGGACTCATTCTTCCACAACAAGCACTTGTCATGAGTAACACATCACAATCAATAATCTGCTACCATTAGGAGTGAGCCCATCATGGGTACACTGGATCTCAGACTTTCTCAACAACCAACAACTTCGTATTCGACACGAATCAAGTACTTCCAGTTGGATAACACTACATGCTGGGGTCCCATAAGGAACCAAGTTAGGCCCATTATATTTTTCGCCATCACAAACAATGCCTGTATTGTTATCATTACTATAAATACGTGGATGACCTGACTCTCTTGGAGTGTTGAGTTCAAGGCGACGTGTCTCACATGCAAGGGGAAATCACTTCAGTGAGCCAATGGGCAACAGCGAATCACATGAGACTGAACCCCAAAAATTGCAACGTCATGGAATTGTGCTTCATCCACAACTCTCTTGATTCCTCTCTCATCAACTCGGACAATGCTGAGAGTGTGCAACAAGTGTGCATTAATCTATTCGGAATCTACATTCAAAGTGATGTCTAATGGGATTACCAAGTGTGTGAAATGCTTGAGAGCGCAAATGGAAGACTTCACATGCTCTGTCTTCAGAAGCATCACAATGTATCTCAAACTGACCTATTAACTATGTTTAATGGTTATGCATTATGGCAACGGCCAGGAATTTTCAGTCGCGCCAGCAGCGGGCATCATCGCAAGCTGGATGGGGAAATTGAGAGAGCCAAGTGGCTCTCCACATTTTCCTGTCCTGCCCATCATAATACTCGCCAGTGTCGGGGCCGGAAAATCCCGGCCACTGTCGAATACGCCGCACCTGTTTGGAATGTTGGACAAAGACCATGTGAACAAACTCGAAAGCATACAGAAACAAGCACTGAAACCGATCCTGGAAAATGCGAACCAAAGCTACTCTGACACAATCAAACAACTGAACATGTATTCCCATACTGAAGGGTGGAAAAGTTCTGTTTGGAGTTTGCTAGAAAACTCTTGAATCCCACTTCCCATTGGCACTCTCTCTTGCCAAAACCACCTAAATTTAAACATATGATGGAATTAAGGAGAAAAGACACATTCCACAAAAAAGATGTAGAACAAATAGACTACAAAACAGCCCAATCCGCTATTTTATAAAACTCATAAATAGTATGTAAATGATTGAGCATTTAAGGAACTCAATCTGACAACGTATGATCTATGGACTTTAATAAAACTGCAGAGTGTAGACCATTCATTTTTATTCTATTAAGGAGACCTGCATTTTGCAATGTTTTGTAATTATTTTGTAATTATTTGTATACTTAAATGTTCATAATTTTAGAGTATGAATATGAGTGCTTGTTCAAAGTCTCTGCCGTTTCCCATTATTAATTTCCCAGTCTCATCCCATAAGGGGCCAATGCTTATTATAGCTATTCTTTTTCTTTTTACATACTTGTAGAACCTTTCATTGTCCATTATTTCTTATTATTCTTTTTATTATTATTATTATTATTATTTAATTATTTCTTCCTAGTTTTCTTTCATACTCTAATTTTTCCCTCTGTCTTTTTTAGTCATCCTTTGCTGTTTTCTAAAGGTTTCCTAAACGTCTGGCATACTAATCTTCGAAGCATTGTAAGCCTTTTGTTTTAATTTAATACCATCCTTAACTTCCTTTGTTAGCCATGGGTGGTGCATCCTTCTCATAGATTCCTTTTTTTTCCATGGAATATATCTTCATTAGGAGTTATGAAATATCATCTTAAATGTCTGCCACTGCTTATCTACCATCTTACCTTTTAACCTATTTTCCCAGTCCACTTTAGGCAGCTCTCTCTTTATTTAAGTTTAGGAACATGGCAGCAGGAGTAGGGCATTAGGCCCCTGAAGCCTGCTCCACCATTCAATAAGATCATGGCTGATCTGGTTGTGGTCTCAGCTCCACTTTCCTTCCTGCCCACCCATAAGGCTCAACTCCCTTGCCTAAACAAAAATCTAACTCTGCCTTGAATAAATTCAATAACCCAACTTCCACTACTTTCCAGGAGCAAGAATTCCACACACCAACGACCCTATGGGGGGAAAAAATTCTCCTCACCTGTGTCTTAAAAGGGAGATCTCTTATTTTTAAATTGTGTCCCCTAGTTTTAGTCTCCCCACAAGAGGAAACATCCTCCAGGTATCCACCCTAACCAGTCTCCTCAACGCTTCAATAAGATCAAATCTCATTCTTCTAAACTCCAATGGGTACAGGCCTAACCTGTTCAATCTTTCTTCATAAAACAACCCCTTCATCCCAGGAATGACTCCAATGAACCTTCTTTGAACTGCTCCTAAAGCAATTACATATTTTTTTTAAAATAAGGAGGCCAAAGCTGTACACAGTACTCCAGATGTGGTCTCACCAAGGCCCTGTATAGCTGCAGTAAAACTTCCCTACTCTTACATTCAATTCCTCTTGCAATAAATGCCAGCATTCCATTTGCTTTCCTAAGCACTTGCTGTACCTGCATACTAATTCTATGTGGTTCATGTACCTGGACACCTAAGTCCCTCTGCACTACCGAGTTCCACAATCTTTCTCCATTTAAATACATCCCTTGAACGAATAAAAAAGTATACTGCTTTTCTATTCTTCCTGCCAAAGTGAACAAGTTCACATTTACCTACGTTATAGTCCATCTGCCAAATTTTTCCCACTCACTTAACCCTTTGCAGACTCTCTACCTCCTCTCGACAACTTATTTTCCTGCCTATCTTGGTGACATCAGCAAATATAGCTACCATATATTCGGTCCCTCCATCCAAGACACCAATATAGATTGTAAATAGTTTGGGACCCAGCTGTGGCAATCCACTAGTTACAGCTTGCCAATCCAAAAAAGACCCACTTATCCTTACACTCTCCTTCCTGTTAGCCAACCAATCCTTTATCCATGCTAATATGTTACACACTACACCATGTGTTCTTATCTTGTGTAGTGACCTTTGATGTGGTATGCTTTCAAATGCCTTTTGGAAATCCTAGTACACCACATCTACTAGTTCCCCTTGATCCATCTCGAATGTTACTTTATCAAAAAACTCTAAGAGATTAGTGAAATACAATTTCCCTTTCACAAAGCCATGTTGGCTCTGCCTGATCAAATCATGATTATCCAAGTATCCTGCCATAACCTCCTTAATAATGAATTCTAGCACTTTCCCTATGATAGATGATAGGCTAACTGGCTTATAATTCCCTTCTGAACTTGCCGCACTCCGTTGTCTCAGGTCCAACCCTGAATTTGTTATCAAACCTGTCAACAAGGGTAGTGCTGTTGTTGTCTGGCATACTGGCCTCTAACTCGCAGAGGCTGAGCATCAACTCTCAGGAACTTCCTCCTACCTCCCCCTGGACCATGACCCCACCACAGAACATCAAGCCATTGTTTCCAGGACTATCACTGACCTCATCTCCTCTGGAGATCTTCCCTCCACAGCTTCCAACCTCAGTTTCCAACCTCAGTTTCCCAACCTCGGACAGCCCACTTCTACCTCCTCCCCAAAATCCACAAACGGGATTGTCCTGGCAGACCGATCGTGTCAGCCTGTCCCTGCCCCACGGAACTCATTTCTTCCTATCTTGACTCCATTCTCTCTCCCCTTGTCCAGTCTCTTCTCACCTACATCTGTGATTCCTCTGATGCCCTACATCATATCAACAATTTCCAGTTCCCTGACCCCAACCACCTCCTCTTCACCATGGACATCCAATCCCTTTACGCCTCCATCCCCCACCAGGATGATCTGAGGGCTCGCTGCTTCTTCCTTGAACAGAGGCCCGAACAATCCTCATCCACCACTACTCTCCTCCGTCTGGCTGAACTTGTTCTCACACTGAACAATTTCTCCTTAAACTCCTCTCACTTCCTCCAAATAAAAGGTGTGGCTATGGGTACCCGCATGGGCCCCAGTTATGCCTGTCTCTTTATGGGGTATGTGGAACATTCCTTGTTCCAGACCTACTCAGAACCCCTCCCACAACTCTTCTTTTGGTACATCAATGACTGTTTTGGTGCCACTTCATGCTCTCATCTGGACCTGGAAAAATTTTATCAATTTTGCTTCCAATTTCCACCCCTCCATCGCTTTCACATGGTCCATCTCCGACGCACTTCCCTTCCTTGACCTCTCTGTCTCAATTTTTGGTGATAGACTATCCACCAATATTCATTACAAGCCCACTGACTCCCACAGCTACCTCGACTACAGCTCCTCACACCCTGCTTCTTGTAAGGACTCCATCCCATTCTCTCAGTTCCTTCGCCTCCGTCACATCTGTTCCAATGATGCCACTTTCCAAAGCGGCGCTTCTGACATGTCTTCCTTCTTCCTTAACTGAAGTTTCCCATCCACAGCGATTGACAAGACCCTCAACCATGTCCAACCCATCTCCCGCACCTCTGCCCTCACACCTTCCTTTCCCTCCCAGAACGATGATAAGGTCCCCCTTGTCCTCACTTTTCACCCCACCAGCCTCCGCATTCAAAGGATCATCCTCCGCCATTTCCGCCAACTGCGGCATGATGCCACCACAAAACGCATCTTCCCTTCACCCCCCTTGTCAGCATTCCATAGAGACCATTCCCACCGGGACACCCTGGTCCACTCCTTCATCACCTCCAACACCTCAAACCCCTCCCACAGCACATTCCCATGCAATTGCAGAAGGTGCAACACCTGCCCCTTTACCTCCCCCCTGTTCACCGTCCAAGGATCCCAACATGCTTTCTACCCTTAATGGCACATTTGCACCCCCTTAAGCCAGTACCACTACTATCAACACCCCTTTGATCTTTTGTTTATGACATCTTTGGCAATCTCTCCTTTGCCTCCACTAATCACTGGCCGTCTATCCAGCTTCACCTGCTCCACCCCCCTTAAACAGTATAAACTTCACCACATTTTTACTTCTCTTAGCTCTGAAGAAACCATACAGACTTGAAACATCTTTCTCTCCACAGATGCTGTCAGACCTGCTGAGTTTTTCCAGAAATTTTTGTTGTTGTTGTATAATTTCCTCCTTTCTGCCTCCCTCCTTTCTTAAATAAAGGTGTTACATTAGCCATTTTCCAATCCGTTGGAACCCTTCCAGAATCTAAGGAATTTTGAAAGATTATGACCAATACATCTGTTATCTGTGCCGCCACTTCTTCTAAGACCCTAGGATGCAGGCTATTTGGACCTGGGGACTTGCTAGCCTTTAGGCCCAAGAATTATCCTTGCACCCTTTCCCTGGTAATGGTGACTGCATTAAGCTCATCCCTCCCTGTCACCACTTGACTTTCAAGTTTAAGTCACTAGTTTTAGGCCCACATTTCTCACTCTCAAACTGAATGTGAAATCCTATCATGTTATGATCACTCTTGCCTAGAGGATCCTTTGCTATGAAGTCATTAATTAATCTTGTCTCATTAAATATTACCAGGTCTAAAATCACCTGCTTCCTGGTTGGTTCCAGAACGTACTGTTCCAAGAAACTTTCACAAATACACTCTATTAACTCATCCTCCAGGTTACCTTTCTTACAAGTCCCATTATTTTTTGATTTATACTCAATTCTACAGTGTAGCTACAGCTAGGGGCCTATAAACTGCTCCCACCAGTGACTTCCTTCCCTTGCTACTTCTAATCATCACTCAAACTGATTCTATACCTTGGTCCTCCGAACCAAGGTCATTTTTTTTATGGCTACGCTGTTCTCGTCTTTATTAACAGAGCTACCCACTGCCTTTTCCTTTCTTCCTGCACTTCCAAAATGCCAAATACTCTTGAATATTCAGGTCCCAGTCTTGGTCATCTTGTAACGACATCTCTCTAATGGCTATCATACATACTTATTTCTATTGTGCTATCAGTTCATCCAGCTTGTTATGAATGCTGCGAGCATTCAAATAAAGGGCTTTAATACTATCCTTTTACAATTTTTCCCTACTCTGATCTTATTTGCTGGTGCTCTATAATTTTTGTACACTCTGTCCCTTCCTTTCACACTCTGGTTATCATTATCCATATTGTTACATTGCACTATTGATTTGTCCTTTGTCTTTAACTTTCCAAATCTCCCCTCATGTGAACTCTCCCCTGCCCTGTTTAGTTTAAAGTCCTCTCTACAGCTCTAGTTATATGACTCATCAGGGCACTGGTCCCAGCGCGGTTCAGCGACAGACTATCCCAATGGTACAGCTCCCTCTTTCCCCAGTACTGGTGTCAGTGCCCTATGAATCAAAACCCACTTTTCCCACACCAATCTTTGAACCACACATTCGACTCTCTGATCTTATTTACCCTATGCCAATTTGCTCGTGGCTCAGGTCATAATCCAAAAACTATTACCTTTGTGGTTCTGTCTTTTTATTTAGCTTGAAGTTGCTCATATTCCCTTAACAAAATCTCTTTCCTACTTATGTCATTGGTACCCACGCGGACCACAACAACTGGATGTTTCCCTCCCACTCCAAGTTCTTCTTCATCCCCAAGGCGATGTCCTTAAACCTAGCAGCTAACAGGCAACACAGCATTCTGAGCTCATGCTTTCGGCTGCAGAGAACAGCATCTATCCCCCTCACTATACTGTCCCCTACTATTGCTACATTCATTTTAACTCTCCCAACTTGAATGGCTTCCTGTGCCACGATGCCATGAGCAGTTTGCTCATTCTCCCTGCAGTCCCTGCTCTCGTTCACACAAGGTGCAAGAACAGTGAATCTGTTGGACAAGTGCGAGGGCTGAGGTTCCTTCATTATAACCTTCTAGATCCCCATACCTGTCTCACTTGCAGTCATTCCCTCCTGTTCCTGACCACAGACCAAGTCAGAAGTAGCTTACCTACCTAAGGGGTGTGGCTGCCTCCTGGAAGTCCAGCTGACTTCCCTCTTCCCTGATGTATCGCAGTGTCTGAAGCTCAGACTCCAGCTCATCAACTCTTGAGTCCAAGTTCCTCAAGCTGCAGACATTTACTTCAGCTGTGGTTGCCATGGATCACACAAATGCCCACCTGACCCCACATGCTACAGCTGCAACGCATCACCAGTCCTGCCATCTTTATTGTTTTATTTAACTAATTAGGTTTCAAGTTTAGAAGTATTATTCAACAATGATTTGTAGTTATATTAAGTAATTTAACTAGTTAACATAATTATTAGGGCAGAAGACCAAAAGCTTTGTCAGAGCTAAGTTTTATAGACCGTCTTAAAGGAGGAAAGTGAGGTAGAAAGACAGTAAGGTACAGGGAAGCAATTCCAGAGCTTAAGGCCTAACTGAAGGCATGGCCACCCACTGTGAAGCACTTAAAACTAAGGAGTCACAAGAGGCCAGAATTTGATGAATGCAGATGTCTTGGAGGATTGTGGGGCTGGAGGAGATTACAGAGGTAGGGAGCGGAAAGGCTATGGAGGAATTTGAAAAAAAAAGGTAAGAATTTTAAAGTCAAGATTTTGCTTGGCCGGGAGCCAGAGAGTGTCCGCAGGCACAGGGGTGACAGACGAACAGGGCTTGGGACAAATTAAGACACAGGCAGCAGAGTTTTTTTACAACCTCAAGTATACAGAAGGAGACTGTGGGAGGCCAGCCAGTAGTACAATGGAATAGTCAAGTCTAGAGGTAACAAAGCCATGAATGAGGGCTTTAGCAGCAGATGAGCTGAGACAGGGGCAAAGGCTGGAAAAGTCGGGTGGGGTGTTACACAGATGATCTTAGTGACGGTGTGAATGTGTGTGGCTGGAAACTCAACTCGGGGTCAAATATGACATCAAGGGTGTGAGCAGCTTGGTTTAATCTCAGACTTTTGCCAGGGAGAGGGAAACAAATGAGGAAGATGGGATTGATACTCAGATATCCAAAACACTAAAACTAAAGAGATACAAACATTTAGCTTTTAGCACAGAATGCTGTGGCCCTCAGATTCCTTTCATTTTAAATCTTGCAGACATGCCTCACTTCTGCACAAAACCTGTCATTTCCCTGTTTACGTAATTATTTAGTGATGCATCTATCCAAAGTCTTTAGCAGTGTTCTCCATTAAAATTGCTACGTTAAGCAGACCTTATGCACACCACTCACTTTCATGTAGAGAATAAATCCGACAAAGGAGTGTGAATAACTAACAGAGGCCATTCAATTGAGAGCAACTCGTCACGAGTCCCGATTATAAAGCATGCATCCCTCCTTCTGTTAGTGAAGCTTCTCCTCTACACTTCAGGCTTCTGAACTAGCACTTTGAAAATTAAGCAATCAAGAGATTGAACAAATTCAGGCTCATTGGAACAGCACTGATGGCTACAAAGCCACAGCAACATCATATCATGTTCAAAAATGAGCCAAGCGCATTGCAAATAGTGGATCAGTACTCATGTTTTTTCGATGGAACAGAGGCTACAATCTGCGCCAGATAAAGGAGGTGCAGCAACAACATTACAGGGGGTCGGTTAGCTCAGTTGGCTGGATGGCTGTTTTGCGATGCAGTGTGACACCAACAGCGCACATTCAATTCCCATACCGGCTGGGGTCGTCCATGAAGGTCCCACCTTCTCAACCTCACCCCTCACCTGAGGTGTGGTGACCCTCAGGTTAAACTTACCACCAGTCGTCTCTCTGCAATGAGAGAGCAGCCTATGGTCCTCTGGGACTGTGGCGACTTTCACTTTCACAGGCATTGATAACTTCACCGCGCCAATCAAGGGAACTTGTTCCAAATAGAACTGCACATCAACCTCATTAACAATAACTATTACTAGTTTTCGGCTGGTTCCAGAAAAGTAGCTTCACCTCCCAAGTCAAATTAACTCTCCTTTAACAGCAGGCTACATATCTGTGGTCTGCTGCTAGGAATTCCTTAAGATTAGACCTGGTATAAAATACATAGTGCACCAACAAAACATTACTGTATAGACATTCATTTCAGACTATTAAAAGTTGGCGTTAACAACTTTCAATGCATGGCCCATCCATTTAATAAATCAGAATTTTTTCCAAAGGCATGCGCTTTATTCTCCTTGCAAACTATCTCCTTGCAATCTATGGACTACAGTTCTTGGTAAAAATTAATAGATCTCTAATCAATTCCATCCAATGGCAAAATGGGTTAACACTCCAGTTTTTAAAAGTAAGAGCAGTTTTAAGGGTTGCAATTTCCAATCGGAACCAAGAGTATAACCTATGATTAATAAACTGACAGAAACCTGATATCCTCCAATGTACAGAGTACCAGTTAATACTCTAAATTCAAGAGACCTTACAATATTAGAGTAGAACTCTCCAAGCAATAGCCGTACCAAATATTTCTAAACAATTATGATTCTTGGCTTAATGACTACCACCACATCAATGATTTCTGCCACTGATTTCATGATTCATTAAAAACTTACCACTCCTGGAAACTTTTCCAACAGAGTACGTATACCAGCCTTATTTTTTGAAGTAAGTGCAGGAACTGAGCTTTTCTGCAACGCTAGGAAAGAAAAATGATGTCCCTTTAAAGACTCAAACTAAAAGATGGTGATTTATCGAGGCTAGTGGTATTTCCTGCTGCGTGATGTTTTAGATCTTCCCGCATTATACTTAAGAGTACTTCTTTTTGTATTAGTAGATGCATATTTTATTGGGGGAGGGAGGGGGGGAACCTCCTGCTCAGTGCAAAAATAACAAGTTCAGGTGAAGAGCCTGAATAGGAGCTTCGTTTACTGATAGGCATGGTTCAACAAATGAACTTACGAAATGAGATGCGATCCACAGCACCGGTGCAAACAGTTCACAAATATGCTCTTTCCTGGCCCTCCTAATAGATCAGCTGATTAATGGAAGGAGTGGCTGACACATACAGATGGGGATGGGTCCCTGAACTTTAATTCAGCAGGTCATCTGTAAATCACAGACCAAATGAAATACTAAGACATTCCAATCAGCTTTTCAATTAACATCCAGACATATGCTACCACCCTTAGGCCTTTAGCTGTCAGTTCTCCCAAAGAATCACTCTTGCAAACCCTGTTAAACCAGCACTGGTGCCCACCCACTTACTCCAAACCTCACTAGATAATTTTTCAGATTTACTGCCCTAGGCACGATTTGTCTGCGAGCAAGTTTCGGTGGGCTAGAAGTAACAGGCGATGACAGATTTGCCTCAGGAAGGGGAAGAAAAGAGACTGTAGGCAAGTTCAGACGAGAAAAGCTAAGAGTCAGGCACCCAAAGCATCAATCACGCCTGCATTAGGGTCAGGCCATCTTGAGGCCTTTCATCCTTTACATTCCGGGAGAAATAAAACGAACGTGAAATGTCACCATATTAACATTTTGTTTTGTAAAGGAGTTGTTTACCTCAGCGAGGATTCCTTAGCGTCACTACAGCTAATGTTGCGAATCCAGTACAAATCGTGGAAGGCTCACCTGGCTCACCTGGTTATGGGTTGGTGCAATTTTCCAGCAGCTACACAAAGTGAAAGTGAGAGCATTCATATCCTTTAAGTGTAATGTTTGAACAATTTCACAGAACTGATTATGGGTAAAATGGGCTGTTTCTGGCTGCAGTTCATCTTTCTTTGCTGTGCAGGGTTGCAAAAGAATTGTGGCTCTTCTAAGAAAGGTACTGCCCTCAAAATGGGTTTGGCCATTGCATGCTGAAGAATGGGCCATCTCCCATCATATCACAAAGGAACTAGACAAACTGTTAAACAAAAAACAAAGCATTAAACAAAAACAGGAGAATTCTGGAAACACTCAGCAGATCAGTCAGCACCCATGGAGAGTAGAGTCAAATTAATGGGCTCAATGTTTAACCTCTAACCCCCTCACAGTGGAGGATGGGGGGGGCGGGGGGGGGAAAGCAGCTCATTGGCATCTTGGAAGTTTCAGCTGCACATTTGTCAGTGACTTTTTAGACTCAGTCACTGCAACTGCACCTGACTTTCGGAGTTCCCAACTAGAGTGAGCGAGCATAATGACAGCTGTCTATTTCAGGTGAAGTATTTAAAGGGACTACGCTTGGATCAGAGCTGATGCATGGTAGAGATCTTCAGACGGAGCCAGAAGCCACAGCAATGGAGACACAAAAAAACAAGGCAGCCCCAAGCTTCAGTAACACGTCTCTGGATGTGATGCTGAGTTCTGCATGTTCCCACAGGGAGATTCTTCCCATTACAGACGGGGGGGATAAAGTCTGCCTCTGAAAACAGGCAGGCATGGTCAGAAGTGCCAGAGGAGGTGGGCAGCTTCTGGATGCAGTGCTGCAAGAGGTTCAATGATCTAATCAAGGCAGAAAAGTGAGTGGCATAGTGCATTCAACTATATCCTAGAGCCTTCACTTTGCCTTCCCAAGCCTTCTCCTGTACATTACTCCTTTGACCAACACACTTTGCTAATGCACCCATCCTCTGTCTAGGCACCTTCTCATATCTCCACCTGACCAACCCCTGACACTCACTCTCATCTTAATGCAATGTCACCCATCCCTCACAGTGACCCTCCACAAATGTTGGTCTTCCATCCTCTCAAAACGTTTCGCAGCTCACCCTCATAGGTCTTTTCTTTCTCTCCTTGCAGGAGGACAGCGTAGAAAACCAGGGAGTGGCAGAGATTAGGGGGTGACCTTCCAGTCAGCTCTAGACAGATGTGGAGGCAGCGCTGGAGATAAACCAGGTCTCAGCATGCCTGGCTATCGGTGATAGGCGTCTACCTGCTACATGATGACAGAATTACATATCACTCAGCCACATGGCATACAACACTCACTCATGGTGACTTGATGTCAGCAGCAACTGAAAAAGCCACTGTGTACAATGATAACTTTGAATCCTCTCAACTTGATAGTTCTAATTCATGCCTTTCATCTCCCAGAGGCTTTTCAAGTGCCTCCTCAGGAGCAAAGAGGACAAAGACTCCTCTAAGGAAGCACCATCAAGAGACTCAAGTACACCGCCCACTAACTCCATATGCAAACCGTGGTGGGGCCACCAAGGCAGGTAGTTGAATTGTCACGTGTCTTACACTTCACAAGTGGGGAGGAGCAGGTGACAGTGGCAGGGAGAAGAGTGGAGAGCCCCTGTTGAAGGGCATCAGACACTCCAGGTTCTGCTCCGCTACATGGAGATGCTGAGCCGTGGGGGCTGAGGACTATTCTGGAGCAGCAGCAGAAAATGTGAGAGGTTCTGTCAGCCTTTCTAACCACACAGTGCTTGACTAGAGAGAGATTGGAGAGTCTGTCTTTCACATGAATGCCATGATGTCTCAGACCTTCTCGCTGATATCCACGTCCAAAGAAATTGTGGCCACCTGAAGAAGAATCATACGCGATAGGTAACCAATCACACTGGCCCCCGCCAGTGGCCTGCCAGTTCTCAAAACGGAGAGAAGCCTCACTTTGGCTGTTCAATGCCTCACTGTAGTGTAGCAAAGCATCCCTCCAGCCCTTGGTCAGCAGGGAAGTGTAGGTGGGCCATGAGGGGGGAGATGGAAAAAGGGCATATGGATGTGGGAACTTGCTCAAAGTGCTTCCACGTCAAATTCCCTTGCCTCCCACCTCAGTCAGAATCCCACACGCTGCCCCCTGTTCCGATGGCCAAGTTTGCCTCTGCTTAGGTGGCGGTGGGGCAGTCTTTGGCGGGGCCTTCACGCAGTCCAAAGCCCAGAGGACATCAGCCAAGAACATCTGAGGTCAGAGCAGGGATCTGAGCAGCCTGCCTCTAGCTCTGCTAAAGTCACAGAGATAGCACCGCCTGGAGGTAATTGGAAAAAAAGGGAGATAAAGGATTTGCAGTTGCACAAGAGTGTTCACTTGTGTGATTATAATAGTGTCATAATGTTACATTTCTGTTGCATGTTTACACACCATGACATTTACTTCACTCCTCTATTATTCCCATTTTTGCTTGACACCTGCCAAGTGGCCTTCTGACTGTGAAGAAGGGTAGGGCCAGGATTAAAGACAAGCAATGAGTGTCTGTGAAAGGGATGAATTGTTGGTCGTGGGACTGCTTTGTGCTGGGGCTGGGGGAGGCATCCAATGGATGCAGAGTGTGTGTGTCCGATGACCTCAGTTTAAGCGAAGCGTGCCTGAATGAGGCTGCCCTTGCTGCATCAAACTCCTCCTCCTCTTCCTCCAAAAAGTGATGGAGAACTCAGCACCTCATTCTTGTTGGGTCTCCAGTTCTCGCTGCTCTACAATGATGTGCAAGGTGCAGCAGACCACTACCATTCTGGAAACTCGGGCTATTGCATTCTGAAGGATGTCCCTGGTCAGTTGAAGCACACCTTCAGCATCCTGACCGCTTGCTCTAAAGCGGCTCTGGTGGTCAGGTGGCTTACGTGGTACCTTTCATTGTGGGGGCTCCTCACAGGTGTCATCAGAGGGCAGACCTGGTCGCCATGGGGCCAGGGTGGCTTGGCTGGTGCAGGGTGAAAGTATCATGCAGCTCCGTGGGGATTGTGCACGGACATGAATGATGATTTTTTTGGTGGTTGCAGGTGCTGAACATTGATGGAATCCCTTTTGCAGGAAGCTGACAGGAATACATCGACTTCCACCTTTAACCTGAGTGTGCAGAACCTCCGTGGGTTTCCTGTGTACTGCACACTGTACTCAGGTTAAAGGTGGAAGTCGATGTATTCCTGTCAGCTTCCTGACCCACCAGCAAATTCTGCTCTTTCAACTTGCTGCCCACTCACAAACTCACCCACCTTGTCGAGTTAAAATTCTCACCCTGCATTTCAGACGTGTCATTTTTAGGAAATTTTGGATCACACTTTTCTTCAAAACGTATGCCTCTGGAAATACGAGAAGTTATTGTGAAAGGTGGAGGGGGATCAGCAGTAATCGCGAGGCTGTTTTTGCAAAGCGTCCCAGTGCAACCATTATGAATGCGGCATCCGATTGTCATTTGATTCTTGAATGCGTTTGTGAACCAGTTCTCATTCTGTATACAACACTGAATAAAACATGACTTGCACACTTTATAAACGGGGTCGTTTAAAACAGTTCACAATTGGAATAGGAATGAGGCCAGTGGTTCTCATTTCCTTTCCCCTCTGACATTTCATTCTTCAGCCCAACATCTCTATTCCAGGCCCCTAAATGAGGGTCACACATTTTCTCCAGTTTGTGTGACAAGTGGCTGTTAATTTGGCAGCAGGGTCTGTCAGGAAGGTAACATGACCAGGGCTATTTATTAGTCGATACGTACTTTGAGGCTTAGTTATAAATACATTTAAACTGCAGATACAATAAAATTGGAGACACTAGTAACAGTTGGAGATTTTCTGCTTTCCTAAATTGCCATGCAGTTAAAATAAAGAACACCGTCAAAAAACTAAAATCTGATGTGAGGTGATGCACTTTAGGAAGACTAATGTGCAAAGACTACACTGTAAATGGCACAATTTTGAAATGTGGAGATTAGCAGAGGGGCCTTGGTCAATGTCCATGTAGACAAATTCTTGAAGGTGGCAAGTTAAGTGGATAAGGTGATTAAAAAAAGCATATGGGTTACTTGCATTTAAAAAGATAGGAATAGAATATAAAAGCAAAGAGATCATGCTGGGGCTTTATAAACTGCTGGTTAGGCCTCAGCAGGAACATTCTGGGCAGAACATTTCAGGACCGATGTTAAGGATGCAGAGGAAGTTTGCAGAATGTTCTGGGGGTGGAGGGATTTCAGTTATGAGGAGAGAATATAATAACATGAGAAATAAGAGGAGACCATATGACCCCTCAAGCCAGTTCCGCCATTCAATATGATCATGTCTGATCTCTTGCCTCAGCTCCACTCTCCCGCCTGCTCTTCATGACCCTGGATTGCTCGAGACCAAGGGATTATCCGTGCTCGATAGCGTCAGGATCATGGTGGGTGTGAACGGACAGTATGACGGGAAGGCCAAACATCGGTTTCACGACGTCTTGCAACCAGTTTGCAACTGTCCACTCTGCCCGTCAACGGCGGGCAGTGTTTCCCACCACCGCATGTCGGGAACTCCATCGTAATACATCTGCATATCATTATAAGCCCAGCTCACCGGAATCATCGCCCCCTCCTCTGGATCATCTGGGCACAATCACGCCGACGTGCTTTACAACTGAACATAAGCGACATGCACCTGGGGAGCCGTGCTTCACTCGGGAATTTGAGGCTTGTTTGCCTATCTTGCTTCGGGCAGCACTTGCAATTATCAACGCCAGGCTTAGCAGACAGCACCACATCACTTTTAAGGGGGCTCACGGGCAGGTCTCTACTTATGAGACCAGCCATAAGGCGGGGTGGCTTTTCAACAGCTGCAGGGCTACGACTTGCTTAGGGAAGGGGGAAAAGTGGCCTCAAGCAAGGGAAGAGGCTGCAGGGCTAGGGTATTATTGGGGAAGGTGGGGTATCCCAGGGTGCGTGTGGGGACAGATGCTGATCTGTGCGAGTGGCCTCAAGGGGGTGAGGGCAGAGGCACAAATGAGATCATTCATACTCTTTCCGAACTGGATGGCGAACCTCTTCTGTTCAGCACTGGCACTGACCACCACTGCCACCGCCTCCCAAGTTGGAGTGGTGACACTGTTGGGCCTCCTGTGGCCAGAGTGGGGTAGAGGACGTCGCGGTGGGCTCCAACAGTCTCCAGAAGGCGTCCCAGGGATGTGTCACAGAATCGGGGGGAGGGGGGCGGGGATGCAGTCTTCTTGCCTTCGGGGTCATGTCTTCTGTGCAGCAGTCCTGGGCTGGAAGCACTGAGAGGTGTGCGTGTGGCTGCACTTTAAATATGACACCCGGCGTGAGGAGGCAGTGAGCTGACAGCATGGAGGGCCAATCGGAGGCCGCCCGCCAGCGAAGCATCATGTTTCCCGGCAACGCACAATTAATGAGGTGGGATTGGGGTGATACGGTGCGAAAACCCACCATTGTGGCCAGCGGGTAAAATGTCCTTTTTCCCACCCACTACTGCACTTAGTGCAAATCTGGGACAATCCCGCCCCAAAAATCTGTCTATCTCAGCCTTAAACGTATTCAACGATGGAGCATCCTCAGCCCTCTGAGGTAGAGAATTCTGAAGATTCACAACACTCTGAGTGAAAAAAATTCTCCTCGCCTCAGTCCTAAATGATCAGCCCCTGATCCTGAGACTATGCCCCCATGTTCTAGATTGCCCAGCCAGGGGAAACAATCTCTCAGCATCTACCCTATCAAACCTCTTCAGAACCTTCGATATTTCAATGAGATCATCTCTGATTCTTCTAAACTCCAGAGCATATAGACCCAATTTAGTCAGCCTATCATCATGGGACAACCCTCTCATCCCAGGAACCAATCTAATGAACCTTCACTGTTCTGGCTCCAATGCAAATATATCCTTCCTTAGATATGGAGACCCCAACTGCATATAGCACTCCAGATATGATCTCGCCAAAACCCTGTACAATTGTAGCAAGACTTCCTAATTCTTTTACAGAGAGGCCCCGTTTAATATTGCCCCGCTTGAAGTTGTTCTGCTTTATTGTCGCTCAGTTAATGAGGCCTGTATTCTCATTTAGCAGCGTGAGATTTATTCTAAAGTCTGACATAGAGCTGTATGACCCGATTGGCGCTATTTTGGAGTGGTCTCTACCCCTCCCCAGCCCACATTCTTGCTGCCAACCCTCTGATTTGCAGCCTCTGCCGCTCCCTGACCCATCTTCTCACCTAACGTCCCGTCCCCTGACTCTCCCGCTTGTTGGTTTCTTCTCCTGAATCTGCATTCCCGTTCAAGGAAGGTCCAGATCCAGATCCAGATCTGATCTGAAGCCGGAGCTCCAAGGTTGTGAAAGTGTAAGTCCTGACAGTGCAGAAGTGTTGAGCTGGGGCTCTTATAATTGTTGGGTTTTTTTAAAGATGCAAACAGTAGTATGAGAAACCAAGAATGAGTTTACTTTTGCTCCCTATCGCTGTCCGCTGTACACAGTTCCACCATTCGTCACTGCAGTCACGTCCCCAGGGTCCTAGCACAACCCCAGCTACTTATTTCCAGGGTCACATCTCCCACTAGCCCTGTGCAAACCAGCTTCCGCCTTTCGATATTCAAGGCTAAATATGCCACAGGGTTCTTTTTTTTTTAAGCGATCTGAGTCAAAGACTAAACTCGAAGCTGCTCCTCCTGCCTCTTACCGCTCATCTCCAGCGGCCTCGCTCACCGGAGAGGGAAGCAGCGAGTGGAATCATTTTTTTTTAAAAAAACACGGATTATAACAGCCCCTGCTTGACACTCCTGCAACGACACAACCTGCACTCTTCACAACTCCTGAGCTCCGACTTCAGATCGGATCTGGGTCTGGAACTTGAACAGGAAAGTACATTCAAGAGAGGGGAGCGGCGGGCGGGAGGTTCAGCAAGAGGGCAAGTCAGGAGGCAGCAGAGGCTGCAAGTCAGAGGGTCAGCAGCAAGGGGGTGGGTTAGAGGGCAGAAGAGACCACAAGTCAGAGAGTCGGGAAGAGGAAGGGTCCGCAGTGACCAGGAGGGTCAGAGAGCGGGATGTGTAGCAAATAGGAGGTTCGGGAAGCAGGAAGCAGGATCTGTGGCAAGCAGGAGATAGCGTACGTAGAAAGTTGCCATATTTCTTCTGTATTTTTAAATTTATTTTATTTTTTAAAAAGTTATTTCTTTACAATATAGAAATTTAGCAATGTAAAGTATTGCAACTTACAGGGTATAATGTTTTAATTTTTTCTGATGAGGAAGGTCTTACAGAGCCTAACTACGACTTTTACATCGGTTTTAATGAGAAAATGTGATTCACTTAGTCAGTTCTTAAAGTCGCGATGTTCAGGAACACAACTACAAACTTAAGTAAGTTCTGTAAGACCTTCCTCATTAGAAAAAAATTAAAACATTATACCCTGTAAGTTGCAATACTTTACATTGCTACATTTCTATATTGTAAAGAAATAACTTTTAAAATAAAATAAATTGAAAAACACAAAATACTCCAAGCCATTTGCAATAAAGGCCAACAAGCCAATTGCCTTCCTAATTATTTCATATACTTGCAAACTAACTTTGTGCGTTTCTTGTACAAGCGCACTCAAGTCTCTCTGAACATCAACATTTAGAAGTCTCCCACCTTTAAGAAGTATTTTATTCTGTAATGGTGTTCGTTCAAAATAATGTAAGACCCGATTCGCAGACGCACATGTTAAACAGGATAATGTGAGGGACTTTATCAAAGTATTTGCGGAAACTAGAGGTGAACATTGCTACCTTGCCAATATTTTAGAGATATTGTTCTTGAGGGAGGAAAAGCACAACAAGCAGAGCCCAAGTGTCAGAGCAAGGCCAACCCCACAGAGCCAGGCAATGAGTCAGCAGCCAGCGTGAAGCACAAGCCCCAGCCGGGCCGGCACCTGCTGGCTCAGGAAAGCCAAAGGATAAGGCCGCAGCAACTGGCTCTATGGAGTTAGGTGGGAAAACCAAAGTCAAAGCTGCCAGGCCCATGCAGTCTGAGAGACAGAAAGGGACTATTGACTCTTGCATGGAACGTTCGGCATGGACTGCTTTTGGAGTCAAGACAGGAAAGCAAGCAGCTGAAAATTATGGTTGAAGCTCTCCATGCCAACAACAGTGCCGGCTGTGGCAGTCATGGCAGTGCCGGTAGTGACAGTCATGGCAGTGCCGGCTGTGGCAGTCATGGCAGTGCCAGCAGGAGTGGAAGTGGTGCTAATCGGTCACATCAGACGAGAAGAAGTCAAGCAGGCCTGTCTTCATGACTTGGCTGATTATGAGCAACACTCTGACTCGATCTCCTATGATGTCTATGCTGAACAGGAACATGGGAGCACTGAATACGAGTATGGTTATTTCATACCCCCAAGTGGAGCGGTCACTGGAGCAATGGTTCCAATCCAGATTCTGATGGACCAGCTGATACTGATGGATCTAGATCTAGTGCTCTTCTGATCAAAGATGGACCACCCAATCAGCTGTTGGTGACAAAACTACAAAACGGCATGAATAACAATTGATCGGTTTTGCATTGAGATTTGCATCCCCCTTTGAGGGGGGAGACCCTCTGAGTGATGAACGTGCAGGGAGCGGGAACGTTCTTCTGACATGTCCCCTTGAGATGAAGTACATGTTGGAAACCTGCCAGAAGTACCTCAGGCCAGGTAACTGCAACCTGATCCTCCCAAAGGTGAATCCCTTGATTTGGGAAAACTTGAATCACTCGGTCCGCAGCTTGGACATGAAACTTCAGAGGAGCCAAAGGCCCCTTGTGAGGAGCCAAAGGCCCCTTGTGGAGGGGATCACAGCTTTCTTGAAATCCACAAGTGACAATACCCTTAGTGAAACTCAACAGGATGCTGTTGCTCCGCTAGTTAATGCCAGCTTCGAGATGAATCAGCTCAGGAAAGACTGATCTCAAAGTGAGATACACACATCTGTAAACCGAGTGTAAGACAATACAACAGCTGTTGGGAGACGATCTCCATAAGATTGTGAATGAAACGGACGAGGAACAAAAGACAGCAAGTGTGACGAGAAGGCGCACTCAGTTTACAGCTACAATCCATATCGCAGTCCCAAGGCAGGCAGTGCAAGCAGGCTTTTTCCTCACCAGCAATAACAAGATTCTGGGTTAGTGCCGTCCACGGGGCCTTTTTTAGGGGTCAAACACCATTTAAGCCACCCACAGTATCTTCAAAACAGGCATGGACAGCGAGGAAGACTCCCAAGGCACAATTAAGTGTGGGAAACTACCCACCAGCCGTCAGACAGACGCCAGCTGAGCCAGACTCTGCCTGTATTAATGCACCTCAAAAAAGTGAAAGTGCACAGCCTTATTTTCTTGTCACAACTGAAACTGAGCATATCGGAGATCAACTGAGCAACCATAAAGATTCTTGGGAAACTATTACATCGGATCGAGCCATTTTGAACATTGTTTCTGGAAATGAATTGGAATTTGAAATTAATAACCCAGCCGAACACGTTTTGGTACCTCAACCATACAATCTGAATAGCGAATTAAAGCTGTTGATGAGGACATTTTTAAACTTCAATGCAAAGGCATGACTAAAAAGACTATGCCCAAACATGGAAACTTTGTCTCAAATATTTTCACTTGTCAGAAAAAAAGATGGTAGATATCAGATGATTCCAGATCTATCAAATCTGAACAAACATACGAAATACCACCATTTTAAAATGGATGCTTTAGACACTGATTACCAAATGGGCTGAGCTCAGGACCTCGTGTGTTCACAATGTTGTTGAAACCATCATTTGCAACTATGAGGAGCAAAGGTCATACTGTAGTGGCATACACAGATGATACCTCACTGGTTGCCAAAACGAAACAGGAGGCATTGAATGTAGTCAAAGAAATTGCCCAAACACTATCCTTGGTTTCGTCATACAGCCACACAAATCAGTCCTTGACCCAATACACAAAATTACCTTTCTAGGATTTATATTGAACTCCTCCACAATGCAAGTCAGCCTCACTGAAGCAAAATCAGAGGAAATATGTTGTCTCTGCAAACATTCATTGGCCTCACATTCATCATCAATACGATTTGTTTCCTCTGTGAATGGCAAATTGGTGGCCGCTTTCCCTGGTGTACAATATGGGCCATTGCATTACAGAGAGAAGGCAAGGGCTTAGAAAGCAAACAAAGGGCATTTCGACAGAAAAATGATCCTTTCCCCTGCAGCTTGTGAAGAGCTAACTTGATGGGTTGACAGTGTGTCAACCACAGTCCATAACATTGATAAGGGGACACTAACAATGCACATCACAAGCGATGCCTCAGGATTAGGATGGGGTGCATCCAATGGTACCGCACACATTGGAGGAAGATGGAATGCTGAAGAGAAAGCACAAGCAGAAAGAAATGAAATTAAATACTTAGACTTGAAGGCAGCTTTCTTTGCTTTACAAGGTTTCTGTACATACAACAGTCAAGTACATATTGATATGCAACTAGACAACACAACTGCAGTGGCATTCATAAACAACATGGGAGGAACAAAATTACAGGCATGTCATGAACTTGCCAAGATTTTTTGGGAATGGTGCATATCTAGAAACATTTGGGTCACAAATAAAAAATGACCTGGTGACTTGGAACAAATAGTTGATGATAAATCAAGGGTATTCAATGGCCAGCTTGAATGGAAGTTAGATGGGACTGTTTTCCTACATCCGTGTAATCTGAATGTGAAACCAGATGTTGATCTTTTTCCATCACGTTTAGATGCACAGGTAGAAAACTATGTTTCTTGGCTACCAGACCTGGGTGCCATGGCTTTTTCAATCACCTGGCAAGGCTATTTTTATCTATGCATTTCCCCCATTTTGCTTGATAAGTAAATGCTTACAGAAAATTGAAAAGGCAGAAGCTGATGGTATGATAGTACCAAGATGGCCAACACAGCCATGGTTTGCAAGGTTGTTACATTTGCCAATGCAAGAACCAGAGATACTCCCAACAATGAAGCATTTAATTTCTCAACCTACTTCAACAACATCCCATTCACTTTGTGAGTGTCTTAACTTTATGTCCTGCAGGTTCTCAGGAAAAACCTACAAAATGAGGGCCGTTCAGCAGAAACTGTCGACATCATCCTATCTACCTGGTGACCATTGACCAGGAAGCAGTACATTACTTCCAACAAACAACAGATGGGGTTTATCAGTAGACAACAAATTAATCCATTGCAAACATCTGTGGAAGCTGTTTTGGAATTTTTGACCTCATTATTTCACAGACTGGGCTACAGTGTCATGAACACAGCAAAGTCAGCTTTGTCTTCTTTGGCTGGATTGCCAGAGGGGCACACTTTGGGCTCACTTCCATTGCTCACTTGTTTTATGAGGTGTGTGTATAACCTCAAACCACCAGTGCCAAAATATAATGCCACATGGGCTGTGAAGCCTTTGATAGGCACCTCTGAGAGCTTTCACCTGGTTCACTATTCACGCTTCAAGAATTGTCAATGAAAACATTTATGTTAATTACTTTGGTGCCTGCAAAGCGTCAGCAGACCATACATCTACCAGACACAAGCAGTACGCAAAAACCTCCTAAATTCTTTCTTTTTCAAGCGAATGGTCTTTTGAAGCAAAGCAAACCATGGGAAACTGGTTGCCAGCTTGTGCTGACAGCATACCCACCAGACTCATGTCATCTGCGACAATATTTGCTTCATACTGAACACCTTCAAAATGGTGCTAAATACCTTTTCGTGAATTTCAGAAGACCACACAAAATGGTGGACCATGGACGCTGTAGCCAGGTGGATACGTCACGTCATGATCAAAGCTGGAATCGACGTCAGTGTTCAAACCTCATTCTACAAGAGCTGCAGTCACATCTAAAGCTAAGTTAGCCACGATCCCAGTTCTGGACATTACATAGGATGGAGCAGTGAAAAAAACTTTTCAAACATTCCACACTACAACAAGCCCATGAAAGATAATGTAAATACATTTGCAACGGCATTATTGCAGGACTAGAAAGTACACTTGTGTCTGCTTAAATTAAGGGACATGCTTGTACGAATAGTGTTTTCAAAATGAAAGACTTGAACTGCTCTTTGCTTTTTGAATTGGAGTAACTTGAGCCTCAGGCGAGGGAAACTGTTTGAGAGTATGTTTCTATTTTCTACACGTACTTGGATATACAAACAGGTGAAACACAGTGTTGGGCATTATTGTCTCTGTTTTTTTTACAGGTGCACCTATCAACAGATTACATCAAAAGTGTTATAGAAGCCACAAATTTGACTAGATTTGTTATTCATGTGCGCTATACGAATTTTAAATGTAATAGCACCTGTATATTTGTTTTGAGCTGGCATTGCGAGGCCAGAATTTTGCTTTGAAAATCTCACATTACTTTGAACAATCACTGTTATGAAATAAAATCAAAAGGTTAAATGAGAAGTTACTTGTTTGATGTTTGATCTTGAGTTTATGAAGTAGATGGAGTGAGAGATAACATGCCCTCCACCCTCTCCAATACAATGTCATACAACTTTAAGTTGACATGGAATGGTACTGAACTACATAACACGTCTATATGTTTTCAGATATACTTCATTACCCATTACATGTACCACTCTTCACTACCAAGTACAAATAGAAATTCAGTAGTTGGCACTGGTAGAATTCATAAGCTCTGCCCTCACTTGCGCGTACAGGGTCTCACATTATTTCTCACTCCACCTACATCAAACAACTAAGTCCTTATTTAATCTTTCGATCCTGCTTTTTTATGCTTGCAGCCGAAGCTCACACTTCCCCACATTATAGTCCATCTGCCATCCTGTTGCCCACTCAATTAACCCATTGACTTCCCTTTGCAGCCTCTCTATGTCCTCCTCACAGCTTACATTTCCACCTAGATTTGTATCATCAGCGAAATTAGATACATTACTCTCGGTCTCTTTGACCAAGGCATTAAAATAGACTGTAAAATATCTAAGGCCCTGGCACTGATCCTTGCAGCACTCCACTAGTTAACTTGTCAACATGAAAATACCCCATTTATTCCTACTTTCTGCTTCCTGTCCATTGACCAATCCTCCATCCATGCTAATATACCACCTCCAAATCCATGAGCCTGCATCTTGCGTATTGACCTTCTGTGTGACACCTTACGGAATGATTTTTGGAAATCCAAGATTACTGCATCTACTCTTTATCTCTCCTACAAATTATTTCCTTAAAAAAACTAATAAATTTATTAAACACAATTTTCCTTTTTGTAAAACCGTGTGACTATGTCTAATTATACTCTGATTTTTTTTAAGTGAATTGTTAAGACCTCCTTAAGGAGAGGTTAGGAAAGTCAGAGCTGTTCTTGGAACAGAGAAGATTCCAGAAGGGATGACGTAATAGAGGATGTCAAGATTGTGAGAAGCTTCAATAGAGAAAAACTCAGAGGGCTCTGACGAAGGGTCATATGGACTCGCAACCTTAACTCTGTTTCTCTCTCCACAGGTGCTGCTAGACCTGGTGAGTTTTTCCAGCATTTTCTGTTTTTGTTTCAGGTTTCCAGCATCCGCAGTATTTTACTTTTAGTTTGCTACTATCAGAGACCAGCTCCCACTGCACATTAGCACAAACATTTTGGTGGCTCTGCAATGACGCCATTTTCCCAGGGTGAGGGTGTTTATATTCTGGAAATTTACATGTTTTCTGTCAATCGCATTTGGAGGTGGTATACTAGCATGTATAATTGCAATAATATAGAGAATGCCTTGACATGTTGATAGGTCTGCTCTCTATTTCCAAATACAAAGCAGTACAATACAATACAACACACCTCTGGTGATGTAAGAATGATGTTCTAGATAAACATGTGGCCTTTGGGCAAGAAACCAGTTCAATTAATTTTAAGGGGCAAAATAGACTAAAAGAACATTTTATTATCTTAAATTAAGGAAACAGGAAGTGTTTTAGTGTTTTTTCTCCTCCTCCTGATATATGACTCTCTTTCAATTGAATACTATTTGAGGTGACTGGTTGGTGCAGTGTGTTGGTGTGTTAATTTCCTGCACCAGGGTACAAGTGTTCCCTATATTTTTCCCCCATACACTCCCTTAGGTGTATGGGTTAGGTTCAGAAGAGGAGCATTTTGCCCTAGTGGGAATAAATGGAATCAGGGTGTTGCACCTGAACATGCCATTCTTACCTATCAATTTAAGCATAACATAGGTCTGAGCAGTAACACAATTCATCTGTGCTCATGTTGACTGACAAATGTGTGTTGCTAGGCTACCTGAAGAGAGTTGGCAGGAAACCAGCTAATTTGCAGATAACGCGTTGTTGTGTATACCGATTCCAACCAACATACAAAACCACATCTCTGATCTGTAGTTCCAGAAGCGACTCAGTCTCGCGATGTTGAGACAGAAAGCTAGAATATCCCTGATAACAGTGAGTTACGTTTGCAACTTAGCACATGTGTAGTCCCCTGAATGCTACTTCACTTGGTCCTGGACAACCCGCTCAGTACAATACAACACTGCTACTGGCAGTAGTATTATGGCACAAGAGGGGGTATTAAATCATTCTGCTTCAGCCGTACTTTGATATGAGTTCTATTATTGGTGCTGTTGCCTCTTTTTTTATTAGTTCATGGGATGTGGGCATCGCTGGCTCGACCAGCATTTATTGTGCATCCCTCATTGCCCTCGAGAAAGTAGTGGTGAGCTGCCTTCTTGAAGCACTGCAGTCCCTGGCAGCTCACCACCGCCTTCTCAACGGCAATGAGGGATGTGCGATAAATGCTGGACTAGCCAGTAATGCCCACATTCCCCATGAACGAATAAATAAAATGAAGAGAAATGGCACACAATTTAAAGATAAAGGTATAAGATGGCCATTCTCAGCCTGAATGAATTCAGTCCTATTTCTAAGTCTGTATGGTGTGGAAAGAGGCTTGTGGGGAACTAAACAAAACGTCCAAATCAGAAGGAAAAATTCCATACCATATAAACATAATTTGACCTATTCAGTTACTTGAAATCAATTATGCTCATTATAAACAGAATTGCAAGAATTCAATCGTCAAAAATAATCTGGAAAAATCCCATTTTCGATACACAGAATTTCACTAAATCAATCACAGGCAGCCAATTGCCTATGAAATTTGAACACTTTTCCTAAACAGCAGCATGTAGCCAAATCACTGCAGCTCACAAGTGCTTTCAAGCTCTTTTTTAAACTTCTTTCTTTCGTTTAGATAACTGTCCCTTGTAACTGAGAAAGGTCTGTACAGATGAATGGGAGACAAGTCCTACAGGAGGGGCTACACGATGTCGGAGGTGACAATATCTGTAATGGCAACATCTACTGACACAGGCGTTGCTAGTGTGTAAGACAGGTAATTCAGGTACACACGCCTTTGCTAGGAACACACAGGCTGCTCCTGTTGCCCAATGCACAGTGCCAGTACAAAAAAAAAAAATCTGCACACAATATCAGTGCTTTTCAGTGAGATTTTATCACAGCTAAATTGCCTTTGGCATTTCCCATGGTCACTTGATAAACACAAGTTCATTATGTACAAAATGAAAATGGCACAACAGTGAATTCAGAAATTCACTCCACACCACCACCTCCTGGTGACAGCATGTAACTACGGCATTACAGGCAACAGCCCCGAAACATGAGATTTCTACGTTAGATGCTTACATCGGCAGTTTGAATATTAAACGTTTCCCCAAGTGATAGTCCAAAGTCATGCCAGCAAATAGTTGGACAGTAAGCGCAAATAGCATACAGAAGATTTTACAGCCATATAGGTGACGGTACTTAAAAATAAAAGGAAGGATTACATTTTCTTCCTTCCGAAGGCAGTGACTCACAGATCCCAGTTTAGACAGCAAGTACGAGTGGACGATTTAACCGCGAAGTGCATCACATGTCTGCAAGCTCTTACCTGACATCGAATCAATGCCTTTTTCCGTCAGGCCATTGGCAATGTTCCCTCTAAGCTGCGTGGCCACACAGCAACCTGAAAGTTCCCATGCAGGCCATGCACACAGTGACCTCTTTCACTGGCCGTGCATGCAAAAAATAATTTAAAGGATCCTCGCACTTAAATAAATTGGCCGCGGGCTACAGGAAAAAAACAGAGGGTGCATTGGTCACTGGATAGCAGTTAGAACAAGGTACCCTTATTAATTATTCCCCCCACCACCCCACCAAAGCACCACTACCACAGAGCCAGCTGAGTTCAGCGAACACAACAGAGACCTTCCTGATATCGATGGCTCAACAATATACCACACAGCACCAGCTTATTAGGGCAGATCCTCTCCAAAAAACATTAAATTGCTAGAACAGAAAAACCAGAACATTCAACAACTCTCTGACTTTTCAGTTACAACTTTAAAATGTACTATTTTTTGTGGAAGTTACTGTAATCCTCGGAGAGCTAAGCATGACTTCCTAGTGCCACAAGGATGAATGTGCCTGATTCTGCTGTTGCTGTTAGGGTGGACTGCCCAGTATTAATTCCAAGACAGCAGGATATCCATTAGCCTAAAGAACCGCAGTCTATACAGATCAGTACGTGTTTCTCTTTAAAAAAACAAGTGTGTACTGGCAACTTGACCACAAATATCCCAGCTATGTCGGCGGTGGTATATTCAAATGTAGTGGTAGGTTTCCAGCAATCTCAAGGGCTGAATCAATGTTACATACAAGGAAACTAACGTGAACTAACTGGCACTTGCTATATAATTGTCAGTCTCACACTGGGCTGGATTTTTTACAGGGCGCTGTGTTCCCCATACCACCCAGCCCCAGACTTAAAATGTCCATCTGCAGCCCGCCCATCAAAAAGCTGGCTGGCCTGCTGTCATTTTACAGGGGCATTAACTGGCTCAGGGCGGGGATGCTGCCACCACCTCGGGAGGCAGTCCCACCTTGGGTCACAGCAGAGGCCACTGCTGGGACTACAACTGATCCCCAAAGAAGAATAGGTTATGGAGATCGGAATGATGGTAAATCCGAGGTATTGGCAGGGCATGGCTAACAGGCCTCAGTGAGCGGTGTGAGGAGAGTCAGGTTTGAGAGGCTGGGGTGCGGGTCAAACAGGGGATAGGACCTTAGGGATGTGCCTCCGAACATACATGGGACCCCACAAGGGGCTATCTTCCACCCTTTGCCCAGCACCAGCCCTTCCAGTAAAAGCTGTCGGGCTACCAGCTTGGTGCGGGCCTCTCCCTCCCAAGGGTAAAGCAGCGGCGAGAGCAGGATGAGGCAGTTAAATGGCCATTAATTGGCCGCTTAAGGGCCTCAATAGGCCCAAGGGAGGGTGGGCCACCCAACGGCTCCACCTTGCACTAATCCCGCCCCCCACAGCCCCTGTAAAATGGATGACAGGTCAGGGCGGGTGGGAAGGCCACACGCTGCAACTTAAGAGCACCCCATGCCTTCAGACAAGCCAGCAGGGGAGGATTAAATCTAGCCTATTGTTGTACAACACACACTTCCCGGTGTCTCATTGACAATTTGTGTGCAACAGCAATTCTGCACTAAGGTATTGAAAGGTGACTGAGGTTTTTATAGCATCTGTACATCATGCTCAGAGTCAGGTTCGAGATAAACAATGGGACAGGTCATGTCTGAAGCCAACTTCACACCAGCACTGAAACTCCACCATTCACTGCCAGTAGAGTATAAAATTCTATGATGGAAAGAAATTGCTGCAGGAGTTTCTCAGGGTAGTGTCCTAGGCCTAACCATCTTGAACTTCATCAATGATCTTCCCTCCATCATAAGATCAGGAGTGGGGTTGTTCGCTGATGATTGCACAATGTTCAGCACCATTTGCGATTCTGATACTGAAGCAGTCCATGCCCACATGCAGTAAGGCCTGGACAACATTCCAGCTTGGGCTGATAAGTGGCAAGTAACAAAAGTGCCAGGCAATGACCATCTCCAACAAGAGAGAATCTAACCATCGGCCCCTGACATTCAGTGGCATTACCATCACTGAATCCCCCACTATCAACAACCTGGGCGGTTACCATCGACCAGAAACTGAACTATACCGAGTATATAAATATTGTGGCTACAAGAGTTGGCTAGGAATTCATTTGCGAGTAACTCACCTCTTGAATGCCTACAGCCTGTCCACCATCTGCAAGGCACAAGTCACGTGTGTGATGGAATACTCTCCACTTGCCTGGATGTGTGCAGCTCCAACAATTCTCAAGAATCCCAACATCATCCAGGAAAAAGCAGCCTGCTTGATTGGCACCCCATCCATTATCTTTAACATTCACTCCCTCCACCACCAGTGCACAGTGACAGCAGCATGTACCATATATAAAATGCGCTGAATCAACTCAAGGTTCCTTCAACAGCACCTTCCAAACCCATGACCTCTACCACCTAGAAGGACAAGGGCAGAAGGCACATGGGAACACCGCCACCTTTTCAGTTCCCTTTCAAGTCACACACCCTCCATCCTGACTTAGAACTACATCGCTGCTCCTTCACTATCGTTAGGTCAAAATCCTGGAACATCCTCCCTAACAGCACTGTGGGTGTGCTTATACCAAATGGACTGCAATGGTTCAAAAAGGCAGTTCACCATCTTCTCAAAGTCAATAAATGCTGGCCTTGCCAGCGATGCTCACATCCCTTGTCTAAATGTAAAAAACTGTACAGAAATGCTGCTGATTAGCAATTCACATGGAAAAGGGCATATAATGAAAGGAGTGTGCGAAGAAGCCAGTTTCAAATCGCTAAGTTAAGAATAGGTTGTATTTATTAAAAATCCTCATTCACTGCACACAGACTGTTCCGGCTTACCGGGTGAACTTTGTTCTTACTCTTATATTATTCCTGCAATGCCGTAAAATCACAGAATCCCACAAAAACTCATAAAATCCTCACTTAACCATCTTTGTTTCCAATGGAAACAGGGTCAGTATCGAAAGACTCTACTTGGAGCCATAGTTCCTTTATTCCTGGCATCATCCTGATGAATGGACGCTGTACACTCTCTACAGCTTTAATGCCCTTTTATAATGGGTGCCCAAAATGGTACACAATAATGCAAATGTGGCCTTACCAATATTTTGTACAAATGCAATCTCTTTTTACTCTTGTTCACATTTCTAAACAACAACTTGCAATCTTACTTCAGCTTTAACATAGAAATAGGTGCCAAGGAACTCCACAGAGATATAAGAAGAAAAAAAAAATACTGCGACCTTTTGAGAGCTTTATCTATCTGCTTTCACAAAATTGCACGTTTGAACCTATGGGCTGAATTTTAATGTGCAGGATCTTGTGGGTTGGGGAGTGGCGGTGGAGGTGTGGTGGGGGGAGGTGGGGCAATGGTGTTAAAGCCAGGGAAACTGACAGTGTGTCAGGAAACCGGCTCCAACTCTGTCATCCATGAGAAACCCCCTTAGGAGAGGCAGGTTGTCAGGTTCAAGCAGTTAAGTGCTCAATTACAGTGAGGTTAACAAGACTGTTACAGTTTGACTGTGTTCCCACAGATTTCCCTGACAGCGTGGACCTTTTCAGTGAAAACAGGGCAAGAGCATAGTGGCAACTGAGGGGGCTGAAGACAGGATAAGAAAAGGTGCCAATGAGTACTAAAACTTCACGGCTGCTTTCTTGCCTGATTGCGCGAAAGACTTTGGTCACAGCGCTTGTGCTGAGAGGTTGTTTTACACACTTGGTGGTTTGCAGGTCTCATCTCCATTTTGTTGATCCGATCCATCCGTTCACCATGGATGCACATTATGTCGCTTTGGATATCAGACGAGAACCAAGATGACCAGAACCAGCAAGAGCAGCAGCACAAAGAGCAACCAGCAGGGGGAGCAGCACCAGCAGGGGGAACAGCACCAGCAGGGGGAGCAGCAGCACCAGCAGGGGGGGCTGCACCAGCAGAGGGGGCTGCACCAGCAAGGGGAGCAGCAGCACCAGCAGGGGGTGCAACACCAGCAGGGGGGGCAGCACCAGGAGCGGCAGCACCAGCAAGGGGTGCAACACCAGCAGGGGGGGCAGCACCAGCAGGGGGGGCAGCACCAGCAGGGGGGGCAGCAGCACCAGCAGGGGGGGCAGCAGCACCAGCAGGGGGGGCAGCTGCACCAGCAGGGGGGGCAGCAGCACCAGCAGGGGGGGCAGCAGCACCAGCAGGGGGGGCAGCAGCACCAGCAGGGGGGGCAGCAGCACCAGCAGGGGGGGCAGCAGCACCAGCAGGGGGGGCAGCAGCACCAGCAGGGGGGGCAGCACCAGCAGGGGGAGCAGCAACAGCAGGGGGGGCAGCAGCACCAGCAGGGGGGGCAGCAGCACCAGCAGGGGGGGCAGCAGCACCAGCAGGGGGGGCAGAGCCAGCAGGGGGGGCAGCAGCACCAGCAGGGGGAGCAGCAGCACCAGCAGGGGGAGCAGCAGCACCAGCAGGGGGAGCAGCAGCACCAGCAGGGGGAGCAGCACCAGCAGAGGGGGCAGCACCAGCAGAGGGGGCAGCACCAGCAGCGGGGGCAGCACCAGCAGCGGGGGCAGCACCAGCAGCGGGGGCAGCACCAGCAGCGGGGGCAGCACCAACAGAGGGGGCAGCACCAGCAGGAGGAGCAGCAATGGGAGCAGCAGTATTAGCAACAGCCTACTGCTCACAGGCCTGCAGCTCCACCAGAGAGAGGGGATCGACAGAGATATACAGAAGGTCCTGTACAGACAGAGGATAAACTTCCTCAACATTTCATAACTCGCGTCTGAGGAGGTTCACAGTCTTGCACCAGATGTTTGGCAGACATTTGCAGCCTTTACCTGTTGCCAACTGGACCTGGCTACCAGTCGCTATCAAGGTTGCCATCACTCTCAATGTTTTTGCCTCTGGATCCTTTCAGGAAACATTTGCAGGATCTCACAATTGGCAGGTGGCTGATGCCTTGTTTGCTAGGGTCAGCAACTAGGTCAACCAATGATGCTATCAGAATGAGCGGGCAATCAGATTTGCATCTCTAGCTGGTTTCCCACAAGTTGAAAGGTGTCATCAACTGCACACGTGGTAATTACAGCACCGCACCCCCAGATCACCCTGGAATATTCACCAACCACACGAGTGTCCACTCCATTATTGTACAGCTTGTGTACAACTGCAAAATGCTCTTTACGCAGCTGCGCATGGGATCTCCAGGCCACTTTCACAATGCTTTTATCCTGCGGCAGTCTACCCCTCCCTAATCTCTTCACACCTTGAAGCAGATTTACCATCTAGCTGCTCGAAGAAAAGGGTTACTCAAGTAAAATGTGGCTGATGATACCCATGAGGAACCCAATCAATGAGGCCCAGGAGCCATCCAATGTAAAGCCATATGACAACCAGATATGTAACTGAGTGAGCCTTCAGAATGCTGAAGGTACGATTCAGATGTCTGGACAGATTTGGAGCCCTCCTTCAGTATGCACCAGGCAGGGTCTCCAGAATGGTCATGGAGTGCTACATTCTGCACAATATTTCACAGCAGTGAGGTTTGGACCTGCAGGAGGCACAAGGCACAGGGCCTCTTCAAACAATTCCGAGTAGAAGATGCAACATGACACAGCCAAGGCAACAGCGCTCCCTGCAGCCCGGGATGCCCTCATTATTGTGAGGTTCATTTAGGTCTCACCAGTTCGCCCATCTGACAATCACATGCAAAAGCCACTTTCCACCACCCACGCCCCCCCAACACTGCCCCCACCCCAGACATTTCCCCCAACACAGAGCAGTCCTTCAAACAAACAAGCAGCACAGCTCCCCCGTTCCCGGTGTCAATTCTTGTCTTACCATTCCTCATAAAGGCAACTTTCCAGGAAGCAAAAGCGGGTATCACTGGAAAATGGTGAGAAGAAATACTATTTATGTGGCTCAAAAATAAACCAGAAACTTAACAATCTAACATTGTGCAACACAACCTTGTGCACACCCCTGTGCAACTACAAATCTTTACTCTCCTTCATAACTACCCCTGTAGTTTCAGCAGAGAGAGGCAGGCTGCTCAGGTCCTGGCTCTGACCGCCGAGATGCTCTTGGCTGACGTCCTCTGGGTTTTGGAACCCAAGAGGGCCCCACCAAAGACTGTCCCACGTGCACTTGTGCAGGGTCCGGCTTGGTCACCACAACACAAGGCAGCATGTGGGGCACTAACTGAGCTGGAGGGGGGTGACAATGGGTGAAAAGTCAAAACGCTTTGAGCCATGTTCCCATTTCCATATCCCCTTCCACCATTCTCCCTCTCATGGCCCAGCCACACTTACCTTGCAGCAATGAGCTGGAGAACACTTTGCAGCAGATCTGTGGAGGGATGAATGGCCAAGACTAGGGCACCATCTGTCCTATTTAAGGTGGCATTCAGAGTGTGCCAGCCATTGATGAGGCCCTGCATGCATTCGTTTGATTGCTGCACCTGATGCTGCTAATGCAGGCCACTCTTTCCATGGACAAAGACATCATGGCAAAGGCCTGTGACAGCCTGCCACTCCTACTTGAGACAGAACCCGCCAACCTCTCTATAATCATGTACAGTGAGGCTGCAATACCTGCCAGTATATCACACATTCTCTGCTGCCACTCCAGAAACATCCTCTTCAGTGACAGACCCCGAGGTATAGAACCTGCATCCACCTGAGCAGAGTTTGGAGCGTCCTGTGACCTCCCAAGCAGACTCTGTATGATCTACTCTTGCTCACTTGTAACCTGTGAGTCACCAAGTTAGAACCCAGCTATCAATCTTACTGGACCCTCCGCAGTGTGAATACCTGAGCAGATGCATGGTTTGCATGAGCCCCGTGATGGTGCACCCTCAGAGTGAGTGACCTCCTCTGAAGAGCCCTCCTGCGGGATGCTTGAAGGCCCTGTGGAACATTAAAGACGTGAATTAGAAACGTCGAGGTGAGAATGTTTTAAGTAATCATTATGGGCATGATCATATTTCACTTGCTGCTGACATCATGTCAATATGAATGACTGTTGAATGCCATGTGGCTGATATTTAATTCTGTCACCAGGCAGCTGGGAGGCCCTCATTCAGCCCAAGCCATTCATGCCAGCTTTTATGCTCATTGGAGACTCCTCACATACTTCCTCATCTAACTCTATCATTGTAAGCCTCTATTCCCTTCTCCCTCATATTCTTGTGTAGCTTCCCCTTAAATACATTGATTCTATTTGCTTCAACCACTCACTGTAGCAGTGAGGTCCATATTCTCACCACTCTTTGGGTAAAAAAGTTCTTTCTGAATTCCCCATTCGATTTCTTGACTATCCTGTATTGATGGCCTATAGTCATGCTCTTCCTCACAAGAGGAAACATTCTCTCTGTACCCATTATATGAAAACCTCTCATAATTTTAAAGTCACCCCTCAGTGTTCTTTCTTCAAGAACAATGCGACCCAGCCTGTCAATGCTTTCCTAATGTGTATATCCACGTTTGTCATATCATCCCTGTAAATCTTCTCTGCAGCCTCTCCAGTCCCTCTGAACCCTTTGTATGATATGGCAACCAGAACTGCATGCAGTATTCTAAGTGTGGTCTAACCAAAATTCAGCACAAGTTTAGCATAACTTCCCAACTTTTCAATTCTATTCCTCTAGTTGGGGCGGGGATCTTGTAGGCACAGTGGGTGCTTCCCTGCTTCTGAGCCAAATACTCTGGGTTCGCATCCCATTCCACAGCTTGATAGCCATAGGTGATGTGTTAATAGGGCAGCCAAAGAGGTTGGTTATCAACTGCAAATCCTTCCTTAGCCCAAATGGTAAGAGTGGAAGAGATTCCTGGTCAGCCATGATGGATGTGAAGTGGCATCCCTCAAGCTATTGACTCTGGCTTCAGGCTAGCAACCTGTTGAAGGAAAAAATAAACAATGGTTTGCCTCATGCCCCTTTAGGGAAGGAGGGGGAGAGTCAGAGAGAGAGAGACAGACAGACAGGGAGAGGGAGAGAGACTGAGATAAACTGCATTGCCATTGTCTACTTTCTCCATTAGCTCCTCAAAAATTTCAATAAGGTTGGTCAGGCAAGATTTTCCCTTTTGAAATCCATGCTGATTATTCATTTATTATATTATTATATTTTTATGATTATTATATTTTTAATTTCTCAATGTTTAACAGAATCAGTTGGCTAGATGGCTAGAGTGTGATGCAGAACAACAGTAGTTCTTGGGGACTGCCTCCTTGCCTTTACCCAAAGGGATATTATGCCATAAGTCATGATTAGCAACCCTCGGACCATGAGGATGTTACCTGGAGAGAGAGAGATGTTCTTCTATTCTCCCCTTGAGCAGGGATTCCATTATTTATCACACCACTGATTTAAGCTGACTGGGCTATAATTCCCTGGCTATGTTCTGTCCCTCTCCTTAAATAAAGGAATTACATTAACCATCCATCAGTCTTCTAGCACTGCACCTTTTCTAATAAATTGTAAAGTGTGTGGTGTGACACCTCTGCTACCTCTTCCCTAGATTATTTTAAAATACATGGATGAAATCCATCTAGACCAGGGGCTTTATCCTCTGACTGCAACATCAAGGAGCCCTAGCAAAATTGGAGTCAATGGAAATCAGGGGGGAAACTCTCCACTGGTTGGAGTCATACCCAGCACAAAGGAAGATGGTTGTGGTTGTTGGAGGTCAGTCATCTCAGCTCCAGGACAAACCTGCAGGAATTCTTCAAGGTAGTGTCCTAGGCCCAACCATCTTCAGCTGCTTCATCAATGACCTTCCCTCCATCGTAAGGTCAGAAATGGAGATGTTCACTGATGATTGCACAATGTTCAGCACCATTCGCGACTCCTCAGATACTGAAGCAGTCCATGTCCAAATGCAGCAAGACCTGGACAATATCCAGGCTTGGGCTGACAAGTGGCAAGTAACAATCGCGCCACACAAGTGGCGGTCAATGACCATCTCCAACAAGAGAGAATCTAACCATCGCCCCTTGACGTTCAATGGCATTACCATCACTGAATCCCCCACTATCAACATCCTGGGGTAACCATTGATCAGAAACTGAATTGACTAACCATATAAATACTGTGGCTACAAGAGCAGGTCAGAGGCTAGGAATCCTGTGGCGGGTCACTCATCTCCTGACTCCCCAAAGCCTGTCCACCATCTACAAGGCACAAGGAGTGTGATGGAATACTCTCCACTTGCCTGGATGAGTGCAGCTCCAACAACACTCAAGAAGCTTGACACAATCCAGGACAAAGCAGCCTGCTTGATTGGTATCCCATCCACAAACATTCACTCCTTCCACCACCGACGCACAGTAGCAGCAGTGTGTACCATCTACAGGATGCACTGCAGGCATTCACCAAGGCTCCTTAGACAGCACCTTCCAAACCCACGACCACTACCATCTAGAAGGGCAAGGGCAGCAGATAGATGGGAACACCACCACCTGGAAGTTCCCCTCCAAGTCACTCACCATCCTGACTTGGGAATATATTGCTGTTCCTTCACTGTCACTGGGTCAAAATCCTGGAACTCCCTCCCTAACAGCACTGTGGATGTACCTACACCACATGGACTGCAGCGGTTCAAGAAGGCAGCTCACCACCATCTTCTCAAGGGCAATTAGGGATGGGCAATAAATGCTGGCCCAGCCAGCAAAGCCCACATCCCCTGAATGAATTTTTAAAAATTCAATATGCCCTTTTTTTATTTTAGATGCACTTATTTCATTGTTCTTTTTTTATTCGTTCATGGGATGTGGGCAACACTGGCTAGACCAGCATTTATTGCCCATCCCGCATTGCCGTTGCTCAGAGAGCATTTAAGAGTCAACCACATTACTGTGGATCTGGAGTCACATGTAGGCCAGACCAGGTAAGGACAGCAGATCTCCTTCCCTAAAGGACATTAAGAGATTCTCTCCCTCATTCAATGTCATGTCTACCTGTTCTATCTCCCTGGTAAATACTGAAGCAGATTAATTATTTAATATTTCTTCAATCTCTCCATTGTTACCTGTGGTATTATCCTGTCCATTCCTTAATGGTCTTATTTCCGTCACAGTTATCCTTTTTTTATTGATGTGCCTGTAAAATATTTTGGTATTTTGTTTTATGTTCCTTGATAACTTAATTTCATAGCTTATCTTTGCCTTCCTAATTGCTTTTTAACTTCTCTCCTAATCTCTTTGTGTTCTCTCTTATCGGGCACTCCTCTGCTGTGTATATAATGTATACCTCTTTCCTAACCCTTAACTGCTCCCTTACATCTTTAGGGAAAAAATAGAATATGACAGCAAACGAGCCAGAAATATAAAAACAGATTGCAAGAGCTTTTATAAGTACAGTGAAGTCCTGCTGTCCATAGGGTTTACATTCCAGCGAAACCGTGAAGGAGGAACATGCTTTTGAATGGGACTCGATCAGAAAGGTTCCAGCATGGATAGAGGATAGGTGAATGGATAGAAAATAGAGTGAGCATAAACGGGGCTTTTTCAAATTGGTAGGCAGTGAATAGGGGAGTAGCACAAAGGTCAATGCTGGGTCCTCAGCTATTTGCAATCCATATTAATGACTCAGATGAAGAGACAGACATTACGTTTGCTGATGATACCAAGCTAGGTGGAAAGGTAAGCTGTGGGGAGGACACAGAGAGGCTGCTAAGAGATATAGGCAGGTTAAGTGAGTAGGCAACAAGATGGCGAATGGAGAATAATATAGGGAAGTATGAAGTTACTCACTTTGGTCGTAAGAATAAAGAAGCAGAATTTTTTTAAAAGGTGCGGAACATGATGTTCAAAGAGACTTCTGTGTGCTCATACAAGGGACACAAAGTTAGCATGCAGGTGCAGCAAGCAGTTAGGAATCTAAATGGCATGCTGGCGATTATTGCAAGGGAATTGGAGCACAAGAATAAAGAGGTCTTGCTACAGTTGTACAGGGTTTTGGTTAGATGTCATCTGGAGTATTGTGTACACCTTTGGTCTCCACATTTAAGAAAGCACATACTTGCATTCAAGGCGGTACAGCGAAGGTTCACTAAATTGGTATCTGGGATGAGAGGGTTGTCCTATGATGAGAGGCTAAGTAAATTGGGCTTATATTCTCTGGAGTTCAGAAAAATGAGAGGCAATCTCACTGAAACCTACAAAATTCTGGAGGGGTTTGATAAGGTGAACACTGATAGGTTGTTTCTGCTGGTCAGGGAATTTAGCACATGGGGTACAAGTCCCAGGCCCAATCGTTTAGGCCTGAGATGAGGTGAAATAACTTCACTCAAATGTTGTGAATCTTTGGAATTCTCTGCCCCAGAGGGTTGTGGACGCTCCAAGGTTGAATACATTTAAGGCTGAGATAGACAGATTTTTGGTCTCTCAGGGAATTAAGGGATATGGGGAGCAGGCAGGAAAATGGAGTTGAAGCCCAAGATCAGCCACAATCATATTAAATGGTGAAGCGGGCTCAGTGGGCCATGTGGTCTCCTCCTGTTCCTATTTATTGTGTTCTTGTGTTATTTACCTATGGAGTCTCACTAGCGTTTAGTTTGTTTTGGCATCAAGATATATATATTTAATAGCATTGGCCATTAAGACCCAGTGACTTATCCACCAAGTCCCATTCACCCACCTCCCTTTTGCTCCTATTAACCTGTCCAGTACAAGCCAAAGGATACAAACCAGAGATTAAAACTGTTGAGGTACTGTTCTTCAACCCTGTTGCAAGATTTCAAACATAATTCTATCTCTGTCACTGGTTTGAATATGGATGCCATTTCTGGCCCCTTTCCCTTTCTTTCTGAACATTTTTCTGCCACTCCATATTATCCTTCACCCTGGCACGAGTAAGCAAACACGTTTGAAACTCCACAGTTTTGCTCGGGTCCAGCACTACGTGTTTATTTTAACTCAGGAGATCCCAGCACCTGAGGTCTCCTTCTACCAGGATGATTAGGCAAATAAGTAATGGAATTTCCAGATACCTGATCTCAATTCCACATGTAATCCATCAAGTTTAGTGTTCAAACGGCCACTTTCCAAAGGAAATAAAATTGGTCACTGAAAACATCTCCTGAGTAGGAAATGATTTTTGTTTGAATTGTGTGTGGGGAAGTACTTAGTAATGAAAATACTCCCGTTTGGCTTTCCTTCTTCATCTTACATAATGGCTGCTTAACCTCACACCGTTCACAATTTAATTCCGGAAGGGGAGAAGTGGTATCCTGACAATTATGAACCATACATTATAGGTGAGTCATCATCCCCAAGTACAAGACAATGCACTGTATTGCTGTGCACTACACTGCTTTATCACAATCACAAGGCAGTCAGGCATATTATTCAAAATTTCATAAGTGCACAAGTGAGCTTAAAATATTTAAAACATTCATAATATTTAAAATATTAAAAAATTAAAAATGTCTGTTCAACACTGACTAGACTAAGCCCTTCTCTACAGAAAATAAACTATTACAATGCCACTGGTAACTGCTTTTACAAAGGGCATTCAACACAGTCTGAAGACCATGTACAGCAGTGAATAACAGGCTTTACAAATTCTTCCAAACAAATCCCTGATAACAACTGTACACACAACAGAGTTTGTTTAAGAAATAAACATGGGCGAAGCTAATGATGGGATATAACACAGACAAATATTTTAATTTTGACACGCTGGGGTGTCCACTTTCCAATGCAGATTAGCCAAGGACGGGATGACGGGTAAACAGGGCTGGAATACAACTGGCAGAGATTTGAATGAGACCATGGTTACAGAGGGTGGAGGATGAGCGAGTAAGACAGCAATGGAGTTTCAAGGTGACAAAAGCATAGCTGAGGGTTTCAGAAGTACATAGGCTAAGGCAGGCGATGTTATGGAGACGGAAGTAGGCGGTCTTTGTTTTATATGGAGAGCATATGGGGATGGAAATCTATCTCAGAGTTAAATAGGACTCCAAGTCACTAAAAACCTGGTTCAATCTGAGACAGTGACTGGTGAGCGGGATGGAATCCATGATGGGGAGATGGAGTTTATGGCGTGGGACCAATGACGATGGTTAGTCTCTCCAATCTTTAACTGGTGAAAACTGGATATTGGGCAAGCAGTCTGACAACACAAGGTAGCGTCTAATTAATACAGGTGGAGTCATGAGATCATGGCAGTGAGTCATCTGTGATGGACAGCCAGCTTTTTACAAGCCGAAAGCAAACTTAGTTTGGAAGCAATAGGACTTTTGGACCTATAAAAAAATTAAATGGAGTTACTTCCCCACCCCATCTCGAATTCAATAATTAGCTAAAAGACTTATAAATACAATTACATTTAAAGGAACGTACAGTTCTCAGAAATATTACCTGACTCCATACATTCAAATTTATAACATTCAATGCTAGGGAATTTAATGAAACTTCACAGATAATATATTACCAGGCCCTCTATATAGTTAAACTGATTAAAACACCTTGAGAATTCAATGAATTGAACTGCTAAAATATTCTTATCTGCATTGGATGTATGATATTATGCTACTTGCCATGACCTCCCCTAAAGAATTAAAGCATGTAGCTTCTGATACTTTTAAAACACAATTGGCAATAATTACTGACCAGAACCATGATAACCAAAAATCAGAGAGTTCTTAGTAAAGCAAAGCTGCACTCTGTGTATATGATATAAACATACACACATAGCCTCACACACACACACAAATGCATACAGAGCAACATAGATCACATTAAGATGAGTGGATGTTTGTGTTTTACATCACAAAGAGGGAGATTATGCCATAAAAACAAAATGCCTCACTCCAATGCAAGGTGAGATACTGCACTGCACTGTTTCTCACCCTCCAGCAGAATAGGAATTGATGTCACTTTGTAGCGTAAGGTAATTCTCACTTCAGAATCAATGTACACCAATAAATCCATGCAAAATTTAATGTTAACGTATTTGAAACCACCACTTTAAAATAAATGGTCCAAAAGCCTGTCATGAGTGAAGGTTAAGGCTAAATATTGCAGTAGAAATAGTAAATACCAGCACTGCCATAACCACCATGGAAAATTCAAATAACATGGTTCACCCAGATTATTTTTAACTCATGTTCTTGAATTCCACCAAGTTACCTCACACACTCGGAAGCCCTTTAGTTTGTTATTATCTCTTGGTGTGTTGCCTCATTGGAGGTTGCAAACTGATGAATTCATGAGTCAATTTAGGCACCCGTTTTGGAATTGATGTTCTCAAACTTTCAAACACTAAATTTATGCTTACATAGGAACATAGAAACTGGAGTAGGTCACCAGCTCCTCACAATATTTCCAGCAGTCAAAGAAATGATGGCTAATCTGTCCTTCAACTCCATTCACCCACATTTGTCCCTATCCCTTGAATCCCTTACCTAACAAAAATCTATCCGTTCCATTTGACCCAAAATCCATCATCAAGTTTCCGATTTCTACTACCCTTTATGTAAAAAAGGTGCTTTCTGATTTCACATTCTAATTTTAAGATTTAGTGCACTCTTGTTCTAGATTTCCCCACCAGAGAAAATCATCTTTACTTTGTTTCTACCCTATCCAATCTGGTATAACCATTTTAAACACTTTGTTCAGATCACCCTCGACCTTCTGACCTCAAGGGAATACATACCAAGTTTATGAAACAGTCCTCATAACTTAACCCAAAGTTTAAGCCCTAGTATCATCCTGGTGAACCTGCACAGTACCCAAAGGCCAATATATCTTTCTTGTAGTTTGATGGTCAAAACTTAATGTTTGGTAATACTGTTCACCAGTTGAGGCCTGTCCAAGGCTCTGTGCAACTGGAGCATCGCTTCCTCACTGTTGTATTCAAACCCTTTTGAAATAAAGGCAAACATAGACTGTTAGATTCATTTTGTAGTTGCGCCCTAGCTTTTAGTGGTTTATATACATGGGCACCTAAATCTCCTTGCTTCTGCTACAGCTTCTGGTCCCTCAACATTAAGAAAATATTCTGATTCATGTTTCTCAGATCCAAAGTGAAGACATCACAGTTCCCCACATTAACCTGAATCTGTCATAGTTTTGCCCACTCATCTAATCTGTCTATGTTCCTTTATAAGTTCCTGCTCCCGTCCATAACTTAACTGTACCTCCTAGCATATATGATGAAAAGCTGAGACCCCAGTGCAGATACCTTGGGGAACACCACTTGTCGCATTCTGCCAGTCAAAGAATGAGCCCATAAGAGTAGGGATAAAGTGTTCATTCTCTGACTGGCAGAATGCGACAAGTGGTGTTCCCCAGGGTATCTGTACTGGGGCCTCAGCTTTTCATCATATATGCTAGGAGGCACAGTTAAGCTATTGCTTTCCAATATTCTTCCAAGATCACTTCTTAGGGATTGCCCTTCCTGGTTCGCAAGCCCAGACGTTTCCATCAGGGGGGCTGGTTGACTCAGTTGGCTGGACAGCTGGTGTGGGTCAGAATGGTGCCAACAGCATGGGGCTCAATCCCTGTTCCGGCTGGGGTGCATTTGGGACCTGCCTCCTTGCCCTGCCCATGGTGGAGATCACAGCGCTGTGGGTTGGACCTCCCTTCAAGCAGAGAACTCAAGAAGATTATAAATATAAAAAAAGGAATTTTATTTGTATCACTTTTTTATATATCATTACAGTACTTGGGCATGGGATTCTTAGCAACAATGCATTCCATGCTGCACTGACCAGGCAGGTTTTCCTTTTTGATTTGCTGACATTACCTTGAAGCGCCACTTGTTTAAATACAGCAAAAAGAAAAATCTGTCTCTTCTTTGACCCATTTTTTCCCTCCCCTTTTACACCTTGGTCTTTTCCCCAAGTATATCACAAGGCAAAGGGACAGGCAACCTGGTCTAAAGCCTTTTCCACCTCATCTCCATAACCAGCTGTTAGGAAATTCATGAAAGTAAGCCAGAGTGATTCTCTTAACGTTCTCTCCCTCATTAACAAAGTGAAAAATCTTAGTTAGACATCACTCTACAATGTACCAGCTGAGGTGTAAAAGTTAGTTTTGGCAAAAATTGGAGGCTTGAAGTACAAGTACTATTTGGTGGCACAACACCATCATTGCTTCTTCTCAAGCAGAAGCATCTAACCATTTACCACCCTTTTCTCGTCACATTGCAAGCTTAATTATACAAAGCTGTTGCTGTTACGCCCACAGCATGCTTTGGATAAGGGACAGTCAGCGGTGAGGCAATTATTACAGCTGGTATAAGTGAAAATACCATAAATCGTCCATAAAATATTCAGCAAATGACAGAATATCACAACATTTTCACTGCAATATTTCAGGCAGGACAAATTAAGATACTTTTAAGTACTGAAAATGCCAGGCAGATGGTACTTTTAATTTATATACTTTAGTTTAGATAATATGTCTTGCAGCTTGCATGTCTGTCGCATTCCAGTTGTCACATTTCAAAATGTCGAAATTTATGTTAAAGAAAAATTCCATTTTGTTGCCTTCCAACCCAAATCCAGAAATTTATAAGCGACTGCCAATGTAGATTTCCATCACAAACAAATGACCTGGGCATTTACAGTAATTAAGACTTTGGAGATTTGAAAAGGACAGCTCAGTTTAAAAACAAAACTACTGCGGATGCTGGAAATCCAAAACAAAAACAGAATTACCTGGAAAATCTCAGCAGGTCTGGCAGCATCGGCGGAGAAGAAAAGATTCTTTTCGTCGAATCTTATCTTCTCCACCGATGCTGCCAGACCTGCTGAGTTTTTCCAGGTAATTCTGTTTTTGTTTCAGCTCAGTTTAAACATTGCTCCATTTTAGCAGCAATACAACTGCATTTAGAGTGCACCATTCACGTGGAAATCAATCCCAAGAAGCTTCACAGAAGGGGAACATTTGTTGCATAAAACCCATAGATACCTGAATGCTTGGTTGAAAAGATGTGTTTTAGAATTGGAGGGAGAAGTAACAAGGCAGAGGATTACGGAGGGAGTTGTGGAAAGTAGGGCCGAGGTGGCTGAAGGAATTCCAATGAATAGAGGAGCAGCAGCTCAGGATGTGGCGGGGGAAAGCTGTGAGGGGGGTGCACAGGAAGCTGCAATATAGGGAAGGCAGGCATGAAGGAGATGAGGCCACGGAGAGATCGGAAAATGAGGACATGTATTTTGAATTTTATGCATCGAGGACAGGGAGCCAATGGAGGTCTGCAAGGATGAAATGATGAGTGAGCACACTTTACTTCGGGACAACACATAGGCAGCAGTTTCAGATGAATTGGGATTTGTGTACAGCAAAACCTGGGAGGAGAGCCCAGCATAATGCATCGCCCGTTACTTTATAATTTTCCTGTTCAAAAAGTGTGTCATTTGACTTTCCATGTATAACTCGCAGGAAATCCACTAATCTATGTAATTACGTGTTTTGCGATTGGTGCAATCTGTGTGGCAATAAAACTGTGGGGCATGAGGTACGCTAACACTTTCTTGTAAATGTGAAATTCAGGCCAATCCAAACTTTCACTCACATGGGCCCCTTTTCCTTTCTGCTGCATTCCCAGAGCTACAATATTTCTGCTGGGCTTCTGGTCCTCATGTTCCACAATTCTAACCAAGAAATCTCAGTGGCCCACAGCACCAGCTGCTCGCACATAAACACAAACTCAGCAATAGTCAAACAGACATGACCTCAAGCTTGTATCTGAAAGGATAAATTAGATTTAGAGGGGAGGGGGGGAAAAAAATGTATGTGAGAGAGAGAGAGAGGAAGTAACATTAAATATGGCTGACAAAAATAGAGAGAATAGAACAAAAGAAAATATGCCGGGGAAAAGGAAATTAACAATTAAGTTTGAGAGGGAGAAAAGGTGAACATGTGAAAATGTGACTGGGTACAGAAAGAGACAACGAGAGGAACAAAGACACAAAGTGAGAAAAAGAAAATTATGGAAAAGGAGAGAAGAAAAATAACTATCAAAAACCAGATTCCAGTGAATGGGGAGGGGGGAGGAGAGGGGAGAGGAGGGGAAGGGGGGAGAGGGGAGGGGGGGGGATGCACGGGGGGCAGACGGGGGACGCACGAGGTGGGGGGGTGACAGGGGACGCACGGGGTGGGGGGGGAGGCAGGGGACGCACGGGGTGGGGGGGGAGACGGGGACGCACGGGGTGGGGGGGGAGACGGGGATGCACGGGGTGGCGGGGGGAGACGGGGACGCACGGGGTGGGGGGGGAGACGGGGACGCACGGGGTGGGGGGGGGAGACGGGGGACGCACGGGGTGGGGGGGGAGACGGGGGACGCACGGGGGGGAGACGGGGGACGCACGGGGGGGGGGGAGATGGGGGACGCACGGGGGGGAGACGGGGGAGTGCACGGGGGGGGAGAGGGAGGTGCACGGGAGGGGGAGAGGGAGGTGCACGGTGGGGGGAGAGGGAGGTGCACGGTGGGGGGGGAGGGAGGTGTCGGGGGGGGGAGGGGGGATGCACGGGGGGGAGAGGGGGATGCACGGGGGGGGGAGGGGGATGCACGGGGGGGGGAGGGGGGTGCACGGGGGAAGAGGGGGTGCACGGGGGAAGAGGGGGTGCACGGGGGGAGAGGGGGTGCACAGGGGGAGAGGGGGTGCACGGGGGGGAGAGGGGGATGCACGGGGGGGGGAGGGGGGTGCACGGGGGAAGAGGGGGTGCACGGGGGGAGAGGGGGTGCACAGGGGGAGAGGGGGTGCACGGGGGGAGAGGGGGTTGCAGCGGGGAGGGGGGTTGCAGGGGGAGGGGGGGTTGCAGGGGGGAGAGGGTGCAGGGGATGTAGAGTGGGGGGGGATGGAGAGTGGGGGGATGGAGTGGGAGGGGTGGAGAGTGGGGGGGGCTGGAGAGTGGGGGGGGTGGGAGAATGGGGGGGATGGAGAGTGGGGGGGGGGATGGAGAGTGGGGGGGGATGGAAAGTGGGGGGGATGGGAGAGTGGGGGGAATGGGAGAGTGGGGGGGGTGGGAGAGTGGGGGGGGGTGGGAGAGTGGGGGGGATGGAGAGTGGGGGGGATGGAGAGTGGGGGGGATGGGAGAGTGGGGGTGGTGGGAGAGTGGTGGGGGGGGTGGGAGAGTGGTGGGGGGGGTGGGAGAGTGGTGGGGGGGGTGGGAGAGTGGTGGGGGGGGTGGGAGAGTGGTGGGGGGGGTGGGAGAGTGGGGGGGAAATGGGAGAGTGGGGGGGGTGGGAGAGTGGTGGGGGTGGTGGGAGAGTGGTGGGGGGGGTGGGAGAGTGGTGGGGGGGGTGGGAGAGTGGTGGGGGGGGTGGGAGAGTGGGGGGGGGGTGGGAGAGTGGGGGGGGGGATGGAGAGTGGGGGAGGGGATGGAGAGTGTGGGGAATGGGAGAGTGGGGGGGGTGGGAGAGTGGGGGGGGTGGGAGAGTGGGGGGATGGGAGAGTGGGGGGGGGTGGGAGAGTGGGGGGGGATGGGAGAGTGGGGGGGGGATGGAGAGTGGGGGAGGGGATGGAGAGTGGGGGGAATGGGAGTGGGGGGGGGGTGGGAGAGTGGGGGGGGTGGGAGAGTGGGGGGGGGTGGGAGAGTGGGGGGGGGGTGGGAGAGTGGGGGGGGGTGGGAGAGTGGGGGGGGGTGGGAGAGTGGGGAGGGGATGGAGAGTGGGGGGAATGGGAGAGTGGGGGGGGTGGGAGAGTGGGGGGGGTGGGAGAGTGGGGGGGGTGGGAGAGTGGGGGGGGTGTGAGAGTGGGGGGGATGGGAGAGTGGGGGGGGGATGGAGAGTGTGGGGAATGGGAGAGTGGGGGGGGTGGGAGAGTGGGGGGGATGGGGAGAGTGGGGGGGGGTGGGAGAGTGGGGGGGGGATGGGAGAGTGGGGGGGGGATGGAGAGTGGGGGAGGGGATGGAGACTGGGGGGAATGGGAGAGTGGGGGGGGTGGGAGCGTGGGGGGGGGGGGTGGGAGAGTGGGGGGGGGTGGGAGAGTGGGGGGGGTGGGAGAGTGGGGGGGGGTGGGAGAGTGGGGGGGGGTGGGAGAGTGGGAGGGGATGGAGAGTGGGGGGGGTGGGAGAGTGGGGGGGGGGTGGGAGAGTGGGGAGGGGATGGAGAGTGGGGGGAATGGGAGAGTGGGGGGGTGGGAGAGTGGGGGGGGTGGGAGAGTGGGGGGGGGTGGGAGAGTGGGGGGGGGTGGGAGAGTGGGGGGGATGGGAGAGTGGGGGGGGGATGGAGAGTGGGGGAGGGGATGGAGAGTGGGGGGAATGGGAGAGTGGGGGGGGTGGGAGAGTGGGGGGGATGGGAGAGTGGGGGGGGATGGAGAGTGGGGGGGGTGGGAGAGTGGGGGGGGGTGGGAGAGTGGGGGGGATGGGAGAGTGGGGGGGGATGGAGAGTGGGGGAGGGGATGGAGAGTGTGGGGAATGGGAGAGTGGGGGGGTGGGAGAGTGGGGGGGATGGGAGAGTGGGGGGGGGTGGGAGAGTGGGGGGGGGGTGGGAGATGTGGGAGGGGATGGAGAGTGGGGAGGGGATGGAGAGTGGGGAGGGGATGGAGAGTGGGGGGAATGGGAGAGTGGGGGGGGGATGGGAGAGTGGGGGGGGTGGGAGAGTGGGGGGGGTGGGAGAGTGGGGGGGGGGATGGAGAGTGGGGGGGGGATGGAGAGTGGGGGGGGATGGAGAGTGGGGGGGGGTGGGAGAGTGGGGGGGGGGGGAGAGTGGGGGGGGGGGAGAGTGGGGGGGGGGGGGGGTTGGGGGGTGGAGGGTTTGGGTTAATGCTGGCTGCAGGCTTTAGGACCCAGCTGGGGAGCTGCGATCTGCGGCTGTATCGATCTTTACCAGTGTTATTCTTGGTGGAACTCACAGGTTTGAGTGAAGTTGTGCAGTGATGGCGGGGTTAGGGTGAATTAGCCGGTTGTGTGTCCGGGGAGGGCTTCAGCAGGAGCTGCTCCCACTGTCCCAGCCCCGAGTCTCACAGACCCCCCCCCCCCCCAATAAACAACAACAGAAACTTGTTAAACTTTTCCCCAGCGGAGCAGCTGAGCCTCTCTCTCCTTCCTTTACCTGTACTCAGATTGTCGTTGATTTTCAGAGGAACCCGCAGGATGTAAACTAGAAAAAGCATCAGGAAAAACCACAGCGTCCACAAGTAGGTCCAGGACCAGACGATGCAGGATTTGAGTTGCTCCAGGAGGCTGCTGCTCACTTCAGCCATTTCCAGCTGCTGCTGTCAGCTCCAACTCACAGTGTATTCTGGGATCAGTCCAGCCTCCAGCCCAATGACTCAAACCCTGGAACAGCAACGCTGCAAAAGAAGGGCATGTAGACAGAGGGAGAACCCAGCAAAATAATGCAACTGCACCCATAGACTGCAAAGAGAGCAAGAGTGCAGAGAGAGAGAGAGAATTCAGGAAAATAGTGCCACTGCACTCAGACTGCAAAGATGCAGAGAGAATTCAGGATAATACTGCAACTGCACTCATAGACTACAAAGGTTCAGAGAGAGACAATTCAGGAAAATAGTGCCACTGCACTCAGACTGCAAAGGTGCAGAGAGAGAGAGAGAATTCAGGATAATATTGCAACTGCACTCATAGACTGTAAAGGTGCAGGGAGAGAGAATTCAGGATAATAGTGCAGCTGCACTCATAGACTGCAAAGGTTCAGGGAGAGAGAATTCAGGATAATAGTGCAACTGCACTCATAGACTGTAAAGGTGGAGGGAGAGAGATACAATTCAGGAAAATAGTGCAGCTGCACTCAGACTGCAAAGGTTCAGGGAGAGAGAATTCAGGATAATAGTGCAACTGCACTCATAGACTGTAAAGGTTCAGGGAGAGAGAATTCAGGATAATAGTGCCACTGCACTCAGACTGCAAAGGTGCAGAGAGAGAGAGAGAGAATTCAGGATAATAGTGCAACTGCACTCATAGACTGCAAAGGTTCAGGGAGAGAGAATTCAGGATAATAGTGCAACTGCACTCAGACTGCAAAGGTTCAGGGAGAGAGAATTCAGGATAATAGTGCAACTGCACTCAGACTGCAAAGGTTCAGGGAGAGAGAATTCAGGATAATAGTGCAACTGCACTCAGACTGCAAAGGTTCAGGGAGAGAGAATTCAGGGAAATAGTGCAGCTGCACTCAGACTGTAAAGGTACAGGGAGAGATACAATTCAGGATAATAGTGCAACTGCACTCATAGACTGTAAAGGTTCAGGGAGAGAGAATTCAGGATAATAGTGCCACTGCACTCAGACTGCAAAGGTGCAGAGAGAGAGAGAGAATTCAGGATAATAGTGCAACTGCACTCATAGACTGCAAAGGTTCAGGGAGAGAGAATTCAGGATAATAGTGCAACTGCACTCAGACTGCAAAGGTTCAGGGAGAGAGAATTCAGGATAATAGTGCAACTGCACTCAGACTGCAAAGGTTCAGGGAGAGAGAATTCAGGATAATAGTGCAACTGCACTCAGACTGCAAAGGTTCAGGGAGAGAGAATTCAGGGAAATAGTGCAGCTGCACTCAGACTGTAAAGGTACAGGGAGAGATACAATTCAGGAAAATAGTGCAACTGCACTCAGACTGCAAAGGTTCAGGGAGAGAGAATTCAGGATAACAGTGCAGCTGCACTCATAGACTGTAAAGGTTCAGGGAGAGAGAATTCAGGATAATAGTGCCATTGCACTCAGACTGCAAAGGTGCAGATAGAGAGAGATAATTCAGGATAATAGTGCAACTGCACTCAGACTGCAAAGGTGCAGAGAGAGACACAATTCAGGAAAATAGTGCAGCTGCACTCAGACAGCAAAGGTTCAGGGAGAGAGAATTCAGGAAAATGGTGCAGCTGCACTCAGACTGCAAAGGTTCAGGGAGAGAGAATTCAGGATAATAGTGCAACTGCACTCATAGACTGCAAAGGTTCAGGGAGAGAGAATTCAGGATAATAGTGCAACTGCACTCAGACTGTAAAGGTGCAGGGAGAGATACAATTACAGGAAAATAGTGCAACTGCGCCCATAGACTGTAAAGGTGCAGTGAGAGAGAATTCAGGAAAATAGTGCAACTGCAAAGGTGCAGAGGACCCAGGGAAGTGGTGAATTTAAACCCATAGAGAGCTGTCCCCAAAAACAGCAAAAGGGCATCGGGGAAGCAGGAAAACAATACACCAAATGCACCCATAGACTGTTATAGAATCTAGGGAATTCTGGAAGATCAAACACCATGCATTTACTACATGCAGGGCATTGTTAGCTTTTAGTCCTATTAATTTCCCCCATGCCTTTTCTAATACTTATTTTTTAAATTCTCTACTGCATTAGACCCTTGGTTCCTGCAATTTCCAGTACATTCCTTGAGTCTTCTACTTTGGAGACAGACACAAGATATTTGTTTAATATCTTAACAATTTATTTATGTGCCATTATAATTACACCCGTCTCTGTCTCAAGGGACAACGTTAACTTCCGCTAAACTCTCCCTTTTGCATCATATAAAAGCTGTTACAATCTGTTTATATATTTCTTGCTAGTTTACTCTCATATTTTATTTTCTCCTCTATCAATTTCATGTTCATCATATAGTGATTTTAAAAACACGCATCCTCAGGCTTACTGTATTTTTGGCAACACTAAGCCCCTTTTTTTAAATCTAATACTATTCTTAACTTCCCCGGTTAAGTAGTTGTTCCACTTTTCCCTCAAAGGAGTACATATGCATTGAGAGTTAGGAATTATTTCTTTCAATGTTAGCCATTGCCATTCTACCATCGTATCTTTTGATCTAATTTCCCAATCTACCTCAGCCGACTCACTCCCCATACCTCCATAATTGGCTTTGGTTAAATCGAAAACTCTAGTTTTGGAAATAACCGCATTGTTCTCCAATTTAACGTGAAACCTTCCGTAATAATAATATTCTGTTTTCATCTGTCCAAACTGTTTTGATTGGACAGTTTAAGGGTCGTGTTTGTTAGTGGATTTATTTGGTGGGTGGTGCCTGGCATGTGGAGGCACATGGGGTGCACGGATGACTGGACTGCTTAACGCATGTGCAGCTGCCAACAGTTGGTGGGGGCATTGATGAAGAACACAAACAACGGAAGGTAAGGGGAGCCCAACCACAAAGTTATCCTGGCTGAAGAGACTGGGATTAATGGGAGGGATGGGTATAGAAAGAGTGGAATGGGGGTGGCATGAGATGAATGAAAAGAATAGGATGGGGATGGCAAGGGAGGGGTAGATGAGATGATGGAATTGGTTAAGTGTGGTAAAATGGCAAGGACAATTATTTGATACAACTTATTATTCAAAAGCTTTTCTTTGTGCTAAAAATGATTTGAATGAATAAGTTTTAGAAAAGCTGTCTGGTGAGTTAAATGAATACATCAACATTGATTCTAAAGGCGAAGGAGAGAACAGTCTATACCCTCCAGAGGTTTTGACTCCAACTGGCATCCCACTGTACAAACTTAGACTGAAGAAAGGAGCAGTTATAATGTTGCAATGAAACTTGAATCCTAAACAAGGATTTTGTCATGGAACAAGATCAGTAGTTAGAAGCTGAAATTATAACAGGCAGATTTCAAGGAAATGGAATGTTTATTTCTCAAATAACATAACCCACCAGATGTAAACCTGCCTTTTCAAGTCAGGAGAAAAGAGCCTCCACTTAGACTTTTGTATATTCTGTGATTATAGACAACATTGCACATTATTCATTGACAGGCTTCGCAAGTCCTCCCACTGCATATCCCCCCACTAGCAGTTCAACTGTACTCAGCCAGACCACGAGTGAATCAGGAGGGAGAAGTGTGCGTGTAGCAGGGCCTTTTGGAGACTCATGCAAGTACTCTCTCATGCACGCGGAGCCTTCACCCATCACACTCATCTTACTCTCCTGAGCATTTTCAATGCTACCTGCTGGGGTTCTCTTTCTGTTGTCCATCTGAGCTGACCTGCATCTCCGCCTACCCACTGATCACACTCCCATGCAGAACCTGTACCTGTCCAAAATGAGGCTCTGCTCACTTTTGACTTCTACAGCCATGGTCGTGGTCGAGTATCTCATCAGCTCCTCCGTCCTTTCCCCTCCCCCAGTTACCCATGTCCTTTCCCTCATCAATGTGGACAACCCCTGGCATCACCTTCCACCTCCCCACCATCACCTACCAACCCAAACCCTTGTCATTCCAGGATGTCTTGCTGAACGTACAGATTCCCTACTTGCCTGAGAAACCCACCCCCATCCACATTGACCTTCCCAACCTCCTTCTTCCCACCCCCAGTGTCCATGTCTGCCTCCGAGTGCTTACCAACCACCCTCACCCTCCCTTCTACCTTTGCCGATGCACCCTCGCCCTCCCACTGTACTGGCTCCCTCTGCCCCCTCTCCCATTCCCTCCTACCACGCCCACCTTCTGTTCACTCCCCAGGAGGCAGTCATTGACTCCACAGACCCCCTCCCAACATCACCTCCCTGGTACACATTCCTCTCACACTCACACATAGACCTTTCTCTCCCAGCAGCCCCCCACCTCCCCCACCCTCCCCCACCGCCTACTAGTACGCCTTTCTCTCCCACTCACACCTGGACCCTCCTCTCCCCCGCCGCCTCGCCAATCCCCGCTGTGGCAGCCCATGGCCAAGACTATGATGTTCCAAAGCAGACCCGAAGCATCAATGGAGACCTCCCACCTTCCGTGAGCTGCCTTGCGGTGGAGCCACGTCCATGAGAATCCACCCAGCATGCGATGCACGTGTTCCTCCAGGGTCCGGTAGCTGTAGGGTTCCAGCATCTACTCCTCCTCGGATGCTGGCGGGGGAGGGTGGGGGGGTGGAGAATTTGGCAGGAGGGCCAGAAGTTAGCTTCATGCCAACGTGAAATCACAGCGAGATCATCCGATGGTGTCTGCCATGGCGGAACACCAATTCTGCTGGAGGTTGGTGTGAACCCGATTTACATCCTGGGAAAACACGGGACACATGGCTCCACCGCGAAGCAGCTCCCGGAAGGTGGGAGGCCTCTATGCAGAAACTTCAACTTTGCTGAGGCTTCAGAAGTTCACGGACTTTTCCGTGGGCCTGCACCACCTTCCATGATCTCCGTTCAAGCTTTGGACCTGCTTCAGAAGGTCACGGACTTTGCAATGAGCTGGTATGGATGACTGGGGGAGAGGAAGGTCTAGGTGTGGGTGGGAAAGGAAGGTGAACTGGGGGGTTGGTGTGGGGTGAGGTTGGAAAGGTGGGGGTTGGCGCGAAGGTGTCAGGGGTGGGGGGGTTGAAGGTGTTGGAGGGTGTGAGGTCGGGGAGGTGAAGGTGTCTGGGAGGGGGTGAGCAAAGCTGTCGGAAGGGGTTTGAGGTTGGGAGTGGGAAGGAAGGTATCCTGGGAAGGAGGGAGTACGGGGGGAGGAGAGAGTCTGGGGGGCAGGGGATGCAGATGTAACGGGGGAGGAAGGTGTGAGGAAGGGAGTTTGGAGGGGGAAAGGTGTCCAGGGGAAGGAGGAAGTACAGAGAGGGGTAGGTGTCTGGGGGAAGGAAGGCGTCCAGGTGAGGAGGGAGTCCAGAGGGAGGAAGGTGACTGGGGGAGGTGGGAGTACGGAAGGGGTAAGGTATCCGGTGGGGGGATGGAGTACACGAAGGGGAGGAAGGCTTAAGGGTAGAACAAGGTGTAAGGGGGAGGAAGCTGTTGGGAGTATGAAACATCCAGGTGAATGTGCAAAGGAGGGGTCTGTGGAATCATTGACTGCTTCCTGGGTAGCAAACTCAGGGTGGGTGTGGTAGGAGAGGATAGTTGGAGTAACAGAGGACAGTAGGGTGGGAGGACGAGGGTGTGACGGTATAGGTAGAAGGGGCAGCAAGGGTGGTTGGTGGGGACATGGAGGTAAACACGGACACGGGTGGTGGAAAGGGTGAGGTTGGGTGGTCAATGTGGATGGGGGTGGAATTTTCAGGAACGTAGGGAACATGCACGTTCACCTGGACATCCTGGAATTACAAGGGTTTGGGCTGGAAGGTTATGCTGGGGAGGTTGAAGGTTATGCCAGGCTCTATGGTTATGGGTGAAAAGACATGGCTGACTGGGGAGGGGAAATGGTGGGGGAGTTCATGAGGAGTTAGACCACAACCATCTTTTCAAAGCCAAAAGTGAGCGGAGCCTTGTGTTCGTCAGGCACAGGTGCAGGGTGGGAGTGTGGTCAGTGGGTGGGCGGAGATGCAGGTCAGTTCAGCTTGACAACTGTAAGCGAACCCCAGCAGGCAGCACTGAAAATGCTTGGGACAGTGAGACGAGTGTGATGGATGAATGCTCCAAATGCTTGGGAGGGTGCTTGCCCGAGCCCCTGAAATGCCCTGCCACAGACACTGCTTCCTCCAGAATCACTCATTCAGCTGCATACAGCTGGACTGCTTGTTTGGGGGGTGGGGGTGCAGGTGGAACATTCACAAAGCCTGTAAATGAAGCTGAAAGACAACATTACACATTATTCAGTGAAAGTGAATATGGGGAGGCACTGGCGTAGTGCTATTGTCACTGGACTGGTAATCCAGAGACCCAGGGTAATGCTCTGGGGACCCGGGATGGTGGAATTTGAATTCAATAAAAATCTGCAATTAAAAGTCTGATCACGGAATCACGGTGCGGAAGAGGCCCTTCCGCCTATCGAGTCTGCACCGACACGTGAGAAACACCTGACCACCTACCTAACCCCATTTACCAGCACTTGGCCCATAACCTTCAATGTTATGACGTGCCAAGTGCTCAAAATGATGACCATGAAACGATTGTCGATTGTTGTAAAAACCCATCTGGTTCACTAATGTCCTTTAGGGAAGGAAATCTGCCATCCTTACCTGGTCTGGCCTACGTGTGACTCCAGACTCACAGCAATATGGTTGACTCTTAGATTAGGGATGGGCAATAAATGCTGGCATAACCAGCGACACCCACATCCCGTGAGTAATTTTTTTTAAAGTGTGATGGGTTTGGGAGTGTGTGTTGAGGGTGATGCAGTGGCTGACTTACCCAGGTGGAACGGATGAGATCATTCATCCTCTCCCTGCACTGCCTCTGTTGGTGCTGACCACTGCCGCCACCTTCTCCCAGGCCGGATTGGTGACTCTGGTGGACCTCCTGCGGCCAGAGCAGCAGCCTTCCAGTGTCCAGCAGGTGCCCCAGGGAGGTGTCACTAAATGTGGGGGCTGCCGTGACCTTTGCTTTCAGGGCCATCTGTTGCCTGGAGCAGTCCTGGTCTGGCGCCCGGAGCGAGGAAGCGCTGAGGTCACAGTGTGGCGGGAAAATCCAAGCCCACCCGCCAGCCATCCGGTATGTTTCCTGAGAATGCATTATTAATGAGGTGGGATGCGCTGGGAAGCTAACGATATGCCCTGAAAACCCGCCGTTGGAGTGCACATCCTGTTCCATGTGGGAACTCTAGGATATTTCTTGTGTCCTGGATAACCATAGGTGCAGGAAGTGTTATCAGCTGTAGCAGTTCAAAGTCCAGCTTCTGGAGCTTGAGCATCAGTTGGCATCACTGTAGCGCATCTACAAGGTTGAAAGCTTCCTGAATAGCATGGTTTTTTTTATTCATTCACAGGATGTGGGCTTTGCTGGCTGGGCCAGAATTTATTGCCCATCCCTAGTTGCCCTTGAGAAGGTGGTGGTGAGCTGCGTTAAAGATTTGATTACCCTGCAGCATAAGAGTATGCAGAGAGAGAGGGAGAGAGAGAGGGACTGTTGACCATCAGGCAGTCAAGAAGAAATAATTAGGTAGTGCAGGAGAGCCCTGAGTGCATCTCATTCTCCAACCAGTATTCAATTCTGAATATGGAGAATGCAGCCAGAGCCAAGTCCCTGGCATCATGGGTTGTTCAGCTGTACAGGGAAGAAGAAGAAGACTTTAAGAGCAATAGTGATAGGAGATTTGATAGTTAAGGGAACACACAGATGTTTCTGTGGCCATAGATGTATATCTGACATGGGTTGTTAGCCCCCTTGTGCCATGGTCAAGGATGTCACTGAATGGCTCCCTGAAGGGGGAGGTGAACATCCAGCAGTTATAGTTCACATCAATACCAACGACATAGGTAGAAAGAGGGATATGTTCCAGCAGTCAGAATTTAGGGAGCTAGGTAGGAAATGAGCAAGCAGGACCTCAAAAGTAGTAATTTGCTAATTACTCCCAGCACCATGTGCTCAAAATAGGAGGATAGAGCAGATGAATGTGTGGCTGAGGAGGTGCAGGAGGAAGGGCTTTAGATTCTTGGGACATTTGTGTCAGTTCTGGGGGTAAGGGACCTGTATTGGCCAGATGGGTTGCACCTAAACAGAGCCGGGACTAATTTCCTTGAGGGCCGATTTACTAGTGCTATTGGGGAGAGTTTAAACTAACTTGGCTCGGGTGTGGGGTCAAGGAGGTAATACTAGTGAAGGATACCAAGGTGCAAAGAATATTAGGAGAAACAGATATTACTAGAGAAGGAAATAGTAAGGTATTAGGTGGGTTCAGCATAGGATGGAAAGTAATAAAGTCTAAACTAGCATTACAGTGCATGTATGTGAATGTTTGGAGTGTGGTAAATAAGTTTGGTGAGCTGCAGACACAGATAGAAACATGGAAATATGATATTGTGGTGATAACGAAGATGTGGCTGAAAGAAGGGCAGGACTGTGTATTAAATATTCCTGGATACAAGGTGTTCCGTAAAGATAGGAAAAGATTGGGGTGGCATTATTGATTAAGGAGAACATTGCAATGTTGGAGAGATCCCAGAGAGGTCAAGGACAGAATCTATTTAGCTAGAACTAAGGAACAAAAAAGGCCCAATGACATTGCTCAGTGTAGCCTATAGGCCACCAGTTAGTGGGAAAGATACAGAGGACAAAATTTGCAAGGAAGCTACAGAGAAGTTCAAGAATTATTGAGTAGTTATAATTGGGGGGGGGGGCTTTTAATTATCCAAATATAGACTGAGATAGTGGAAGTGTAAAGGGCAGAGAGGGGCAAGAGTTCCCAGAGTGTGTTCAGGAGAATTTTCTACTGAAAATATTTCCAGTTCAACAATAAAGGATGCATTGCTGGACCTGGTTCCTGGGAATGAGATGGGCCACATGGATCAAGTGTCAGGAGGGGAGCATTAAGTGGACAGTTATCATTGTATAGGTTTAGATTGGCTATGGAAAAGGACAAGGAACAATCCAGAGAAGAATAATTAACTGGAGGAAAGCCAACTTCAATGGGGTAAGAATGGATCTGGTCCAAATAAATTGAAATCAAAGATTAGCAGGCAAAGCTGTAACTGAATGATGGGTTGCCTTTGAATAAGAGATAATTCAAGTACAGTCAAGGTATGTTCCCGTGAGAAGGACACATAGAGGAAACAAATCCAGAGCTCACAGGATGGTGAAAAAGACGTAGATTAAAATGAAACCTGATGTTAAGCGGATAACACAATAAAGAAAAAAGTCGAATATACAAGGTTCAGACGGGTATTGAAAAGCAAATAAGAGAGGAGAGTATGAGAAGGGACTGACAGCTAACTTGAGTGTCCTATAAGCACATAAATAGGAAAAGGGTGGTAAAAGGAGGAGTGGGGCCGCTCAGGGACCAAAAAAGGGGATTTACACATGGTGACAGTGAGCATGGCTCAGGTATTAAATTAATACCTTGTACCTGTCTTTACCAAGGAAGAAGATGTAATGTTGGAAGGGGTGGTAGTTCAGTCACTTGAAGGGTTTGAAATTGATAAGGAGGAGGTATTGGTTAGGCTGTCTGTACTTAAAAGTTGATAAGGCACTAGGACCGGGTAAGACATATCCAAGGATACTGAAGGAAGTGAGAGTGGAAATTCTGGAGGCACTAGTCATAATTTTCCAGTCTTCCTTAGACTCATGGGTGGTGCTAAAGGACTGGAGAATTGCAAATGTTACACGTTTGTTCAAAAAAGGATGTAAAGATAAGCCCTGCAACTACAGGCCAGTCAGTTTAACCTCGGTGGTGGGGGAGCTTTTAGAAACGTTAATTTGGGACAAAATTAACAGTCACTTGGGCAATTGCAGGCTAATTAAGGAAATTCAGCATGGATTTGTTAAGGTCAAATCGTGTTTAGCTAACTTGCTTGAGATTTTGATGAAGTAATGGAGCGGTTGATGAGGGTAATGCTGTTGATGTAGTGCCCATGGACTTCTAAAAGGCATTTGATAAAGTGCCACACAATAGGCTTGTGAGCAAAATTATAGCTCATGGAATATGAGGGACAGTAATAACATGGATATGAAATTGGCTGAATGATAGGAAACAGCGAGTAGTAGTTTGATAGGAAACAGCGAGTCCAGTTTTCGGACTGGAGGAAGGTAGTGGAGCTCCCCAGGGATCCGTGTTAGGAACCCTGCTCTTCGGGATATATATTAATGGCATAGACCTTGGTGTACAGGGTACAATTTTATAATTTGTGGATGATACAAAACTCGGAAGCATTGTAAACCACAAGGAGGATAGTGTAGAACTTCAAAAGGACACTTTAGTAAAGATGTGAAGACATTAGAGAGACTGCAGAAAAGATTCATGAGAATGGTTCCAGGGATGAGGGTTCAGGGGTTGCTTATCCCAGTTAACTGGACATCACTGGAAAATCTCACGCATTTTGAAATCCAGTTTAGTTTCCCTAATTCTTTAACTTTGGTCCTTACCATATCTTAGTTTAGATTTATTGATGGGTAATTAACTTTTAGTCTTTTTCTGTTTTATTTTAAACACACTAACTTGCACTAAGCGCTAAAACACTAAACAAAACTTTTAATACTTACTACCTCGAGCTTACACAATCCGCTACAGGTGTTAGTGCCAAATAGGAGCACATTCTTCCCTCTCAGCACTGAATTCCCTCTCTCACCAAATTATCAACTTCCCACTTTGCACGTGATCCTGTCTATTAATGTTGCAATCTCTGGTTATGCAAGTACACATACACATAGGAAACGCAACAATTGGATCCTTCCTCCGCCCCTCCTTCTCCAAGTTCTTCTCTAAAAGACGGAGATTTGCTGAACACCTCTATTCAGTCTGCAAACATGACCCTGGTCACTTGCCATGTGAAGTCTTAGTCCACTCTGACTCAACCTCCTACATTAATCCAGTGAAGTTTAACAGAATCTCAGCTCCTCAACTTTCGATGAGTACTCTGGAACCTTCTGGACTAAACATCAATTTCAGCAATTTCAGATCATAACCATTGCTGCCATTCTTTCGAACAGAATTTTTTGTTTTAGTTCATTCACGGGATGTGGGTTTTGCAGGATGGGCCAGCATTTATTGCCCATCCCTAGTTGCCCTTGAGAAGGTGGTGGTGAGCTGCCTTCTTGAAATGCTGCAGTCCATGTGTTGTGGGTACACTCACAGTGCTGTTAGGGAGGGAGTTCCAGGATTATGACTCAGCGACAGTGAAGGAATGGCAAAATATTTCCAAGGCAGGATGGTAACTGACTTGGAGGAGAACTTATAGGTGGTGGTGTTCCCATCTATCTGCTGCCCTTGTCCTTCTAGGTGCTAGTGGTCATGGGTTTGGAAGGTGCTGTCTAAGGAGGCTTGGTGAATTCCTTGGTGAATTTCTATTGCCATTTCTAGCTACTCTAGACCTACCTCTTGTTTCGCTTTACTTGTCCCATTATTACCTCCTTTCCTTGAACCATCATCCCTTTTGTAATTTAATCGCTCCTACCTTCCACCCTGTCACTGACCTTCCCTTTTCTTTCTCTCCCTCCCATCTGCTGTTCTTGCCTCTGTCACATTTGTCACATTTTCTAGTTCCAATGAAAGGTCATTGACCTAAAACGTTAATTCTGTTTCTCTCCCTCCACAGATGCTGGCAGAACTGCTGAGTGTTTCCAGCATTTTCTGTTTTTATTTCAGGTTTCCAGCATCCACAGTACTTAGTTTTTGTAATCCAGAGGTTTGATTAATAATCCAGAGAAGGTGAGTTCAAATCCCACCATGGCATTTTGTGAATTTGAATTCAGTTTTTATTTTCTAAATGGTAGAAAGTTGGAAGCAATGGAGGCCCCAAAGAGACTTGGGGCCCAGGTGCCTAAATCATTAACATTTCATAAACAGATGCAAAAAAAAAATCAAAAATGGACAATGGTCTTTATGTCTAGAGGGGTAGAATCCATGGAGTAGATGATTGCTTCAGCTATACAAAGCCATGCTCAGATCACACCTGGAGTACTGTTGGCAGTCCTGGGCACCACATCTTATGAAGGATATTTTGACCTGGAGGCAGTTCAGCATAGATTTACCAGGATGATATCGAGACTCAAAGTGTTAAATTATGAGGAGATATTACACAAGCTAGGGGAGGAATTTTATGGCCCCATTGTGGCTGGGGCAGGGCCACAAAATGCGGTGAGCCGTTCAAAAGTCTATTGACTTTGGCGGAACCATAAAATCTCGCTGGTGTAAAATTCCGTCGCAGGATTGGATTCCCTAGAATTTAGAAGGTTAAGTGTTGATTTGATGCATGAGTGGAATTTTATACCGGTGGGATTTTAGGGTCCCGCCGAAGTCAATGGACTTTTGAATGGCTCTCCGCATTCCACCCAAGGCTTTCACAATATTAAAGAGAACAGAGAGGGTCGATAGAGATAAACCATTTCCGCTACTTGGACAGTCCAGGACTAGGGGCCATAGTCTAGAATCTAGAGCCGGACTTTTCAGACTGAAATTAGGAAATACTTCTACACACAAAGCGTGGTTAATTGATGTTAGATCAATTGTTAATTTTAAATTTAAGATTGATAGATTTTTGTTAACCAAAGATATTGAGGGATATGCGCCAAAGTTGAGTATGTGAAGTTAGGTTGCATATTAGACAGCATCTCACTGAATGGAGAAATAGGCTTGAGGGGCTAAATGGCCGACTCCTGTTTCTACAGCCTTATGTTATTTTTGGAGTGGCGTAAGGCTTCTTCTCCTGGGTAACTACCAAGATTTCAACAGTATTGTTGCTGTCATAGAGAGCACCGTCATCCTCCAGCTGATAAAGTTGAAATGCATTTCTTCATCAAATTATAAAAATAATGATCTGCACTGAAAAACAAAAGCACATAAAAATATTTCATAATAAATAGAAAGCTGGGTGTGATTTGGTAACACCCTCTAGAACCTTGTATAATAGATTGTTACTCAAAGAGTTAATCAATTTCAATAGGAAAAAAACAATCTTACTTAATGACATCTACATTTTAGGAGCAATTCACCAGGATTTCTTTTCACAATTTACTTATTTCGGAGAAGAAATGGTTTGTAGGAAATGGGAACTGAGTTTGGACATTCGTGTAGTGACCTTTGTTCTGTAGGAATAAGAAAGCTCCAAAGAAGTAATCAGCAGAAACACCGTCTAAAAAGTAAAAGCAAAATACTGCAGATGCTGGAAATCTTACTCAGCAGGTCAGGAATCTTCTGTGGAGAGGGAAACAGATAATGGCGGAATTTCATGAACTTCTCTGAGGCGGGGGGGGGGGGGTGGTGGCATCTAATTGGGAGGGGAGGTGCCGGGTGGATACCCCACCACCTTCCTGTCTCTGGCCTAATTAAGTCCAGGGTGGGAAGGCTCCTGGATGGTCCTCCCACCTTGATGCCAATTGACATCCTTAAGTGGGCAATTAATGTATCCAATGAGCAGCGGGCAGAGGATTGGCTGTGCAGGAAGTCTGCAAAGCAAAACCCTGTTGGGTTTGCTTGCAGGCTCCTGGATGGGGGTGGGGGTGGGGCTGGGTCCGTCGTTGTCAAGTACTCAGTGCCTGATCGAGGGATCCGACATCAACAAAGTGCTGCCAACCTCCCTTGACCCTCTCATGCAATCGCCACCCCGCAAACCTGCATCCCACCCTCACTCTTCTTGTTGATTCTGGGGCTCTAATGGGTGCATTCCCGGCAGCCGTGACTGCTCCTGTTGGTAATGCCTGCAATATGCTGCCTGTCGCTAAATGGCCGGCAGCTCTCAGGGGCAGGATTTCCCCCCCAACCCCTGGTCCTTGATCTTGGGGAAGGCCCAGAACTGACCACTTAAGTACCTAATTGGCACCTAATATGGCAGGCCTTCCCCAAAGGAGGTGACACTGACTCCCCAGCCAGCAGGCAAGACGCTCGTTGCCTTGATTGAATTGTGCCCAACGTTTCAGGTTCAATGACCTTTCAACAGAACAGATACTTTTCTGGGCATCAATTAACTGTCTCAGCGGAGGCAGAATAATTCCAGTTTGCCATGGTTCTCAGCTATTGTTATTGCAAGCAAGTCTATACTCAATATACTATTGTCATATAGAACTTGTGAAAAAACAGTGCGTGTAGTGGCAGTGAAAGGTCAGCAAAGCCAGGATGAAAGGTCATCAACCCAAAACGTTAACTCGGTTTTTCTCTCCACAAATGCTGCCTGGCCAGCTCCGTATTTCCAGCATTTTCTGTTTTTACCTCCAAAAGTTTAAATTTGAAGACCTTGTGGAGGAGTGATCTTCTTCATAAGTATAGAATCTTATGACGCTTGCAAAGATTAGTGCAGAAAATTAGTCTTCTTAAATTTAAGGTTGTTTGAAACGTAGTTTGACAAAATTATTTGTACCTTTGTCCTTATTGCAAGGTCTCATTGAATCTATTATTGTACTTAAATTAACAATGCCTTAAAGCAATGCTTTCGATCAAACCAGTATGTAGCTTAGGAGGCAGAGGGAGAATGTATGAGGTCAAACAGAAACTTGTAGTTTAATTGCTTTCTGGAAATTCAAAGCAAAAAGTCAAAATGTGTTTTTTTTTATCTGATAGTACTTGCTGGTTTGCAATTTGATGCCTAGATCCTAGTCAAATGTGACAAACTGCATGCTACAAATTGAAAAGCTGAAGAAGCTTTTGTCAGTACAGCATTAGAACTGTCTCTTTGCTAGATCTTTAGCAACATTGCCAACTGAGTGTGAAATGATATGATCAAGGGCATACCATAACCTTTTGTCTGTTCCACTCGATTCTAACAATAAAAACAAACCAAACTTTGTTAAAGTTTCCACATTGACCGATATAGTGTTGTCATCTGCAACACAGTTACCTTTGTCAGCCAAAGTAACAAATTTCGACTAATTTAAGGAACAAACTGTTCCAGTGTTTAACCTGCCTGAGAACTCCACAACGTTGCAATAGCCTCATTTTAACAGAGCTCTTACATAAAAGATTGATGATCCTGGTAACTTTCAGAGCCTGCTGTCACCAATGGAATCTGTTGAACCTTCTTATATAATGCAATGCTTCCTTTCGAACTCTTTAAGATATACTGGGAGTTTTTTTTATCATGTTATACAGCCTATCCCCATAGAAGAGATGATGATTAAGCATATAAATTGCTCAGCTATTTATTTTCAAGCCCTTATATCTAGATCCAACTTTCATAACCATATTGCAAACCTGGAATTGTTCATTTTCAGGTCACATTTAGCTTCCAGAACACCCTGCTCATGTGAACTTTTTTTTTCCCACAAGTCCTATTGTGTATTTTTAAAAACATTTAATGGTCTTTCTTTATACCAACCAATGCCCTCATCATGGGATCTTTGTTGTTTAACATCAAGCCCCTCTCCATCCTAGCTTAGCTGACCTCTTTACTGCCATTACCTGCGCTGTATTTTTTGTAAATTTTCTATGATCATAGTACTCTGAGTATAGACTTGCTCATAATAACAAGAGTTGAGAACTATGGCTAATTAGAGTCGCCTTGTCTCCATTGAGACAGTTTATTGATGTTCAGAAAAGCGTCCGCGATTTTATTACTTTCAGCAATTAATTACAAAATAGTGTGAACCTTTGAGTTCACAAATACTGATGGAGTTCCTGTGGAGAACATAATTAAATAGAGTGTTGCTGGTTCTGGATTATTAATGGCATAAAATAATTATGTTCCTGTTTGTTTGAACATGCTCGGTTGTATCTCAAATTACTTGCATATCTGTGAATCCACAGATAATTTTACCAGAAATTACAGCCTGACAACATGTTGGCCCATTTCTTCCATGAGTAAGCTTTAACTTGTAAAGACATGAACAAAGCATTTACATTAGTGTCAGTTTCCAGTAAGTTTATAGCAGCTGTTTAATCTGTTGAATATTTTTTCCAAATTCAGCTACTTCATAATATTTACTAAGCTTCATTATACCATGAGATAGGAAATCACAAACTCAGTAAGTTCCTATTAACAGCGGTTCAAGGAGGCAGCTCACCACCACCTTCTCAAGAGCAATTGGGGATGGGCAATAAATACTGGCCCAGCCAGCAATGCCCACATCCCATAAATGGATAAAAATAACATTAAAAGAATTGAATATTATGTCAACATACTTTAAAATTAAACATTGATATCGTTAAAATTATGTTTGAAAAGACTTCCAGGAGGCCAGTAATCAAGAAAAGTATGCTAGTTTTTGTCTTTATTCTTTCACAGGGTGTGAGTGTCATTGGCAAAGCCAGCATTTGTTGCCCATCCCAAATTGCCCTTGAACTGAACATTTCAGAGGGCAGTTGAGTCAAATATGTTGCTGTGAACCTGGAGCCTCATGTAAGCCAGACTAGGTAAGGATGGCAGATTTCCTCCCTTAAAGGACATTAGTGAACCAGATGGGTTTTTATGACAATCAATGATAGTTTTGTGGCCACCATTACTGGGACTAGCTTTTAACTCCAGATTATTAACTGAATTTAAATTCCACCACCTTCCATGGTGGGATTTGAACCCATGTCCCCAGAGAATTAGCTTGGGCCTCTGGATTACTAGTCCAGTGACATTACTTCTAGGCCGCTGTCTCCACCCCCCCCAAGTTTACATCAGTAATGCAGATTTCGGAAAAGCATAAGTTACGTTCCTTTTCATGGTATTGCCTCTTCAAAGATAAAGATAAAGAAACTCAGTTCTGTGGTGCCCGGGTTTTCAATACTATAGATGTCACATTGTTACAAATGGTGTCTGCGCCGCACATGCACAATTTTGGTATGGGCTCCGCCAGATGCCATTTTAGTAAAGGACAAACAAGAGGTGCCCTTTACTCACAGGAGAAAGAGGCATTTGGTAATTATTATATGCAAAAAGAGGCCTAACGGCTGCTTCTGACTTTGCAATTTTGATTTGCCAGGGAGAAATGAGCCCTTACTTTAATCACTGCCATTCCTGGTCCTGAGATCTCCAATCTTACTCCAGACTCTGACCTCTTCGCCCTTACCTCCACCCCCACCCTCCCCCTCCACCACCTCCCCCTCCAAAAATACTCCAGGCCCCGCGATGCGCTTCCCTGACCACCTAGTCCCTGCCTCCACCCGATCGCACTCCGAGGCCCCCTGCAAGACCCCCATGATCTTCTTCCTCAGCCTCCAAGCCCCCTCTGCCTGAAATTGCTCTCCAAGGGCCAGCTAACAATACTCCTAATCCGTGGGGTCATACCTGGAGATCAGCACATCGACTTGTGCGGGCTTCTACCGCAGGGCCTTCTACATGATATTGAGGGCGGAGACCCAAAATTCCAAACTCTTCAGACCTCCTCATCTGAGTGCGGGCTCTGTGGATGAGGTGCTCAAAAATTAGATGCTATAGTTTTTTTTTGGTCAGTAGGTCCCTGGGTGTCAATACATCACTCTTAGTTGGGACAGCAAAACATAATTTACCAGACACACAAGCGCAGGTAATTGAAAGTACAAAACATAGAAATATCTGGAATATATAGCACAGAAACTAGCCATTCAGCTCCAAACCAAAGTGTAAATGCCCATGTTTATGCTGCAGAGCCTCCGCCCATTGTTCCTCACCTAACTCTATCAGCTAACCTTCTATTCCCTCCTCGCTCGTATGCTTATCAAGCCTCCTCTTAAGTGATTCTATACTATTCGCTTCCTCCACTCCCTGTGTTAGTGTGTTTCACATTTTCACCACCCTCAGGATAAAAACAGTTTCTTCTGAATCTAGTCTTTGATTTCTTGGTGACTACCTTATACTGATGGCCTCTAGTCTCGCTCTTCCCTGTAAACATAAAAAGGTAACGCTTGCGGATACAACCGCTAAGCAGCTAATTGGCTCCTTTTGTCCTCCTTGGTTTCTCTGCACCACCTTGTTGTGGCATCATCTGTAGGGATAGGGTCAGTGTCCATCTGTATTCTGACAACAGCCAGCACTATTACTTTCTCCACATCCTCTCGATCCAAAGCTACCTCTGTGCTTTTCCCAACATCATGTCATGGGTGTACCAGAATGTCCTCCAATTGAATACCGGCACGACCAAAGCCATAATATTCAGCCCTCATAAAAAAAACTCTGAACTCTTACCACGGATTCCATCTCTCCTGATTAATTTGCTGCTGAGACCCTATTAGCTAGCACGAAGCCTTAGAATGCTATTGCAGCCCAGGAATAGAATATCAGATCCCATAACCTAGTTTAACGATATTTAAAAATATATAAAACAAAAATAAAAATACCTGGAAAAACTCAGCAGGTCTTCCAGCATCTGCAGAGAGGAACACAGTTAATGTTTCGAGTCCGTATGACTCTTCAACAGAACTAAGTAAAAATAGAAGAGAGGTGAAATATAAGCTGGTTTAAAGGGGGGGGGGGGGGGGGGGGAGGGAGACAAGTAGAGCTGGATAGAGGGCCAGTGATAAGTGGAGATAGCCAAAAGATGTCCTAGACAAAAGGACAAAGAGGTGTTGAAGGTGGTGATATTATCTAAGGAATGTGCTAATTAAAGGTAGAAAGCAGGACAAGCAAGGTACTGATAGCCCCAGTGGGGGTGGGGTGGGATGAAGGAATCGAAAAAGGCTTAAACCAGCTTATATTTCACCTCTATTTTTACTTAGTTCTGTTGAAGAGTCATACGGACTCGAAACGTTAACAGTGTTCCTCTCCGCAGATGCTGCCAGACCTGCTGAGTTTTTCCAGGTATTTTCATTTTTGTTTTGGATTTCCAGCATCCACAGTTTTTTGCTTTTAAAAATATATACTTCACCACCCACCTCAATCTCTACCTCACTTCCACTACAGCTCAAATTCGTATCCATAGTTTTGTCAGCTTTTAACTTAATTTTTTTTGATGCCTTCTTTGCCAGCCTCCCAAGCTTCACTCTCGACAAACTCCTCCAAAATTCCACCAGGTGCATCCTTCCAGCGCAAATTCCTACTTATCAGCCCTTAATCCTTGTAAATCTACACTAGCACCCTATCCCCATTGTATTGACCATAAAATTCAAATCCTCAGCTACTGATCCGTCTGTAGCTTTATTTATACTAGTCAGTGTCCACACTGAAACCTTCATTCATCTAATCCCGACCTCTTGAGTACCATCTATTTTACTCTCATTCAGCTCTCAGTCCTTCCCCTCTCTCCATTTGAAACCTCCTCAAAATCTACAAATTCAACCATCTCCTAATTTGGTTATCTCTGGTTATCTCCTGTGTCTGTTTCCCTCCACCATTAAACATTTTGGGACAAATTTTTACATCAAATACATAAATACAATTTTGTCTTTGTGGTTAACCTTTGGCACAAAGCCCAGGAACAAATTAGGACAAGGCATAAACTGAGCCTTTCAGAAATGAGCTAAAAGATTATAATATCTGGATTCTCTGCACATCCATTTGACTGACAACTCCTCCATTATAGTAATTTCAAAGCCATTAGCCAAGGCCAACGTGCCCTTAACACAGCTTATGTGTTTTTACAAGATTTCTAGAGCAGTTCAAGCAAATAAATCTGACCAGCCTGAGAAAATATAAGACAAATAAACATAAAATATTCTGGCTACATAAGTTCGTGCATTTTTGTTTTCTGGAAGAACTCTATTACAAGCATTTTATTGATCAATCACAGCACATTTCTTTGAACTCAAAACATGACTAAATACCCTCTGTGGAACGCATTGTTAGAGTCAATTTGGTGATCAATATTGCAAACCTCAAATCAGGGCAACTTCCTTGAAATGTGGAGAGAGAAACACAAGTAACATTTCAGATTGATGACCTATCGTAAGAACTTCAGGGTTTTGACCTGAAACGTTAACTGTTTCTCTCTCCACAGATGCTGCCAAATGTGCTGAGTATTTCCAGCACTCTCTGTTTTTATTGCAGACTTCCAGCATCCGCAGTATTTTGCATTTCTCCTAGAGATGTCTCCACTCATACATCTACATCAAGGCAGAGGTGAGTGGTATGTGGAGCACATACTGCTATTAGGAGGGCCAATTCCAAACAATTAGATAAAAGCAGAGGCTAAGCACCAACTCACAGACATTTCCTCCTACCTCCCCCTGGACCATGACCCCACCACCGAACATCAAGCTGTTGTTTCCAGGACTGTCACTGACCTCATCTCCTCTGGAGATCTTCCCTCCACAGCTTCCAACCTCATAGTCTCCCAAACTCAGACAGCCCGCTTCTACCTCATTCCCAAAATCCACAAACAGGACTGTCCCGGTAGACTGATCGTGTCAACCTGTTCCTGCCCCAGGAAACTAATTTCTTCCTATCTTGACTCCGTTCTCTCTTTCCTTGTCCTTGTCCAGTCTCTTCCCACCTACATCCGTGATTCCTCTGATGCCCTACATCATATCAACAATTTCCAGTTCCCTGGCCCCAACCACCTTCTCTTCACCCTGGACATCCAATCCCTCTACACCTCCATACCCCACCAGGATGTTCTGAGGGCTCTCCGCTTCTTCCTCGAACAGAGGCCCGAACAATCCCCATCCACCACAACTCTCCTCCGTCTGGCTGAACTTGTTCTCTCACTGAACAATTTCTCCTTAAACTCCTCTCTCTTCCTCCAAATAAAAGGGGTGGCTTTGGGTACCCACATGGACCCCAGTTATGCCTGTCTCTTTATGGGATACGTGGAACATTTCTTGTTCCAGTCCTACTCAGGCCCCCTCCCACTATTCTTTCTTCAGTGCATCGATGACTGTTTCAGTGCTACTTCATGCTCTCATCTGGACCTGGGAAAATTTATTAATTTTGCTTCCAATTTCCACCCCTCTATTGCTTTCACATGGTCCATCACTGACACTTCCCTTCCCTTCCTTGACCTCTCCAACTCAATTTCTGGTGATAGACTGTCCACCAATATTCATTACTAGCCCACTGACTCCCACAGCTACCTCGACTACAGCTCCTCACACCCTGCTTCCTGTAAGGACTCCATCCCATTCTCTCAGTTCCTTCGCCTCCGTCGCATCTATTCTGATGATGCCACTTTCCAAAACAGTTCCTCTGACATGTCTTCCTTCTTCCTTAACCGAGGTTTTCCACCCACGGTGGTTGACAGGGCCCTCAACCGTGTCCAACCCATCTCCCGCGCATCCTCCCTCACACATTCCTCTCCCTCCCAGAACCCTTGTCCTCACTTATCACCCCACCAGCCTCCGTATTCAAAGGATCATCCTCCGCCATTTCTGCCAACTCCAGCATGATGCCACCATCAAGCACATCTTCCCTTCACTCCCCTGTCGGCATTCCATAGGGACCGTTCCCTCCGGGACACCCTGGTCCACTCCTCCATCACCCCCTACACCTCAACCCTTTCCCACGGCACCTTCCCATGCAACCGCAGAAGGTGCAACACTTACCCCTTTACTTCCCCTCTCCTCACCGTCCAAGGGCCCAAACACTCCTTTCAAGTGAAGCAGCATTTCACTTGCACTTCCCTCAATTTAGTCTACTGCATTCGCTGCTCCCAATGCGGTTTCCTCTACATTGGAGAGACCAAACACAGACTGGGTGACCGCTTTGCAGAACACCTTCGGTCTGTCCGCAAGCATGACCCAGACCTCCCTGTCGCTTGCCATTTCAACACTCCACCCTGCTCTCATGCCCACATGTCCGTCCTTGGCTTGCTGGATTGTTCCAGTCAAGCTTAACGCAAACTGGAAGAACAGCACCTCATCTTCCGATTAGGCACTTTACAGCCTTCCGGACTTAACATTGAGTTCAACAGCTTCAGATCATGAGCTCCCTCCTCTACCCTCTCCTTTTTTTGATCCCTTTTTTCAAATATTTATTTTTTAATTTTTATGTATATATTTTTTCCCCACGTATTTCTATTATTATTTAAAAAATTTATTTCCATTCATTGTTTTGTCCCTACCTTTGAGCCTGTTTCGATCTTTATTCCCACACAGTCCTCTCCCCCCACCCCACCCCCACTCGGTCCATCTGTCACTTGCTCATCCTGCTTTCTACTCTTAATGTCACCACCAGCACCTCCTTTAGCCAATATCACCACCATCAACACCCCTTCAGCCTTTTGCTTATGACATCTTTTGCAATCTCTCCTTTGCCTTCACCTATCACTGGCCTTCTATCCAACTTCATCTGTCCCACCCCCTTAAACAGTATATATTTCACCACATTTTTACTTCTCTTTAGTTCAGAAGAAGAGTCATACATACTCGAAACGTTACCTCTGTTTTTCTCTCCACAGGTGCTGTCAGACCTGCTGAGTTTTTCCAGCAATTTTTGTTTTTGTTCCAAACAGTTAGCTTTATTTTCTTCTGACAGCCAGGTTCTCCTGTCATTTGACAGCTAGCAGAGTAGTCCAAGAGGAGAGAGGCAACTCATCTAGTCTTTGATGTGGCTTTGGCACATAAAGCATTTGCATTTGTATCGCACCTTTCATGACCTCAGAACATTCCAAAGCATTTTACAACCAATTAAATATTTTTTAAGCGTGGACACACGAAGCAATCAAATTGAACACAGCAAGTTCCCACTAAAAGTGATGTGTGTTATTCTGATTAAAGAGATGAACTAAACAAATATGTTTTAATGATCTGGTTGAGGCATAATGCTGGACAATGACATTCCATGTTGCTGTGGCAAAGGTAAATTGTCCCTCCTCGTCCTTCTCAACCTGTCCGCAGCCTTTGACACAGTTAACCACACCATCCCCTCCCAATACCTCTCCACTCTCGTCCAGCTGGATGGGACTGCACTTGAATGTTTCCATTCTTATCTATCTAACCTTGGTCAGAGTATCACTTGCAATGCTTTCTCTTCACCATTATCTCTTCTGTTATTTCCCATCCACACCCACCCCATTTCTCCCCTACATAAAGTCCCGTGGTGACATATTTGCAAGCATAATGTTATTTTCACCTGTATGCTCTCAATACCCAGCTCTACATTACCACCAACATTTTTTCATTCATTCATAGGATGTGGGCTTCACTGGCTGGGCCAGCATTTATTGCCCATCCCTAATTGCCCTTGAGAAGGTGGTGGTGAGCTGCCTTCTTGAACCTCTGTCAATAGGAACTTGCTGGGTTTGTGATTTCCTGTCTCATGGTATAATGAAATTTAGTAAATATTATAAACAGCTGCAGTCCATGTGGTGTAGGTACACGCACAGTGTTGTTAGGGAGGGAGTTCCAGGATTTTGACCCAGCGACAGTGAAGGAATGGAGATATATTTCTAAGTCAGGATACTGTTTGGCTGGGAGGAGAAAATTCCAGATGGTGGTGTTCCCATATACCTGCTGCCCTTGTCCTCCTATATGGTAGCAGCTGTGGAAGGTGCTGTCTAAGGAGCCTTGGTGAGTTCCTGTGGTGCATCCTGTAGGTGGTACACACTGCTGCCACTGTGCGTTGGTAGTGGAAAAAGTGAATGTTTGTGGATGGGGTGCCAGTCAAGTGGGCTGCTTTGTCCTGGACGGTGTCAAGCTTCTTGAATGTTGTTGGAGCTGCACTCATCCAGACAAGTGGAGAGGATTCCATCACACTCCTGACTTGTGGCTTGGAGATGGAGGACAGGCTTTGGGGAGTCAGGAGGTGACTTACTTAATGCAGAATTCTTTGCCTATGGCCTGCTCTTGTAGCCACAGTGTTTATATGGCTAGTTCAGTTTAATCAATGGTAACCACACCCCCCACCCCCCAGGAAGTTGACAGTGGGGGATTCAGTGATGGCAATGTCATTGCATGTCAAAGGGAAATGGTTAGATTCTCTCTTGTTGGAGATGGTCTTTGCCTGGCACTTGTGTGGCGCAAATGTTACTTGCCGCTTGTCAGTCCAAGCCTGGATATTGTCCAGGTCTTGCTGCATTTGAACATGGACTGCTTCAGTATCTGAGGAGTCACGAATGGTGCTGAATATTGTGTAACCATCAGCGAACATCTCCATCTCTGACCTTATGATGGAAGGAAGGTCATTGATGAAGCAGCTGATGATGGTTGGGCCTAGGACACAACCCTGAGGAACTCCTGCAGTGATGTCCTGGAACTGAGATGATTGACCTCCAACAACTACAACCATCTTCCTTTGTGCTAGGTACGACTCTAACCAGTGGAAAGTTGCTCCTGGATTCCCATTTACTCCAGTTTTGCTAGGGCTCCTTGATGCCACAGTTGGTCAAATGCTGCCTTGATGTCAAGAGCAGTCACTCTCACCTCACCTTGGGAGTTCAGCTCTTCTGTCCATTTTTGAACCAAGGCTGTAATGAGGTCAAGAGCTCTCAAACACACTCACTTGCTGTCACACACACTCACTCATTTTCATAAGGTTACAGATTGTGGTTGTGTACAGTTCTGCTGCTGTTGATGTCTCACTGCACCTCATGGATGCCCAGTCTTGATTTGCTAGATCTGTTTGAAATCTATTCCATTTACCACGGAGGGAATTCTCAATGTGGAGACAGGACTTTGTTAAGTGTGAGAGCGAGTGTGTGTGTATGAGAGCGAGTGAGTATGTGTGAGAGAGAGTGAGTGTATGTGAGAGCAAATGAGCATGTGTGAGTGTGAGAGCAAGTGAATGTGTGTGAGAGTGAGTGAGTGTGAGAGAGTGAGTGAGTGAGTGTGAGAGTGAGTGAGTGCATATAAGCGTGAGAGCGAGTGAGTGTGTGGGAATGTGTGAACCCTGATTCCGGGAGTGAGCTGGACACACACACGCAGGCTGCTTGATTCAGGGACACACGTTCTCCCCCTCCTCCTCCTCCCTCCCTAAAAATCTATCCACACACTGGCTGGGTGAGGAAGAAAACCCAGGCTGAAAGGCAACCCACTTCCGACTCTCACTTTTGTATGAACTCTGCCAAGGCTAGCTCATAGTGCAGAATCTTCCCCTCCCGCCATAAGTTCTGTGGCGGGATGAGAAAGTAGGAGTGCTTCCCGCCATGGAGCAATCATGCGCACCCCGTGTCATCAGCCATGCATGCGCGAATTCCACGCCAAGTCTCATGCCAGGGGGGGCAGAAGGTCAGACGCCCTGCCATCATGTCTGGGCACCACATTTGAAAGGCACCTGGGCAGCCCTTGATTAACAGGAAGAAGGAAAGGATGAGTAGGAGGAGGCAGCAAGCCACGGCTCCCGATTCAGCGATGCATCCCTTGGAGGCAGTTCAGTAAAGTCCTGCGACCATCCCAGCTGACCACTGCGGCCTGGGAGGAGGTATCCAGGACAGTCAGCGTCAGGCGAGGTGCAGAGAAGGACCGCTCTGTAGCGCAGGAAAAGGGTTAACGATTTAATCCATGCCTTTAGGGTAAGTAAGCCTCACCACATCTGTGTTTGTCCCATGGGACTGGGATGTCACTCCAGCATTTCTCCTGCCCATCCCTTAATGGCCTTGACAAGGTGGTGGGCTGCCGCCTTCATGAACCCCTGCAGCCCATCTGTTGTGCTGTTTGTGAGGGAACTGCAGGGCTTTCACTCAGCCACAGTGAAGGCACAGCAGACAATTGCAGGTGCTGTTGCTCTCACGCATCTGCTGTCCTTATTCCTTCCACGGGTAGAGCTTGCGGGTTTGGAGGGTGCTGTTCCAGGAGCCTTGGTGACTTGCTGCAATGCATCTTGTGTTTGGTACGCACTGCTGCCATTGTGCACAAGTGCTGGAGGGACTGATTGTTGAGGGTGCTGGATGTGATGCCGATCAAGTGGCCTGCTTTGTCCTGGATGGTACCCAGCTCCCTGTGTGTCCTGGGAGCTGCACTCATCTAGGCAGCCGGAGACTATTCCATCTCACTCCTCACTTGTGCCATGCATGTGGTGGTCAGATCTGGGGAGTCACAAGGTCAGTTAGCAGCCACAGAATTACCAGCACGTGACCTGCTCTTTCACCATCCTTGTTCGCAATCCATCTGTCTGTCTTTATGCAGGAGAAGGCGGCCCACAACAGGAGGGAGAGAGAGAAAACAGAGGGCAGGGGGTTATGCCTGAGCTCCAGCTCCTCACACAATCTGAACAATAGGCTGCAGAGCTGGCAGTAAAGAACTGTGACCATACCTGTGTCAACGGCAAGGTTGGCATCCGCCGACCATCTAGCATGGAAGCGTGCACAATTCAGACAACCTCGGAAAATCAAGGCGATTGTTGAGTGCCAAGTATGAGCCAACCTAGGCAGTCACTCATTCTCTGCTCTCTCCATCCTATGTGCCATCGGGAAGAGGGTAAGGCCAGTCCCCGCACCTGAAGTAAGCCCCAGCCCGCAGGCGGCCTCCAAAGAGGACGATGATGACTTCTCACCTGTACAGCCATCACAGCATTCACCATCACCCCAACAGCCCAGAGACACATAACTTCGCTGGCTCATAGATCTAGTTTAGGCTTGGGCTCACACTCTGGCGGTCACCTCACAGATACATGTCCATAGTAGGAGGAGGTAGTGAGAGCCAAGGTCTCTGGCACTCGGAGAACTGCTGGAGAAGAGATCTCTACTAAGTCTGAGTCAGATGATGAGCCTCTGAAAGCGGTCATGGAGAGGACGTTGGACTATAAGTGAGACGCGAGGGAACATGAGGCAAAGTGTCAGAAGCCCTCAATAGAGTGGCGTGCGAGGCGGAGGAGTGTGTCCGCGTGCTCTCTGATGTAGTGGCTCTGACACGTGAATGCATCAAAGTCTCCATGGGGAGGATGGCAGACGCCATGGAGAACCTGGTCCAGCAGAACACCCAGTTTCTGCTGGAGATGTGCTCAGACCTGCACTCCATCGCAGTATCCATGGACGAGGTTTCACAGTGGCTATGCGAGAGGGGGACAGGGCACCTTGCCCTCCATCCAGAAGCCCCTTCTCCTCAGGGAGTCAGGGAGGGGTCCTCAGGCACACAAAGGAAGGAGGAGTAAGGAGCATCAGGCAGACACCCCGGCGGCATCCAGCCGGGAATCTCCAAGGGTGTCCAGGCATTGCCAATCCCCCCTACTGTGACCCTATCAGCTTCAGCTGCTCAGGCCAAGAAGGGTGTGCCTGCCCCTGAGAGGAGACCCAAAACTGGTTGGGGCCCTCCAGGTCTCAACCCTCCAGAGGACAACTGCCGAAATCACCACAGACTACAGGGTATGGCAGTCAGCAGGCTGCCTGCATCTCCATTGCAGATGTCGGGGCCGTACTTGGAGGTAGTGGTAGATTAATGAAAGTTAAAAAGCATTGAATGAGCACTGGTGGCATGGGTGTTCATTGATCATTGATTCATTCAGTTTCTACATTCCAAAATATGTTATGTTGCACTGATTGGAAGTCTCCTGGATTCATCCTTGCTGCGAGTAGTTTTAATGGTCGCATCCACTCCAACCCTTCAAGGGGTGAACCAAAGATAGATATTCCTCCCCTTAATACCTGGCTGTGCATGGAGACATTACTCTTTAACAAGGGTGAAGACTGCCATGTGCGAGAAGCTTCCCACTCACAGTATATTCAGCTCGCTTCCACTGCCTTCGAAGCTGAATGGATCGACCTCATCTCAATGGAAAGACTAACCAAATGAGCCCTTGTCAGGCAGGTCCATTCCTCTGGGATGATGGAGGTTTGCAGTCGCGACTTTTCTGCCGTTCACCTGCATGCCCCTTGTAGGCATCTCCCTCCCTTCCCCCTTTCTTCCCTAACTGTGCCTGGAGCAAATGGCCAATGGCTCAGAGTGAATGGCAGCTCTGCACCTTGCTGGGATCTCATTGTTGTTTGAACGCTCTGGACCAAAACTGTTGCCATGTGACCTTCCCCCCACCTTCACTCCATCCAGACCTTAACCCTCCTCCCCCCCCACCGTTCTCAACCAGAGGCCACCCCTTCTTCTCTTCTGTCCACCTGACCTCCACTTCTTTCCCTCTGGACCCCCACCTTTGTGTCTTGTACCCACCCCATGTCCACCTTCGTGTCTTCTGCCCGCACTATACCTGCAGCCAGTTCCGGTGGTGCAGCCAGCTTTGACTCCAGGTAAGTGTGTTAAAATTCTCCCTCGCTGAGTGCATGCCACGAATGTCTGGTCAAGTTACAGAACAATGTGAATTCCTGCTGGCGGGGTGGAAGATTTGACGGGGGCGCATAATCCTGGTCTGTTGTGCTTTTAGTGAACATGCATGAGATGCAGAGTGAGTTCCCGACAAACTTCAGTGGGGCACCTGACCCACCATCATCCCGCCATGAACGTCAGGAGGGGACAATCCCAACCTGGTTTCCCGATGTTGGGAAACTAACTTTCACTCCCCACCATGTCTTCCATCCCGCCCGCCATGATTTTCACTGAATGTGGGGAGGGGGAGGGGGAGGGGAGAAGATTCCGCCCATATTGTGCACCACCAGAGGTAAAGTCGGTGTTAGTTAAACCGATCTCTTTAGCTTTGCCCAGGTCACTCTCCCCTTCCCTGGTGACTAGGTCTTAGGGCTTGGTCTATCTCTCTCTAGCGCTGCTTCTTAAGCAAATAGGCAAAAAAAAGGTTTTCTTAGTTAGTTCTGCTGCTTGGGACGTTTTAATGGGGGGCAGGGGGGCTTGATCAGGCGGCCAGGGGTGGAGGACAAGTGCGAGGACATTGGGGAGGGGCCTTGGTTAGGCACAGAGTGCCCAAACCTGAGGCCTCACCCCTCAAGCCCACAGCCAGAGTGCTAAGGATTAGCTGGTGCCCTTGCCATGCTAGTAAAATACCAGCAGCAGCAGGAGATCCTTAAGTGACCATTAACGGCCTCAATTGGCCCATGGGCAGACAGCCTGTCTGAAAACTTCCCCACCACTGGTGAAACTCAGTGGAGGTGGGTAGATGACAGATAGGACATCTCCTGCTATTCCACCCAATTTTGCACTCCCCTCACCTGCCAGCCTACCTACAGCTGGAGTGGGGGGTGGGGGGGGGGGGGGGGGGGGTACGTAAAATTCATGCCCATGTTCCCTAGCTACTGACTTCATTCCTCACCCTGGCAACTGTCGAGTCTGAACCAGGCTGTTCACAACCTTGGGGTCATATCTGACCCCAGATGAACTGCCAGCCACATTTGCCCCAACCTTAAACCGCCTATTTTCACTGCATAATGCCACCTGACTCTGCCTTTGCCTCAGCTCATCTGCTGCTGAGATCCTCATTCATGCCTTTGTTACCTCCAGACTTGATTAATCCAATGCACTCCTGGCTCGTCTCCCACATTCAAACCTCCGTATACTTGAGGTCATCCAAAGCTCTGCTGCCCCTGTCTTAACTCATACCAAATCCTGTTGCTTGGTGATCTAGATTGGCTCCTGGTCAATATTATGACGCAGTCGATGATAAAGGCTGAGTTGTTCAAATCCCAGAGGGAAACTTGAAACAACTGTCATAACCCACTTTTGCAATTTGTATGTTTCGGCATGCAGGCATTGAATTCAATACCACTGAGTCTCAAGAGGTTTTTTTAAATAAAACTAAAGTAAGCATTTATTAATACGAGAAAGATTGTAAACTCATACATACATCTACAAAATTACTACTATAATAACTACAAAAATCCCCTAATTAATCTGACTCTCAGTTACACCCCTGTTAAGGCAACAGTAAAACCCATAGATTTAACAGACCTCTGGCAAAGCACACCCTGGACAGTCGCATTCAAAATTAGTTTCATTCAGCTCTGAGTCCTTGCAGACAGACTTGGGGCTCAACAGGCTGGAGGCTTCACACACTTGTTAGATCTTAAAATGCCTCTATCTAATACACAATCTCCTTTCTCCTTTATACATATCTTTCTCTTTGAATGTAAGTTTTCCATTGTATCACTAGGCTTTTAACTTTACCTCTTCTAACAATAATTCCTTTCATCCCATTAAATTTTATTAGTAAGCTTGAAAAAAAAACACATTGCTTGATGTCTCCTAGCTAGGTGTAAGATTTCACCCACAGTCTTGAATGGTTTGAATGTAAATGCAAATTTACACTTTACCTTCTCCATCCTTACGTTTATCTAATTAACATCTCAAAACTACTATTCAGCAAAGCACCCAGACTAGCTGTCTTTAATCCAATTAACACACACATAGATACAGACCCCACTAGAATTCTATTTTAAAATAATTTCCAATCGTATATCTTCGAGTGTCAAGCAATGCCTTGATTTTAAAAATCTCATTCTTGTTTTCAAATCCATCCATGATCTCGCCTCTTGCCTTTCCCCACATGTAATCTCCTCCAACGCTCTGATGATATTTGCACTCCTCCAATTCTGCTCATCCACTCCGGTGTACAGCCTTGGGACGTTTTGCTATATCAAAGGCAGCCTGGCAATCTAGATTGTTGTTGTTGGTCAGGATACCAAAGGAAATTCCTTGTTCTTCTTTGAATAGTACCATTGGATCTTTTATAACCACCTGAGAGGACAGACAGGACTTTGGTTTAATGTCTGATCTGAAAGACAGTCCTCTGACAGTATAGCACTCCTGCAGTACTGCCATGAATTGATAGCTTAGATTATGTATGTCAAGTCTCTGGAGTCATCTTGAACTCAATCTTCTGACTCAGAGACAAGAGTGCTACCACTGAACCAAGATTGACCCTATGACATGAGATAATTAATACATTCATGCACATATGTTGTTTTCAACAAGAAGTAATCAAATTAAAGAGACAGTCAGCAATCAAAATCCCCTAAGAATATTTTTAAAATGGTGTATTTCATGATTTGAAAAAACAGATTTTGATCCATAAGTATCAATTATTCCATGGCTCTGGTTAAACTCTGGAGGATTATTTGTGGGCCAAGATATTTCTGGTTTAAGGTTTACAATATTGATCACAAATTAATCATAATAATGGGTTCCTCACAGGTTATCTATTCACACATTGAAATTGAAGTGATGTACTGTGATGGAACAATGGACCTACTAAAATAGAGTTCTTCCAGAAAAATAAAAATACATTAACTTATCTAGCAATAAATACTTAATTATGTTTCCTCATCACCATGTGTGCTCTGTCCAAAGGCAGGTTCTTGGCTCACAGTCTTCTCCATGCCCTATCGGTCCTGTACCAATCACTTCATTTTCCAATAACTTTCTTCAATTTTCAAACCATCCAGCATTGATATTCTCATCTTTGTTATGAGAGTATAACAATTGTCATATTTTTCTGGTTTATTGTAAAGTAGGTTTATGGGGGTTGTGTTTTTCTGTGTGTGTGAGATTTAATTATATTTTGTAGCCAAGCAGATTGCAAATTGAAGTTATCAAAAGAAGGTGTAGAAGTGTCTTTAAAATGCTAAGTAGGTAAACATGATTCAGGTCTTAGCGTGTAAATTGTGACTGGAATTTGCATTTTTAGATAGATGAAAGGAGGTTTGAATTTCAAAGAGGTTAATGAGAATATTGGCAACATGAAAAGATTTATATTATGAGAAAGATAAAGTTCCAAAGGCACATGGAAACAGTGGAATTTAAACATTAAAAAGGGAGAATCATATATAAAAGAGAATGAGGCTGTGTGTCAGGGGAAGACATTGTAAGATCTAACAGAAGTGTGTGAAATAACCTTAATGAAGCCTCCAATATTTGTGCATAAGTCTGCTGTCTACAGAAACCGAAGCTGGAGGGAGCCATTTTGAATTCCACTATCCAGGGTATTGTGTTAATTTGCTGGACCTGTTTTAAATCTAAAATCTATTTTTGGACTGTTGCCTTAAAGGGGGTGTAAATGGGAGTCAGGTTAATTAGGGATTTTAGGAGTTATTATAGTAGTAATTTGTATTTCTATGGATGTGCTTGAAAGCATCTCTTTTGTTAATAAATATTTTAATTTAGTTTTTAAAAAAAGTCTCAAAGTCTTGGTGGACTTATTACTTCTGAATTCAGAGCACACATCTCAAACTAAATACAAATTACAAAACTGTTGTGTTGGCGCGATCAAGTTTCCCTTGTGCATTTGAACCACCTGGCACACAATCTGCCGCATCATAAGTCCTTTTTTCCTTGAAAACTTCCCTCCATAATGTCTTACTAGTTCATTTCCTCTTACCATGTGCCCCGCCTAATGTCTCTGCCTCTTCTGAATTAGGGCCAGCAAATTTCTTTGTTCATTCACTCTCCTCAGCACTTCTTCCTTTCCTACATGCCTTATATTTTATCCGTAGACCGTTCAGTTTTATGCATTGCATTTCTTACTGGAAACTTTGTAAATCAGGCATAGAACATAAGCCAAAGGCTGTGGTGATAGTTTGTACCTGAATTTGGTCACAAATCTAGTGGCAGCACTGACACAATTGAACAAGAGAAGCATGCAAAATTAATTTGCATGCATCATCAGGATGCATCTGGCGGGCAGGTGGCACTATCTGTGCCCTAAGAGGCAGTGTGGCTGTTGGAGATGAGGGAGGTTGGCCAGTGTGACTGATACTGGGCGTAAAGTACATCCAGTGTCAGGTGGAGGGAGGGCGCAATTCGGAGCAGGGTGAGGGGTGACTAACAATCCACCTCCTTCTCCTGGTTTCATATTCAGGTTAAAAAAAAATTACTTTTTTGTATTAGCTTCCAGTGGTCTAGCTGCTTTAGACATAGCATATGTGGTCAATCTGAGTTACACCAGAGATTAAACTGTGTAACATTTCCAGGGTACATATCCAAGCAAGTCCTGTGTATCTAGTCTAGTCTCTGATGAAGCTCAATGTTAGAGGTATTTGCATAGTGTCCAAGCAGTGCAAATCAGGCCAACGAAAAATTAAACTTCCCAGGCAATTTTAGCATACTTGTGCTCCAGATTTATGCAGGGTCCTGATGTGCAACACAGACTAAAGTCTAGATTTTGCTGCTCTAGACATCAGAAGATTGTTTCATTTGCTTCTGGCTCATTTTGTGCCTAAGGTCAGGTATTGATTCATAGGAACCTGTGCTTGTACTGGGCATGAACAGAACCATTTTGAAGGTGCCAGAATTGAGAGAATCACACCTTCCTTTGAGATTTCAGACATTTCCTCTTTTTATTCCTAATTGAATGGATCGAAAAGCAAAAAGATTTGATAGTATCAGTGCAAATGCCTATTTCTGTAGGGAGTATTTGAAATCTTTGAAATTCCTGCAAAAGCTATTTATCCCCTATTTTAGTGAACACTGTTAATCAAGGCTTTGTGAATGTAAGGCCTATTTGTACAATACAGAAAAGTAGATTAATTTATTTACATGGTTTCACTTATACAAGTTTAGTACGACCTGGACAACAATAGCAAACCAGCACTAGAATATTAGAAAGGAAAATAAAACCCTGGTCAAATTCTTCTAAACACTGAATAGTTGCACTTTATTATTGAATGATTTGAGTTTCTGATACACACTTGTAATTCTAAAAATGAACTGTCACGATCAAGCAAAATGGGGCCTGAAGGGAGTGGTATGTGGAAAATTAATTTTAGAAATTACTGTAATTAAAGGGAAAATGACTATTTTCCAAATGAAGAATTAATTTATTTAGCCAGGTTCAATTAACTTATACAAAATAACCAATTCAAACCATAGGGTGGAGCTGTGCCCCCAGTAGGAACATAGCCTATTTAGCCTGTGCCATCATTCTATCAGACCATGGCTGATATGTACCTCAACTCCATTTACCCACTGTTTCTTCATATCCATCAATACCCTTATCTATTTTTAAAAATCAATCACTGTCTTTCACTTTTTAAACTTCAATTGTCTCAGCATTCTGTCTTTTGTGGGAAATAGGGTAGTGGAAATCTGAAACTGTGAAAATGCACTTACTCACTTTACTCCCAAATGGGCTTAGCTCTAATTTTGAGATTATGTCCTCTTGGCCAGGATTCCCCGTGCCATGTAAATTCAATTTATTGTCATGGAGGAATTTGAAATTCTAGAACCAATAGGCATTCTAAGTCTAATAACCCACACCCCTTCATAAATACCAATCCTAAAACATTTTCAAAGAAAGACTAACACGCAGGGCCACTGTATTTTCTGGCAGACCTGCCTGACTCAAAAGTGGTTGCTGTTTCCTGGTCATCTTTCTTAATTCTTTCCTGAGAGTAGCCTGACCTGCCAGGTTATCTGGGCAGGCTACTCATGTGTAAATGTACTATTATTGTCAGAGTTTGAAATGCAAACAAAAAACACTACTTTGAAATTATTTATTCAATCATTGAAATTATTTCATCTGCAGAAGAAACTGTAGCACTTAATTTGGAACTACATCTACACGAATCCAATTTCTGAATATCCTTTTATACTCCCTTCAAATATTTAGGAGTTCCACTTATTATCTGCTTCAATAGCTATTTGGAATAAACTGTGCATGTCTACTTAACTTATGGAGCCTATATGCTAACAATTTCAATTAAGTTATCACTTGGTTAATTTGAAGCCATGTAGCACACTATTTGAAAGAAATAAAGAGGGGGAGAAAAAATTCAGGAAAGAGCAGCGAACGGTTGTCTTCTGTGCTGGAACTTCTATAATTCTATGGTTTATGTAGTTTCCATTGGAATTTCTTTTTTTGGGCAGAGTACCATTTAAGATGCATTTGACATTTAAATATCTTGCATCTCCAGTGATAACTTGAGCCAGGATTGGAGGATCTGAACATATGGACAACATTTTTAAAGCAACAAAAGTTGGCTTGGACTTTTGCTGCGTGTGTTTTTTGCCCCATTTAACTGATGTTTTTGTACATACACTAATTAATGAGGTCCCCAAGGGACTGATAAGTGGCTAATATAACTTTTTAAAAAAAGTGTAAAGAAATGTACTCAAAACCATTAAACAAGTTTTAACAATCGTTGTATGGAATATCTCCAAAAAGAGCTCAAGACCTAGATCTAGTAGGGAATGAATATTTGGAAACAACTTGTTAAAGGTCAACGTGTATAGACATGGAAAATGAAATTAATATGCAAATTACACATCTTCAGATAACAGGATACATTACATGTGTAATATGATACTAACGTGCAGCAATTGTATTTTGCTTAGTTAGGGGATTGGGGGTTGAAGGGTCAGGTGAATTTGAACCTAGCTTGATGTCTGGGTCGGTTTTAGACAAAGAGATAGATTGTCATGATCAACCAACACCATTATTATTGCATCATGCAACTTTCAAGATGGTAGGATGTTAGAGATAGAAATTACTAGCCCAAAGAAGGCTAGGGTCTATGTTCCTCAATACTGTGTACAGATGCCCCCCAGTAGAACTACTTTTGAGAATTAAAGAAAAATAGTTGACGGTTGTAAGCATTACAATATGTTCAAAAATTTCACTGCTGATATTTTGCAGGGGCAAAATGAAAAAATTCAGAAAATCTGAGCAGCAGCAAAAGAAGAATGACCCCGGATGCTCAGCACCAACCAGGATATAGTTCACCTAAAGGAAAGAGTTGCTCTTGGACTGTTCCGCATAGTAATATCGCAAATAAATCCAAACATATGCCTGCAACAATTACTTTTCCATCCCTGCACACTCATTACACAGGGTAAACATTTCAGTCAGTGATTCTAAGGGTCAAAAATTTTGTGTACTTTTTTGCACTTCTTTACGTAACCTTTAGAGAGGTCAAGCTGACCCCACAGGATAGCAAATGCAGTGTTCCAGTCTGGAATGTTGGATTTAGAATTTCCAGTCAAGTCGTTTTAGGCAACATTCACATTTTTAAAAAGTCACATTCTAATGATCCATTTATTCAGTTTAGCATAGGTGTAAAAACATTCAAGCTTGACACCATCCAGGATAAGGCAGCCCGCTTGATTGGCACCCCGTCCACAAACATTCACTCCCTCCATCACCGACACACAGTAGCAGCAGTGTATACCATCTACAAGATTCACTGCAAGAACTCACCAAGCCTCCTTAGACAGCACCTTCCAAACCCACAACCACCACCATCTAGGACAAGGGCAGCAGACACATGGGAACACAACCATCTGGAAGTTCCCCTCCAAGCCACTCACCATCCTGACTTGGAAATATATCGCTGTTCCTTCACTGTCACTGGGTCAAAATCCTGGAACTCCCTCCTGAACAGCAGTGGTTCAAGAAGGCAGCTTACCACCACCTTCTCATGGGCAATTAGGGCTGGGCAATAAATGCTGGCCTAGCCAGCGATGCCCACATCCCATGAATGAATATAAAGAAGTTGGTAAGCCTCAAGTGACTGAATGGAATGCTGTTATTATATGCATATGTCCCAGTCTGCCTTGGTATTACAATGAAATAGTCCAACTTGTCCTGATGGGAGCTAACTCATTCCTAGCCTCTGCTGATGGGACAGAGACAGATTCCCAGTCTCTGCTGGTGGAACAAGAATACCCGCAGCCAAGTTCATCGTCAGATGTGTTTCCAGATGATCTCATTAGTAGAACATGTAATGCATTTCTATGGACTTCATAACACAATCACAATCCAGAAGGTGGTTATGGTGCTAAATTTCTAATTAAACTTACAACATGGCAATCCAGGAAATAAACAGAGATTATGCCTTATGGTTTGATTGAGAGCCACAGAAAATGGTACAATCCAAAATACAGTAATATACTAAATTAAAGGCCAGATTTACTTTGCTTGTCAAACAAGGCTCCAGATCAACCATTAATAACTAAGGAGGCACAGAACAAGAGACAGAATATAGTGCTGGATAGAAAGCTGATGAAGGGTAGTTGTAAATAGGAACTTTGCAGGCTGGAATGAGGTTATGAACAAGATATCCACGGTTTAGTCTCAGAGCCCTTGGTATTTTTTAACGTATTTTAATAAGTTGCACACATGTCATCAGCAGAGTTCTATAAATTTGAAAATACCAAACTATGACAGGGTAAATGATGAGCAGGGGAAATTAGATACATTAGACCTTTTCAATAACTGGACCAACAGGTGGCAAATGCAATTCATTGTGGATAAGAAAATGAATTTGTAGTTATATAGTACCTGTCACGTTGCTGAACTTTCCAAGTGCTTCCAAGTCAATGAATGACTTCAGTATATTATCACTTTTACAAATGCCTCTGACAATTTACACGCAGCAAGGTCTCACAAACAACAATGAGACAGATGACCAGTTAATCTATTTTGTGTTGATTGAGAGATAAATCTTCTCCAGTACCTCCCTCTTTCAACGGTGCCAGGGCACCTTTTAAACCAACGTGAAGAGGCATAGTTTGATGTTCTGTCCAAACAGGACCCAAGTGTCAGCCAAGATTATCTGCTTAAATCTTGGGAGTAAGTTTTCACTAAAAACAGACCAAGCAAAAATCACCTAATGTTCTTCAGAGTACAATAAACCCCCACTTGGAGCACTTTCTAAAATTTGTTTTCATTTCAGAATGGTTTTCACATCAAGGAACTTTTTCAAAGAGCATTACCAGCCATGATCTCAATTTTCAGTTTAGCAGCTGGTAAGTCTCAAGAGGATGAATGGACTGCCCCTGTTATTATATGGCTATGTTCCAGTCCATCTAGGTGGGACAATGAAATATTCCAACTTGTCCTGGTGAGAGCTGAATTGATCAGCCCTAGCCCCTGCTGCCGGGACAGAGTTGGATTCCCAATCTCTGCTGGTAGAACAAGAATGATTCCTGGGCTCTCCTGATGAGACAGGTAACAATTCCCAACCTCCTCTCCCAGTGGGGTGGGATAGAATCTTTCTGCTCCTGTCCCCCGCTCGGACTGTTTGCCTGTAGCTCTCCTGTAATCATGGCGCTAACTCCAGGTACAGTCAAGCTTGTGACCTTCCAGAGGCCCCGCCCACCCAAGGTGAAGGTGTGGGGACTCTTAGCCTGGCCCTCACTTCTCAATGTGCATTGCTGCCAGCCAGCAACATTACCAGGGCTAAGGTACAGGCTGAAACCTGGTAAATTCTCCATCATTTCCCACTCTCCACCATTGAGGGAACAGATAGCAGAAGCCTGTGACCGACTGGAGGTGCCAGAGCCAGTTTACACCCCATAGTCAGCCAGCTCCCAACTTAATCTAAAAATTACAGGCCATGATTGTAACCTACACTTATTACATGGTTTCATTCAGGAAAATTATTTTCTTTTAGCACGTTTTCATTTAGCATGCCGTTTTTCAGGAATACACTAGCAATGCTAATTGAGGGATTGTTGTATATTATACAGTGAAACCTGTAAATTAATGATATCTAAGGAGCTTGTATCGTGTGCTTTTATTTCCAAAATGGTCATTGTAAACTAGATGAGCTAAATATTCCAGGATTGGTTGTAGCTCCTGCAGAGTTTCTTCTCTCATCATCCCCATAGAGCTCCCATATCACTCTCCCACACTTTAATGTGAATGCACTGAATTACTCATCTCCCAAGTTGCTGGTGGCAGTGTTGAGGATAGGGCAGATTCATCCTGGAAACTGGACAGTTATATGAAGGTAAACAACGTAGTTCCTGGCTTTTGCAGGATAGCAAGTTCTTTACCCAGCATCCATTGTAGGATATGAAGATTTGTACAAGCATTCAAGCCCTGAGATTGTGATTTCTCTGACACTATGAATTCCATGTAAAGTAATCCGACATTCTACTGAAAACATTTCATCCAGTGCCACCTCATACTTAACTGTATGCCCCAAAGTGTCCTCTTTTTGGAGGTTTGTATAGATTTTACTATATTAAAATGCAGATACTCATGAGTTCAATAAATAAACCCGTGGATACTAAAGTCCTTGTTTTTTTTTGTCTCAATATTATTCAGCACTGATGGCTAGAGTTTATTCAAAAAAGACTTGCATCTGTATAGTGTCTTTCATGACCACCAGACATCTCAAAATGCTTTAAATACTTTTGAAGTGTAGTAGTCACTCTTGTAATGTCGGAAACATTAGTAATTGCACTCGTTAAGGCCACATATACATAAAACACTAGTCAAAACCAGAATTATACTGTGGTCAAGCCAAAATATGTCTGCTGGGAGAGCACACTGCACGTGGGTTTTATGGGCAAAGCTACTTGAGCCAGTACACTTAATATATCGGCAGAGATCATTAATAATATTCAATACTAAAATTCGCAACAATTCAGCAGACCAACTGAGCTTTTTTCAGGTTCAGCTTCATCTGGGCTATAACAATATGCCACTCGGTATAACAACCAGGCTCTAAGATGCAACCTCTCCCATATGGCATTTCATGCTATTTGGCTTTAATTTATTCAAGTCATATTGGGATCAAGTGCCCAAGTTTTAATAAAACTTAGAAAAATGCACCATGAACCTTCTCACATTTGTGGCAGTTTAACTGAAGCCTTATATTCTAGATAGCTGAAATAATATTGACTGCAAACTTGGGAAGGCAGTACTTGTCAGTGCAACAAATACCATGTCCGTCCATTTCCTTTAGAAATCTGATCTAGATTTATCAATGACAATTTCAGCTGTCATTTACAAATGGAAAGGGAATTCAATGTTGAAATTATTGCCACTGAAAAGGAGAAAACAAACCAGGCTGGCACACAAATTAATGAATACAGGTTTATATTACAATGTGTCTTGTTCTGGTACAGTTGTGTCTGCTTCATAAAAAATAACTCATGGGTAACTTTTAATACACAGCTCATTGAAGGAGGAGTTTATGTGGGCACAAAGCAGTAACTGCGTTTTATGTATATTTTTGCAGGAAATAACTACATCTGAGACAGTGCCATGTCAGTAAAGCATAAACATTACTAACCACATTGAATTATTTACCCATTAACTCAGTATTTTCTGTCCCATGCCATTTACCCCTGAACAGAATACTTCTTTATAGAGAACAAAGGCAAGTTCAGAAATTATGTGGAAGTGACTGCAATCTATGAAGGGATATATTTCAGATATAAATGATTAGTAGTTGTCAACCGTTCGAAATAAAGGTACTGGGAAGAAATAGGCCCATTCTGTTAAATTTAAAATTTGCTTGGATCCTCAGCAACTTAATTGTCTAAGCGGGAACCAAAAAAGAAAACCTAAAAAAGGCATGGTCTCACCATGGTACTGTAAACACAAGTATGGCAACTAAACACGATGGCTGCTTCAGAAAGTGAACATACATTAAAATGAAAACAAACACATTAATGAGTAAACCAAGGAGTCAGACTATTTTAACATTGTTAGAAAGGGAAATGCTGCATTGAAAGCCATGTGCTTTGTGCACAGTAAATCTATCATGAGCGCTAATGGTATTCAACTGAAAGTGTATTAAAAAAGGTTATGAGGCAATTTCCCAAATTATTTATAAATGTAATTCAACAATTTCACACTTGTGAGACCAGACCTTTTTAAAACAGACACGAAAATTATCCAGTCATGCAAAACTTCCTCTTAAAGATTTTGCATTTCTTTGCCAATCTTGTAGCTCAGAATTTTGTTCCAATCGATCTTGGTGCGAGTGACTGGCAGCTGTCGACGCAAGGCTTTAAACGTAGTGTCCGACATGGTCTGATAGTTTTCATTGATAGCAGTCTGGAAAAAGTGAACATTTAGATAGTGAAAAAGTGAAACACAAGTGCGACAAATAAAATAATTTGCTACAAGTTCCATAAAAAAGGGAAGTGCAAATAACAATCACTAATTGATGCTCACCTACAAGTCCCTCTCGAGCTGACGAATCAACTCAAGATTTGCTACTTTTGAGTACTGACTAATATTTTGGTTGTGGTGATAGGAAGAAAGCCTCAGTTTACTGGACCAATAGAGTCAAATCCCTCGTCAATGGAATAAATTTCTGCCACCAACCAACACACCATCCCCACAGGCTTAGATATTAAATTCTATCCAAAAATTAAAACTGGAAAAACAGAGAATTAATATATATCAATGGTGATAACTAACCACAGAATTAGCTTTATTGAATGTGTCAGATATATCATGACACCATTCACAGTGAAATGGAAAATACACTGTTTTGAAGCTCAGAAGCATTTTGTGCATAATATATTGTTAAATACAGGTCTGTGCAACTTAGTAATCATCAGTTCAATGAGAGGTCATACTAGTTTCCTTTATATACTGTTATGACATGGCAGATGGCGTGCGCCAGGTGGACCAAATTTACATGGGAAACTTAGTCGTTCTATCACAATGGTTTTGCAATTTGTATTTATTACGAGATGTGTGCACTGAATTCAGAAGTAATGAGTCCACCAAGACCTTTTGCGATTTAAAAAATTAAATTAGAATATTTATTAACAAAATTAAAAATTTTAAACATACATAAGACTACAATTATTTAATACTACAACTCCTCCTAAAATTCCTAATTAGCCCGACTACTAGTTACACCCCCCCCTTTAAGGCAACAGTCCAAAATAGATTTGAGATTTAAAACAAAACCAGCAAGCTAACACAGTACCCAATTGATAGTGGAATTCCAAATGGCTTCCCCAACTTCAGTTACTTTACATAACAGATTTATGCATAAATGCTGGAGGCTTCTTGAAGGCTGTTTCACACACTCCTGTTAGATCTTACATGGCCCTCTCCTCACATAGCCTTTCATTCTCCTTTATATATGCTTCTCTCTTTAAAATGTAAATTCTATTGCTCCATACAACTTTGAAACTGTATTTTTCTCATAATATAAAAACTTTCATGTTGCCAATATTATCAGTAACCTTTGGGAAAAATAAACACACTCCTTAGCCTTGCTTGTCTGGCTAGCTGTAAACAGACTAACATCCCTTTGAAATCCAAATCTCCCTTCACCTATCTAAAAATGCAAATTCCCTTCACACCTTACATGCTAAGCCAGCATCCATGTTTAAACCAGCATTTCAAACATTTCTACACCTAACTTCTTTTGACAACTCCAAACTTGCAGTCTACTTGACTCCAAGTGTAATTAAATCACACAGACAGACCCAACTATACTCTCACCCATAAACCTACTTTATAATAAAGCAGAAAAATATGAAAATTATACTTCTGCAACAATACTTTTAAGTGCGCCTCCTGAAATCAGTTAGCAGCTATATTCTATTCCTGGGTGGGCTTTTTCTGGCTATATCTGTCTATTTAAGCAGCTATTGTTTTAAGCATGTTTTGTGAAAGTGTTGGTAATCTGCTGATTCACGTGGTCCTCACCTGAAGACTCAGGCACTGTTCAATGAGGCAATTGGGTTAGATATTTACATTACCATACAAGAACAAAAGAATTTGAAAATCCTGAGACAAACACATGAAAGGCTTCGATGTAAAAATAATGAAAGGGAAGTTTCAGCCAAACGAATGCTGAATAGCTGTGCAGTTTATTTCTCTGCTTCAACTGACAGAATGGCACCTGACTGAGGGCATCTATAACTGTGTGCTAATCAGATTTACACAAGACCACATTAAACATAGATCTTGGAATATTAGAAATCAGTCCAAATATTTCATTGAGATAATCAAATGTCCATTTCATACCTGGTATTCATTTTCTACTGCTTCTACAAGTTTTGTGAATTCTTTTGCCATCTGGGCTTCATTCTATAAAAGAAAGCAGAGCAATCTAGATGTAAAAATATCAAGTGAGTCCGATTTAGATTATAGACTATCCGAAGGCACGTTATGTGCACATGAAAACAATTAACTTGAGCTTTGTTAAAGTTTCAATTAGAATCATAAAGGCTCTCCTGATAGTCAACATGGTATAGATACTACCTAGTTAACTATTAAGCAAAACAGACTTGATTGTCTATGCTGAGTTAGCTGGTCTAAACATCGCCTCAATACTCTTCAACCAAATGGGGGCGGGGGCAAAAAAACAGCTCCAATTTCTGTCTGCTAATCAGAAATTCATTCTGGAAAATTGAATATGGATAGGAGGATCGGGTGAAGCTTGATGCCTTTCTCGGTAGACTATTCAGCCAATGCTCCATCCAGGTTGACAAATGACAATCAGCCATCAGCCACAGCCGTTGACACCTCAAACAGTACATCAACAACATTCAGTGCTTTCAGGGTGATGTGGAGTGGAAGAGAGAAGACAGAAGGTGGTTGGTGGGGGGTGGGAAATGAAAAAATGCAAAAATCATTCATTAATATGTAAAAGATTGTGCCATAAAAATAAAACATGCAACACAAGGCAGGATTTACAAAAACAATTTGCAGTTACCTGAAAGAATATCATAAAAAGAGAAAGAAACTATAATGGTTATTATTCTTAGAATGTGGCATAGTAGTTTTACTTACAGTGACAGACATTGTTTCCTGTACATCTTTATGGCTGACCAGTTGAACATTGCCATCTTCATAATAGTGAACCTAAAAAACAAACTTGTGAAAAGGTTTGGATTTGCAATTTTCATTACATTTATTAAAATCTAATTTTACCTAAAAGGATTTTAAAATTTCTTAAAAATTACAATACTCCTAACAATCCATACTACAATTTACAACACATTTAGATTTGTATTCAGTTGTCTTTTTAAAAACCTGTACCCCACTTTCAAACAAAAAAATTGTAACTACAGCATAATGTGTGGCATAAAAAGTTTGTTCCTTTGAAAAATGGTCTGCAAACTGTTTTTAGTTGACAATCACAAGCACACTAAGAACCCAGGTTACGGAATATGCTCAGAAATTTTGATTCATCTGTGATTACACCAATATTGTACCAGAAAGTCAGTCACATGAAATTAAATACATCTTTTGCATTTCTCAAACCTATGAGCCATTTGTTAAAAGGTCATCAGTTTCTATAATTAGGATCATTGGATATTTTTCACTGTTAATTTTAAACCTTTATTGGTGATTTAGTAGCCATAATGTTAAAGCATGAGACTTCCATTTGGGAGGACAGCATTTGAATTTAAGTCTCAAATATTTACAATAGTGTCTCAGTCATTTGCTGCCTTAGTGTTAAAACTACTGTGCAACACTCTGCTCCCTTTTGTGCAGAGCCCACTGTGGCTTTGGAGCAAGCTGGGAAACACAGGTCTCGTGTTTTCTTGAAATTCAACAGAAAGTGCCTAATCAGTGGTCCTCAAAAGGGCAACAGAGGCTGCTCAGAAAATGCTTCAGTTAAGTTTTTTTACTGTTTTTTTTGTAGAGCTAGGAGGAGCACTAACACTCCTCTTAGCCCCATGGAAAACTACCCATTCAACGTCTAGTCCTATGATCCCAGCCCAGGACAACCTGGCCTTCTCTTTAAGGGAAAAGCTGCTGGCTTGGTTCTGTGAATGAATTGTATGATTTCTGCTCTAAATGTGTAAGCAGTGTATGGATAATATTTGAATAAGGTTTGACATTAAAATGGGTGGAGCCACCAGCACACTTCATCAGTTGGATGGTAGGGCACATTCTGCCCACCCAATTACACTCAAAAAAATAAACCCATAACTCAAGAGAAAGTGGGCAACATATGAAATACACACAAAAAATTAAACCTGGAGTGATAAACAACTTTACATGAGTATCTACTTAGAAACACAGCTGATATTAAAGGTAGGTTTAGGTATTCGAATGTTATAAAGAACATAATGGTCTGGACCCCAAGGACCATGGAAATTTCACCCAAGGAAGAAAAATTGGTCTAGGGCATAATGTACTATTGTAAGATTAGAGCTATATACTAAAGTTTGTTTTAGTGGGTACCACTTAGAGAGTTTAGCATAATCTTTTTTTTTCAAAAAACATTTGGTAGAGCCTATGATGGAGATTGTGTATGGTCTGAGGAAGGGAAAGGTTTACAGAGTCAAGTGATTTTTGATTCCTGCTTTATTTCTTAATATTGAGAGGATCAACAAGAACAAATAAGATCTTTAAAAGTTCTTTGGGTGGAATTGGTTATGGATTGAGAGATTCACAGCCATATTACAGTTATTACAAACCTGAATCTTCAAAATGCCTTCCACCTGAGTTGATGAAGAAGCGATAGTAAACTTCCACTCTGATCTCCAACGTCCATTCCTTCATTCAATTAACAGAAAATGAAGGTGGTGGTCAAACAAAATAATGCTTTATACATGCAATTTGTCACAACAATTGGTATTTCTCTTGCAAATGCATGCAGTCCATGAACCTTGCAAATAAATAAGGTAACTTGAATCCTATTTTGATAAAGTCAACATGATATAATTTGTTTTAAAAAAAACACACATTTGAGCGTAACATTAACTGCTTGGGTTCCGTTAGCAAATCCTTGAGTTTTTGCAAAAATTGTAGGTCTAATGTAGCTAAGCCTGGATGAAAACTTGACAGAAGTAATAAAATGTATAGGTATACATAAATGCAAAGAGACTATATACAAGTCAAAGTATATCAATGGCCCAAATAGGCAAGATGATAATTAAAGTACTAAACAATCAGCCCCTCCTTTTAAAAAGTCAATAATGTAAAGTAGACATTAATCTCAAAGTGGAAATATTGCAAACTTGGTTAAATGAGACTAAAAGGTGTATTCAATTGAAGAATTTTATCTTCTACTTCCTGCAGTTTTGATTTGTCTTCACATAACTAATACCTTCCATTTTGTCTGCCACAAAGCAAATTCTCGAAGCATTTAATAGACTTTTTTAGGTGAGATATTTGATCAAATAGGTAGCTTAGCCTTCAAGGCAAGGTAGGTCCCAACATCAATTCCCAATCTATGTCATGTTACTTGATCTTAGTTTGGAAGAAGATAGTGTGCTATAATTGGCCTCAGTGACCCATGGGTTAAAATTAGAGTATCAATCATGATTACCAAATGTAATTGCTGTAAAGCAGAAAGTGGGGGGGAGGAGGAGTGAGAGTGTGGGAAAATCAGACAAAGTCAAGTTTGGACTAGGTGTGATGTTACATGCAGTCCATGAACATTCCAATACCCACGGCTATAGACGCAGATGAATGGTGCCCACTCGACGAGATACCAAAGAGCGATCATGTGAATTAGGAAGAGGAGGTCACTCTTGTTCTGCCATTCAATAAGATCATGGCTGATCTGAATGCAACCTCAACCCCACATTCTTACCTACACCTGATAACCTTTCACCCTTTTGTTAATCACAAATCTATCTAGTTCTGCCTTAAAAATATTCAAAGACTCTGCTTCCACCGCCTTTTGAAGAAGAGTTCTGAAGACTCAGCCCTCAGAAAAAAATTCTCCTCATCTGTCTTAAATGAGCGACCCCTTATTTTTAAACAGTGACCCCTAGTTCTAGATTCTCCCATGAGAGAAAATTCTCTCCACATCTACCCTGTCAAGATCCCTAATTACCTACTGTACCTGCATACTAACCTTCTATGACTAACTGTAAAAACATATTCCAGCAAAAAGTTATCCCTTTTTGAAAGGGAACTTGTGGGGAGAGAGGGGGCAAGGTGATGGTGGTAGGGGAGAGAATTGGCAAGAACAGAAAAAGCTGTGGTAATGTAAGAGATCTTCGCAAAATAGTTGAGCTAGGATGATTTGGAATCAGAATTAATACAATTTTCTACATAAATATAACTGTCATTGATTTTTAACAATCAAGGCAAGTGTACAACAGGATCTTGCTCAAGTACCTGCCCCGCCTGTATAAATAACAAATATATAAATTTTAATTAAAATTTGTGTAAGACATAGGAGCAGAAATTAGGCCATTCGGCCCATCGAGTTTGCTCCGCCATTCAATCATGGCTGATAGGTTTCTCAACCCCATTCTCCTGCCTTCTCCCCATAACCTTTGACCTCCTTACCAATCAAGAACCTAACTATCTCGGTCTTAAATACACTCAAGTACCTAGCCTCCACAGCCTTCTGTGGCAATGAATTCCATAGATTCACCACTCTCTGGCTAAAGAGGTTTCTCCTCATCTCTGTTCTAAAAGGTCCTCCCTTTACTCTGAGGCTGTGCCCTCGGGTCCTAGTCTCTCCTACTAATGGAAACATCTTCCCCACGTCCACTCTATCCAGGCCTTTCAGTATTCTATAAGTTTCAATCAGATCCCCCTTCATCCTTCTAAACTCCATTGAGTAGAGACCCAGAGTCCTCAAACGTCCCTCATATGTTAAGCCTCATATGTTGGTAATAGGGGTGTTCTCCCCAGTGGGCTAGTCAATATTTATCCCTCAATTAACACCTAAAAAGAGAGATTATATTCTAGATCATACTGCTTTTTGTGGGAACTTTGAGTGCAAATTGGCTACCACGTTCCTTATATTACAAATCTGGTTATACCTCCAGAGAGTCACTGGCTATAAAGTCTGGGATGTCCTGAGGTCATGAAAGGAGTTGGATTTTTAAAAATTCCATTCATGAGATGAGTGTCACTGGCAAGGCCAGCATTTATTGCCCATCCCTAAATGCCCTTGAGAAGGCAGTTTGGAGCTACCTTTTTGAACTCCTGGAGTCCATCTGGTACAGTTACAACCACCGTTGGGGAGTTCCAGGGTTTTGACCTGGTGACAGCGAATGAACAGCAATATATTTCCAACTCAGGATGGTGTGTGACTTGGAGGGGAACTTGCAGGTGGTGGTGTTCCCATGCATCTGCTGTCCTTATCCTTCTAGGTGGTAAGGGCCACATGTTTGGAAAGTGCTGTCAAAGGGCAGTTTGACAAGTTGCTGCAGTGCACCTTGTAGATGGTACACATTTCTGCCACTGTGTAGCAGTGGTGGAGGGAGTGAATGTTTAAGGTGGTGTAAAGGGTGTTGATCAAACAGGCTGACTGATTGATCCTGGACGGTGTTGACCTTAAAGTGTTGTTGGGGTTGCACTCAGCCAGGAAAGTGCGAAGTATTGCATCTCACTCTTGACTTATGCCTCGTTGACGGTAGACAGGCTTCGAGGGATCAAGAGGTAAGTTACGCACTACAGAATTCCCAGCCTCTGATCTGCTCCGCTCCTGCAGCCAGTGTTTAGATGGCTGGGCCAGTTAAGTTTCTGATCAATGGCAACCCCCAGTGTCGATAGTGAGAGTAATGGTAATGCCACTGAATGTCAAGGGGAGATGGATTGATTCTCTCTTGTTGGAGATGGTCATTGTCTGGCACGGAAATTACTCGGCAACTATTAGCTTGAGTCTGAATGTTGTCCTGGTCTTGCTGCATCCAGGCACAGACTACTTGGTGTGCATATCCACAGATCCCTGAAGGTAGCAAGGCAGGTAGATAAGGTGGTTAAGGCAGCATATGGGATACTTGCCTTTATTATCCGAGGCATAGAACACAAGAGCAGGGAGCTTATGCTGGAACTGTATAAAACGCTGGTTAGGGTACAACTGGAGTACTGTGTCCAGTTCTGGCCACCACATTATGGGAAGGATGTGATTGCACTGGAGAAGGTGCAGAGGACATTTACCAAGATGCTGCCTGGGCTGGAGGGTCTGAGCTATGAGGAAAGATTTGATAGGCTGGGGTTGTTTTCTTTGGAGCAGTGAAGGTTGAGAGGGGACTTGATAGAGGTGTATAAGATTGAGGGACATCAATAGGGTGGATAGGCAGGCACTTTTTCCATTAGTAGAGGGGTCAATAACCAGGGGGCATAGATTTAAGGTAAGATGTAGAAGGATAAGAGGGGAGTTGAGGAGAAATTTTTTTCACCCAGAGGGTGGTGGGCGTCTGGACTCAGTGCCTGAAAGGGTGGTTGAGTCAGAAACTCATAACATTTTAGTATTTAGATATTCACTTGCTTTGCCATAGCCTCCTGGGCTATGGGCCAAGCGCTGGAAAATGGGATTAGTATAGTCAGATCTTTGTTGACCTATGCGGACACGATGGGCCGAATGGCCTTCTTCTGTGTTGTAATTGTCTATGAGTCTACTGCTTTAGTTTCTGAGTTGCGATAGGTACTGAAAACTGCAATCATCAGCAAACATTTATTTTTCCCAGCCATCCTCCTTTTGATTTGTCTTAAATGCCTCAAGTCAGACAGCATGGTAGTTTTGTCAACACCTTTTACTGTGTCATTTATGAAGAGTTGCCACAAATATCAATTTTAACAATGCTGATTACTTTTCCTTCTCAGGGGTTTCATTTGAAAAATACCTTTCAAAAAAGCTATCGTAAGAAAAGTTCAACATACCAGAAATTTTTGGGTTGGAACTGATGGCTCTCAATGCATACTATGATGGTTTGATGTCCTTCAATGGTTTTCCCATATACCTGGAAAGAGATTATAAAATTTAATAAACACAGCATGTTCAAAATAGAATTTGAATACTGGATGAAGGAATCTTTTTACCTAAAGAAACAAATATGATTTACTGAGTTTCAGGAACAAGTGTCAATTCTAAATCTGGAGTATTTAGAGTAAATTTTCAAGTTCCAGTGATAAAAACATAATTGGATGCTCCCAAAGCAAATTATGCTTAGATGACATGGAAAGCAGCAGCTGGAATACATGCCCTGAAGGAATGACATTCACTGCCAAATGAAATTGTTAGCAACTTCAGGTTAAAAGTACTTCAATATTCCAGAGTTCTAAGTATCTGACCAGGCAGTACTTTCTCCTGGTGGCATAAATTCCATTGAGAATTTCACCACATATGGCAAAACCTTTATGGTGTACAGATTTTGTCTACTTCCAGAACCAATCCAGAGAGAGAGAGAGCCTAGTGTTGCTACCCTTCACAGTCTGGCGGCTTCACTGGTTTCATTTCCCACTGTTGCTTTTTCTCTCAGGCCTTTTATATATGGCAACCGTAGCAAGGTAGTTGGTAAAAGGCCTGGGAGAAAAAGCTGTGGGGGGAATTGAAACAATCTTTCAAATACATTTTGCCATACAGTAACAGTGTCAACCAGTACCAGCTAGGGCTGACATCACTCGTCTGATGCTGGTACCCAGACCAACAAGTAGAATTTGAGGAGAAGCAATGACCATATTTATCTACCAGATGGTGAGAAAACAAAGCAGAGGAATGCAGACTCAATCATGCCTCGTGGACACTAGTTCCCATATTTATAATACGTAAACAGAAAAGGCAGACCTAGGATCATTGTTTTAGCAGGTACACTACTCACTCTCCTTTGGAAGACAGCTTCCATGTAGGCATTTGAGGGTAGTACTTGAGAAAAATACGAAACATTATGCAACACAATATACTTTGAGTTTAATAATTGTTAATATAAGGGTTGGCCATCTGCCACCCACAAAGGACCAGTTGAATTTAATTTGAATGCTTGAATAAGCTACTGACTAGGTTTGAGTGAGAAGAAAACGTACTAGCACAATCACAAAAGTGTAATAAGGGCATCCAAGTTATTAACAGAGATTTAAAAAGGACAGTCATGAGGAAGAGCACTTTATTTGGCATGGGGCAGAACAGTAACATGGGTACCAACCTACAATGAAAACAGCAGTGTTAGATGAAACATATGTAAAGTAGGCCATCTTAACAGCAATCAGATATGCTGTGACAAAAGCAGCTGAGATGAACTTTGGCAAATTGACACCTTCACTGTGGAAAAGCATACTAACAATGTTTCAGATGGATGAGTTGCAAAATACCTGTAATACACATGAACAACTGTATTGGCCACTATTAATTCAAAATGAAATACTTACAGTGCAGACACCATTTGCATAATGTTCTTTTACATATGCTCTCATAGCATTATCCACAGCACTTCTCCAAGATTCCAATGCATTCTCGACATCATGGGGCTTGGGATCACTTGCTTCTTTTCGTAAATGGTCAAATTTGAATGAAATCTTGTTCCTGGGATCCAAAAATCTACCATTGCCAAGGTCACCATGCTCTGTTATTAAGACCTGTAATATAGCAATACCGAACGGCATGTTATTTTTTTTATTCATTCATGGGATGTGGGCATCGCTGGCTGCCCTCAAGAGCTGAGTGGCTTGCTAGGCCATTTCAGAGGGCTTTTAAGAGTTAATCACATTGCTGTGGGTCTGAAATCACATGTAGGCCAGACCAGGTAAATACAGCAGATTTCCTTCCCTAAAGGGCATTAGTGAGCCAGATGGGTTTTTACGACAATCGATAATGGTTTTATGGTCATCATTAGGCTTTTAATTCAAGACTTTTTATTCACTTCAAATCCTACCATCTGTCATGGTGGGGTTTAAACCCAGGTCCCCAGAAAATTACTCTGGGTCTCTGGAGTACCCCCAAATGCAAGATCTTGCATTTTCAGAATTCTGAATAAGTCGATGTTATTCTAATTCATTTTATTAATAGTTATGCTATATCTGCAACATACTTATGCATAAACTGATACCTAGTGCCATAAAGTCAGTAGAATTATGGTTACTTTGTTAAATATTTAAATTTGCCATTTTATCCGGTAGCAGACCAGTCCAGTGCAATACCACTATGCCACTGCCTCCCCGAGGGAGGGAAAATGAAAGCCATTTCAGAGGGCAGTTAAAAGTCAACTGTACTGGAGTTCCATTCGGTGGCCAGATTGGGAAAGGAGGACAGACTTCCTTTTGTTACAAACCTCGCAGAGACTGATAATTTAATATAAATTTTCCAGTGACCGACAATCACATGACAGGATTTCATGTTTTAAGACTTTTACTGTAACAAATCAAAATCGACATCGGCTAAAGATTTGGTAGGCAAATACATAAAACCACATAAAAGGTACTCCCAATTGACTTCTAACACAACCGAAACCCCACTCCACATTTAGACATTACATCACACTCTCAGCAGAGGTGCAGTCTTGTAAGTCCCACCAAGGTGACTCTTCTAGTGTCCTTTCAAACAAAGTCCCCTCACTCAATCTTTTGAGCATAACCAAATGGACTTCCAGTAGCTGGGCACCCTCTGGCGACTCCTTGGTCTTTAATTCTCCACAAGCCTAGTCTTTCCAAACAGGGAATCCATCCTCACCAGCACTCTGCTTGGTGGTTAACCCAAAACAGCCCTTTTCCTCTGCTGGGCATAGCAGTACCTTCTTTTAGTTGACTTCCCCAAACCTCTGTGTCTGACTAAGAGTCTATGAGTCTGCGCACAGCAAGACCAGCTCGCTGCTTCCTTTGTGCCCAGGTGTTAAAACTTGCACCTTACTTTCAGTAAGTTTTGACCTTGGCCTCTGTCCCCATAACAACCAGGTCACATGGGCTTAATTGTGACAGATTTCATAGGGGGTCATATTCCCCTCGCTAAACAGTTCCTTTTCACTTTGAATTAAAGGAGGCAGTTTAAAACATACCCGTCTTATCAAGTCCAATAGTTGTAACACCTCCCATGAAGGCCATTAGTGAACCAGATGGGTTTTTAATGACAAACTGGTAACTTCATGACTATCATTACTGTTACAAGCTTTAATTCCACATTTATTAATTATTTAAATTTAAATTCCATTAGCTGACTTAGTGGGATTTGAACTCAAGTTTCTGGAGCATCAGTCTGGGCCTCTTGATAACTAGTCGAGTAATATTATCACTATGCTACTGTATCCATATTATATATACGAAAAAATAATTATTTTACTGTTTTTAAAGTTCTTAAATTAAAGACAGTTCCCACGCTAATTCAAGAGAAATAAATCTGAAAGCAATATCTTACTAAAAGAACAAGTATTTTACATGGCCAACATGTCCATCTGGTACTTGCAGTGAACAGAACATCTCATTATTCAAATAATGTGCGAGTAGGAACACAAGAATTATTACTCTGACTGGAAATGAAAGAATCTTACTTTCCAACTATGTAAAATGGCTTTTCATTGTGAAATTACGTCCATCAGCAAGATCTTGCATTTTCAAAACTGAATAAGCTGATGTTATTCTAATTTATTTCGTTAATAGTTATGCTATATCTGCAACATACTTATAACATACATAAACTGACACCTTGTGCTATAAAGTCAGTAGAATTAGGTTTACTTTGTTAAATAATGTAAATTGGCCATTTTATCTAGTGGGAGACAGTTAGTGGAGTTAACAATCAAACTAAGTTGGCAACACTGATCAGGAAATAATCTAATTATTTTATGAATTAATTCCACTTTTTAAACTTTATTGAAAAAATGGGCAATGGAATAGGATATGATGTTTTAAAAAGCTATGCCATTCACTTCTGGTTAAGCAATAGCAGGTGGCAGCTCAATTATCCTCTCTGTAGGAATACAGAATCAGCAGGCTGCTACAGGAATGGTCTTCATCACCACAAAAATATGTTCAATTGCTTCGTCACTTAGTCCACAAAAAGTATAAATGAAAAGATTTTAGCTTCATTTTATGTTGATTCGCTGATGCCATTATAAAAATTTGCAATAAAGAATCAAAATAAATATCCTGCTGAAATTTAGCTGGCTAATCAAACATTAGATCAGGAGTTCACCATCTGGGAACTGGAGACTCAAATATAACAAAAAGGCCATCAGTGACCATACCTCTAATTCTGTTGCCAACACAGACAGCTGAGCTTGCTCACCCACAGATCTCCTCTTCCACCTTCCCCACAAGACAAGGAGTTAAATATTTGCTTTGGGAAGTACAGCACAGATATGCAATAAAATTAACAATTACAGTATGTGAAGTTAAACGTGCTCATGCCAATTTTATATATTAGCAGTTTCAAGATGACAGACAGATTATTCCATACCTGATCATCATACCCTTCAATTTTTGCTGGAGTAAACTGGTCCACATTATACTGTGCAAAGGCACTAAAATTAGATTATGAATAAAAATCAAAATATTAGGTTATAAGGTATAGAAAGGATAGATTTCCCCAAGTACAAACACATGCAGCTAAAATAGTTAGCTCCCCAAATATTCAAATTTTACAAAGCCCTATTGGGGGAAAACTTAACATAATAAAAGCAATTTAGAGCATTTAATAAATTTTTGTAACAAGGAAGATTTTTATTTCATTTTTAGAACACTAAAATGGTCATCTGCATTGCACAGTGAAATACTTTCATTTTAAATACAAAAACTCTACACATGCAAAGATAGGGTGAGGGGCAGGATCAGGCTGGGCTGTGATACCCCTTGTACTGAACTTCCTGTCAACGTTCAGAATCAGTCACTGTCCTCTAGGGGACAGTATCCAGCAACAAGGAAATGGCCTGATGGGGAGCAAAGTGCTGAGAAAACTGCACTATTCATATTTTTGCTGGCTTTCATGTACAGTTCAGTCTTCATGTAATGTTTCAAGAACTTGACAGTATTCTGGGTAGGGCAGTGAATTATCTCTGCAGAGAATTTACTGCAATGTCATGGGGTCTCTAAAACCTTTGTGGATCTTTGCCTCCCAGCGTTTGGCCAAAAGCCAATGGCCTGTAAGCAAGACGCCTGGCCTACCTGCCTCATTGCAGGCAGAACTAAAGTTCTGATGCAGAGCAGAACGCAACTAATACTGAAAAGGAAATCTCCCCATATTTGAAAGGTTGTGTCATATGGAGTTTGTTTTTGATTGATCATATTATTGTCTGAATAATTGTAAGAAACATTTATTTTGCAATTATAACAGATTTAGTATTTGAATAGTTAAACCATAACTCTACTTACTGTGCTGTACCCTCCCTGAGAAGATTGTCCTCATTGAGCAGCAACCGCACATCTGGTGGCAAGTTTAACAATAGTGCTGAGTTAGTCATGGCAACAAAAAGCACAATTCAGGAATGATAGAGGAGTTATGCTAACAGACTACATATAGCTGCAGTAATACATCTTCAAATCAGCACTGGGCAACTTTTTAAAAATTCATTAATGTGTTGTGAGCCTTGCTACCAAGGCTGGCATTTGTTACCCATCCCTAATTGCCCTTAAGGTGGGGCAAGTCACTTTCTTGAACTGCTGCAGTCTGTGTTGCAGGTACATCCACAGTGCTGTTAGGGAGGGACTTCCAGAAATTTGACCCAGTGATTTTAGAGGAACAACAATATAGTTCCAAGTCAAGATGATGTGATTGGAGGAGAGTTGCTCGGCGCAGAATCCTCAACCTCTGACCTGTTCTTGCAGCTATAATATTTATTTGACTGGTCCAGTTACATTTCTGGTCAATGGTATCTCGTCACCCCCCCCGCAGAACCCACACTGAACACTGGTGAAGTTATTGGTGACTAAGTGCCACTTGACAACACTGAAGACACCTTCCATCACTACTGATGGTGAGAGGAGACTGGTGGGGCAATAATTGGCTGAATTTGTCCTTTTTGAGAACAGGACATACCTGGACAATTTGACATCTACCCAAAAATGTGGTAGTGTTGCAGCTGTATTGGAACAGCTTGGCTCTGAGCACAGTTAGCTCTGGACCACAAATCTCCAGTACTACAGTCGAGATGCTGTTGGGCTTTTGTTGTATCCAGTGCCTTCAGCTGTTTCTTGATATCACATGGAGTGAATTGAATTGGCTGAAGACTGGCACCTTTGATGCTGGGGTATTCAGAAGGCAGCAGGAATGGAACATCCACTTGGCATTCCTGGCTGAAAATGGTTACAAGTGCCTTGTCTTCTGCATTGAAATCACTGAGGATGGGGTTGTTTGTGGAATCTTCTCTGGTTAGTTGTTTAATTGTCCACCACCATTCATGACTGATGTTGCAGGACTGCAGATCGTTGATCTGATCCTTTGGTTGTGGGATCGCTTAGCTGTGTCTGTTGCATATTGCATCCATGATTTAGCATTCATCTAAGTCCTGTGTTGTAGTTTCACCAGGTTTGCACTTCATTTTTAGATATACCTTGTGCTGGCCTAGCATACTCAGTTGCACTCCTCATTGAACCAGGGTTCACTCCCAGCTTGATGGTAATGGTAGGGTGAGGGATATACCCAGACATGAGGTTACAGATTATGGTCAAATACAATTCTGCTGCTGATGGCTTACTGCACCTCAGGGGTGCCCTGTTTTCAGCTGCTAGATTTCTTCTTCAGCATTCAGCATGATGGTAACGCCACACAACATGGAGAGTATCCTCAGAATGAAGACAGGATTTTGTTTCCACAATCACTGTGCTTTGGTCACTCCTGCCAATACTGTCATGAACAGGTGCACTGGCAACAGGGAGATTGGTGAGGGAGAGGTCAAGTAGGTTTTCCCCTTTTGTTCATTCTCTCACCATCTGCTGCTGGCCCAGTCCAGCAGATGTGTCCTTCAGAGCTCAGCCAGTCATGATGTGACTCAGCCACACTAGGTGATGAACACTGAAGTCTCCCAGCCAGGGCACATTCTGTTCCCTTGCACCCTCAGTGCTTCTTCCAAGTGGTGTTCAACATGGAAGTACAATGATTCATCAGTGGAGGGTATGGTAGTAGTTTGTGGTACTCAGCAGGCTTTCTAGTCCATGTTTGACCTGATGCCATTAGCATGGGGTCTACAGTCAATGTTGAGGACTCCCAGGGTCATTCCTTCCTGATTGTATACCACTGTGCCAGCACCTCTGGTGGGTCTGTTCTAGCAGTGGATCATGGCATACCCTAGGAATGGTGATGGATGAGTCTGGGACATTGTCTGTAGGGTATGATTCACTGAGTATGGCTACGTCAGACTTTTGCTTGACTAGTCAAGTGGGACAGCTCTCCCAATTTTGGGAAGTTCCCAGATGTTAATGAGGGTGGCTTTGCAGGGTTGATTGGACAGTGTGTGTCTTTGTCATTTTAGTGCCAATATGGATGGTCCATCTGGGTTTATTCTTCTTCAACTTTTCTCTAGTGGCTTGACAGAACTGGTTTGTTAGGCCATTTCAGAGGGCAGTTAAAAGTCAAATGTACTGGAGTTACATTTAGGCCAGACTGGGAAAGGACGACAGACTTGCTTTCGTTACGAACCTTGCAGATACAGATAACTTAAAAATATATATAAATTTCCCAGTCATTGACATAACCACATGGCAGGATTTCATGTTTTAAGACTTTTGCTGTAGCAAATCAAAATCAGCTGAAGATTTGGTAGGCAAATACATTGAACCACATAAAAGGTACTTCCAAATGACTTCTAACACAATCGAAACCCCACTCCACATTTATACATTACATCACACTCTCAGCAGAGATGTAGTCTTGTAAGTCCCACCAAGGTGACTCTTCTAGTGTCCTTTCAAACAAAGTTCCCTCACTCAATCTTATGAGCAGAACCAAATGGACTTCCAGTAGCTAGACACCCTCTGGTGACTCCTTGGTCTTTAATTCTCCACACACACATCCTCCTCAAACAGGGAATCCATCCTCACTAGCACTCTGCTTGGTGGTTAACCCAAAACAGCCCTTTTCCTCTGCTGGGCATAGCAGCACCTTCTTTTGGCTGACTTCCCCAAATCTCTGTGTCTGACTAAGAGTCTATGAGTCTGCACACAGCAAGACCAGCTCGCCACCTCCTTTGTGCCCAGGTGTTAAAACTTGCACCTTACTTTCAGTAAGTTTTGACCTTGGCCTCTGTCCCCATGACAACCAGGTCACACGGGCTTAATCATGGCAGATTTCATAGGTGGTCATATTCCCCTCGCTAAACAGCTACATTTCACTTTGAATTAAAGGAGGCAGTTTAAAACATACCTGTCTTATCAAGTCCAGTAGTCATAACACCTCCCATGAAGGCCATTAGTGAACCAGATGGGCTTTTATGACAACTGGTAATTTCATGACTATCATTACTGTTACAAGCTTTAATTCCACATTTATTAATTATTTAAATTAAGTCTATTAGCTGACTTAGTGGGATTTGAACTCATGTTTCTGGAGCATCAGTCTAGGCCTCTTGATAACTAGTCGAGTAATATTATCACTATGCTACTGTATCCATATTATATATACGAAAAAAATAATTATTTCACTGTTTTTAAAGTTCTTAAATTAAAGACAGTTCCCACGCTAATTCAAGAGAAATAAATCTGAAAGCAGTATCTTACTAAAAGACAAGTATTTTACATGGTCAGCATGTCCATCTGGTACTTGCAGCGAACAGAATATCTCATTATTCAAATAATGTGCGAGTAGGAATACAAGAATTATGACTGACTTTCTGCATGCCCCTCAACTGTCATGGGCATAAAGGCAACTTTGGAGAAAGGGAGAAAAAAATATGATACGTACAAGAATACTCAAACAGCGACACATTGGGGAGGAAGAGATGTTCCCAGGAAATCATTCACTGGAAAGGAACTCAATCAATGTTTGTGCAAATTTGCCAGTCAACAGTTTACTCTGGTTACATGTAAAAGCTTCAAGTCTCCTGCTCTAGCTTTTTGTCTTCAACTTTGTCTACATTTGCTAACCTTTAACTGCTAGAGATACCCAATAATAACCTCTGTACAAATGAACAAAAGGTTGAAAATGCTCAATTCCACAATGCTTTCAGATATATCAATTTGCACATGGGGCTATTTGGGGATCCAGATGTCAATAATGGATTTCTGATTAGTAGTTTTTAAAAAAATCAGTAGTGGACATCATTGTTGGGTACATGATTTCAACAGTCATTCGTCTTTTAACTGTTTTATGCATTTATTGATAAACTAGTAAGAGAGTTGTATAATTTTTTTTGATGGTTGAGGGCTTTATATCCTCGCTTACTAAATGTTGCAGTGCTTCTGTTACTGGGCCAGTAATCCAGAGGCCTGGACTAATAAACCAAAGAATGAGTGTTCAAATCCTAACATGGAGTTTGAGAATTTGAATAGAGGTTTTTAAAAAATTTGAAAATAAAACTGGTAACAGTAAAAGTGACGATGAAATTGTCAAACTCGATTTGAACAATAATGCCCTTTGGGGAATGAAACCAGCTGGCCAACCCTGGTCTGGCCTGTGACCCAAATCCCACACCAACATAGTTGACTCTTAACTGCCCTGAAGTGGCCTAGTAAGCCACTCGGTTGGATCAAACCGCTCCAAAGAATGAACATTGCGGCAACCCCTCCGATCCTGAAAATTTAATCTTACAAATCACAGGCTCTGATTTCTGTAGAAGTTAATTAGCTTTGAGATTTAATAAAATTAAAAAAAATTCTTGTCTCATCTCTCTTTCTTAATCCCATCTATTTTCCCAATCTTTATTTCCCTTTCTCTACATGATTTGAACCTAATTTAAACTTCCTGCTTTGCACATCCTAGTTTAGACACTGCATATCTCTGAGGATCTTTCAATCTGGTGTTTTAAACAGCCTCACTGTTTCTCGCCCTGCTCACACAGGCCACAAATGTCCTCTAGAGGGGGCTGGCTGGATTTAAAAACTTCTGATTCGATCAAATTTCCAAAGCTTGTAAAAACTTCTGTGGGCAGCTGTCAGCATAGAATGGCGAGCACCAATTCTTTCCATCTGACAGCAAAATCTAGTCCAATGAGTAATAAGGGAACAAGCAAGGCATAACCACCACAAGGAGCTTCTGTTGAAGCAGAATCCATTTAAAGTGGTGCAAAACTGACTTTCAGATACTCGTGTACTAATAAGTCTAGTTGCTCAGGTTGCATAAATAACCAGGTGCATGAACAAAAAGTGGACAGGATGCTGATCAGGAGAGCAGAAAATGTATTCCCAGACATGCAATATTGATGAACTACCAGCTGGACAAGAATAGCACTGTTCACGTTCCATCCCTCTGAAAGGCTGTACCTTTTAGTTTCAACCAAGCAGCTTGACAGGAACTTCAAACTTAATCTGGCATACAAATACACAAGGTTACCATGCTGTATTTTCACAATCTTACATGATAACTACTGTAAATATAGAATAGTCATGCCGTAGTTTCCTGCAAGCTTGTATCTGTTAATTCTCAACCATAATTAAGAGTTAACAATTAGGCTCCCGAGTTGCACCCTTACAAATAAAATGAAAAGGCACAGTCACCTTATAAGCAATTTAACAGAACTCACCATTAAAAACTTCATTGAATTCTCCTGGTGGAGCATGAGTAATGAAGTTTGCTGCTATGCGCACCTGTAATTAAAAGAGACGTTCTAATTAATTTTCATCCATAACTTACACTCAAGTTTAAAATAGCTCAAGTTTTAATGTTCCTAATTGAGAATAAAAGAATACAGAATTTTATCAAAACTCTTTATTGAATTATATGGTTCATCATTTTTAACCTTCTACATTCCACTCACCATTTGTAAAATACCAAAATGAAGAGGAAATAAATCAGGTTTCATTAACAGCAACTGCATTCTTATGCCTTCCAATAATATTGAAAGTGCCTAATGGTCCACTTTGTGATAGACTGCACATACTCATGTAAAAGTCAGATTTTTGAGACCAGTTTTTTAGGACAAAAGTCCTGGGGTTGACTTTTACACAGGTGATGTTTGAGGAGTTGGCATGTGTACTTGATTTGGGTCCAAGTGAAATTCAAAACAAACCATCACAATGGAATAAAGTGAAAATTAACAACACTAAAGAATTTATATAATTCATAATCTGATCACTTAAAAAATTTAAATAAAAACAAAATGTATAAATGTTTTACTTACCAGTTCTTATTTTTAAATAACATTTATACATTTGCACTGAAATCAAATCATGAACATCTCTAGGATTATACTTTGGTTCTGAAATTTTTGGGCTTTTGTTCCCTGAAAAACTAGGGTCAACTTTTACACTAGTTAAGTTAAAGATTTTGGTTTTAAGCTAAAAATCACGCGATTGACATTTACATGAGATTGACTCTTATAATATACAGTACTACTACAGTGCATTCCAACACTACCCTAAATATACTTGTTTCCTTTGTTTTGTTTTACTTGTTCAGCCTGATTCAGAAACTCAGTACAGTTTAGCGCTATTTTTGTCACCATATATACATACAGGCATAACACAGCTTCACCACAATTCCACTTCAGTAAGGGGTAAAGATTGCTAATTAGCACCTCTATGTTGGTTGGCATTCACAATTAAAAATTTCCCTAATGCTTCTCATTTCAACCAATGCATTCTTGTACTTTGAACCTCCCTGCACATTGCTGATTGCAACCCTTGTTTACCCAGGTTTAAACCCTGTCCTGCTTTTTCTCATGTTTGTAACTCTTTCGAGTTATCAACAGATCGCATGTAACTCTTTCGAGTACATTCACAGTTCTTGGTTTCCGGGAGTGGGACATGAACCCACAACCTTCTGATTCAAAGGCGAGGGTGCTATGAACTGAGCCACAGCTGACACCTCTTTACCCAGGTTTAAAATCAGCAGCTGGAGCTTGGACTGAAATCAGGAAGCAAAGTTGCCAATTAAATATCACAGTTCAGAAGAGTGGAGTAAAGCAACATTTGACCTCTCTAGGTAAGAGGAATGCACTGCCATGCTGCTACTGCTGGCAATGTCATTGGAAGGAGGGGGGGGGGGGGGGAAACAAGAACTTTCACTTATACAGCATCTTATAATCATTAAGTCAGTTTTTCAGTCAGTGTCTTTTCCTGCACTGATGTAAGAAGTACAGCAACCAATTTACACAGAGCAAGATCCCAAAACAATGATTACTTAAAATAGATTGAGTTATGCTAATTGAAAGATGCATATTGGCCAGAACACTAAGAAAACTCTCTGCTCTTCTTTAAATAGTGCCATGGAATCTTTCACACTCATTTAAGTACGCCTTGGTTTAATATCTCATCTGAAAGATGGCACTCCCTTAGTACTGCACTGAGATGTCAGTCTAAATGATGTGCTCAAGCCTCTGGAGTCGGACTTGAACCCACAACCTTCTGATTACCACTGAGCTATGATTGAAAGCCATGTCACTTTAGGAGTACCTGAGTGAGGGCAAGAACTGTCTCTAAGATAACCCCCTCATCCTTAATTTTAGCCCTGAAGGGAAATCAAAAAATGAGTCTCAAGCATATGAAGTACATTTATGGTTTGTGAATTCTCACTTCATTTTCAAAATAATTGATAAATGATCAGAGGTATGCTAAATTTTTGAAACTTGGTCAAGTATAACTGAAGCTTTTCAGTCCTTGAGACCCACAGTAGCATGTTTTTAACTTTAAAATGCAGTTCATTGGACCACTTTCATATTAAAATGTTAGAAAAGCTGAAGCTAACTGACCAGTATTGGAACTTGCAGAGCTCTGTTTTCTCCTTAGACCAAAGTGTAGCCAGCAGTACAACATGATGCACCACTCAGAGCAGATAATAGCCCTGCATAGCACCTGGGTTATAACTAAAGCATAATACGCACATTTAGAAACTTAAGACAGGCATCTTAATGCACCCGTGTCACACATGTATATTACCTTTGGGTAAATATTTGGAAATATTCTCAAAAGAACATGCAAGTCCCAAATCTCATTTGTGACAAGTTACTACTTGCAGCCAGGACAGCAAAGGTATGTTAATCAGCCTTGACAATAGGAGTTAGAGTGGGTGGTAACTGATAAAAAATTCTTTCGAGTTATCAACAGTCACAGATTGCAACTCTTCTGAGTACAATCACAGTTCTTGGTTTCCGGGAGTGGGACATGAACCCACAACCTTCTGATTCAAAGACGAGGGTGCTATGGACTGAGCCATAGCCGACACCTCGTAACTGATAAGGTGAACAGCAGCCAACTGCTATCTAATAACCTGCATTACTGCATGGATTGCTGGACTTCCATTGAACACAGGATTAGGCTCATCTGCAACACTCCTTGCTAAATTAGTGAACTGTTGCATAAGATGGCTTAGATGAAATTACTGAAATGTGCAATGCCAATAGTAATATGGATAGTGTCATAACTTATCTCTGCCACACCCTCCATCTCCCTTTCCAGATCAAGATAATTGCCTACCCCCTCTTTGGTAATAATTGAGGCACTTGGGGGTTACCATTGACCAGAAACTGAACTGGACTAGCCATAGAAATACTGTGGCTACAAGAGGTCAGAGGCTAGGAATCCTGCGGCAAGTAACTAACCTCCTAACTGCCCAAAGCCTGTCCATCGTCTACAAGGTACAAGTCAGGAGTGTGATGGAATACTCTCCACTTGCCTGGATGACTGCAGCTCCAACAACACTCAAGAAGCTTGACATTATCCAGGACACAGCAGCTCGTCTGATTGACACCCCATCTGCAAAAATTCACTCCCCCCACCACTGATGCACAATGGCAGCAGTGTATACCATCTACAAGATGCACTGCAGCAACACACCAAGGCTCCTTTGACAGCACCTTCCAAACCAACAATGACTACCATCCAAAAGGACAAGGGCAGCTGACACATGGGAACACCTTCACCTGAAGTTCCCCTCCGAGCCACTCACCCTCCTGACTTGGTAATATATCGCCATATCTTCATGTTGCTGGGTCAAAATCCTGAAGCTCCCTCCCTAACAGCACCGAGGGTGTACCTACGCCACAGGGACTGCAGCGGTTTAAGGTGGCAGCTCATCACTACCTTCTTAAGGGCAATTAGGGATGGGTAATAAATGGTGGCCTAGCCAGCGATACCCAACATCCCATGAATCTTGCAGTTTGAGACACATTATGTTGTCAGGTTCTCATCCAAGACGAATTTCAGTGGCCCAAACCAATCCCTAGATTTTCTTTATCTCTTAATATAACTAAATGACATGCTTCACTTTTCTCGTCATATTTAATTCAAAATTTCTCTTCGACATTCAGTTGCATTTTTTTTTTACACTCCTGGCACACCTATTTATATTGTTTTTGTTTTAATGCTGTGCCATTTTTCTTCATGGCCTTAAATGCATTTACTTAATTTTTAAGTTATTTGGTTATCCCCTTCAACTGGACGGGTGAGCCTTTAAGCTTGGTCCATTTGTTTTGTACAAGTAAGCATTGGTCTACTGCATTCAGTCACCTTAAACGATGATGATAGGTTCTCCACTCTCAGCCATATGTAAACCTGTCAAACTCACTGACAAGACTTCAAGCACTTTGGGTTTTTATAATGATCCTTGTAATGTCAAATGCGATCACATGTTCATTTAAAGCTTCACTCACCTTTCTGCTAGAGATTTGATCAATTACTGAAATTCATGATTTTTCTCCCCTTGTTAACTCATAAAACATTTCATTAACTCTAGAAATCCCTTCCTTGTCTTGCCAACACATATACTGTCTGTCAATTTACAGCAAACTAAAATCTCCAACTACTACAGTTGACCCCTTATCACCCTTCTAACCTCATCCCATAATTTCAGATCATGCTTTCACTTTAGCCTGTAATATAGGATACCCTAAGCAAGAATTTACCTCTGGTACCATTACTTCTATTCAATGTAACTATGTCTGTGCTTTCTTTGTTTTAATATCCTCTGCTAAAGTGAAAAAATGTAAAACAAGAATGGAAGAAAACTAACTAGAATCTGGCTTTCCAAATAGGTCAGGGGATGTTCATTCATGCCTGATTTAAAGTTGTCAAATCTTGTCAAAGGAAACTGTTCCAGAAAAGGGGAAATTCACTAATTCAGAATTCCTTTTCTGAACAGCAAATTCATTACCAGCTACAATATTGCAATGATCACCAAAGCTACAATACCCCACCTTTCCTTTCCCTTAAGCTAAAATTCGATAAAGTTTCTTAAACAACATGCATTTGTACAATGTCTTTCATGACCTCAAACGTTCAAAAGTGGTTGGTACTAAGTGCTTTAGAAGTGTAGTCATGTTGTAATGTTGGGAAACAGGACAGTCAATTTGCACGTAGCAAGGTTCCACAAACAGCAATGAGATAACGAACAGATAATTTGAGTACTGGCTGAAGGATAAATGTTAGCCAGGACACCGGGAGAACCCTTCTGTTCTTTGAATAGTGCCATGGGATCTTTTACGTCAATATGTGTTGCAAACACCATCTGCTTAACATTTAAAGGAAAATCCAAACACCAAAACACTTTCTGTAAACACTTCCAATATTTAGACTAGATGCTAATTATGAATCACTTAACCATCATAATTAAACTAAGATCAAAGACTTAAGTCAGCAACAGAGACTTCATATTCTGGACAGACTGCTAGCCAGGTTAGTCATGGATAAGCCCATAGGTATCTGGCATTAATTGAGCCATAATTAATGGCTCAAGCGGCAATTCTTATCCCCTCACTGAGACCTCCCTATCCCATACTTCCCATTATTTGTCCCATCCAAGGGGCAGTGGTGAAGCCTCAATCACCAAAACACACTTTAGCTTCTTCCCTAATTCCTCTGGCATGACCTGCCCTGTTCCACCGCTCCCAACTCAAATCCATTTACCACCCTTCCAAAGCCCATGACAACATGTTCTCAAATATATTTTGTCTTTGTACTCATTAACTCCTGATCCTTGGTGACTTAAACCTTCACTACCTGAACCCCTCCTTCCAACTTGGCAGCCCAAATCATGGGTTCTGAAGAGTCATACGGACTCGAAATGTTAACTCAGTTTTCTCTCCACAGATGCTGTCAGGCCTGCTGAGTTTTACCAGCACTTTGTTTTTGTTTCATGGGTTTGTACATTAAGTACCTTTGAGTTCAATGTGACCAGGCAGTTCTGTCAATAGACTTCATGATTTGAAGTACATCCTTTCCTATCTGCTGCCTATGTAAATGATTGCAAGGTCCAGGAATCAACCAGAAAATTATTACTCTCTGCTTCAGCTCCTGGATTCTCCTTTTAGAGGATTGGATATATCAATAAACAAAATAGCAATTAAATACACATTTCTTACCTTCCACCTTTCCCAAAATAAAAAATCCACACCTGTGCGTTTTGTAAATTTCAGAGGTTAATGACTCATTGAAAAGAAATACTTTCCAGCATCTAGCCAAATATATTCTCATTTTATACCAATCCCCCCTCTAGTACTTCTATTCAAATATAGTCCAAGTTAACCTCTTCAGTCAAACAACATCTAATTCCTTTATCATTTAAAAAAAAACCTTAAATCATATTACTTTCAAGTCTGCACATCCAATGAACAAAGGCCATTTTTCTGAGCCTGACAACTAAGTTTAGGGCTTTTGGCTATCAGTCTGGGTTGGGTGTCCTTTGGACCTTCTCTAAGGCACTCATATCACCCAGGAGGCCTGCCCTCTACAATTTCCTCTGGAAACTTCCATTTTTCCCTCATTGAAAATCCTTATCAAAATGCATCTTTACTCTCAAGTCTTCCTTGTCTTGACGTTCCATTCTCTGTACTCTGCTGTAAAGTGTTGTAGAATAATTTGTATGTCAAAGGCACTATATAAATACACACCATTGTTCCATTATTCTGCCACCATATGGAGTAGTTGAGATAAAGTGAGATATGGAGTAGCAGAGAAGCAATTAAGATGAAGCTAGATATATAAATGAGGGAGAAAGGAATAGAAATATACGTTCATAGAGTGAAAAAAAAGGTGGAGGAAGTTCATGTGGAGCATAAACATCTGCATGGACCTTAAAGGAAAAATGGTCTGTTTCTATGTAATTCATTCCAGCTAGCTGAAACGTATTACAACGTATTTACAGTGCAGAAACAGCCATTTGACCCTAAAGATCCTTGCCAGTGGTTATGCTCCACACAAACCTCCATCCCATCCCACTTCATCGAACTTTAACACATCCTTTATTATTTTCACCCGTGATATTATTTAGCTTCCCCTTGAATGCATCTATGTATGCTATTTGCCTCAACTACTCATTATGGGAGCAAGTTCTACATTTAAGTCACCTTCTGGGTAGAAAAGTTTATCCTGAATTCCCTACAGGTTTCATTAGTGGCTATTTATGGCACCTAGCTCTGGCCTTGCTCGCAAATGGAAACATCTACATGTCTATGGCCCAAGCACCATTCCCACCATTTTATGAGTAAATACTTGTAAATCTTACTTTCCCTACTCGGTTTTCTGTTTTGTAGCCAGCTTGGTATCCATTTTGCTACAGCTCCCCACACCCCATTCTACCTCAGTCACGAGCCAGACCTTATAAAGGCTTTTTAGAAATCCAAATATGTTGCCTACTATAGTATACTTATATAATCCTCTGGCTAATTCTTCAAAGAATTCAATCAGGTTGGCAAGCATAACCTCCCCTTTTGGGATCTGTACTGACTATTGTATTTTTCATTTCTAGAGGTTTTCTAATATATCTGTGAGTAAGGGTTCCATCAGCTTTCCTGTCACCAACCTGAAGCTAATTGATCTAACATTCGCTGGATTGGCTCCATGTCCCTTTTTATCCATAGGAATCACATTAGTTATCTGCTAGTCTTCTGGCATTACTCCCTTTTCTAATTAACTTTTATATACATATACATGCCTCTGCTATCTCTTCCCTAACTTCTAATTTGTTCAGTATAATCCATCCAGACCATGGATTTTATTCTCTAAACTTTTAGTTTATTACCTCCCTCTACAAACAAAATCATCTCACCTAATCTCAAGAAGGGCGTGGTCAGCATGCTAAAATGCCTGAACTTTCTGCACGTTGGGGAAGGAAGAAGAGATTACTGATCAATAAAATGACTGCAAAGTGTGTATGTGTCAACATTAGATAAAACTATGATTTGTTTGCCGCAACAATCAATCAACCTGTGAAAGTTTACAACTGAAGAATGGGCATTTAAATAAGATGCCTGCAAGAGTGGAACCATAACTGAACAAGAGTTGTTACTTATTTGGTAACTTAATTTGTCACCTCAAAACGTTGACACACCACAACATATGACAGGCCAGGACATCACCCCAGCTGTAAATATAGGCACATTCCAAGTTTGGAACGGCTACATCTAAACACTGCTAGATGGTTCACCACATTTCATGTCAGCATATGATATTTCACACATACACCACTACATTTCATTGAACTCCACTGCTTCATACACCATGTCCAGTCCATCACTACAACAGCTTACTACCTTGCCCCTAGCTCACTGCTACCTGAAGCTGTCATCTACTCCTTTGCCATCCCCAGACTAAAGTTTTCCCAACACTCTCTGCTAGCATCTCAAGTTCTAACCTGCATAAACTCTGACTCATCTGAAGCTCAGTCGTTTCATCCTATCCCACTTATCACCCAAATCTTCCTGATCTCCATTGTCTCATTACATCTGCAAATTCCCCCTTTGGCCTCCCTAACTTCTCTAGCCTTGTCTAGCTTCTAATGGTAGCTGAGCCTTCAACCATCTTGCCTACACACAATTTGAATACATCACCTTTAAAAATCTGCTTTAAAAGAGATCTCAGCATCACCAACCACATCCCATCAGCCCTTCAGATTCCAAGCCTGTCATTTTTTTATGCATCGTGACAAATACAAGTAGTGCTGCCTCAACTTGAAGCTTTCAAAACTTTTGTTCAGGCACTTTTATAGTGAGAAAGAAAAACTTTTAAAAAACTCAACTCCTACTCAGTTTACTCCTTTCTAACCAATTTTTACATCCAGTTTGCTATCCTTCCTCTAACTCTATACCCCTTAATCTTCTCTTATGATCTCTCGTATAATCCCTTGTCAAAGATTTTCCTAAGGTCCGCACATCCACTGCATTCCTCCCATCTATGGCATGTTAGCTCAAGCATTCTACAAGGTTTGTTGAGCCCTATTGCCCCTCCATGCTGGCTACTTCTATTTTCTCCAACCAAATATATGGTAATTTCATCCTTGATTGAAAGACTCAAATTTTCCCTACCACAAAAGTTAAGCTAACTGGTCCGCAATTACCTGAATTACGTCCATCTTCCTTTAAAATACTGATACTACTTTGGCTACTCTCTGGTCCTCTGACGGACAATCACTCTGCCCTGCAATTTCCTCCCTCGGGATTCTCAGATGCATCCCATGGGACCTTGGTGCTCTTGTTTTCCTTTAGCTTAACTAAAGCATCTACATTTTCTCTTTTATTATAATACTGTTATCTCACTCAACAACTTCAGAATTCACTTCTCCAATATGCTTCGCTGAAGACCAATGTGATATACTTACAGGTGAAAAAATTGCAGGTGTATTTAAGTGTCAATCTTCTCTTTGGGATCACATCTCACTGACATTGATCACTTTATTGTTCCTTTAAATGTTTCCCAAAAATTCTTCCTACTTCCATCTGGCTTTCCTTTTTCAGCTAATAACCAATTGTTTTCTCATTCTAACTTAGGTGATTTTCATTATTCTTAAGAGCCATCATAGGCCCTCTTATTTAACTTTAGTAGGTTCCTAGCCTCAACTGTAAAACTAACATTGTCCATTGTTAATGGAATATACTTAACGTGTAACTTGGCAATGCCCATTTTAAAACATTCCATTGTTGTTCTAGAGTCCAATTTCTCCTTCCATTTTACCTCAGCTAGTGTGCTCAATTTTCTAAAATCAGCCCTTAACCAGCCAGTGATCTAATCTTTGCTCCAAAGTTGGATCTTAAATTTACTTACCTCATCTAACTTATCTATTTATTACTCATAACCAGATGTAGCAATGTTTCTTTCCTTGTTGGCTGCTAATGTAATCCTACCTACATTTGAGAATTTCATTGCCTGTTCTCCTCTGTCTCAATTAAAATCTTTCAGACTAATTTAGTTATGCCTGCTCATCTCCCTAATCTGACTTTCCTCTTCCATTTCGTTTTCACTATCTGTATGTCATAGATCCCTACTAATGTAACGAGGCCTTTTAAAAATCCTTGAGCTCCAACCATATTAACTATCAAGTGTCTGGTAATGCTATGAAAACTAGATGCTTCAGTAAAAATACCTGCCTCCGGTTCTCCCAGTTCTTGCATTCTGCATATTGCAGAACATGCATTTGGAGTTTTTTTTTTTGATTTCCTCATGCTTTTTTTTTCTTAAGCTACCCCTTACCTGTCACACTTGGTCCACCATTTATAATTAACTCATTTGATTTTATTCCTCTACTCCAAATCTTTCTGGTAAATTGCTTTCCGCATTATCTTTCTTTACCTCTCCTTCTCTATTAGTTGATCCTGTTTATTTTATTTTCCTAGCGTAGTTTAAATATTTCATTACTTCCCTATTTAACTATTTGCCAGCACATTAGCATCCTGCCTATTCCAAAAGTCAGGCTACAGCTGAATAGGTGCTGACACCCAAAGCGGAATCCCTCTCCCTGGCAGACATCAGCCATGTACTGATTTTTCTTGTCCTACTCTACCATATGGCTGGGGCAATAAAATTAAGACTACCACCCATAAGATCCTGCTCCTGAGCTTATTTTCCACCTAGAATTTACATTCAGGCTTTTCTTTACCTACATGGGCCATGATAGCTGGTGCTGCGTTGTCTCACATCTTACAGAATCTTTTCTAGTCTATTTAATGTGTGCCTTACCCTAACATAAAGGAAACAATGAAGTATCTGGGACAGTTGGTCTGAACTGCAACAGACTGTCAAGCCCCTCCTAACTACTGAATCCTCTTCACGACTGCATTTCTAGCTGTGCTGCTAATCTCGCCCCTTTAAGCTTCGTTTGTTGGTGTCATTAATATTAATTGAAAACTCGTGATGGATTCAAATATCAATTTCCCTAATAGTTACCATTAAAAAGTGAACATTAATAAATGAATACCACTGAATAACAAAAAAAGCAATATATTTTTCTGAAATTGGGTCAACAATACTCAGAAGGACCATAACTATCACATGATGCACACCAGACCAGACACCGAATATTGCTCCATTATTACAAACTCGATAACTGTAATTATTTGAGAATTGCTAAGTAGAAAGGTTCCTAATTAATCTTTATAAAGAGAACAAGAGCCAGGATGGAGGAAAGAGAGCATAATTGTTCTGACTGGCCTCTATTAAACAGCAGAATTTGTTAATCAAAAGTGAAGGGACATGTTTATATTGCAACTTTAACTACCTGACTCCCTGCAGTCTCCCCTAACTTGGTTAGGGCACATCAGGGAATAGAAATATGGTGTAACTTAGGTTTAGCTTTAACTTTAGCTGATTTATACCCTGGTCATCATGCTCTACTGGAACATATTTGATTGCCTTTGGGAAAGTGCAGCTAAAAATTTCCCCTGAAATTGGCCAATGGCTATATTTTTCTTATTGCATCTCGAGAGATTGCAGGCATGTATGTTCGGGTGTGGGGAAGGCAACACAGAGGGAGAGTAGGAATGGTGTCTAGATGTTATACCATGTCAGGATGAGACAGGATCAATGAACTGGTTGATCTTTCTTTACCTGCTCTTTACCATATATTTTGCAAAAACTTGTTCAGCATTTTGTTCAAAGCACTACATATTTTAACCATAAAGTATTTTGCTAGAATTTAAGGTATGTAGGAGTCTGGAGAAGTTTTTTTCACCTTTAGCACTAAATCAATTATAAAAACTGGGAAAGTTGTGTTTTCAGCAAATTTAAAATAGATTCTCCAAGAGCAGGTTATGGGACGCAATTTACAAAACTATAGTTTCTTCTCAAAAAGAACAGCAACCAATAGATCATAAAATGAAGCCTATCAATTAATATTTATGATTTCAGTATATAGTTCCAAGACCTAAACCAGCAAACACGATGACAATTTTAGGCTTCGAGGGAGTCATTTTACACACACACATACACTTTAGTTCATGAAATAAATAAACTTTAGGGAGAATCCAAAAATTTTTTAAAAATAAGCATGGGAAACATTGCTCTAACAAAATATTACTGTAACATGACTACATTTACCATCATTGTATTCATTAAACTTAACAGCCCTAGCACACTACAAATTACAACCGATCTGACATGCTTTAAAAGTAGTTTGGCACATTATTGTCTTTCGCTGGCTAGATAGTTTGTTAAATAGTAATTGAGACAGAAATGACCCATGTCACTCAGAAGTGAAACTTCTTTATAACTTTAAAAACTGATTAAAGCTCTTTCATCTTGCCAAGTGAACTGTCATGTGCATAAAACTATATTTCAAGGACTGGAAAGAGAACAGAAAAGGAAGAAAATGTGTGACGTGTATATGACATACTTGATAGCATACCCACAATTTCAGTTACCAAGTTCTTAGTGACAACTTTGGACAGTCTTCCACTGCCACACAAGTATGACATATTGCTCCAGAATACTCTTACAAAAACAAGAGTTATATGCAACAGCTTATAACTTGACTTTGAAATGTCAGTATTGACATATTATTGTCGCAAACCAACAAACTGTTGAATGTTCACTTAAGCAAACTTCCTGTAAGGCTTCAGATTGGTACATGACATCTGTCACAAATTAGTCACAGGTGCAGTGAACAAAAACTTCAATTTCATATCGCCTCACATTAAAATAATCTAAAAAGGTACCAAGACATTTAAGGATTAAACAATTCAGCTTCAATGTGGAAAGCAGCCCTAATGTCAATCTTAGCTAATCAGTTAATCACAAAATGTTCCTTTAACCATTTTGGACAATTATGTTAAGCTCTCTTGTTCCCCCATCAAACCATTAAGGAGACAGTCGGTTAGACTTATTACAATCCTGCTTTGCACAATGTCACAAAAACTCTATGCAGCTTATTATACCATTAGAGGAAAATATCTCAAGTACAGTAGAGCTACTTTTAACAAACTGGAACATCACAGGTCTACAGTTTTGTCCGTATGAAATCCACCATTCTATTTACATCATGTGACAGGAACAAAAGTGTACAGGACTCTAATGAAGGCCAAGTGACAAGAACAAAGTGTTACTAGGAAAACTAAAATTAACTACCTTGATATTCACTCTTGTAAGTCTTAAAATAATTTATGACAGGCATCAAGTTGCAAATTTACTTAAGTGCCCAATGACATCCTAAACAGTGAGAGTAAAGCTCAATGAATTTCTGATCCAAAGTAATATTTGAGGTATAGGGCAGAGTTTAAGGCCTGCAGTTCTGATTTTGCAGGCAGTTTGACACTGAACTGCTTCAGATGTTAACATGCTTCGGATTGTAGGTGTTTGTTTGGTGGTGGGGGGGAGGGAGAGGGGCAAGAGCTTTCAGCAAAGCTGCTACTTTTGGTAACTGGGAACAATAGGGGTCGAAGCCAGTTAAACAGATCATAGCTTTGTAATTTTAGCTAGCAGGAAATGTGTTAAAATATATAATTAAAAGGGAAGAAAAAGTGTAAGATATAGCCTGAGTATTTCCTTCAGTACTTGCTGACTGTGCTACCCTAAAGCAGCTACTTCACCTCCCTCGCTGGCTCAATCGGGTGGGTTTGGGATTGACAATTTGAACAGAGATTACAACAGGCGGACACCGGCTACTGCTCCGCGCCACGCCCCAGCTTCCCGGTCACTGGCCCCACACCGAGCAGCTCCCTGGAGCCAACCTCCAGGCCGGGTGCGGCCATCTGGAGGCGGCCGCTCCACAGTCCCACAGCCCAGAGGCGGGGTGGCAGGACCCCGCCCCGACCGCCAACCCTCCTCCCCAGGCCCTAACCCAGGCCACACGGGCCCTGCCCCCTCCGCTTTTGGGGTTGAGGGGGGGGGATGAGGTGGAGAGGTGTAGGGTGGGAGGAGTGGGTAACTGCCCAGGCGACCGCCATGAAACGACCGTACAAGGACTGCGGCCGGCGGCGGCCGAGCTAAAAATAAAGTGGCTCCGGCCCAAAAAAAGCAGCCGCCCCGGGCAGGGCAGGGCAAGGGGGCCCCGCAGCCAACAACGACAACAGCACCGCCCGCCCGGCGATCCTCACACCTTTCCAAATGCGTGCAGCGAGGGAGCGAGCAGAGCCGCTCGCTCACTGAGACAGTCGCCGCAGCAGCCGCTCTCACCTTCTCCTCCTCCGATACCTGCTCCTCATGATCCGCCATCTTGGCCAGGGCTGTAAATAACTGACGCGCGGCCCCGCGCCAACCCGCCGCATGCTGGGTAAAGCGCCAGCGTACGCGCCTCCCCACCCACCCCACCCCCGGCGTGCGCGCACCTGGGCAGGGGTAGGGGCGGCGGCGGCGGCGGCGCGCGTCCCCTCACCACACGCGCGCGCCTCCCTCGCAGAACAAAGCCCCTTAGCGCGCCCTCTGATGGGGAGGCAAAGTTTTTAAGGTCCATCTGTCGCCGCAGAGGAATTTTGGGCGCAATGGGTAAAATGTGCGAAAATAAAAGCAAAATACTCCGGATGCTGGAAATAGCAGTTCAGGCAGCATCTGTGGGAAGAAAAACAGAGTTAACGTTTGGAGTCGCATGTGACTCCAGAACTCGAATTGCTCTGCTCGGTTTACAGCTCAACTTTCCGCCAAAATGCACAATTTACACAATCACAAAGATAGAATCTTCCAAAAAACCAGTGCACTTGGATAATAGAACATAGTTTTGCTTTGCATTAAAAACTATTCATTGATGCATTTGGGAGGGTAATGTGGGGCTGTTTTATAAGCACAGCTGAAAATGGATTTATTGCAAGAAATTTACTGAGTACTCCACCAGTGAGTAGCCTGATTTTAACCTGAAAGTGAGTTTTAAAGAGCTACACAACCATTTTTACTCGTTTGATTTTTGTACACTAGTCAGTTTCTTAGTAAATTAAGTAGTTTGATGATTAAAAAGTTTTTAAATGGGCCTATGAATAATACCTGTGCACCTAAGAAAAGCAGCATAATTTGAAGCAAGAGCCTTCTTTTAGCAAAGGAAACTTTCAATGATGATCTGGAGGGTGTGGCCAGTTTTGAATGCGGTAGATTCAGACAAATTGACTCTCAAACCATCATAAGACATCACGGAGAACCTTAAAGTAAGTGCTTTAAGTCAGGGTTGACTTTTGCGCTGGAAGCTGGGTGTAAAACTAGCAGAAAGAAGCAGAAGCTCTACTCTGCCCTTTCTAATGAACTCATATATTCATGTGCTATTTTTAATTAAAGTTACATTATTGGATTAAAGAAATAAAAACACAGTTAGGTTCTCGTTAAGATACCCACACTTCTTTGTTTCTGTCTTATTTCACCCCTCATGCATCCAACAATTTCTTTAGTTGGGTTCCCGGTCCATCATTTGCATGCACAGAATGATGACTTTCAACATATGAACATACGAATTAGGAGCAGGAGTAAGCCACTCGGCCCTTCAAGCCTGCTCCATCATTCAGTGAGATCATGGCTGATCTGATTGTAACCTCAACTCCACATTCCCACCTACCCCCGATAACCTTTCATCCTCTTGCTGATCAAGAGTCTCTCTGCCTCTGCCTTAAAAACATTCAACAACACTGCTTCCACTGCTTTTTGAAGAAGAGAGTTCCAAAGAATCAAAGCCCCCCTGAGAAGAGGAAATTCTCCTCAGCACTGTCCTAAATGGGCGACCTCTTATTTTTAAATAGTGACCCCTAGTTCTAGATACTCCCTCAAGAGGAAACATCCTTTCCACATCCACCCTGTCAAGACCCCTCAGGATTTTATATGTTTCAACCAAGTTGCCTCTTACTCTTCTAAGCTCCAGCGGATACAAGCCTAGCCTTCCAACCTTTCCTCATAAGACAACTCGCCCAATCCAGTATTAGTTTAGTTAACCTTCTTTGAACTGCTTTCAATGCATTTACATCCTTCCTTAAATAAGGAAACCAATAATGTACACTGTCTACTCCAGATGTGGTTTCACAAATGCCCTGTATAACTGAAGCATAACCTGCCTACTTTTGTACTCAATTCCCCTTGCAATAAATGGTAACATCCTATTAATTTTCCTAATTACTTGCTGTACTTGAATACTAGCCTTCTGTGATTCATGCACTAGGACCCCTAGATCCCCTGCATCACAGAGCTCTGAAATCTCTCATCATTTAGATAATATGCTTCTTATTTATTTTCCTGCCAAAATGGACAATTCCACACTTTCCTACATTATACTCCATTTGCCAGGTCTTTGCCCATTTGCTTAACCTATCTACATCCCTTTGTAGAGTCCTTGTGCCCTCTTTATATCTTAATATCCTACCTACCTTTGTGTCATCAGCAAATTTAGTAATCATACCATTGGCCCCTTCATCTAAGTCATTTATATAAATTATAAAAAGCTGAGGCCCCAGCACTGATCCCTGTGGCACACCACTCGTTACATCTTGCCAATCAGAATAAGTCCCATTTATGCCTACCCTTTGTTTCCTTTAGCTAGCCAATCTTCTATCCATGCCAACATGTCACCCCACTACACCATGACCTTTTATTTTTTGCAATAACCTTTGATGTGTCACCTTATCAAATGCCTTCTGGAAATCTAAATACACTGCAGCCACCAGTTCTCCTTTATCCACAGCATGTGTTACTTCTTCAAAGAACTCCAATAAATTGGTTAAACGTGATTTCCCTTTCACAAAACCATGTTGACTCTGCCTGATTACACAGAATTTTTCCAAGTGCTCTGAGATAACATCTTTAATAATAGCTTCTAACATTTTCCCTATGACAGATGTTAAGCTAACTGGCTTGTAGTTTCCTGCTTTCTGTCTCCCCCCTTTCTTGAATAAAGGAGTTACATTTGCATTCAAGGTGATATAACTGTTCTATAAGCTTATAGAGCACTTTCATCTGTATTCTATTCAGTAAGATGGTGAAGAGTTGTACTTTTTCAATTTGTGTGACAATGTGTGACTTCACAGATTTCCAATTTAAAGTAATTCAAAGCTGAAGCTGAAATCTGAACAATCAGCATTCTTGAATAGTGTTTTAAAAGTTGCTATTCGCAAAGTTACACATTTCAGTGTGCAATGCAGCCATAGTAAATGCCAGCATCCTTTTAAAATTGCATTTTGCTGTTTTTAAATAGAACAGTGATTTTTGAGGTATTATTCAGTCACGGAGATAAAATTATTTTGCAAACAGCTGCTTGACAATGCAACACTTGAATATTGCTGAAAAGAGAAACATGTGGCCAAAGCTTTTCATCTTGCACTCATCAGGACAAATGCAAGAATGCCAAATTTCAAATGGTCATAACAATTTATACTACAGGAGAAAAGGGTGCTGATTGACTGGCAAGTCAATTCTGATTGGCTGAGGCATTGCCATGTAGAAAGCAACAGGGAACTATAGGCTCCCCAAGCTCCCGGGTAATCTAAAAAAGACACAAGGTTTGAAAATATTCCTTTTCTTTGCAGAGGACAGGTCCCTGTATATGAATGTATGTTGCTCCTAGCAAGGGTAAATGAATCAGTTACAAGCCCTACTGTTTACCTTAAATTGGTTGTTAGTGCAGCTGTTAGCACATTCAGGATTGTTCAGCAAGTGCTGCCCAATTGTGGAATCACACCTGACAGTGGATGTTTCGTTTTGGGTTTTGCAAGCGTGAACAGGTTGAATATGGTCTTCATACTGCCTATGACGAGCAACCAAAGGAACAACAGCTTGCTTAACCTGTTATTCAAACTGTTTGTAATCTATGAATTTTCAGTCATGTGAAAGAATTTCCTTTTTATTCCTTAAATTCAATTTTGAGATGGAGTGGTCTAACACGCTCCTTTTTCTTGACATGCTGGTTGCGAAATCCGCCAATGGGTTCTCCACTACTGTCTACCTCAAGCCTACCTTCACTGTTCAATATGCATATTGGGATTTGTATAGCTCCACGTGCTATAAGATTGATCTCATCAGCAATCTTGCAAATAGGATCCTAGCCATTTGCTCATCTTGCAAGCTTGATGCAGAAATAGAGCACATCAAAGCTAACCTGTTGGACAGTGGCTATCCTGATCAGATCAGTGCTCGCTGTGTACCGCGCCAACTCACAAATGGTCCAAAGGCCACCACTTCGGACCTGCAAAGTACCCGGTCTACCTCAAATTACCCTGGAAAGGCAAAATGTCCCAAAACATTTGAATAATAAGCAAGCAAGCTGTTTCATACTGCTACTATGCAGTGGCTATATGAGTGTATTTTCCACCAACAGAATGCTGTTGTCAGTCCAAAAAAATATTCTGCCTACCACAAAATTGAACAATGTTGTGCATGAATTTCAGTGCCGGTGCGATGTCAGGTACCTAGGCTGTACATCCGAATGACTGCATGTTCCTTTGATTGTTCATAATGGGCAGAATACCAGAAACATGTCTCTCTTTTCAGCAATATTTCGCTATCACTGAGGCTAACTATTATATAACTAGCGTAAGCATCATGAACCCCAGTAGGCTACCAAATCAGTGTTTATGCCCCCTGCTTGGTTGAACTGTTTATAGCATCGAGCAACTGAGCCATACAGATCTAAACAGTCCCACGTTCCTTCACTCATCTGTGAGTTAGCTACTCTTTGCCATGATGATGGTGAGTACACAAACAATTGGCCTCAGAGTTTCTGGCAAAGGTAGGGGAAAATTGACCAGTTTCTCACTCTGTCTCCATCCATTGATTCCTGCTGGAAGTGTGCACGTGTGTGCATCTGGTGAGGCCAGAACTGAACCAGGGTGTCATATTCTTGTTGACACTGCCAAAATTCACAAATGTAGAATGGTCCCTTGCATGAGGGAAGGATGGATGTCTAATGCATGTGAAACGGTACTCAAGTGGAGACCAATGACTTCAGGAGAGGAAGGTGAGAATCTATGTCCAAATGTTAAAAATGACCTCATAACTTTGTTATTGTGGCAATGATGGTGGGAGATTTATGACAGTGTTTAGGAAACAACATCATGTGAGGGCATTAAAGGGTGATCAGGAGAGGGACTGGCAATGGGGAAGCCCGCCTGCACCTCCTGTCTCCATATTCACGTAAGCATTTTTGTAGCAGTTTGCAGCGATTCCTTTAAAAGCTGCTGGTTAGACCTGTAGAGCTGGTTTATCTGAAGGCAGCCAGTCTGGCACCAGCTGCATTCAAGGAAATCTGATTTTGCACTGGAGGCTTCAAGGAAGTGATACGTCTCTTATTTGCACACGGATAGGCCATGGGCACTTAATCTTTTCACTAATACCAATATGGCAAGTGGCGTACTTCTGGTTTACAATAAGCTTGTGCTTTCTGCTTGCCATAGTAGAAGCTTTGGCGGCCATTTAGTGCCTGAGAAATGGATACGGTGCCATTGAATTTCTAGACTTTACTTGCAATAGCTAGAACTCATGAAATTTATTTTACATCTAATAAGTTAATTTATCTTTTTTTTTACTTAGACCTGAATTCTACCCTTGCCCGAAGTTGCCGCAGCTGGAAGTGGATGTAAAACCTGCTCCTGGCCGAGTTCGTGCTGTGAACGCAATCTTACGCTGGGTGAAATGCAACTGCAGGATGTGTTTTCTGTGCGTGGGGGTGGGAACACGTTGGGCGCTAGGCCAATGAAGACCCAGCAGGGTGTTCAAAAAAATTTAAGAGGCAGCTCCCTGTAGGCTGCCAGGAGTTGTGGGGAGGCTGAGGGAGCTGTTTGGAAGCAATCCAACAAATATCCTGGTGTCCAGTCATGGCCTCAGCACCTGGTGGTCATGGACGGTGGGAGAGCAAGTCATGTGGGCACTCTGCCCCCGTTTCTCAGATGAGTGCCTGGGAGTGCTGGTCAAGGAGCTCAGTGTCAGGCAGCATATTCTAATGCCCAGGAATGGCAAGAGAAGGCCGCCCCACCTGACCAAGAAGGCCTGGATAGAGGTCGCTGCCCAGGTCAGTGGGCACAACGTGGTGTGCTGCACGTGGCTTAAGTGCCGCAAAAGGTTCAATGATCTGCTATGGTCAGCAAAGGTAAGTGCAGAGATGGCATGGACCAGTGCAGAGAACTTTAGTCGTGTACCTGTCGCATGGAACATTCAGAGGTCCAAATGTGTGTATGCCAACTGGCACATAAACCTGCCCTGCCAAGGCTGGGATGTCAGCACAAGTCGCCTCAGTGCATTGCAGGGTGAGATGTGGCATACTGACATGCCTGGGTGGGAGGGCGGGTGGGAACCAGGTAAGGACCTTCAGGGAGATGGAGCGATAATGAGGCTATTTTTCCCTGTCAGGAGAAGAGCGGTTATAATGCTGCAGAGCACCACAGAATGGTGGACGAGTGCCAGATGTGTGTAACCTCATGAAGCACGAAAGCAATGCACTGGAGCTGGAATGCCACCTGGCTTGCTCCTCCGGTCGCAGTGAGGCAAGAGTCTCGGATGAAGTTAATAGTGCAGGTGACAGATGTGCGTGAGGTGGGTACTGGAAACAACAGACTCTTCTCATCAGAAGCTGAACTGTCATAGCCAGAGAGCCCACTGAAGGTCCAATGCAGAAGGCACCATGCAGCAGCTCTCCACTATCTCCTCAGCCTGCCTGGTATAGTGACTATAATGATTGAATGAACAGACCTTTTGCCTTCCTCCTGCAGATGCGCCATCCGCAGGAGCCACCGGTGACCCCGAGGACCCTCCATTGAGCTCCGAGGGAGACATCACACCTACACCAGCGTTGCACCGTCTCTCTGAACCAGGCACCAGCGCAGAAACTCACACGTCAGCGGGCATTAGTTATTCAGCTCCACGAGTAATGCACATCATACTCGCATGAGGAGCTGGCAGAGGCAGAGAGGTCCCAGGGAGCCAACAGTGGGAGCACAGCTGGAGACCAGGACCATGCTGTGTCCGAGGCAGATGACGAGCCTCTGGAGTCGGCCATGAGGTGGCAGATGCTGGATGTCCAGCAGGATGGGCGGGGAGGACTGGCAGAGATCCATGAGGGTCTGAGTGCATGGTCTCTGTCATGGAGGAGTCCATACGGAGCATGAGTTCTGCATTGACCCTTAACACTGAGTTCACAGCCTTCTCTATTAACAGAGTGGTGACTGTCATGAGAGGCAACTTTAGGAGCAGACTCAGAGGTTCCTGGGGTTGCACTCAGACCTGCAAGCCCTCACTCAGGCAGTGACCTCAGGAGGTCACTGCCAGTGTGAGAGATGGATGAGGCAGCTAGTCTCCCTGATAGGTCCCTGTCCATCAATGGTGAGCAGGGAGGTGCAAACGCACCTCACACTGGCAGAGGAGCTGCCTGCCATCTCCATGGGCTTCTCTCAGGGTGCTCTGGACGAGGGCACGAGCTCCTCCATCTGTTTGCCACTGTCCGCTGCATCTGATGGTGTCATGACGACTGAGGAGTTCCCAGCCATGCGCCTCTCCAGGCTCTTCCTCTGAGTCATCACTTGAGTCAACCTCCGTGGCCTGTGGAGCTGCCTCGCTTTCCTCAGCCTCCATTGGGTCCTCCCTTGCCAGAGCCAGGCTGTGCAGGGTGCAGCATACGACGACTATGGGAGAGACACGCTCTAGAGGATACTGCAATGCTCCCCCTGACCGGCCCAGGCATCTAAAGTGCATCTTCAGCATCTTCTCCACCGCCGCCCTTGTGGAGGCATGACTCCTGTTGTATCTCTCCTCGGCCTCAGTTGGCGGCGATTTCCAGACCTATCATGTGATGTATTGCTGTCACTGTGTCCCTGGAGAGATGAGGTCCACTGCGGCACTGGACAGCGGACATCTGGACTTAGTTGGAGCCCTGCCTGAACAGCTTGGCTAGGGCCATGGCAAGTTCTGGAGCACAAGTCTTCAGTACTATTGCTGGAATATTGTCAGGGCCCATAGCCTTTGCAGTATTCATGCCTTCAGCCTTTTCTTGATATCACGTGGAGTGAATTGAATTGGCTGAAGACTGGCATCTGTGATGCTGGGGACCTCCGGAGGAGGCCGGGATGCATCGTCAACTCGGCCCTTCTAGCTGAAGATTGTTGCAAATGCTTCAGCCTTATCTTTTGCACTGCTGTGCTGAGCTCCTCCATCATTGAGGATGGGGATATTTGTGAAGCCTCTACCTCCAGTGAGTTGTTTAATTGTCCACCACCATTCATGACTGAATATGGCGGGACTGCAGAGCTTAGCTCTGTGTTTCATTTGCTGCTTATGCTGTTTGGCATGCAAATAGTCCTGTGTTACAGCTTCACCAGGTTGACACCTCATTTTTAGGTATGTCTGGTGCTGCTCCTGCAATCTTCATTGAACCATTCATCCCTTGGCTTGATGGTAATGGTAGAGTGGGGGATATGCCAGGCCATGAGGTTATAGATTGTATTCGAGTACAATGCTGCTGGTGATGGCCAACAGCACCTCATGGGTGCCTGATCTTGAGTTGCTAGATCTGTTTGAAATCTATCCCATTTAGCACGGTGGTAGTGCCACACAACATGATGGAGGGTATCCTCAATGTGAAGGCAGGACATCGTCTCCACAATGACTGTGCGGTGGTCACTCCTACCGATGCTGTCACGGACAGATGCACCTGCGACAGGCAGGTGGTTAGGATGAGGTCTAGTATGTTTTTCCCTCTTGTTGGTTCCCTCACCACCTGCCACAGACCCAGCTATGTCCTTTAGGGCTCAGCCAGCTTGGTCAGTAGTGGTGCTACTGAGCCACTCTTGATGATGGACATTGAAGTCCCCCACCCAGAATACATTCTGCACCCTGCCACCCTCAGTGCTTCCTGGCAAGTGGTGTTCAATATGGAGGAGCTGAGGGAGGGTGGTACATGGTAATCAGCAGGAAGTTTCCTTGCCATGAGACTTCATGAGGTGCGGAGTCAATGTTGAGGATTCCCAGGGCAACTCCCTCCTGACTTTATACCACTGTGCCACCACCTCTGCTACAGTGATGGTGATGGTGGTGTCTGGGACATGATCTGATCTGGAAGGTGTGATTCAGTGCCACCACCTCAGCTGGCCCTGTCCTGCTGGTGGGACAAGGATGGTGATAGTGGTGTTTGGGACATTATCTGTAAGATATGATTCTGTCAGACTGTTGCTTGACTAGTCTCTGAGACAGCTCTCCCAATTTTGGCACTAACCCCCAGATGTTAGTAAGGATGGCTTTGCAGGATCAAGAGGGCTGCAATTGCCATTTCTGGTCCCTAGGTCAATGGTCCATTCATTTCTTTTTTGTGACTTTGTAACGATTTGTTACAGCTGGGCATTTAATAGTGAACCATATCTGGAGTCACAGACCAGGTAAGGACAACAGATTTCCTTTCCCTAAAGGACATTAGTGAACCAGATGGGTTTTTACAACAATTGACAATGGTTTCATGGTCATCATTAGACTTTTAATTCCAGATTTTTATTGAATTCAAATTCCACATCTGCTGTGGCAGGATTTGTACCCAGGTCCCCAGGGCATTACCCTGGGTCTCTCGATTACTAGTCCAGTGACAATATCATTATGCCATCGCCTCCCCTTATGATATGGGTAACATAAAGCTTTTTATGTGTATTAAGCAATTTGTTGAGTTACTGTAACAGGTGACTGTTTCATATTTTGTTGCATGTACTATGCCGTGTCATTTATCTGGATGTCAACATCTTTGTCTTTGATGTAGCACTGTTATGCACGTGATATATAATTGCTGCCTTGCAAGAATTGGCTAATAATGTACACAGTGCTGTGATTATTATCTCAGTGTATCCTGGTACATGACTAATATACATTGCAATGGAGATTCTTTCTGCGGGATGGTAACTCCTACATCTCAGTGATAAGCTGACGTTGTTTTGAAGTTTTTCTATATGATATAAAACCACATTATTCTGTAAATCTGTGATAAAATTGCTGCTGAAGTGCGCGTGGTGGCTTGCTGTTGTTTCAAGTGATGTTGAATTTTAGTAATTCTGTCAAAATGGCGAGGTGAACTGATAGCAAACATCTGAGCTAAGCATCTTTATTACTCAGTGAGGAGTTCCCAGGCAGGGTTCATTCTTAGAAGTGTCTTCAAAAAGAAATCAGCTGTTGTGTTGCCGTGTTGGCAACTGCAGCAGATCTTCACTTTAGACAACCTGACTTACTATTTGCTACAGTTTAAACTCTTACAATACCGTTCTTCAATTGAAACTGAGACGCATGACACTGATTTGTAAGATTTGTATTTCATTGGCGCTTTGATCCCTGATAACATTATTCTGTGCCCCCATTTTCTTCTTTTTTCTCTCACGGGCAGTACTCATTGCTGGGGTTTGGGTGCCAACAACTCTTTGACACTTATTCTAGGTGAGTCATTCTTCATGTGAACCCAGAACAAGCTATTCAGTTATAGAGGACAGCAGAACTTTTTATGAATTGCTGCCTCACTGAATTTTGCAGCATCCGGTCCAAGTGTACTACAGGGGAACCCACACCACAGTATTCAGCGTAATCCATGTGCTGAGTCTCTAGTTTATCTAGTCTGTTTATCTGTGCCATAGGCCAGCACAACTACATTTTTGTCTGACTCACAAAACCTGAAACTCATGGGTTTGCCCGAATAGCTCCATCGAAAGGAGGCTAATGGAATCTGATTCTGCACTCAGTGATGTCCAAATACGAACATTTTACACCAATATCAATGGATGGTGATCAGGAATGGGTGGCCTGGTTGATTTTTCTCAAGAGGTGCTGTAAACACTTCTGGCACTCAGCTATCTCAATGCAGACCAAAATTCAAAACTGAGGCTCTTGTGATATAAGTAGGTCATGAGCACCCCAGAGGTAATTTTGACTTTGAGTGACTTTAATAGAAATGGAAATCATGAGGAATGCTTATCAATATCACCCACTTCACACTGTCACCCAAAATCAGAATTACCCCCACTAACTTTAAGGCATTGGGTTGCAGGATTAGCTGCAGCTCAGAGGAAAGTATTCCAGTCGCAGTAATAGATCCACCCCTCTAAGACCCAACAACCAGCAAGGCTGGTTTGTAAATCATTAGCATTTTGGCATACAGCAGTCCTGCCTGAATCACAATAAAGATGATCAAATCTGTCATGGATGGTTGCCTTGGTTCTGGACTTTGATCACCAGGCGAGTTGACTTGGCACCAAAGGGATTCCACTAGCCTCACCCTTCAAGGAGGACAATAATAAGCTGGTCAAGAAATGATACGGTCCCTCATCCTGATGATGTGAACACTGTACACAATTGCTGGTCCAACAGAACCTCCGGGACAAAGTGACAGGAATGAACTAAGGAATGAAAATGCCAGAATATTTCAGAGCAGTAATCACTAAACAAAGTAAGACTTAAATAGGAGAGAAAACAGGAGGATTCTGAGGTTGGATAATAGTGTCATAAATTTAAATGGGCATTCACCAGCCCCTGTGGGTGTGAGGAGGGGAGGCAGATACAAGAGTACATAGTTTGGATTCTAAAGTTACCAGCTAAGCTCCCAGTATTAAAGAAATTGACCAAACTTGACCCTGAAGCTGTCTGCAATTTAGATGCCTCATTTGCCTACTCAGCTATAGAGACTATTCTGCAAAAGTCACTAATTGGCTGTCAAACACCTTTGGGATGTCTTGTGTTCGAAAAGGCATTGTTTTAATGCAAGCTCTTTCTTATTTGCAGTTGAGCATGGGGGACCAGGGTGATTGCATTGACCTGATTGGAGACCTCCCTCGAGGCAGCTGAAAGCTGGAGGAGCCAAGCTCCAAGCAGGATCACCCCTCTTTTGGTACACCTTCCATCTCTACAGAACAAAGAAGGAAGCTTTGCTCATATTTTCCCACTGTAATCACTGCGAACAATTTTTCTCTCGCTGCCACATCTTTGTCTCTTATGGAGAGCTGCAATTCTTTATCACAGAATCACACAGTGCAGAAGAGGCCCTTCGGCCCATCGAGTCTGCACCGACACGTGAGAAACATTTTATGAATTGCTGCATCACTGCATTTTGCACTGTCCAGCCCAAGTGTACTACAGACAGTCTCTCTGCGGAGAGGAACTGCCATTGCAATATTCAGTGTGGTCCACACGTTGAGTTTCCAGTGCTGTTTATCTGTGCCACAGGCTAGTACAACTATGGCCTGACTCACAAAATCTGGAACTCATAGATTTGCCAGAATAACTCCATGAAGTGGAGCTAAAAGCGTGCCACCCATTTCCTGGTATCATACACTTAAATATAATTAATTTTATCACACAAGGGCAATGCATTGTCCTCCCAGGCAGTCTGCCTGCACCATGTGCTTTCCTCTCTGAGAGGATGAGTTAAAACTTGCTGTCAGATCCCTGCCAATGCTACAGTAACTCAATAGTAAGTTGTTTAGGGATGATTGGGAATCTGCTTTTCTTACTTGCCTTTTTGGAATTTGGAGTGAAAGTGTCTGGCCTCTGCTTGGAAGCATCCCAGAACAGCATAAGAATATTAAAAATCATTGAAGCTCACACATGAAAATAATCACTTGGACAAGGTAATGGAAGGCACTCAATAGTCAGTGGCCACCAACTGTGAAACAGTGAGGAGTCTCAAAAAAAGAGACAATTGGTGAGAATTTTTTTTAGAGACATTGAATAAGTTGTTTTTACAGATTGTCTACATAATGGATTTAATCCAATCCATTTTATATCCTAAAATAAGGCTCTGCAAAGATTCTCCACATCCTGTAAGGGTAAAGCAAGTAAAACCTCAGGATACATTACATTCAACATGATACTGTATATGTAAAACCAGCCACATGACACTTCCATATTTCTAATAGCTTAAGTGTCACTTTGCTCCAGCAGTATTTCAAGAAATCTCTCTTTGCTTAACCTTATCTCATGTCTCAGGTTTAGAATGCAGTAGATTAAATAATTCATAACATAGTGATTTAGGCAATACACTGTCAAACTGATTTTCAATAGTGGACAAAAGCAATGACACATTGTGGATTTACAGCATTTACGTAGCATTATTTTGTGCCCCATTTTCTCTTGAAGTCTGTAGACAAGAAAATCATATGGGGTTTATAATGGGCAGCCAATCGACCCGCTAGAGTTTTCCGCCCTACTGAATTTGAAGATGTTCTGTAATGTTGCTGAATATGAACCTTTATGTGACTGTTTGTTGCTGACCTATCTATTGAGTTTCTTTGTTATATCCTGCTGTTGGTTTCAGACGAATGACTCAATTTGACGAGAGTTTGGAAATAACTTTCCAAAATGACCGTGTCAAACAAAATTTAAATACATGGCTCATAAAATCTGGAAGAACTGCCATCAAACATATCTTCTAAGAAAACCGACAGGATCTATTTGAATTTAATGGCTCCATTCCACTTTCAGACACCTGTCCAGACACAGGGGGGTTTACATTGGATAACCACCAAAAATGGCCACAGGGATTAAGGGGTGGAATTTAATTGAGGAGATGTGGATCCAGATGCGGACAGAATTGCGTTGACATTGGGAAAGGTGGGATGCATGCAATTAAGTGTCAGAAAGCCGATTAGATACTGTGAGGGAATATTGTGAGGGATCTTGTATTCCCAGGTTGTGTTGGTGAGGTGCAAACGCAGAGAATGGCAGGGGGATGGGTGGCGTATACCCCATTCCAGTTTCCTTTGACAGCTGCTCAGGGATAGCTTGAAGCATTTTTTGCTGGAGACTTCAAGTTGAAAACCTGGCACACGTTGTTTTTCCAATGGTGGTCGGATAGCATTAGTCCCCAGGCCCTGCCTCAGAATGGAAGCTGAAGGGTTCGGGCATCCTGACAGCAATGCGCATGCGTGAAAGATAGCGTGAAAACGACAATCACAGGGCTGGGATATGGCGCGAAACGAGCCCACATGACAGGGAGCCGAGAGCAGATGAAGAAGAGGGTTGGCTACATGCAGCTGTAGTGCTGCCATTTGCTCTATGCAGCTGAGAGGGCTGGGACTCAGAGAAGCCCTGAGAACCATTGGTAACACTGTACTGCTTGGGCTCAGGGAAGCCCAGGAACAGTATTACTCAGTACAGCAGAGAACTGGGGCTCAGGGAAGCCCAGGAGCAATGATGTTCTTCTCAAAGCAGCTAGATAGCTGGGATCATGCCTGTAATAAGATACTGGGGTGCAGCATTGTGAATCCTGAGGGATGCAGTCTTGGGAGAAGAGATTCAGCAGTTGGGAGATGAACAGTCATTGGGGCAGTCAGATTTGGAGTGGGTATTGAGGGAAATCAGAAGATATATCCTTGAAATAGAGGAGCTGAAATCCCTCATAAGGAAGACAACGTTTTCAAGGACTTTGTGACTCACAGTGATCGCTGATGTCTGGATGGGTTGCCGAGAAATTTGTGGAAACTATTTTGGTTGCATCTGCCATTTAATGTGCAGTTTGTGGTGTGCTCGACCACAGTTTGCCTGTTAATTCATATTTACCTCATGTTAATTCTGTATGTTAGAATACAAGATAGATAGTATTGAATGATCTGTTGACTCTTGTATAGTAAAAACGTTTTTGTTTGCTTAACTCATGGAATCTTGTAGCTTTATTCTCTTAGTAAGTTACTGGGATTTAAAATTTTGATTACTTTAAACAAAAAGTTACTGCTCCCTAATTGGACTGCAACAAAATTGGGGGCCTGGTCTAGGATTGTAACAATATGCGGAGGGGCATGGCAATTACACAGCGGGGGCAGGCAGGAAGTCTACGAACCCACTGTGAGCTGACGAGGTGAAAGGTTTGGGCACCATTGTAAGTGATAGCTGGACGTGCATCCATTCCCTTCAAGCCAGCAGCATCCCTTCTGCTGTGTGTCCCCCTGCTGAAGTTGACCACCTGCTGCCACCCCATACTCTGTCAGAGAGATGTCTCAGAATAGACAACGCATGGCCCCACAGTTAAGTAATGCCTCCCTGCAGGTTCTCCTCTAAGCTCTCTGGGAACGGTGAGAGATGCCCTTCCCCAGCGATGGCACCAGGAGTTCCTCCCACCTGAACAAGGAGCCCAGGATGAAGATTGCAGCAGCGATTAGCAGCAGTGGGATCCACAGGCACACCTGGGTTCAATGCAGGATAAGTATCAATGACCTCCTCTGCTATCAGAGTGAATGCAACGGTGGCCTTCCAGCAAAGTGGCTCTTATGAGGGCATCAAGCAATGTATCTGTGCAAATGGAGAAATAGGCCAGGTGGTAGAATCTGTTGTTAGCCTCAGCATCACATGTAGCACAATGCCTAAACGTGTGTGCCAGATTATGCAGAGAAAGTTGTACAAGTCTCATGAGAGTGCCAGTGTGGACCATGTTGTGTTAAAGACTCACCATGCGGACTCACTACAAGCAGCCATTGTGAACTAACTTTATTTACACGTCCGCAATAGAAACCGAGAGGGCAGCAGGGAAGCAACTGTAATATACTACCCTCCCTTTCCACTTCAAAAAAACTCATAAAATGGCACATGTACATAATTTCCCAGAATACAATATGATTAAAACAACATGAACTAGACCTCAAATTTAACAGGTTGAGTTGCAAATTTGTTGTTTGAATGATCACAACAGAAAGGTAAATGACTGATATTCCCAGAGTAAATTACATGAAAAAAAATCCCTTAATACCAGTATGTGTTTAATGAAAATACCATCATTTGACAAGAAATAATGAAAAGAGCAGCTTTCTTCTTCTTCTTCTTTCTTAAATATGTTCAATTAACCTATCCGGCTTCTTTCTCTTTCTGTCTAGTATCTTCTTCTACTTCAATTTCCATTAGTTGACTCTGCCCTCTCAACAGCTTTGACTATGTCAACCCTGTGACTTTGACTATCAACTCAACTTAATGGTTGGGACTGTGACATTGATTGATTAGTCTTAATCAAAAACCCTGGCCAACTTTGCTGTAATGGTGGATTCTGTGATACCAGCAAACTTCCAGTTTCTTTGTGGGGTGAATTTTTAGGTCAGCGAGCATGGACGGGGCCAGCTCGCCGATGCGTAAAATGATGTGGGGTGAGGTCAGGCGTACGTCCCAACGTCACCCTGCGTCATTTACATTTTCAGGTCGGCGGGTGCGGAGCCAAGTTGGCTGCGCACCCGCCGACCTGTCAACAGCCACTTAAGGCCTTTAAAGTAGTAATTGAAGTAATCAATGGACCTGTGCATCCAACCTTAAGGTTGGTGGGCAGGCCGGGAGCCCAGGCGGACTTCCGATAAACATGAAACCTCATCCACGGGTGGGATGAGGTTTCATGAGGGATTTAAAATGTTCCAGAAATTTTAAAATAAAAGTACTGGACATGTCCCAGCTCATGTGACAGTGCCACATGAGGGGACATGTCAATAATTTTTTTTCTCATCTTTATTCAATGTTTGAAACCTGAGCCAATCTCCCTAGGGCAGCACTTTGCCTCAGGGGGATCTGTGCACTGTTTTGCATGCATGTGTGAAAGAGCGCACTCCCGATTTAGGTAACCCCCCCCCCACCCCCCGCCCGCACAGGGAGCGCATAGCATTTCTTGGCGCACGTCATGCTGGGTGGGCCTTAGTTGGCCCGCCCACGTAAAATGGCAGCACGTCCCCAACCGGGGGCGCCAATCGGGAACCCGACCGCTCGTGCCCGCTCCTGACAACCTCTCCAACGGGGGGAAGATCCTGCTCTGTATTTTCCACTGTTTTTCTGACTTGTATTTTGTACTATAGGAGGGTTATCTTGCTCTCCTTTCATCAGATTTCCTCTTTCAAGCAAATTTCTACAAGCCACTGACAGAGTCTCTCTCCAATCTTCACTAGATATGTGAATGCACCCGGTCTCTGCAACACCTGGAATTTTTATACTCCTCTTATCACCTCAGTGGTTTTTCACCAAGACATTCTGACCAGCACTGAACTCTCTAAGTTTCATACCTGGTGTATTATGACTCACCTTCACTTTGTCTTGCTTTTCTCTTACTTTGTGATTGATGTCAGGCTTAAGCAAACTAAACCTTATCCCAGGGACATGTTTAAGCACTAACATGTAAGGTGAGCAACCTCCTATGGACTGTGGGCTTATTCTGTAAGGGAACAGAAATTGTCTATCCTGTGTCAAAGAAAAACATAGAAATTACTGTCTAGCTTGACACCTAGAAAATACTTCTGCAAAGATCTCCTCACAATCTGTATATTTCTTTCTGCAGCACTATTCAATGCTGGATGATGTGTGGTACTAGTGTGTGTTTGACTCCATTCTTACTCATAAATATTTCAAACTTTTCTGACGTAAACTGCGGACCACAGTCTAACACCAACACCTCTGGCAACGTATAAATTGCAAACTTCTCAAAACCTCAATAGTTTTGCCACTCTTGGTATTGGACATAGATGCAACATTTATCTACTTGCTATAGATATTGACCAAAACAAGGTGGTCTTTCCCGTCCACTTTAAAGACATCGTTCCCATAGTTTTGTTGTGTTTGACCACGGCATGAAATGAACCAAGGTTGGATCATTTTTCATTTTGAGATACACTTTGCAACTTTTCACCAACTCTTCAATATCTCTAACTACTTTTGGATACTAAAAATGGCTTCTTGCTACTTTCATTCGGTCTATCCCTGTGTGCTCTTATGAAGTTCCCCTAACAACATCTCTCTAAACATTTGTGGAATAATGACTCTTAAACCCCAGCCTTGTCCTACACTTAGTTTATTTCTACATGTGAAATACTCCTGTAGTTTCACATCATCATGCTTTGCTGAGTAACTCAATGGCTAAGAATCAATCAGTTTTCACATGAAATCTTGAAAGAATGTCTGCATTTGCATTATCTGCTGACTGAAAATAGTTAATATCGTACTGATGGCTCATTTTATCATTTGGTCCTCCTTGCTCAAAGACCATCTTGTGCTCTCTTAGCACTTCCTCAATGTCAGATGCACTCTTACTGACTTCTACTGTAAATAACTCAGCCCAGATTAACCATATCCTTTTTAAACCAATTTCTTTGCCAGCAGGGAGACTTTATTCCCTCCTACCACTACTAATGGCAAGTTTTTTAAAAATTCATTCACAGGAAGTGGGCTTCGTTAGTTGGGCCAGCATTTATTGCCCATCCTTAGTTGCCCTTGAGAGTGAGCTGCCTTCTTGAACCACTGCAGTCCATGTGGTGTAGCTGCTCCCACAGTGCTGTTAGGAAGGGAGTTCCAGGATTATGACCCAGCGACAGTGAAGGAACGGCGATATATTTCCAAGTCAGGACAGTGAGTGACTTAAAGGGGAACTACCACGTGGTAGTGTTCCCATGTGTCTGCTGCCCTTGTCCTTCTAGATGGTAGTGGTCATGGTTTTGGAAAGTGCTGTCTGAGGAGCCTTGGTGAGTTTCTGCAGTGCATCTTGTAGATGGTACGCATTGCTGCCACTTTGTGTTGGTGTTGGAGGGAGTGAATTTTTGTGGATGTGGCGCCAAGCAAGCGGGCTGCTTTGACCAGGATGGTGTCAAGCTTCTTGAGTGTTGTAGGAGCTGCACTCATCTAGGCAAGTGGGGAATATTCTATCACACTCCTAACTTGTGCCTTGTATTTGGTGGACATGCTTTGGGGAGTCAGGAGGTGAGTTATTCGTTGCAGGATTTCTAGCCTCTGATCTGCTCTTGTAGCTACAGTATTTATATGGCTAGTCAAGTTCAGTTTCTGTTCAATGGTAACCCCCAGGATGTTGATAGTGGGGTATTCAGTAATGGCAATGCCATTGAACATCAAGGGGCGATGGTTACATTCTTTTTTGTTGGAGATGGTCATTGACTGGCACTTGTGTGGCACAAATGATACTTGCCACTTGTCAGCCCAAGCCTGGATATTGTCCAGGTCTTGTTGCATTTGGACATGGACTGCTTCAGTATCTGAGGTGTCGCGAATGGTGCTGAACATTGTGCAATCTTCAGTGAACATCCCCACTTCTGATCTTCTGACAGAAGAAAGGTCATTGACAAAGCAGTTGAAGATGGTTGGGCCGAGGACTACCCTGAGGGACCCCCGCAGTAATGCCCTGGAGCTGAGATGACTGACCTCCAACAAACACAACCATCTTCCTTTGTGCTAGATATGACTCCAACCAGCAGAGAGTTTTCCCCATGATTCCCATTGACTCCAGTTTTGCTAGGGCTCCTTGATGCCACACTCGGTCAAATGCGGCCTTGATGTCAAGGACAGTCACTCTCACTTCACCTCGAGAGTTCAGCTCTTTTGTCCATGTTTGAATCAAGACTAATGAGGTCAGGAGCTGAGTGGTCCTGGCAGAAGCTAAACTGGGTGTCAGTGAGCAGGTTATTGCTAAGTAAGTGCCGCTCGATAGCACTGTAGATGACCCCCTTCCATTACTTTAATGATGATCGAGCGCAGACTAATGGGGCAGTAATTGGCCAGGTTGGATTTGTCCGGCTTTTTGTGTACAGGACATACCTGGGCAATTTTCCACATAGCCGGGTAGACGCCAGTGTTGTAGCTGTACAGGAACAGCTTGGCTAGGGGCGCAGCAAGTTCTGGAGCACAAGTCTTCAATACTATTGCCAGAATATTGTCAGGGCCCATAGCGTTTGCAGTATCCAGTGCCTTCAGCTGTTTCTTGATATCACATGGAGTGGATTCAATTGGCTGAAGACTGGCATCTGTGATGCTGGGGACCTCCGGAGGAGGCCGAGATGGATCATCCACTCGGTACTTCTGGCTGAAGATAGTAGCATTTACTTTAGCCTTATCTTTTGTACTGAAATGCTGGGCTCCCCTATCATTGAGGATGGGGATATTTGTGGAGCCTCCACCTCCAGTGGGTTGTTTAATTGTCCACCACCAGTCACGACTGGATTTGGCAGTACTGCAGAGCTTAGATCTGATCTGTTGGTGTGGGATGGCTTAGCTCTGTGTATCACTTGCTGCCTATGCTGTTTGGCATGCAAGTAGTCCTGTGTTGTAGTTTCAATGTCAATACTGCAATCACAAAGTTAGGAGTGTATTTATGATGAGTAGCAGGTGGACATATTTTAATTCCCATCCAAGGATTCCTGAACAAAGTTGTGAATGAGTTATAGTTAGCTATCAAACCTCATTTTTAGAATGCTGCTCCTGGCTTGCCCTCCTGCACTCTTCATTGAATCAGGTTTGATCCCCTGGCTTGGTGGTAATGGTAGATTGGGGGATTTGCTGGGCCATGAGGTGCTGTGCGCCATCATCAACAATAGAATTGTACAATTGTGTTTAAGTACAATTCTATTGTTGATGATGGCGCACAGCACCTCATGGATGCCCAGCCTTGAGTTGCTAGATCTGTTAAAAATCTATCCAATGTAGCACAGTGATACTGCCACACAACATGGAGGGTATCCTCAATGTGAAGATGGGACTTTGTCTCCATAAGGACTGTGTGGTGGTCACTCCTACCGATACTGTCATGGATAGATGTGTCTGCGGCAGGCAGGTTTGTGAGGATGAGGTCAAGTATATTTTTCCCTCTTGTTGGTTCCCTCACCACAGGTCGCCACAGACCCAGCCTAGCAGCAATGTCCTTTAGGACTCAGCCAGCTCGGTCAGTAGCGGTGCTACTGAGCCACTCTTGGTGATGACATTGAAATTCCCCACCCAGAGTACATTCTGCACCCTTGCCACCCTCAATGCTTCTTGCAAGTAGTGTTCAACATGGAGGACCACCGATTCATCAGCTGAGGGAGGGTGGTACGAGGTAATCATCAGGACGTTTCCTTGCCATGTTTGAACTGATACCATGAGATTTCATGAGGTCCGGAGTCGATGTTGAGGGCTCCCAGGGCAACTCCCTCCCGACTGTATACCTCTGTGCCGCCACCTCTGCTGGGTCTGTCCTGCTGGTGGGACAAGGATGGTGATCGTGGTGTCTGAGACATTATCTGTAAGATGGGATTCTGTGAGGATGACTCTGTCAGACTGTTGCCTGACTAGCCTATGAGACAGGTCTCTAAATTTTAGCACTAGCCCCCAGACGTTAGTAAGGAGGACTTTGCAGGGTTGACAGGGCTGAGTTTGCCATTTCCATTTCCGGTGCCTAGGTCAATGCTGGGTGGTCTGTCCAGTTTCATTCCTTTTTTGAGGCTTTGTAGCAGTTTGATATAACTGAGTGGCTTGCTTGGCCATTTCAGAGGGCTGTGTGCCTGGAGTCACATGTAGGCCAGACCAGGTAAGGACAGCAGATTTCCTTCCTAAGGGACATTAGTGAACCAGATGGGTTTTTACAACAATCGACAATGGTTTCATGGACATCGTTAGACTTTAAATTCCAGATTTTTATTGGATTCAAATTCCACCATCTGCTGTGGCAGGATTCGAACATGGGTCCCCAGAGCATTACCCTGGGTCTCTGGATTACTAGTCCAGCAACAATACCACTACACCATCGCCTTAAGTAATTAGATGCATGACCGTATTCCAGCCAACATTAACTGACCTAACGCTGGAATAACTGTTATTGAAATAACTAATCTGTTTCACCCCAGTTTTGTGTAAGGAAATGTGACTTTGGGATTTCTTGTCAGCTTATTCCAAAATAACAGACAATGCTCCAATTGTATCAGCGATGAAAGTAAGCTGTGTATCTCCGACCTTTGTTTCTATCGTGGACGCTGGAATTATAACTTCAGTACTATTACACTCATCTCGCACATGCTGTTTTTCGTGATCTCTGACTGGGGACAACCCTGGATCTTCCTGCTTGATAGCATCAACTTCTGTTTCCGTATCTATCATATTCCCATTAGAGGACTTCCAGGCTCCTGAACTAGCTTTAGATCTATCACAACATCAACGTAGTGCATCATTGCGACCTGGAGCTTTACCACGACTTGAAGCCTTATTGTTTCCTCTACTTCTGTATGCTGTCTGGATACGACAGACTTTCCCACAGGTATTGCACTGTGACTGGAAAGGGGAGCATTTAGATGGTTGGTGGCCACGATGGCAGTGGAAACATCTAAATTTCTTACTCTGGGCTTGTGAATTTGGCTGCCATGGCCTGGATCCCACTGAAATCTGGGGGACCTCCCCTGCTGGCTCAGGAAGAGAACTCCCTTGCAAGTTGCAACTATCTCTTTCTGCCATTTCCATGGTTGTGGCCTCATCGCAGGTCTCCTTCCATGACAGCTTATTGCCTTTATACAAAAGTTTGGCCTTGATGTTATTGTTCTTTCAGCCTCCAACAAAAATATTTCTAAGTTCATGACAATGACAGTGACAAGGCAGTTTCTTTAAATTGAGAATGTGCTACAGTCTCACTTGGCAAATGTTTCCTTTGCCTGAATGCAGCTCTCAGTGCACTTTCATTCTTGGGCATGGCATGATACGAGTTCAGAATCTCATTAATTCCAGCATAGTCCATAGTACTGGAGTCTCTCGGCAACACTGGTTAGATGCTGCATCAAAAACAATTGGCTCCATCATGGTGAGGAAAACATTTACTTTATCCTCATCTTAGGTTTTATTTGCTTTCAGCTAAATGTGAAATCTTTATTCACAATTACACTTTGTTAGGGCTGAATTCCCACCTTGTCCCCAAATTTGTCTTCAGTGCCATTTTTCATTTAATTACATATCTTGCTGACCTACTGAGCTGTTCATGGACATACAAACTGATCTTTAAAACCACCCAGACGTCCTCAAAATCAACTTTAGAAATTCCAAAACGTGTGTCACAATGGTCCTCAGTCCTTAATTTCTCAAGTGAAATATAAAAACAAATTCCATTGCAGCCTCATCACCATCTTCCTGTTATGCATTGCACTGAGAAAAGATTCACCATGTGGACTCACTGCAAGCAGCTATTGTTGAACTAACTTTAGTTATACCACCCTAACAGAGCGGGCAGCATGAGGGCAACAGAGAGGCAGCAGACCACTTACTAGTGAGGAGCTATTATCTGTCAAGAGGGATGCATGCAGATAAGGGGGTCAGCTGCCCTTTGAGATGACACTGAATCTATCCTTCTGCCTGCAAGATAAACTGGCACATAATGCCAGATGGGTGGAGGAGTGCCCGATATCCCCATCCTATCCCATGCAGAGGAAGAGGCTGTGGAAATGGCTGGGTGACAATTGCGGGAGGCAAGGCAGGGGTACCAAGAGGGCAGAGTGAGGATGCCTCCAACCTGGTGCTCAGAGGCATGTTTGATACAGTGATGGAAATAGAGATAAATTGAACCATATTCTTTGAATCTCCAATGCAGGTGCTCTCATTCTGGAGGGACGACCAGCTCCAGCAACAATGCCCCAGCAGTCTATCCATGAGGCTGAGGACAGAGAAGACTCAGAGGATGCTCCCATGACATCCTTCCACCACACCCTCTACCAGGGCAGAGACAGTTATCTCTGGGGGCTCACGATTAGGCTCTGGGTCACATTATGGTCAGCACATCACAGACACATCGCAGCAGCTGATGGAGGCTGTCACAGTTGAGGGACCTGACAGTAGAGGACTGTTGAAGATCAAGCCTATGCTGAACCCATACTGATGACAGGCCTCTGTTTCTGGCCACAAGAAACCTGCTGGAGTTTCGGAGACAGGCAGGGGAACGTCTGGAGGAACTGCCCAAGGCTATTCGCAGTCTTGTGCAGATGGTGGAGGAGTCCATCCAAACCATGAGTTCTGCCATGTCTCAGACCTGTGGCTTCCTCCATGGAGAGGTTGGCGACTACCATGGAGAGTTAGGTTCAGCAGAGCATTTAGTGAATGCAGGATATGTGCTTGGATCTGCATTCCATTGACCTGGCCATGGGCTTTATACAGCGGTGGCTAGGCAAAAGGGACATGAGGCACTTGGATTCCCTCCAGGCTCCATCTCCTCTGGGAATCGGGAAGGTGTTATCACACAGAGAGCGAGGAGGAGCGCCAGCCAGCCACCTTGGGGATTTCATCTGAGGGCGGTCTAAGAGTAAGCTGCCCCTCCTCATCCCCTCTGCCAGTGACCCCTGTGCCTCCAGTAGGTGAGGCCAAGGAGGGTGCACGTGCACCCATGCAGAATATCCTCAGTAGGCTGCAGCCCTCCAGGCCTCGGACCTCCTGAGGGTGTCCACCAAGGTCCTCTCAGGCCACGGGGCATCGTACTCAGCAGCCTGCCCCCACCTCAGCTGCAGATGTTGGGATCAGACCAAGGCACTGTGATCATAAATGTAAACGTGAGATGTTGTGATGGCACAAAGGTGTTCAACCCTTCAACTGAATTTTCATGTAGATGACTGCCTTCATCCTCCCACCCCTGCCACTCTGCCAGTGCCCTTCTGAGCTAGATAGCCCAGACTGCTGCAGCCCAAGCTCCCAACATCTTGAAATTGCATGCAAAACCTTCATTATGCTTATCCATGGAACAGCACATTAGAATTGCACTGTGCCATTGCTTCCCCTCATTCTGATTTCCAGCATTGTGTGATTGAACTAATTGTGTAATTACCAGGCTGTTTCTGAAAAGATACATCTGCTGGAAAGACTCCTATGTAATTTTGTGGTAAATCACTGTGTTTATAGCAAGCTCGACCATTACACTCTCATTAGTAGCCATCAATGGATTGGTGATCTTTAGAGGCTGTATTGAATTCAACTACTTATTTCAGTAGGAGAAAGGGTCAACAATGCATCTATATCAAAGCCCTGGAAATGAAAATATCATGTGATCTATTGCAAAGTGAGAAAGTACATTCTCAGTTACTGTAATAACTGGACAATACAATCTTCCCCCCTTCACAAAAGGGATGAATTTCACTTTCCATCCATTTTTATTATTCTTTGTGCCAGAAAACATTCGTGTTGTACTGGAACACAGCAATGGCACCGCTGCTTTTTAATAAACTGTGCATAGATAGATGAGATCCATGGTTGAGCAATATTTGATAGAAATATACTCTAATAGTGCATAATCACAGATCCATCAAGGGTTGCATGTTTTTCTAAATATCAACTGCTTAAGTTATACTTTTGATTTCAATATACAAAAATCAAACTTTCAAAAAGGTTGAAAAATTTTCAGATATGACATGGACTCCATCTAGTGGCCTTTTTGCACAGAGCGGTTTCGATTTCCTGCACTGCAACTTCACAACAAAGATGTGACCCATTCATCACTGGCGATTCAGCATTGATATAGACTGGGTGTATTGTTTAGCAGCTGACGTGCCATTGAGAATACTGTATATTTAATTATATTACTAAAGTGCCAATTTCTATGCTGCATCCTGTACTATACGTGTCCTACATGTGTACAGTGCAATATAGCCACTTCAGACAGAGCACTAAATAGATACAAGGCAAATAATTGTTCACTGGTGTTGTGCTAATCAGAGGCCAAGACTGAAAATGGGACAGCCTACAGTTTTGTTTTCTTTCATGAGGTGTGGGCGTTGCTGGTTAGGCCAGCATTTATTGCCCGCAGCATCTTGTTCTCTTATGCGGGACACGCTTCATTCTCACAGGAATACCCAAATTCTTGTGACATCCATTCAATAAAATCCACCGATCTACGTAGAACAAACTGACATGTTTGGGTTGGAAGTAGTTCAGTAAAGATGCATCTTCCTATCCATTTCTGCTTTGCAAGTCAGAAATTCTTGTACATAAAAAGGAGGGATAACCTGAAAGGGCGAAAAGGCACTTCAGAAGCGCAACTTTTTACTGTTGCTGACTTTTCCCCTTGTAAAATTCCTGTGATATTTTGTATTAAAATTATTTTCTCAATAACGTGTTGTTTCTCTGAGGAGTTGAAGTTTATTGCATTGGTTCATTATTAATATGATTATTATAGGGATATAAAGCTGAAATTGAAGAAGGAACAAGATAGTATTTTCAGAGGTTAACAGGTCATGTGGTTTTAGATGATTCACTAAGCAGGAAATAGTCCATCGTGCCTGGACTTATAGCTCATTAACTTGTATGACAACATAACTGTATTTACTTTGCTAAATATTCTGTACTTTGGCATAGTCAATACTTAAGTATAATTAGCAATCAAAGAATTTCAAATAACTGCTGCTCGTAAAGGGGGCTGATAGTTCTATGCGACATACCCCACTCTTAGTCAGCACCTTCCAGGAAGGAAGGGAAGAAAACAGAGTAAAAAAGCAATCAGTTCATTCATGTCACTTTTCAGCCGTTCTGCTTTCTTGGTTGTCTGCATGGTCTTCCTAAATCCCAAGTTTAAACTAACAATTCTGTTCATACCTTTACAACCCCGGAATCCTCATTAGCAACAGGTATGGATTCAGTTTCTTTTGGTGTGGCGGAGGGGTAGATTGCGATGACTGTGGAGCTCTCCCAGCAACATCACCCGCCGATAACAAGCACTTGTATGGATAGCAGCGTGAAAAATAAAATTGCATTGTTATTTTGATCTGCATCATAGAACTCCAGCTCCCTCAAAAAATATTAAATTCAAGAGGCGAGGATTGACAAGTTGCTCTGGTTGGATGTGACTGGTGCCCAACATTTGTAAATTTGGCACCTGCTTTGGGCCTGAGTAATGGAAGAAACAAGATCCTATCTCTCCTCCTAAAGCACAGCTAACCACTACCCTAACCATGAGCTCTTGTTAGTTTCGCCCCCATCTTCACTCAAAGGTTGGATGTATGGGGCATGAAGCTTTCTGAAAGATCAACGTAGCCACAATACAATTCTTTAAACTGGCTTAACTTATCATTTCCTGGATCTTGGGACTGATGTCACTTGTGTGTTTCGACAATAAGTACATTTGTATCGCTGAGCTGAATCAAAGTTTTGCCACTACCTTGTAAACAGTAACAAAGTCCATCAGCCGCAGGTAGGGAACCAATTCAGTTGAAACATTGAATATGAATATCCTTGTTGCCTTGGTAAAATCACTGCTATAATAAAATTAGGTGGGATATATGAAGCAAGCATGCTACATATTTTATTGAATATTGGACCTCCAAAGTGGCTGTGCTTCGTTGTGTCCCCATCTCATCCAGGTCACCCACAGTTTATTCCCTCAACTACAATTCCAACCAAACTATTGACCACACAACTTCTCTTCTTGGTTTCCCCCATGCTGGTTGACATCGTAAATGGTTCCTTTTTTCAGGCACACCTCCTTCACCCTTTCAAAACAGCCATTGCCCACTCTCCTCAAAAAACCTATTTTCAACCCCTTTGGCTTTGCAAACTACTATATTCCAACTTCCATTTTCCAATCTGAAGTTCCTGAATATGTTGCCATCTCCCATGTCTGTGCCCACCTTTCCCGCAACCCCATGTTTGAACCTCTCCAATCAGGTTTCCACCCTTGCTATTGCACTGAAATGGGCCTAATCAAAGTCACAATTGATATTTTCTGTGACTGCACTCCACTACCCCTCAGTGACTTGACCACACCGTCCTCTTACTTATCTGATTGTAGCCAGAGAACCTCTATAAATGGCTTAGTTTCCACCCCTGCACTAGTACCTGAAAAGTCTCCCGAGGATTCATCATTGATTCCCTCCCTCATCTGCCTGCTGGCGCTTGGCAACATAATCTATTGACACAGCTTCCACAAGTAATACTGAACAAATGCTGCTCAACCTCTCCACCAGCACACTCTTATCGTTTTCAGCCTCTTTGGAGTTAGACTGCTTCTCTTGATGTCCAGCCTTACGTGAGCTGCAATATTTTCCAGCTAAATATTGGGAAGAGTGTACCACTGCATATGCCCATCGCCACAAACACCATACCCTTATTACCAAATCCATTCTCAACCTTGGCCATGGTCAGATTCAACCAGACTTTGTAACCATAACATCCTATCAACCTTCAAGTGAGCTTGCAAACCCTCCATTACAAAGGCCACCTATTTCCACCTGTATTAAATTGCCTGTCTCTGCCCCTACCCTTAGCCATTGAAACTTTTATTCCTACTTCTGTCAGAGGTTCAACTATTACAATGCACACCTGCCCAACCTCCCAACCTTCACCCTCCATGAACTTCAGCTCATCCAAAACTCTGCTGTCCATATTATATCCCACACCATGTCCTACTCATTCATCACCTCTGCTCTCATTGAGGTACATTGATTTCTGGTCTCCCAACATCTCACAAACTTTCTGTTCCTTGGGCTCTGGCCTCTTGCGCACTTTTCCCTCTCTTTGCCCAATCATCGGTGGCTGTGCCTTCTGCCAACTAGACACAATGATAGGGAATGTCCTTCCTAAACCTCCCCACTTCTCTATCATCCTCTCCTCTTTTAAGGCCTACTTCTAATCAAAATTGTGGTCACCTCTCCTAATATCTGCGTCTTAGTCTTGGAATTTATTATTTTCCTTCACGTCTTTACAAAATGCCTATATCAATGCAAATTGTTGTTAACAAAAATTTTCTAAACTACATGAAGGATATTATATACCTTCTGTTAACTTTCTGTTTGAACAAAACTACATTTAGTCATTGATGCATTTAGCCTCCAAAAAGTCATTGAAATATAAGCACTCTGTAAATTCATTAAATGTTCATGTATATGCTCATATTAAATACAAACATAAAACTGGTCATAAGTTTGGACAAAGTTTATTGTCTATTATCTATTTAAAATAAAGACAAACCCTTAATAAATGAAATGTATTGCAAATTTTCTCAGTGATATGTATGCCTTCAGTAACAAGCCCCACTTCGAGGCAAACTTTTGGGGGTAATTTTAATTTTATCACTAGTTGATGAAAGTTAAAAGTAGCCCTTTTAATGGTTAATATTCTACAGTCTTGATTTTAATAATTTAATACCTACATCATTCTTTTCAGGTACAGTCAGTTACATCCATCACTGTGATCATTTCGACATCTCACTATTACTGGATTCTATTCAAGACACTGTAATGCTAGTAATACTGGAAATAAAGGGTTATTTATAAACATAGCTATGCTGCAGATGATGTGGGAAAATAAGAAAAAATGTTAGTTCATAAAAGATTTTTTATGTGCAATAATCAAATGGTTCCATCTTAATGTTGCTGTTGCCGGTTCCTACTTAATTAAAAATAAACCTATTCTTAATAAAAAAATAGAACATTTTATTAATTTTACAGGACGGAAGTAATTTTGAATTTAAATCTGTCATAACCATTTTTTCTTACAGTTAACATCACAACGTTTTACAACAGTGACTACAAATGGGTTTCCCAAAGACGACAAACAGCGATACAGTCTTCAAATGTGGTTCATCTCTTTCAATTTCTCTTTGAAGTAATTTAAGGTTCACACATTTGCTACTGTTGATACAAACAGCACATTTTGTGCAGGGCTTGTTTCTTGTAGCTGCCAGAACTGACTTCCTGAATCGCCTGCTGATAAAATATCCTTTACAAAAAACTGCCTTCAATCACACGTGAGCATCTCCATCCAAATGATCTTGAGATGAATAAACAGGTGGATAGGGTACTCCACAGCTTATGTTCACGTAGGTTGTATTTAACTGTATGTAGTGATCCCCAGTAAAAGTGGAAAGGATTGATGATATTTTTGAAACCACCTCAGAGAACGTTGGTCGTGTTTCAAGTTTAGGGTGCCAGCATTTTAGCATTACTTCATATCTGCAATGGAAGAATATTGAATAAGGTTTCTATCCTGTAAATTATTAACATATCAAAATTCACGTGTCTATTCGTTTCTGAAATGTAGACTTTGAAATGTCTTCTGAAGCTATACTTAATAATTTACTTACAGTGAATCAGGACAGTACTCGGGCTGCAGCAACCTCCTCCCTTGTAGCAGGTAAACAGTAACATCAAATGAGTCAACATCAGGATAAGGTGGTGCCCCTCGTGTCATCAACTCCCACAACAGTACTCCGAAAGACCACTGGCAGGAACAAAAAAATGTTTTTAATTCTCATAACTAAAGAATCACTGCGACAAAAAAAAGGAATAAAAATACAATATGGATTTCTGGAATACATGATGTTGTCCTCCAGGAGTTCTAACTGTGATTGATGGGTGGGGGAGGGGAGAGGAGGGGTCAACCTGCATCTAACATGGTAACACAGGTGTTACCAAACAAAATTTAGCACTGCATCATTTGGAGGGGATATTAGGATGGATGTCCACAAGTTTGGTCAAAGAGATTTGTTTCAAAGAGCGTCTTAAAGGAAAAGAGAATGGCAGAGAGGCAGAGGGGTTTCGGGGAGAGAATCCGCAGTTATTGGCCTCGGCAGCTGAAAGCATGGCCACCAGTAGTGGACAATTAAATGAGGGGATACACAAGAGGTCTCGGAGGGTTGTATGGCTGGAGGAGGTTACAGAACTAGTAATGGGAAAAGCCATGGAAGATTTGAAAACAAGGATGCAAATTTTAAAAATTGTGGTGTTGCTGGACTAAGAGCCAATGTGGAGCAGCGAACACAGGAGTGATGGACAAATATTATAATACCCTTGAACAGGAGCCTGGCTATCTGCAGCTTTGATAACTATTTCCTTAAGCTGAAGAGAATACATATTACAATTTGATATGCAAAAGATCATTTTGATCATTAATATAGGAAAGCTGGCTTTCTTTTATGATATTCTGAGGAGGACAGTAAAATCTGTAGTTACTGTGTGTTTTATGTACAAAGACAGCTGTACTTCTTCAGTGTGTTCTCAGCGAGTGGCTTTATTGAACTGCGTGTATCATGGCTCTCCCTAGACATTCCCTCATGGCAAGGTCACATGACTATGGCAAGCCAGGTAATGATTGCATTAGTAATGATTGCATTTCAAAACCCAAACACCTCCCTTTTCCTAGCAAACAAAAGACAAAGTTGTATGCACAATCATATGTAACTGAGTTTCCCAAGTTACCCACTATTCTCATGCAACCGTTTCTTCTACTAGTCAGTCCCTGCACTTGAACTGCACACATAGGCTGGAACTTTCTGCTCCCATTGGTGACAGGCATTATGGTAGGTGTGAATGGACAATATGGCAAGGAGGCCAAAAATAGGTTTTATGGTGTCGTGAAACCAGTTTGCAATCGTCCACTCCACCCGACAATGGCGGGCTGCATTTCCCACTGTCCAACGTCGGAAACTTAATTTTAATGTATTCGCATCTCAATTTTGGCAGCATGCCAGGATCAACCCCTCATGTCAAATTTACCTCCCACAGGGGCGTGACTTCAGAGCGGCGTGAGTAACGGCTGACTTAAAAAGGTGTGCACCTGGCGAGCTGAACTTCGAGGAAAATTCAGAGGAGACGGCACACAACCTTGCGCAGCGCGCGTGAGAATCACCCGTAGGACATCAAAGAAGAGGCACTGTGCATTCAGAGGGGGTACAGGCAAGTCACTTTTTCCCAGCTGGCTTTCAGTGCGGTGCCAGGGCAAGGGCTCCAGAGCAGGTCGGGAAAGGCAGCACAGACTGAAGGAAATACATAAGCACATGCTGGGGGGTGGGGGAAAGGTGAGGGAAGCGGCCACGCGCTCAGAAAAGCTTGTCAAAAGTGACCATTCTTTTTCAGGTGAGACTGTTCAGTAGCAGCTCCATTGACTTGATTGGAGTTGGGCCTCTGAAGGATTTCTCCCTACTCAAGCAACGCAAAAGCATGAAAGTGCTACCAAATGCTCCAGAACTTTTCACGCCTCAGGCACAGACTGAAAATTAATGTGCGTTTTAGGGGGCTGCAGAACAATTGGACGGCTGGGCAGGTTGTAGAATCCCCTTGTGAAGGATGGCCATGGTGCAGTCACTAGTGGAGGCGCTCACAGCCCCTTGCAATGTCTTTATGAAGGTTTGGACCAGTTTCCATTGTGGTTCAAGCTAACAGTGCAGCCCTGCAGTGCGGGTTAGGAGAATGCCTATGCCTGAGCTGAGAGCACAGCATGCAGTCCAGTGGCTGAAGCTGCCGCCAATTGGTCAAGTGGAGTGGGGTGGAGGTGGGTGGATTTTTGGGCAGCCAACGAGCGCACCACATACTGACCATCCAAATGGTGGCCGGCACTCTCCTACATGCATGGAGGGGCCTTCAGACTTAACTAAAAGCGATCCTTAGAACACATATGCTAACCCATGTGCCTCTCTCTTTGATCCTGCAGGAGGAGAACATCAGGATTATGGAGCCTGGTGATCTAGCAATATGTCTCTTGCCTTACAGGGAGCAGAGAAGAAGGAGAAGACTGAGACAGGGGTGCCTGGCTCGCCAATGGGGGGACCACCACCCTCAAGGTCCTCCTGCGCACGCAGCTGAAGATCCACAGTAAGCCGTCGTTCATAGGTGCCTCGCTAGACCCAGGGTTGATAGGCGGTGTTATCGTTCCCGCAGATGGCTGAGAACTAGTCTTGCTGAAGACTGCGTATGTCTAGGGAACTGGTCGGTCATATATAACAACAGCTGCAGGATATGGCACCATGGGGACATGGAGGACATCCACTGCTAGTGGCTGTGTAAGTGACCGTGGTGCTCAATTTTTACACCAGTGGCTCCTTCCAGGGCTCCACAGATGGCCTTTGTGGGATCTCGCAAGCCTCTACGCACAAGTGCATCCAGGAGGTCACAGACCGCCATCTTTGTGAAGGCACAGAAATTTGTGCATTTCGCTTGGGATTAGGAAAGCCAGGAAGCAAGAGCGCTGGGATTTGCACAGATCTCTGGTTTTCCACAAGTGCAGGGTGCTATCGATTGCACTTATGTGGCGCTTAGATCTCCATGGCAACAAGCAGTCAACTGCGTCAACCACAAGGTTCAGCTGGTGTGCGACCACCACAAACAGGCCAGCCCCACCTAAAAGGTGCTGAGAGCACACAGAGAGAATGACAGAACTCTGAGACGCCTGCCCACAACATTTTGGCAGCAATGACCAGCACCATTTAGTTGGAGGCATCACTAATATGCCCAGTGAGTGTGAGGCTGGACCATCACTTTGCTCTGAAGGTTACACACTACACAGGGAAGACACCCTGGACTGAGACACCTGTCTTTATCTTGTGCAGGAACCAAGGTTTCACATCTGAGTGACATGAATACTGATCATCATAACAAGGAGCCATAGATAAGGAGACATCCTTGGGAGTTTATTTACAAAAGTGAACATTACGTTCAAGTGATTAACAGCTCTGCCCACATGGTGCAACTACATCTTCTTAACCTTCCTAACCCTGTCTTGGTGCTCCCCCGACATCCACACTGGAGGAGGCAGCCTGCTGACTGCTACACCCTGTTGTTTGTGATTGACTTTGGTGGGTGTCCTCCGGGGGGTCGAGACCTGGAGGACCCCGCCCTGCTTTGGGTGTCCTGCTATGGGCAAGGTGCACCCTACCCGGCCTGTGGAGCTGGAGATGATGGGGTCACAGGAAAGGGGATTTGGATCGGCTGGACACTCCGGAGTCACCTGGGTGGATGGCCCCAGGGTGTCGAGCTGCTGGTCCTCCTCCCAGTGGGTGCCTGACGGCCCCTGGCTGACTCCTTGAGGAGAAGGGGAAGCTGGAGAGAGATCGAGCTGTCCCACACCCCTCTCGCATTGACACTGTTGGAAGCCAACTATGACGTCAGCGATGGAGTACAGCCCGTGAAGCAGTATAGGACCGATGTCCTGGACCAAGGTCTCCATGGCAACCACCATCCTGCCAATGCTGACTTCGGTGCATCAGCATGCCGGCACTAACAACTCAGCCTGAAGGCAGGCAGACTACTCCATCATCCCTTGCTACCTAAGAGGTGCACCAGACATCCCTTCCTGGTGTTCCTGTGATTGTCTTTGCAGCTCCAACAACTGACTGAGAACTGAGTCCCGAAGGCTCATCATCTGACTCGGACTCAGCAGATTCTCCAAGTGCCAGTGACCTCGGATGTCGCTGCCTCCACCTTCTGTGGAACAGATTGCAGGCTGTGCTCCCCAGATTGTGATCCCGAGGCTGCTCTACATCTAGGTCCCACTGAGTTGTATGTCGCTGCGCTGGTGGAGGGTGTGGGTGAGCACCGTGACAGGTCTTCAACAGTGCTGCCCTCAGGGTCCTCATCTGATAAGCTCTTAGCGCTGGGGTCAGGGTCAAGGTTGTCTGAAAGCAATGTGCCCATGAGAGAAAGTGGAGATTATTAATGCTTGACAGCTCCGTTGAACACAGAACAGTGGACTCAGAGTACCGTTGAGCAAGGGATGATGTGGTCAGGATCCTCACGTGGGTCTTCACTGCCGACCTCACCATCGCTGCAGGAATGGTCCATATCCTCACCGCCCAGCTCCAACGCAGTCTCTCGAACGGAGTGAGGACCTTGATGTCCGACTCTCCAACTCTGGTCTGGGACCTCTCCTGTTAGTTATGCATGATCTTGTCCTGCATAAAGACTGATAGAGGGAGTGTGAGCAAATGAGAAGGATGCCAGGCATGCATGTGTACTGAGTGGAGCCATGGATGTGATGAGGCGGCAATCTCCTGAGGAGATGAGGTTAGATGGAAATGTGAGGGTGTGTGTGTGTGTGTGTGTGTGAGAGAGAGAGTGGTGATGTCCCTTGAGCTGGCAGTGAGCGGGATGCCAATGAATGTGTGATGGGTTTGTGAGTGTGAGAGTTGAGAGTGAAGAGATGGCTGACTTACCCTGGTGGCACGGATGAGATCATTCATCCTTTTTCTGCACTGGATGGCCGACCTCGTGTGTGCAGTGTTGGCACTGACCACCTCTGCCACCGTCTCCCAAGCTGGAGTAATGAGACTGATGAGCCTCCTGTGGCCACAGCGAGGGGGAGAGGACATCGCTGCAGGCCTCCATGGTGTCCAAAAGGCATCCCAGGGATGCGCCACTGAATTGGGGGGGATGACTCTTCTTGGCTTTTGGGGCCATGTCGGCTCTGGAGCAGTCCTGGGCTGCAAGCATTGAGAAGTGTGCACGCGGCTGTAGTTTAAAAATAGCACCCAGAGTGAGGAAGTGGCGAAGTAATGGTGTGGCGGGAAAATCGGAGGCCGGCTGCCAGCGATCTAGTGTGTTTCCCGTGACTGCATAATTTATGAGGCGGGAAGGGGACAATACGGCGCGAAGATCCGCGGGTAAAATGTCTTTTTTTAGTGCCCGCTACTGCAATTAGTGCAAATCTGGGACGATTCCGCCTATAGTCTTTCAATCGTGAAGGTCTCTTAATGAAACGCATGTGTGTCGACATTGGCTGTTCATCTGGGTGATGTTCATTGTCCAGAAAGTGTCGTTTAGCACTTGTTGCCATGGTATCTGTTATTGTTCCATTGCCATTGTTGGGGACACGTGGACCTTTGGAATTGATGGTAGTCCTCTACTCAGTACTGCCGATGAGATTCCTTCTTCCTGACAGGCCGATTAATGTGAAGGAACAGCTTCGCTAGTTGGATATGCCTGCGGTCCGGTATATTTGGTTGTTCACTTCCACCACATACGATCGAGGTGACAATTTCTCTGTGCGTGTTCCAAGTTTGCACGAGGGCTGACTCTTGTTGAGAGTGTTGAGGATTTGTATCTTGACTGGCTCCTCGTGTTTTCCCATGGCTACATATTGATTCTTCAAGGAGTTTGTTGGGGTTGCAACTTTTGTGTGCCCTTTCCGCCTGCTGTTTTGCCTGGCGGTTGAGTTTTTTCAACTCTCCCTTTGAGTTGCCAACTGTGGAATTGAGGTTCATTATTTCCTCCTGGTACCTTTGTGTTCCATCCATCCATCCATTTTCTCCTGGTGAAGGTTGCAGTGGCAGTAAGCTGAGCAGGGCTGACCAGACTTCCCTTTCCTCAGCCACAGATTCCAGTTCCTCCTGGGGGATTCCCAGGCGTTCCCAGGCCAGCCGGGAGATGTAATTCCTCTGGCATTTCCTAGGTTGGCCTCGAGGTCTCCGCCCAGTGGGCCGTGCCCGGTACAGCTCCAGCAGGATCTGACCGGGAGCATCCTTATCAGATGCCCGATCCACCTCATCTGGACCCCCTCGATCCGGAGGAGCAGTGACTCTACTCCGAGGCTCTCCCCGATTGCTGAACTCCTCACCCTGTCCCGCAGAGTACCCCCAGCATCCTTGTGGAGAAACCTCATTTCCCGCAATCTTATCCTTTCAGTCATTACCCACAGTTCATGACCATAGATGAGGATGGGGACGTAGATCGACTGTAAACCGAGAGTTTCATCCTAAAACTCAGCTCCCGCTTTACCACCACGGACCAATAGAGCGCCTGCAGAACTGCAGCCGCCGCACTGTTCCGCTGGTCAATCTCATGATCCCCCGCCATTGCTCAGGAACAAGATCCTGAGATACTTGAACTCCTCCACTAAGGGAAGCTGCACCCACCTCACCTAGAGAGAGCAAGCCATTCTTTTCTGGGAGAGAACCATGACCTTAGATTTGGAGGTGCTGATCCATGTCCCAGCCACGTCACATTCGGCAGCGAAACGTTCGAGTGCATCCTGGAGGTCATAGTCGGATGAGGCAAAAAGCACAACATTATCTTCAAGCAGCAGAGAGGCCACTCTCAAGCCCCAAACTGGATACTCTTAGTACCTCGGCTGCGCCTTGATATCACGATATCATGAAAATCACGAACAGGAGTGGAGACAGGATGCACCCTTGGCGGAGTCCAACGCCCACCTTGAACGAATTTGATTTAATGCCAAGAATGCAGACACAACTCTGGCTCTGCGAATGGGGGGGACCTGATAGCATGCAGAAGCAGCACCAGCCCATCATATTCCCACAGCACCTCCCACAAAATATCCCAAGGAACATGGTCATATGCCTTCTCCAGGTCTACAAAACAGAGGTAGACTGGATTAGTAAACTCCCACGAACCCTCAAATATCCTCTGTATTGTTGCTGAAATTTGCTTGTTCAGATCTTGCACGGCTTGGTTCATTGAAGACTTCAGGTTATCGTGTGTGTTCAAAGGTATATACTCAGCTTGAATCTTGCACTCCAAATCTTCCAGTTCAGCTCTGATGTGAATATTTTCCTGTAGAACAAATTTACCTTTGGCTTGTGCATTTCATTGCATTGACGTGATCAGCAATCATCTTGTGGTATACTTGAATATTGCCTCCATCGCTCGAGAGTCTTTTGTTTCCTTCTCTCTGGGGTCTTTTGTTGCCCTTTCTCTGTTGGCATGTTCAGGATTACCAGCCCAAGCTTTAGACTTGCTCGAGCTGAGATAAGTGGCTAGTGCATCCCATCTATGATCTGGAACTCTAAACCTCCCTTCTTCCCATTGTATTGGTCTCTTGGCTCTCAGACTAATTTGCCCTCTTGGTATGAGTATTGTGCCATCATATAGCCTCAGCCTCACTTCCAAGGGTTTCATTTTCAGATCATGATATCACTTCACACAAGTCTGTGATGGTCATTATGTTGCATGATGCACCAATGTCTATCTGGCATTTCTTATTCATTTGATCCTCCCCCCCTCTGGTCATCATTGTGACACAAATCATTCATCACCTTTAGTCTTGACAGAACTAACCTGTTGTATTTTGTACAGTTCTTAATCAGACTCTTCTGCTGACATCTCTCCTGTGGCCATCTGCATAGGCTTGTTTTGCTTCTTTCTCACCAAACACTTGTGTGTGAAATGATTCAGCTTCTTGCAGTTAAAACACTGCTTTCCACATACTGGGCAATCCTTCTTTTTCTGTGCATACTGTCCTCCACAGTATTTGCATTCTGCCCTTTGTCTGCAATTGCTCTGCTGTTTCGGCTTGTACTGTCTCTCAGCATAATGTATCTCCTGGTCACAACTTCTGCATTTCGACACACATCTACCATTTAGCATCAGTTTCTCATCTTTCAGTAGACTTGCTCTCCCTGGGGCAGGGGTGGGGGTGGGGTGGTCTCGCACACCTAAAACTAATTTATCTTTAATTGGGTCCTCTTTTGACTGTCCAAATTCACAAGCTGTGTTACTGCAATAACGCACTGTTCAATGGCCTCGTTTGTGCCCTTAACTCCAGTGTTGAATACATAGCATCCATATGTAACATTCACTTGGGGTTTAAAATGTGCGCTCAAGGCGTTCAAAATCTCTGCCGTCTGTTTTCTTTGCTCGTTGGTTAGATTTAGGGTGGTATACGCTTTGTAGCAGTCTCTCCCCAGCAGTGTTAAAAGTATGGCTACTCTTATTAGTTCAGGCTTGTTAATTAAGTCTGTTGCAATCTCATAGTTTTACCATTGTAAGTGGATAAACTGCCACTTTTGCAACTCATCACTTTTCAATTTGACTGGAGATGTAAGTGGAAAATTTTACTCACTTGCAGCCTTTGTCTTTGTTTCCTTTATCCTTTCCCTGCAGCTCAGTGATTTTCCTGAACTCCTTTTTAAGCAGCTTCTTTTTTCGGATTTGAACATTTCTGTGTGTCGTTCTGAGCTGTGTCTTCCCTGTACCATTGCCAGGGCTCAAAAATCTATTCTTTTTCTTCACTTTTGACACGACGTTTCATGTATAAGGACAGCTGTTATTCTTCAGTGTGTTCTCATTGAGAGGCTTTATTGGACTGCTTGTATCATGGTTGCCCCCAGACATCCCCTCAAGGTCAACTTATTATTGTTTGCATTTCAAACCCCAAACACTGTGGGAAGATTTATCCCAGATTTGCACAAAGAGCAGTAGCAGGCGGAAAAAAGCATGTTTTAGCTGCCGGCTTTCATGCTGTATTGTTCCATTCCTGGCGTGTCCAGCCTCATTAATAATGCATTCCCAGAAAACACGCTGGGTCATTGCCGGGGCAGCCTCTGATTCGGCTGCCCTGCCTTCACCTCAGGCCTTCAGTAATCCAGGTGCCATATTTAAAAGGTGCCCCTGCACAGAGCTGGTTCTCTCCCAGGCTTCGGAAGCTGCTGAAGTCATGGCTGCCAAAAGGAGGAAACGTGTAGTTTCCAAATTTAGCGACGCCTCCCACGGGCTCCTACTGGACACTGTGGAGGCCCACCATGAAGTCTTCTACCCCTGCTCTGGGCAAAGACCAGCAAGCAATGTCACCAATCTAGCAATGGAGGCGGTGACAGAGCTGATCAGTGCCAGTGCCCTGCAAAAGAGAATAGCCATCTATTGCCAAAAGAGGATGAATGATCTTCTCCAACCCACCAGGGTGTCACTCTTCTCATCACTCTCAACTCACACACTAACAAGCCCACCACCCATCCACACGGATCTCACTCACTGCCAGTTCAATGTACATCATCATTCACTCTCTCAACACCTTCATCTACCCTGCAGATTGTGTCCTCATCCTGTCCATGGCACCACTCACCACTCACACATGCCAGACATACTTATCATCTGGCCTGGCAGGTGCCCTGCTTACACTTTCTCCATCTGTCTTCATATGGGACAAGCTGCCACACAACAATGGGAGAGGTCACAGACTGGGGGAGGAATGTCTGATTTCAAGATCCTCACAGACTTTAAAAACAGGATCATCTAGCTGGCTGGCGAGGATCTGGACCGTTCCTGTGCTGATGGTGAGGCAGTGATGCTCAACCAAGTGAGGATCCAGCAGTGCAACATCCATCAGACAACCATGCTGTCAGTCAGTTCCCCTGTTCCACAGTCCCCTATGCACAAATTATCTCTCCTTGCTTTCGCATCTGGGAAGCAGCGAAGGGAGTCAACAACACAGGTCCTTGACACAAATCAAGACACCTTGGAAGAAGAATCTGATGACACCCTAACTGAAGACCCATCATGGCCCCCACACCCTCCACCAATGCAGAGACACATACCTCGAGTAGCCTCGGGGTCACAGTCTGGTGAGCACATCGCACTGTCTGATCCACAGTAGGCAGAGGCAGGGACTTACCAGGTTTCCAACACTCGGAGGACTGCTGGAAGTCAGAAATCTGCTGAGTCCGAGTCAGATGAGAAACCTCTGGACTCAGTCATACCTTAGCTGCTGGAGCTGCAAAGGCAAGCTCAGAGACATCAGGAAGGGATTGCCAGCTGCATTCCTCAGATTGCAAGGCATAACGGAGGAGCTCATTTGCCTTCAGTCTGAGGTGGTAGCGCTGGCGTGCAAACGCACCGAGGTCAACACTGGTAGGATGGCAGTCACCAAGGAGACCTTGGTCTAGGACATCGGTCCTGTACTGCTGCGCGGGCTGAACTCCATCACTGACGTCATAGTTGGCCTCCAACAGTGTCAACACGAGAGGGGTGCTGGGCAGCTCGATCTCACTCCAGCTTCCCCTTCTCCTCAAGGAGTCAGCCAGGGGCCTTCAGTCACCCATAGGGAGGAGGATCAGCAGCTGCACACCCTGGGGCCATCCACCCAGGTGACTCCAGGAGTGTCCGGCCCATCTGAATCCCCTCTTCCTGTGACCCCAGCAGCTCCAGCTTCACAGGCCAAGGAAGATGCCACTGCCACACAGCAGGGCTCCGAAAGCAGGCCGGGGCTCTCCGGGCCTCAGCCCTCCAGAGGACGCCCGCTCATGTAGCAGTCAGCAGGCTGCCTCCACCTCTGCTGTGGTTGTTGGGGGAGCACCAAGATATAGTGGCAGGGTTAGGAAGGTTAAGATGTAACTCTTTCGAGTTATCAACAGATCGCATGTAACTCTTTCGAGTACATTCACAGTTCTTGGTTTCCGGGAGTGGGACATGAACCCACAACCCTCTGATTCAAAGGCGAGGGTGCTATGAACTGAGCCACAGCTGACACCTCCAAGGTTAAGATGTAGTTGCACCATGTGGGCACAACTCTTAATCACTTGTACATAATGTTCACTATTGTAAATAAACTCCCAAGAATATCTCCTTCCCTATGGCTCCTTGTTATGATGAGCAGTGTTCATGTCACTCAGATGTGAAACCTTGGTTTGTGCACAAGACAAATGCAAGTGCCTCAGTCCAGGGCCTCTTCCCTGTGCAGTGTGTAACCTTCAGACCAAAGTGATGGTCCAGCCTCACACTCACTGGACACAGTAGTGATGCCTGCACCTCGATGGCGCTGGTCATTGCTGACAGAATGCCATTTGAAGGTGACATAGAGTTCTGTCATTCTCTCTCAGCACCTTTAAGGTGGGGCTGGCCCCCCCCATCTCTTCAGTATCTGTGACCGGTGACGCTGTGCTCCTGAATGGGTCAGGTGCTGAAGGCTGACAAAGGATCAGGTGCATTTAAAGTTTCATGGCTGCATCTCCATGATATGACCCTGATCACAGAGCACAAGCAAGCTGCCCTCAGCCAGACATTCACAGATGCAATGTGAGAATCTATGGAGTGTCCTCACAGCATGTCGTCATCATCCTCCACGAATCTAGCGGCTATGAGGGCCTCCTGAGCGCGCCTGCCTCATCTGGACAATGTGGTGGCCTCATTGCCATCATCCTCGCCTTCGAGGACCTCATCATCCTCATCCCGATCGACATCCTCCTCATCGGAGGAGACATGCAGCTCCTCCATCCCCTCCTGAGTCAGCTCCTCTCCCGTTGCAGCGCCAGGTTGTGAAGGGCACAGCAGGTGATGATGATGTGTGACACCCTCTGCGGATTATATTGCAGGGCTCCACCAGACCGGTCCAGGCACCGGAACCTCATTTTCAGCATCCTGATGGTTTGCTCCACCAAGGTGTGAATTGCAGCATGAGCCTCATTAAACCTTCGCTCTGCTGCAGCCTGAGGCCGTTGCACGGGTGTCATCCATCACGTCCTCTGTGGGTAGCCCTTGTCCCTGAGGAGCCATCCCTGCAGCCTCTGTGGACCCAGGAAGACATCAGGGTTCTGAGACCAACTGAGAATGTAGGAGTCGTGGACTCTCACTGGGAATCGTGTGCAGACCTGCAGGATGTTTGTGTGATGGCCTCACATCAGCTGAACATTCAGCGAGTGGAAGCCCTTGCAGTTCAGACGCTGCACTGCTTGTTGCCACGGAGATCTAAGCACCATGTGAGTGCAGTTGATGGCACCCTGTACCTGTGGGAAACCAGAGATTGATGCAATTCCCAGTGTTCTTGCTTCCTGGCTTGCCTGATCCCAGTTGAACTGCACAAATTTGTGCACCTTCACAAGTAAGGCATCTGTGACCTCCTGGATGCACTTGTGAGTGGAGGCTTACAAGATCCCACACAGGTCACCTGTGGAGCCCTGGAAGGAGCCTCTAGTGTAAAAATTGAGCACTGCAGTCAATTTCATGGCCACTGGCAGTGGATGCCCTCCAAGTCCCCATGGCACGAAATCCTGCAGCAGGCAGCATATGTGACCAACCAGTTCCCTGGACATACACAGTCTTTGTCAACACTGGTTCTCGGTCATCTGCAGGAATGACAAGCACCGTCTGTCGTCCCTGGGTCTAGCTAGGCGCTGACCCGCAACAGCTTGTAATGGCTCTTCAGCAGCATGCATGGGAGCCCCAGCCGTCCCTTCTTCTTGGGGGTGCTGCTCTTCCCTCTGCCCAGCTAGGTGCCTCTGTTGCTCTCTTCTCCTTCGTCTCTGTTCCCTGAGGCATACAGCTAGGTCACCAAGCTCCCTGCTCCTGATGTACTCCTCTTGCAGGATGAAAGAGAGAAATGCGCAGGTTAGCATTGGTCTCCTAGGGACCTCTCATGGTTACATGTGAGGCTCCGGCTCCATCTCAATGCCCCCACAACACATCCTGGACAGTGCTGGCCACAGCTTGGATGGCCAGAGTTTAGTGCACTACATGGCTGCCCGAAACCCCACCCACTTCCGCCACTCCATCTGACCAATTGGTGGCAGCTTCATCCACTGGACTGCATGCTGTGCTCTCAACTCAGGCGCAGGCATTCTCCTAACCCGCACTACAAAGCTGCACTGTTAGCTTGAACCATGGGGGAGACTGGTCCAAACTGGGATGATGACATTGCAAGGGGCTGTGAGCACCTCCACCAGTGACTGCTCCAGGGCCAGCTTTAGCAAGGAGATTGTACAACTTGCCCAGTCATCCAATTGTTCTGCAGCCCCCTAAAACACTCATTAATTTGCATCCTGCGCCCTGGGGGTGAAAAGTTCAGAAGCACTTGGTGGCACTTTCATGCCTCTGCATTGCTTGAGTGGGCAGATAAGCTAGAGCCTGACTCTGAGCATGTCAATGTGGCTGCGTCTGAACTGTCTCAGCTGCGGAAGAATGCTCACTCTATGCAAGGTTTCTCTAATGTGCGGCTGCTTCCCTACGCCCCCCCCACAAAATGTGCTTGTGCACTAATCAGATCAGACTGTACCCACCCCACCCCACAAAAGTGTAGCCCTTGCCCTGGCACTGCATTGTCAGCCAGCTGGGAAAAAGCGACTTGCCTTCCTTAAAGTCGAACGGGTGACCTTCATGAGCGCTGCACAACATTATTGTGCCCTCACCTCTGAGCTCCCCTTGAAATTTAGTTTGCCAGGTGCATGCCTTTTAAATGCTGTTGTGAATCACATCGTTCTGAAGTCATGCCCATGTAGGAGGTAAATTCGACGCGGGGCAGGGGAATGATTCCAGTGGGCAGGCAAAAGGATGAGTGCATTGAAAGTAGGTCCCTGACGTTGGACGGTGGGAAACATGGGTTAGTGGAACAGATGATCGCAACCTGGTTTCACGATGGCATAAAACCGAGTTTTGGCCTTCTCGCCATATTCTCTGCTCACGCACACCATGATGCCCGATGCCAACAGGGCTGGAAAATTCTGGCCCGTGTCTGCATTTAACATTTCTGGGTTTTTAGGTGTATTTGTAGCCAAAATCACATCAGCTTGGTTGTGTGGCCATCATATGATTGGTTCCATTGATCATACTATGCAAGATTCAAAGTAGTTTTAATCTGATTAACCAGAGAAAAGGGTTATTTAAATCAGTTCTTCTATTAAGCACAACTTGCACATATAAAAAGAATAAGCTTTACAGTATACCTTCTTTAAATTATTGCTAACCCACATGGTAAATGAGGCAATACATTACCACATCAGACTTTGTTGTGAATTTCTGCGTCTGCAGACTTTCCAGAGCCATCCACTTCACTGGCAGTTTGGCACTACTTTTGTTATTAATGCTGTAATATTCCTTCTCATAAATATCTCTTGCGAGCCCAAAATCAGCAACTTTCACAATATAGTTTTCATCTAACCTACAGTACAAATGTTGTAAGGTTATATACAATAAGTGAATGGAGAAATATATATTTCACTGACACGAGCACACAGGATTATGCTTTCGTAAGCCTTTGAGGCCTTTGCACTTAAATGTCCCAAGGAAACAATGATAACATTTGCAAAACTTCTCATCCATGTGCTGTATCATGTTATGGGAGGAAGTAGATTTGCTCCATAAATAGTGAGCTCCTGATGTAGAGTGAAGACCAGGCATTTACCAGTGGTAGGAAGGGAAACATGTGTGGGCCTAATCAGCTCAAGCCATCCTTGTATATGAATTAGCAGCCAACCAGAGACTTGCATTGGCACAAGCCAGGCAGCGAGTTGCTTGTCTGTCTTCCAGCAAAAGATGATATATAGCACAGAAATGGGAGGTGGGCTGGAAAATAGAATTTACCACTGCCCTTAAACAAACGCATCAACACTACCCCTCAAGCAGACAAAGAATTAAAAATTAAGACCAGAATCTAAATCCTGTTCTGAATGGCTGAATGAAATTTGTCACCAGTGAAAAGGCTTACTTCTTAATTTTGAAAAAGCATGAATTATGGATGCTGACTGGAGACAAGTGAAGAGACACTGTAATTTGTGGGGATAACAGTGCTGTAAGTGAATATTTCATCTCACCCTTGAGGATACAGTGCTAAAGAGCTAAAATCAATAACGTTTTCCCATGACATTGTTGGTTTGTGTATAGGTTATGAAGGGAAAACAAACACACTAGTTATAATTAGTGTATTCAAACCCGAAGAGCTTGTTGTACTGAAGGCCATCAAAGTTTATAGCAATCTGCTGTAATTTTGACACAGTTTGGCCAATAACTTCAACTTGTACAGCAACTTTAATGTAGAAAATATTCCAAAGCCCATTAGGGAGGGCAAATGGACACTGAACAGTAGGGGAAGAATTAGGGAAAATGTCTATGGCTGCAAAGAAAGGTTTTGAGGAGGCTTTCAAAAATGGGTAGAAATGTCATAAGGCTTTAAGGGGGAAGTTCCAGCGAGTAAGGAGAGAAATGGCTGAAGGTACTTCCGTCAGTGATGGTGCTGGGGAAAAGTTATACAGGAGGCCAAAGTTACAAGACCAAACAACATGGGCTGGTATTTAGAGGAAATTGCAGAAGGTGGGCCGGTTACCTGTAAATAAGGACAAGAATTTTGCACGAAGTGCATCATGGGAGATGGAGCCATTGGGAGACAGTGAAGCAAGGTCAAGGTGGATAATGTAGAGGTAGGGCTAAACATTCTGTGGAGGAGAATTGTGCTGTGTTTATTGTGGCCAAAAACATGCACCACAAAGTCAAATTTAGCAGTGTGACATTCCATGGCAGAAGAGTGCGTCATGTCATAGTGGTGTGAGTGATCCTATAAGTATCTTTGTTAATTGTGTTTAGTTGTATGCAAGTGGTGGGCATTAATTGGAGTTTCACTCACTTATTGAAGAGACATTTCAGAGACACTTATTAAAACTGTGGGGTAGAGCTAGCAGCTGTATGTTTGTAATGTTTAACTCTGTAAATAAATATAGGACAGTAAAGATTGGCTCCAGTACTTTCCTTCACCAACTGGCTCTCTGAGTTATAACATCAACAAATGAAGGCATTATGTAAGCATGACAAACATTTTAAGTATCTGCTTTATCACAGCAACAATGTAGTACAAAGTTCAGGATGTTATTTAAGTGCTCTACAAAGCAAAAGTCACTCTACATTTCTATTAATTTCTGCTTTCATACTCACATGCAGTTTCTTGCTGCAAGATCTCGGTGAACAAACTTATTACTTGCAAGGTATTCCATTCCTTTTGCAACATGTAGTCCAAACCTAATAAGATCCTTTACTGTTGGATTCTATAATAAATATAGAATTATCAGAGGCTTTTAAAGACACTCTTTCTGAAGTAATTAGTTCTAGCCTGATGAACCTGATATAAAATGTCCTCCAATGGTGAATTTTCTTAAGGTTTTCAAGATGTTAGCTCAGCTCCGTTAGTAGCATTCTCACCCCTGGGTGAGAAGAGATAAGAAAGCTGAAGGCCTACTCCACTTCTGACTTGAGTACAGAATCTAAACTGGCATTTGAACCCAATATATACTATATCTAAGATGAGGCTTTAATGTAGTACCAAGAAAATACTGCAATAAGTGACAGATGCATTTCTATTCTTCCCTTAACCAACACTATCAAAAACAGATGAACTGTTTGTAGGATCATGCTGTGTGCAATTGGGCTGCTACACTTGCCTGCATAACAACAATAATTGATCTTCAGAAAGGATCCTTCAGAAAGTGATAATACAGTGTAAAAGGGGATGTTTTAATTGGTTCAGTGATTTCTAAAGATTTGCCGTCTGCAGGGACTTCAACAGTGCACCCTGTGGAGGAGCAAGGAATTACTGACAGCAACTTTCATATTCCTGGGTATGTACAGGTTCCAGAAGCTGCTGTCACTTTCACAAGGCTTGGCTTGTTATAATGGACATGGTGTATTCCAGACAAATTAGGTCTAAAGTGATAAACCTGCTGCAAGTATTTTGTTCAAACTCTCCCTCTAGCATTATGAAGCTGTGATTTTACTTACATGACTTTCATCTCTGATAAAGTTCCGTAGGTCACCATGTTTCATATATGGTAGTACTACCAGCGGGGATCCTTGGTTAGGAAGACAGATTCCGAGCAGAGAGAGAACGTTGGTATGTTTGAAATCTTTCATTATTAATCCTTCCTTCAGGAACTGAGTTACTTGTTCTAAGCAAGTGATTCCTGTGCAAGTAGATATGGCATAATTAGCTCTTCACTTAGTGCTCTTGTGTACCTTAGCTTTGCATAGCTTACTAGAAATTTTCGACATCTAATTTAAGACATATTTTTCAGTCACGCATTGGAAACAACAAAATTACACTATAAATCATATTAAAACTAATGTTTTATTTACTTACTATTCAGACACTTCACTGCACAATGTATATTCTTCCCATCTTGGGCTAGGAGAGTTCCATGGAATACACACCCAAAATGGCCTATTAAATTTTGAGACATTAACAAAAGAAAAAAAATGAGACCTTAAACAGAAAACACACGTAAATCATTGTGGAAATACATGTAGAGGAAAGAGCAATATGATCAGTAACCACAATTAGATGCAACTATACATTTACTTCCTGTTTGAACCATAACAAACTATTATGGGAATGATTTTTACCACCTTACTGTCCCGCTTGTGCCCAGCAATGGGTTATTAGGAGACACAAAATAGTGTGTGAGTTTGTTCTGTCCAGTTTGTACTATAGACTGCACCATAAAATCCAGCTATAGATATAGCTGGATTTTATGGTGCAGGGGTGGGGTGGGGTGGGTTGGGGAAGGGTGGTCAAGAGCTTTGGCCTGAAACAGGCAGAAGCCTCATGAATAAATGCAAATCAGGGTCATATGTCTTCCTTAAGACACTGATTTCCCGACATTTTACTCCTGACTAAGGACATTTCTTGCTCCGTCCCCAAACCATGAGCGTTAGAAGATGTTAGCCAGCCTTGGAAAACGCTGTTCAAAAGGATTCTCAGCTGCTGTCTGGGTAAAGCTGTTTTCAGCTTTTGAAACATTTTCTTTCATTAGTTTGTGGGTAACTTGTTCTTAGAATCACAATTTTTAAAAGAAGGTGCTATTGTCGGCTTAGGACCAAAGGGGTATTGACAATGCAACTGGATCACCATGGTGGTACTTTGAGGGACCTCTGGGGAGGATAAGGAAGAGAAGAGGAAGATGGAGGAGCAGCAAGATGAAGGAGGGGCTAGGAGGAAGGAGGACATGAAAGGAGAGAGGAGGAAGAAGGAGTGAGAGAGGAAAGAAGGAGAAAGAGCAAGGAAGAGGACAAAGAAGAAGGAGAAAGGAATGCAAGCTCATAGAAACCCTTACCAAGTTCCTTATGCATACAAAGAAACACTAATCTTAAAATAAACCTGAAGATATATTAAATTATTCTAATATGAGCTGCTTCCTTGGTGACCTAGATTTTATGGCAGAAAATATTTGGAAACTTGCCTCTTCCAATCACCTCTGTGGTGTGTGTTGTGAGCTGGTCAACACTGATAACCATATGCTGCACCTCTTTCAATAGTTCAGAGTCCAAACTGCAGAAGTTGATGTTCACATTATTCTGAAGCAATGGCATGGTTGAATCTGAGTCTCCACTTGATAATATGCAAGTAAGATCTGAATGAGAAAATTGGGCTTGTCTGTGTGATGCAACTTGTGCCAAATTCTGAAACGGATCTGTTAATAAAAAATAGGAATACATTTATTTTCAACTGAAAAAGTATTTTAGATTTAATGGGGAGAATGTTTAGGTTGGCGAGCTGGGATGGGGCCCGCTCGCCGACGTGTAAAATGACGCGGGGTGATATCGGGCGTATGTCCCGACGTCACCCTGCGTTATTTAGATTTTCAGGTTGGCGGGCGCGCAGCCGATCTGTCAACGGCCACTTAAGGCCATTAATAAAGCAATTAAAATACTTAATGGACCTGCCCGACTAACCTTAAGGTTGGCGGGCAGGTGATGAGCCCAGGTGGCCTTCAGAAAAAACATGAAACCTCGTCCACGGGCAGGATGCGGTTTCATGAGGGATTTAAAATGTTCCAGAAAGTTTTAAATAAAAGTAATGGAAGTCCCAGCTCATGTGACAGTGTCACACGAGAGGACATGTCAATAAGTTTTTCTCATCTTTATTCAATGTTTGAAACCTGAGCCGATCTCCCTGAGGCAGCACGATGCCTCAGGGAGATTTGTGTGCTCTTTTGCGCACATGCACGAAAGTGCGCACTCCCGGCTCAGGGAATGGCGCATGTCATGCTGAGCGGTCCTCAATTGGCCCGCCCACATAAAATGCGGCAATCGGGAACCTGCCCGCTCGTGCCCATTCCCGCACAACCACCCCCCCCACCCCCCGCCCCCCTCAAACTGGGGTGGGGGGGGGGGGTGAGAGACCCTGCCAAATAAGTTCTTCAAAATGAATGGAGACATTATGATTTCTTAAGACACACACTGCTGCTTATCATCTCAAGTTCAAGGGGCACTTCATCTGCTCATTCTCCCACTGTAACAATGGGCAGTATAGATATAGAGCCCAGCTTCTGTTACCCACAGCAACGAAAGATAACTGAACAAGTTTCAGGAATGGTGTAGCTCTGAAGGTACTTTTAATGTTGTATGCCAACTCTTTTCAACATTATATGTTTCTTACTTAAAGTATTGTAATTATCTATTTGAAAACTAAACCTTGAAAATGAGAAACTCTATAGACAAAGAAACATAGAAGAGTACAGCACAGAAGAAGGCCACTCAGCTCAGTCAGTCTGCACCAGCTCTTTCAATGAGCAATCCAGTTAGTCCCACTCCCTGGCTTGTTCCCCATACCTCTGAAGTTTTTCTCCTTCAAATATTTATCCAATTCTCTTCTGAAGGCTACTAATGCATCAGTGTCCACCACTTTAAGTTAACGGTAACCACATTGTAGGATGGAGTATAAAAGAAGAAATAATGAGAGCTTGTGAGAAAGGTGAAAGGTACATTGAAAATCATGGGGGATTTTAATCTACATATAGACTGGAAAAATCAGATGGGAAATGGTAGCCTAGGTGAGGAGTTCATAGAATGCTTTCGGGATCGTTTCTTAGAACAGCATGTACTACAGCCAACCAGAGAGCAGGCTATATTAGACCTGGTATTGTGCAACAAGATTGGACCAATTAATGTCCTCATAGTGAAGGCACCCCTAGGTAGCAGCAATTATAATATGATTGAATTTTACACTTAGTTTGAGGGAGAGAAGAGTGGTTCCAAAACTAGCATTTTAAACTTAAATAAGGGCAATTATAAGGGCATGAAAGCAGAGCCACCTAAAGTGAACAGGCAAATTAGGTTAAGAGATGCAGCAGCAGACATTTAAAGAGATATTTCAGAAAGCGCAGGATATATACATTCCAATGAGAAAGAAAAATTCCTGGGAGAAGACCCACCATCTGTAGTTAACTAAAATAGTTAAAGATAGTGAGCGGGATTTTCTGGCCTGCCCACTACGAGTCCCGAGGCGGGCAGGACAGGCAAATTTAGACCAGTATCAAACTTTAAGAAAAAGCCTAGAATTGCGCAAGGGTGGGTGGCAGGTCAGAAGGTTGCACAGAATATAAAAAACAGCAAAGAATGATTAAAAGGTTAATAAGGAGGGAAAAATTAGAGTATGAGAGAAAGCTAGCTTGAAATATAAAAACAGATAGTAAGAGTTTCTACAGATATTTAAAAAAGAGTTAACAAAGTGAGCATTGGTCCTATAGGGAGTAGTCTGGGGAATTAATAATGGAAAATAAGGAGATGGCAGATGAATTGATCAGGCATTTTGCATTGGTCTTCACTATAGAGGATACAAGTTACATCCCAGAAATAGCTTTAAATCAGGAAATGGAAGGGAGGGAGGAACTCAAGACAGTTACAATCACCAGGGATATGGTGCTGAGCAAATTGTTGAAGCTGCGGTCTGACAAGTCCCCGGGACTTGACGGACTTCATCCTAGGGTCTGAAAAGAAGTGGTCAGTGAGATAGTTGATGCATTGGTTTTAATTTTCCAAAATTCTCTAGATTCATGGAAGGTTCCATTCGATTGGAAAAAAGCTAATGTAACTCCTTTATTCAAAAAGGGAGGGAGGGAGACAGAAAGCAGGAAACTACAGGTCGGTTAGCTTAACATCTGTCATAGGGAAAACCTTAAAAGTTACTATTAAAGAAGTTATAGCAGGGTACTTAGATAAATTCAAAGTAATCAGTCAAAGTCAAGATGGTTTTGAGAGAGAGAAATCATGTTTAACCAATTTATTGGAGTTGTTTGAGGAAGTAACATGTTGTGGATAAAGGGGAACCAGTACTTAGATTTCCAGAAGATATTTGATAAGGTGCAACATCAATGGTTATTGCGGAAAATAAAAGCTCATGGTGTAGGGGATAACATATTGGCATGGAGAGAAGATTGGCTAGCTAACAGGAAACAGAGAGTAGGCATAAATGGGTCATTTTCTGGTTGGCAGGATGTAACGAGTAGGGATCAGTGCTGGGACCTCAACTTTTTACAACTGATATAAACGGTTTGGATGAAGGGGCCAAAGGTATGGTTACTAAATTTACTGATGTTACAAGGATAGGTAGGAAAGTGAGTTGTGAATAGAACTAAGAAGGCTATAAGGGGATATAGGTAGGTTAAGTGTGTGAGCAAAGATCTGGCAAATAGAGTATAATGTGAGAAAACGTGAAACTGTCCATTTCAGCAGGAAGAATAAAAAAGCATATTATCTTCATGGTGAGAGATTGCAGAGCTCTGAGATGTAGTGGGATCTGGGTATCCTAGTGCATGAATCGCAAAGGGCTAGTATGCAGGCACAGCAAGTAATTAGGAAAGCTAATAGAATGTTATTATTTATTGCAGGGGAATTGAATACAGAAGTAGAGAGGTTATGCTTTAGTTTTACAGGGCATCGGTGAGATCACATCGAGAGTACTATGCACAGTATTGGTCTCCTTATTTAAGGAAGGATGTGAATGCTTTGGAAGCAGTTCAGAGGTTCACTAGACTAATACGTGGAATGGAGGGTTGTCTTTTAGGAAAGGTTGAACAGGCTAGGCTTGTATCCACTGGAGTTTAGAAGAGTAAGAGGCAACTTGATTGAAACATATAAGAGCCTGAGGGGTCTTGGACAGAGTGGATGTGGAGGGGATGTTTCATCTTGTGGGGGAATCCAGAGCTAGGGGTCACTGTTAAAAAAAAAGGCAGAGATGAGGAGAAATTTTTTCTCTGAGGGTAGTAAGTCTTTGGAACTCACTTCCTGAAAAAGTGGTGGAAACAGAATTGTTGAATATCGTTAGGGCAGAGGTAGATGGATTCTTGATAAGGAAGGGGGAGGAAGGTTCTTGGGGGTAGGCGGGAATGTGAAGTTTAGGTTACAATTAGATTAGCCATGATCTTGTTGAACGGTGAGGCAGGCTCGAGTAGCCTACTTCTGCTTCTAATTCAAATGTTTGCATGTTAACCACTCATTGCATAAAAACTGTTTCGTCATGTGGCCTCTGGTTCTTTTCCCAATCACCTTGGGCAACATTTTCCCCCCGTTGGGGCGGGGGGGGGGGTGGTGGAATGTGCGTGAGTGGGCACAGGTGGGCAGGTTCCTGATCAGTGCCCTCGATTGGGGGCGCACCAACGTTTTACGTGGGCGGGCCAATTAAGGCTCGCCCAGTGTGACATCTGCTTGGAAGTGCTGTGTACTCCCTGTGCGGGCGGGGGGGGAGGTTCCCTGAGCCGGGAATGCGCTCTTTCGTGCATGCGTGCGAGAGAGCACCCAGATTTCCCTGAGGCAAAGTGCTGCCTCAGGGAGGTCGCTGGGAGTTTTAAAAATTTGTGGAACTGTGGAAAAAAAATTCTTGACATGTCCCCTCATGTGAGAGTGTCACATGAGCTGGCACATGTCAATTTCTTTTATTTCAACATTTCATAAACATTTTAAAGCCCTGATGAAATCTCATCCCGCCCGTGGATGAGGTTTCACGTTTTTTCTAAAGGCCGCCTGGCCTCCTCGCCTGCCAGGCAACCTTAAGGTTGGACTGGCAGGTCCTTTAATTAGCTTAATTACTTTTTTTAAAGGCTTTAAGTGGCCGTTGACAGTTCGGCGGGCGCGCAGCCGAAATGACATGTGGTGATGTCGGGACACATGCCCGACGTCACCCTGCGTTGGCAAGTGGGCCCCGCCCCCGCTCGCTGCCGGAAGATGCAGTCCCTTAAACCTGTGCTCCCTGGCTATTGACCCTTCAGCCATTGGAAATAGTTCATCTTTATTTTCTCTACTAAAACCCGTCATGATTTTAAAACAACTCTATCAAATCTCCTCTTGGCCTTCACTACTCTTGAGTAGAATCACCCTAGCTTCTCCAGTTGACCCCAGTCACCTAAACAAAAACCACTGAAAAGATTATATGCACTTAAAAATACCCAGACACTTCAACATACCTCAAGAAGAAAAGACAATTTTGGTTATTGATATGTTGGGTAATTTTTTTTTTTTGGTGAAGCAGATCCCTCTGACCAGAAACATTTCCAGAAGTGGTTAGTATACTGAGTAGTAAATGAGCAAGAGAATTACAGCAATGCCAAATAGTGTAGCACATCCACATTTAACTGCTAGCTTAAGGGAAATGGAATAGGGAGCAATGGGTGAATTACAGCGTGGAGCTGAGCATATAGATCAGAAAGATTCTAGGTCTATATTGAGTGTGTTGATCTCACATGGTGGCATTGCTATGATTGATCTCAGTCTCTTCAAGCAGGGAACATCAACCGAAGTTTCTACTGCTGCTGATGTCCAGTGACTCCTGCTGCACTGTGTGGACATCAGATGAAGAAAGGGTAAGATTTTGCTGTATTGTCAATATTCAGGTTCACAAAGTATTTAATGACCACTTGGGTGCAGTATTGGAGAACAACTGGCATCAGTGAATCACCACCTGAGTAAGATTTATTGGCTTCAGGAGAAAAAAGGGGCAAAAAATTGCACAAACATGTGTTTTCAAAATTGAAGTTATAGACCACTCAATAATGGAATCATGCATACCTTCTTGAAGAGCCGTTCGATAGTCAGAGGAGTCATGAGAGATCATTTCCGCTGTGATACTGTTTCGTGCTCTTGTGTGCACAAGTCTATCCAGGTGCAAAGTATGCGTTCTTCCATCATACCGCACTTCATCCGGGTTTGGGTCTTTTAATAAAGCAAGGTCATTTTACAGGGCACAACAAGGGAAAGCCGCAACTTGAATTAACACCAAAATTCAGAAGAAGAACATAGGCCAGGTTTTGCAGTTGTAACGAAAGCGAAATTGTCAGTGTTCACCATCATTACAACTGTGAAACTGACGGCTACTTGTGTCACCTGCACATGCGCAGTTAAACACAGAAATCCAGAAGTTGCAGCCAGTGATTCCGCGCTCCCCCACTGGGTATGCTGTTGCAGTCACCGCAGACATCAATCTTTCAGAAATCACTGAATTGACGAGAACTTTCCATTTTAAGCTGTAATATCATTGTTAAAACCCCCCAATTTAAAATTTTTAAAAATTCTTTCAAAAGATGCATCGCTGGCTAGGTCAGCATTTGTTACCCATCCCTAATTTCCCTTGAGATGGTGGTGGTGAGCTGCCTTCTTGAACTACTGGAGTCCATGTGGTGTCGGTACACCCACAGTGCTGTTGGGAGTTTCAGGATTATTGACCTTGCAACAGTGAAGGAACAGTAATATAGTTCCAAGTCAGGATGGTGTGTGGCTCGGAGGGGAACTTGCCGGTGGTGGTGTTCCCATGCATCTGCTGCCCTTATCCTTCGAGGTGGCAGAGGTTGCATGCTTGGAAGTTGCTGTCCAAGGAGCCTTGGTGAGTTGCTGCAGTGTATCTTGCAAGTGGTGCACACCGCTGTCACTGTGTGTCAGTGGTGGAGAGAGTGAACGTTCAAGGTAATGGATGAGGTGCCAATCAAGTGGGCTGTTTTGTCCTGGATGGTGTCAAGCCTCTTGAGTGTTGTTGGAGCTGCACTCATTCAGGTAAGTGGAGAATATTCTATCACACTCCCAACTTGTGCCTTGTAAATGGTGAACAGGCTTTGGGGAGTCGGGAGGTGAATTATTCTCTGCATAATTCCCAGCCTCTAACCTGCTCTTGTAGCCACAGTATTTAAATGACTGATCCAGTTCAGTTTCTGGGTCAATGGTAACCCCCCCAGGATGTTGATAGTGGGGTATTCAGTGATGATAATGCCATTAAATGTCAAAGGGAGATGGTTAGATCCTCTTCTGTTGGGGATGGTCATTGGCTGGCACTTGTGTGGCGCGAACCTTACTTGCCCCTTATCAGTCCAAGCCTGAATGTTGCCCAGGTCTTGCTGCATAGACTGCTTCAGTATCTGAGAGGTTGAGAGTGATTGTACCTTGTTAATGTGGCATAACTGGGTTTTTAACAATGTACTAAGTTATAATTACTGTTGAAAAGCCACCCTAGTCCTGGAAGACGAATTTTATAATTGTATAATCCAAATTTTTCTATCATGATAAAAAAATTCAGTTACTTTAACATAATAAAGATTATTTTCTTAAGAGTTTGTTTATGATATTTAAGCTTCTAATGTCTAATCTTTATTTTGCACTCTGTAAAATATATATGAGTGAAGAATAATTAACAAATTTTACTTGCTGATTTACTGCTTGTGAGAATTCTACAATGTAATTGGCTGTTTGCTCTGCTTGATGACATTGCTGCTACTGGATGCAAGGAGATGCCTTTGACTTGCTGCCAGATTCAAATTAATGTCAGGAAAGGGAAAGTTCATGCCCCTAAAGATTCCTAGATTTTTCTGCACAGCTTTCTTCGAGGTCAGCAACAAAGACAGCAAAATCCAAGCTATTATAATTAATTGTTGCTTTCACTGAAATAGTTTAACAAAATGTGTTATACCTTTTATTTGTTTCTTTCTGTATCTCCAAACAAATACTCCGAGCAGGAAAAGAATCAGCAATATTAACCCAACGACGACAGTAAGTGTAACGAGATTATTATTTTCAAGGATGATTATTTTTCCCAGATAAATTGATGAATTGGCTTTTTTCCACTGAAAATAAACAAATACATTAACCAAGAAATTAGGCAATAGAATTTTGTGGAAAATATAGAACCAATGCCTTTTCTTATTGCGTTAATATCAAATTGTTCAAAATACTTAATTTCGCATTGGGCTGGATTTTACGTTTTTCAGCGGGGTGAGGGAGGTGGAACGGAAACTGAATGATTCACTCGCTCCTGCGCCCAGTCAAGTAACGGATGGCCAATTAGTGGCCGTCTGGCAGGAAGGAGACTAATTAGAGGTGCCAAGGCGGGCTCCGCACCCAATTGGGACAGTAGGCAGGGACGTCATGTGGAATAAGGGTTATGCCGCCAACAAGAATCTGCTGGTACATTCAGCCATGGTTCTGGTAGCAGGTCTTTCCTTCCACCCTTATGCCGCCTTGTCATGGCTGCTGTAAGACACTCCCAAAACTTCTTCATGGCCGACATCCGAAAAATGCAGTGTGCAATGAAAAATTTCAGATGACTGGGTCGTTAACAAGCTTGTTAATTAGTAATTTCAAAATGGCAGGTGGGCTGCCGATTTCCACGCTTGCTCACCTTCTATAATTGTGGAGACTCGTGTGATGACATCGTATTGGTGATCCGACCTTATATGTTTGCAATGGTGGGGGTGGGGGTGTGGTGGTGCGCGGCCCACACAATTTGCAGATATAAAATCCAGCCCATAGTATCTCAAGAAAAATGGTTTTGTAACAGCATCTACCTCAAACTAACTCCCTCCTTTATATTCTCCTCTTGTCTTCCTAGTTGCCCTGGAGGTAGTTAAGCATGGGGTAATAAAATCCCAAAGCCACCACCAGCAGTTTTTGAATAATTTACCCAATTGGTCATTCTTCATGCATAGTAAGTGCTGGCAAGTTACTTTGCCATTGAGAGAGGAATCATAAAAGTGCACAATACTGTTGAATATAATCCTGTGATCATCCAACATCTATTCCTGTCTAGCAGGAGTCATTGGATAGTTGTGATTTTGTTTGAATTAACACTGTAGCTAATGAAAGCCCAAATGGAAACATGCCCACAGTTAGTACACCTTAAGGCCTTAACCCATTCCCTTCACTGGGGAATTTCAGAGGAGCAGCCAGCAAGCTCAGAAAGGCCCTGGAAACTCGGTATCTTTCTTCCATACAAAGCCAGTAGGACGACCATTGATGCTCAGGTCATTGCCTAGCCACTGGCCTGTGCTGAGGAATAAAAGATCTATGCAGATGAGTTGAACCCAGAAATGAGAGGGGGAGCTCGGGAGATATTTGCCTCCCACTCCCGGCATTTTGAAGTATGCCATACACAGCATTTACTCCTTTATGAAGAACAGCTCTTAATCAAAAGTGCATGGGGGAAAGGGAAGGGGAAGGTGGCAAAAGTACAACAGATTGGAGTTCTGAACTACACTTCAAATTTGAATCATGTCTGTCATTTGGGGGAATTAGAGACTTTGGAAACCATCATGAGCGAGAGGCAGAAGGCTCGGCATATCCTAGAAATTCTTGCACTAGGAGCTTGAGGAAAAGGTGGCAGCAGTGGAAGAGGCTGGTGATGCCCAGGTGGAGTCTGCAATCAGGGTGGGGAGGTTTGGAGGTTGCGACAAATCAGCAGAAATCCAAAGGATTTTGAAAAGCCGTTGTGAGAATTTATGCCCAAACCATAATTCTGACATCAATTGAGAACCAGGAGTGCCACTGATTTGTGTCTCAAAGTGTTTTCAGATGAACACTGGTTTCAATAAGCTTACACCCAGATGAAATACAGGCAGAGTAAGAGCGTCGGTATATAATCCAGACTTCAAGTAAGGATTTGGAAAAATAAAGCACATTGAAAGTCACATTATTTAAGCTAACAGTTCTGTCATGGCTCACTTGCAATTCTGTTGAGAATATCAACATATGTTATATTTAAACTTGTGATTCTTGTCAGTAAGCAGTTTTTTTTAGCAGTTCTTGTCCACCATGGTCAGGCATTCATATGAAGATTCTACAATACCTAGAGATATCATTTTCAGTCATATGATCACCCTGTGGCCACATGTAATGTAATTATACAAAATTTGAACATAACATATCTTACCACTACATCCAATTCACTTCTTGAAGACAAAAGTTCCAGAGGTATGATACAAATTATGGTGTTTGGTTTCAGGTGGATATTCTCACAGCTTTGGTTTCCAATTGTTAGGATTTTACCATCAACAGCTTCAGGCTTAATCTGTGCTCCTTGAAACTTAAAACAAAGCATTTATAAAGTTATCTGCCAGTGTCATTACAAAGATCATCCTTAATTACTATTAAATTATAAAAACAAACCCTTCAGAAAGGCAAGTGTCACATTACTACAAAACAAAACCAGCCTCTTGACAAAACAAAGTTATATGGATGGCTTGAATGGATATGTGATAGTTGCTAATTTCTGGGGCTGAAGGACAATTAAAATGTTTCAGCACTGGAGCTCTGCATAATAGAACCCTACATGTTTATGCTTTATGGTTAACTGGGAATGAACAAAGATCTAGTCGCACCTGATTCCAGTGTTTCCTGACACCACATGGTCGACTATTTCCTGTTCTATATTGCCACTGATTAGCACAATTGTAGTTATGCATACTTCAAAGAAAACCATGTACTGTAAAATCTAATAGCCAAATTTCTCAAGAGCTTTTTGGGACAAGCTATTTGAAAGTAGTAAGCCAACTTGGTACAGAATAAAAATTACACAAAATCACCTCATTAGATTCCAATCCTAATTACATTCTTACAGGTAATACCTGCTTTAATAGATGGTAAATCTACTCAGATTCCTGTTACTTACTTCAATAGCAAGAGAATTACTGCCACCCTTTTTGATTTCTTTCGGAACTTTAAACGTCTTAAACAAAGGATCTTCGGCATAGCCAAAATCAAAGGATCCCACAGTGACATTATCAAAGATAAAGGAAGCTTTGCCTTGTGCAGGTTGTGTTAGTTTGAAGGGATCCAGAGCAGGAGTTTGACAGTAGATCACCTCTAAGTCATCCACATATCTACACATCTATTTGAGAAGAAAAACATGTATTAGCTTTTCATGAATCAATACTTCAGAATGTATATGTTTAACTTTGTGAATTAAAAATGCAGACACATTCAGAAAACAGGATATATATAAAAAATATATATATACACACACACACACACACACACACACACACACACAAACATACATATATATAATAGCTACAGCTACAATGTAGCTTTAGCTACATTACATAGATTTGATGACCCGTTCTAATCCTCATCAGGAAATATAAATAATTCATCAACAATTGTGCAAAAGTAATTTCATGGATACACATTTATGATACATTGAAGAATACATTTTCCTTTTTTTGTAAAATAGAGTGTAAAATTACACAGCTTTGAAGTATAAATGTAATTCAAATCAATGCTTCAAACAACTGGAAAGACAAATTTGAAGGTGGTTTGTTCCTTTAGACTTCTCTTTGGTAGAAACAGTTTGAAGAACTTGCCCATGAGTAACTGGTGCATATACCAGAAATAAAATAAGGCACAGACTATTGACAGCTTCAGGAAATTCAAGGCTTGCAGGGCTACCATTTTGTGTAAAATATTTTCAGAATCACAAAATTCGAAAATCAAGTTCATTAAATTCATGCACTGACTGATAAGACAAACACTAAAGCTGTGATAAAGCTAATCTGAGGTTAGGGGAATCTTTATTTAAGCTACGTAAATGAATAATTCGAACAAAGGAAATGTTTGGTTCCCCCCCCCCCCACCATTCTCCTCTTCCCCACTTTAGGCTTGCTTTGTTCCTTATTAATGAAGCCTATTCTTACAATTCTATTATTTATCCATCTATACGTTTAAAAATCTTGCATCCAAAGTCTTGTGTTTAACTCACGTCTATTGCAACTTTCAAAGCAGTGAAATCTCTTCAATCTGGAAGTTAGGAATTCATTGAAATGAGGAATTGCAGGGTTGAGCAAACATGAACAAATCCAAAGTATTTAGTTGGGAACAAAGAAAAACAATAAGCCACAGGAAACCATGCAATCAAATTGTTCAATTTTCAAATTTGAAAGTTACCAATCTTGCACTGTCAAGCAGCAGGAAATTGCCAACGATACGGTTCCAAAGCTTTCTGAAGTTGTTTTGGGCTGCTAGCATTAAATTATCCCCCAAGCTGAACATTTACCAGTAAAAGTAACATTGATAGCAGAAGACGGAAATAAAGTAGAAACACTCTTTAAAAAAAAACCTACTCGCGCTCAAGAGTCTCATGCATGGCATTGTAGATTCTTAAAAGAGCATTTTCTGAGAGAGACCTAAATTTTGTATATGATGCTAAGTTTGGAGTACTGAGCTACAGCTTGAATAACTAGCTTGGGCTTTGTTGATTTGCTGCCAGA